>NC_063344.1:12188907-12257869 GCF_021869965.1 Rhincodon typus | reverse complement strand
GTAGGCCAGGAGCGAATCAGGGACCGCGGCCGGTAGGCCAGGAGCGAATCAGGGACCGCGGCCAGTGGGCCAGGAGTGAATCAGGGACCGTGGCCGGTAGGCCAGGAGCAATCAGGTATCGTGGCCAGTAGGCCAGGAGCGAATCAGGGACCGCGGTTGGTAGGCCAGAAGTGAATCAGGGATCGCGGCCGATAGGCACGAATAAAGATAGCTATTGGTTGGGAACCGGTGGAGCCTGGTCAGACCACATGGAAGCCCTTTTGGAAAAACTGTAACATCTATTTTTTTAGCTTTACTTCTTATTTTCCTAACTTATTCCATGTATATCTGTAATGTAGTGTAACATTTTTTTCTTTATTTTCTTTATTTTTTGTACCTAAGATTTGTACCTCGGGCCTTCTTCTTAAGATGGCACCATGTGTTGGCGACATGGTACACTTTTCACAGTACTCCTGTTCTTTTGTAAATTAAGTTCATATGACAAAAAACCTAATTCTATTCTATTCTGTTCATCTCCTCGCAGATTCTTTTGACAATATCATTAAATCAAGTTGGTTGGCCGCTGCATTCAAGTACGAACAAGGGCGTGGAGACAATAAGGGCAGCAGATGCTGGAAGCCAGAGTCTGCAGGTGTGAGTCTGGAAAAGGACAGCAGGTCAGATAGCATCCGAGGAGCAGGAAAGTCAATGTTTCGGGCCAAAACTCTAAGGGGTCGAACCTCATGGTTTTGGCCCGAAACGTTGACTTTCCTGCTCCACTGATGCTGCCTGACCTGCTGTGCTTTTCCAGCCTCATGCCTATAGAATCTATAAACAAGGACTCCTGATTTTATCAAAACATCTAGCACATTGCTTCAAGGTGTAGAGCTGGATGAACACAGCAGGCCAAGCAGCATCAGAGGAGCAGGAAGGCTGACGTTTCGGGCCTAGACCATTCAGAATCTTCTGAAGAATCCTCTGATGCTGCTTGGCTTGCTGTGTTCATCCAGCTGTATATCTTGTTATCTCAGATTCTCCAGCATCTGCAGTTCCTACTATCTCTCAGCACATTGCTTCATATTGTTACCACATCTTCCTTTGTCAGGATATTTCTTCAAGAAATGTTGATTTGGCAGATTTTACAGTTTAGTTCCTGATTGCGCTAACTACCTAGAGACCAGGAACAGTACAAAATCTGGTATATTGTTACTGGTTGCTGATATCTGTTACTAATGTAGTAGTGTGCTCACATTAGTTTCACTGTCCATTCTCCCCACAACCCTTCCCAACCTAGAGAGGCTAGTTTTAGTCTGATTTCTCAATGGATAGCAAGCACCTTTGCTTGTTTCCGATCCGTGTGCATGTTAGATGGAGAAATGATCAGGTTTGACTCTAATAACCTGGGGGCTAATGACCTGCTGGCTCACACATACAAAGAATAGCTATATGGGAAAGGAATGAAGGTTTTATAGTTGGGCCTATAACAGTTCAATATTAGGCAAGCGCACAAGAAACGTTAATTACACTTGTTGCATCCGTATTGATGGTGTAACACTTGTGATGGTCAGTCTTGATGGGCAGTAGATGGTGTGACACCCTTGATAATCAATAGTGAAGGTGAAATACTGATAATAGCAGTATTGGTGTTGGGTAGAGACTTCCAATACTAGTGATGTTAATCGTCATGTTGTGTTGATGTGATTCATATATCATATATATTATTTATTCTAATATGGTACAGTTAGTATTGTTTTGCAAGTTTGAGTTAGTAACCTATGGATTTTCTGAGTATCTGAATTTAATTGTTTATACATTTCTCTACAGCCATGATTTCTTTTCAAACAGCGTTTCAAGGACTGCCTTTAGGGTGAATGGGTTTGTGTACACCACGAATGAACTTTTATTTATTCTGGATGGTTTTGCGACTCAGCACCCCATGAGTGGTGCCACATTAGTTGCTGCCTGCCATTCAGGAAAAGACCAATTTATTCCTACTCTTTGTTTACTGTCTGCTAACTAATTTTCTATGCATCTCAATACTCTACCCCTAATCCAGTGTGCTTTAATTTTACACATTATTCTCTTCTGAAGCTCAGGGAGATAGTCCAGGAAGAGGTTTTGCAGTGGTACTCTAAAATGTGAAGTCACAAGTGACTTAAATCTACTGGGGAGTGAGATTCAGGTGTGAGTATTATATGACCAGTGTTTTAGATATTGGACCACGATTGTATTTAATTGCATTTGATTTGATTTCTTGTAGTCACATATACCTGAGTACAGTGAAAAGGTTTTTTTTTGCAAGCAGTAAAGGCAAATCATAGCCAACAAGTACATACAGGTCACGGGCTGCTTAGACAGAGTGAGGTAAACAAGGAGAATGGAAAGAACTGCGGATGCTGTAAATCAGGAACAAAAACAGAAGTTGCTGGAAAAGCTCAGCAGGTCTGGCAGCATCTGTCAAGAAAAAAATTGGAGTTAACATTTCAGGTCCGATGACCCTTCCTCACAACTGATGGTAGCATGAAAGTGCTGGTTTATATGCAGGAAATAGGGAGGGAGATGGGGTAGGGAGTAAACGATAGGATAAAGGATAGAGCCCAAAGAGTGAGAAGCAGTGTTGGATAGACAAAGGTGTTGATATCGATCTGGCTAGGAGGGTGAATAGTTGTTAAGGGGGTCTGTTAGGGACTAACAACAGGGGGTGTGTAATGGCAGGCTATGTGGTAACAAGGCCTGGCGTGTGGGGTAGGGGGCTGGGACATGGGAGAGTTTAGGCCCGAAAATTATTGAATTCGATATGGAGTCCAGAGGCCTGCAGGGTTCCCAAGTGGAAAATGAGGTGATTTTCCTCCAGCTTGCGCTGAGTTTCGCTGGAACACCACAGCAAGCCAGAGACAGAGATGTTGGCCAGGGAGCAGGATGTTCTGCGAAGCAGTGGCCCAGTTTATGCTTCGTTTCCCCAGTGTACAGGAGACCACATTGTGAGCAGCGAATGCAGTAGACTAGATCCTGGGAAGGGCAGGTGAAATGTTGCTTCACCTGGAAGGTATGTTTGGGCCCTTGGATACTGGGGAGGGAGGAGGTAAATGCACAGGTGTTGCACCTTCGCCGGTTGCAGGGGAAGGTGTGGAGTGGCTGTGGGGGGTTGTTGGAGCTGACGGAAGAGTGGACCAGGCTGTCCCAGAGGGAATGCTCCCTGCAGTAGGAGGACAAGGGAGGGAAGGAGAATATGTGTCTGGTGGTGGGATCTCACTGGAAGTGGCGAAAATGACATCTGATGATCTTCTGGATGTGAATGCTGGTGGGATGGTAGGTAAGGACAAGGGGAACCCTATCACTGTTGCGGGTGGGAAGAGAAGGGATGAGGGCGGAAGTGTGGGAGATGAGTCAGACCCGGTTGAGGGCCCTGTCGATAACGGTGCTAGGGAATCTTCAGTTGAGGAAGAAGGTGGACATTTCAGAGGCTCCCTTGTTGAAGTCAGCCTCATCTGAACATATATGATGGAGATGGATGAACTGAGAGAATGGGATGGAGTCTTTATAGGAAGAGGGGTGTGAGGATGTCTGGTCCAGGTAGCTGTGGGAGTTGGTGGGTTTGTAGTGAATATTAGTGGCCAGTCTATCCGCAGAAATGGAAACAGAGACGTCGAGGAAGGGAGGGAGGAGTCAGAGATGGATCAGGTGAAAGTGAGGGCAGTTTGGAAATTGGAAGCGAAATCGATTAATTTTCCCAATTCTGGACGAGGGAAGGAAGCAGCACCGATGATATCATGAATATATTGGAGAAGGAGCTGTGGTGGGGATCAGAATAGGACTGGAACGAGGAACGTTCCACGTACCCCACGAAGAGACAGGCATAATTGGGGCCCATGCGGGTAGCCATGGCCACCCCTTCGACCTGAAGAAAATGAGAGGAGTTGAAAGAGAAGTTGTTGAGGGTGAGGACAAGCTCGGCCAAGCGGAGGAGGGTCGTGATAGATGGAGGCAGTTCAGGCCTTTGCTCCAGGAAGAAGCAGAGAGCCCTACAAGGAGGTGTACAAGGTAATGGCTGCACAGGAAGTGCACAAAGCAAGATCAACATTAGCAAGATCTTAAAATTTAGGTTTAGAAGTATGGAACGGTTATAAGAAATGTGAGAATAAGATCTGCTGTAGAGAACTCACAAAAAGTCGCCTGGTATCAGCAACATCTGGAATGGGTACCATACAAAATTGGTTTGTTTCTTTTCATTTTGTGAAGGGGTATTTTGGAATAATGGAATTACACTTTCAATGTGCGTTCAAAAATCTTTGAATGTATATTTTAAGAAGATAATTCCATTTAGAACATAGAACATAGAACATAGAGCAGTACAGCACAGTACAGGCCCTTCGGCCCACGATGTTGTGTTGAACTTTTACCCTAAACCTAAGGTTTATTTCAACTTATCTTCAATTCTTTTGCTAACAAACTTCTGTTTTATCGTTAAAGCAAAACCTGCAGCGCTGCGAGCTGATGTTTCAGCAAGAGAACACTTTGTTAAACTCAAAACAAATCAAATTTTGATGTATCAAACCATGTTCCTGTCTGACTTGCCCTGTATTAACTGGGATCCAGTTAGGTTCATAACAGACGCAATACTAATTGCTAGAGTAAATTTAGATTTTGGACTGTAAGGTCTAAATGAATATTTCCATTGAAATATTTTGCTTTTTTCAAAACAAAAGCAAATTTTAACGAGGCATCTGGATGGGTATATGAACAGGAAGGGTTTAGAGGGATCTGGGCCAAATCCTGGCAAATGGGACTAGATGATTTTAGGATATCTGGTCGACATGGGTCTGAAGGATCTGTTTCTGTGCTGTACAACTCTATAACTCTATGACTTTATCTAGAAGCTAGTGTAAATAGGATTTCTGTAGGTCCCTGTGTAAATAAGAGGTAAATAAGGCCTTGTGGAGAAAGACAAATGGGTCAAGGGTGGTAATATTGATTAGATCCTTGATTAGCAACGTCAAGGATAAGTTTGATTACTCCCTGTCTGGGTGAAGGAGACATTACAACATCAACCTATGACCTAGAATGGACACTGTATTTTATGCTTGTATAAAGGACATTTGTAGTTTGGATAATGAGATGCTCGTGTGTAAATATACACAACTTCCTGCATACTCTGAAGGTTCACTTTAGTATAACTGAGGTGTATCTCTCCGAGTCGCTTAAATAGCATGATTGAATTGTTTCTCAACAATTGATTGCTAAAAACAAAACATTAAGATAGCATTCTGATGATGAATAGGAATGATATAAACCCAGTGATAGTCAGTATTGATGTTCAACAGTAATGTGATGGTCAGAAATGAGATATAACATTAGTGATAATCAGTTGTAATGGTGTAATGCTACTGATTATAAAAACAGTTGTATCTCATAAATAACATTGTAACACATGATATGCTTATGATGTTCAATCAAATAAGGACATATGCAATATTAAACATCAATAAGAATGCAAAAGAATAAACACATTTACCCCAATTGTTTCCTCTCGGTAGAGATGTAATCTTTGTTGATAGTTTAAATCCTAATTCTCGCTACAGATTGTGCAAGAAAACTCTGTACTTCTAAGACGATAGTTGCATATAATGTCTCGGTATAATTTGGTATCTGTTCTTGTGAGCAATGAGCACAGCAAGCACTTAACTGAGTGTGGTATCAAGGAGCTCTGACAAAAGTGAAACCGACAGGAATCGGGGACAAATGCTCCATTGGTTTAAATTAAACCTAGCACAACAGAAGCAGGGAATGGTCGTTGGAGACCAATGTCATCAGCTCAGGGAGATCTCTGCAGGAGTTCCTCAACGGAGTGCCCTAGGTCCAACTATCTTCAGCTGCTTCATCGATGACCTTCCTTCCATTAGATATAGGGGATTTTCACTGATGATTGTATGGTGTTCAGCATCATCCACCACCCCTCAGGAGCTGAATCATTCTGTATCCAAAGCAGCAAAACATGAGAAACACGTAATATGATCAGGATCTGCTGTGGTTGTATTAGACGGTGGAGCAGGATTGAGTGGCCAGGCTTCAATACTTGTTCATTTTATTCATTGACAGGTTGTGGATATTGCTGGTTGGGTAAGGATTTTTTTGCCCATCCCAAGTTAAACTTGAGAAGGTAGTGGTGAGCCACCTGCTTTAACTGCTGCATTCCATCTACTGTAGGGACATTCATACTGCTATTGTGAAGGAAATTCCACAACTTCGACCCAATGATACTGTGGAAAAGGTGATACGGTTCCAAGTCAAGACAGTGTGGCTTGGAGCAGAACTCGTATGCACTTAGTTATACAAATCTACAGATCAGCTCAATGATTTAATCCTGATGAACATTTTAGGACCCATAACATTCTTCCCGAATATCCCCATCCTGCTGCCAAGGGCTTTTTTTTATTGCAATGAGGTCCAGCGGTCAGTGGCTTGCGAGGCTGGTCAGATCATGTGTGGAAGCCGCTGCAATGTAACGTCTATCTGTAATCTCTTTATCTGACTGTAATGTTTATCCTTTTAACTGTGTCTTATTTCTAAATTATGCTATGAATCACTATAAGGTAATGTAATACTTTTTTCTTCTTTATTCTTTTTGTACCTAAGATTCGTACCTAGGTACCTTGTACCTATGATGGCATTATGAGAGGTGACATTCTAAATGTTTCACTGTACTCCTGTACTTGAGCACAAGTGACAATAAAAACTAATTCTAATTCTAATTCTAATTCAAACCTCTTTATCAAGTTCAACTGTCACATGAACGGTATTCCTCTCCTTTTGGTACATGCTTTGTGGGTTTTTTTTTGCAGGATCCATAGCAAGCTGAGTTCCAAATAATTTAAGCGGGGTCAAATAATTCTGTTTGCTCCATTAAAAGCAAAATTCTACAGATGCTGGAAATCGGAAATAAAAACAAGAAAAGTGCTGGAGAAACTCAGCAGGTCTGAGAGCATCTGGAAAGAGAGAAAAACAGTGTTAACATTTCGAATTCCAAAGAAGAGTCATGCTGGACTCAAAACATTGACTCTGTTTCTCTCTTCACAGATGCTGCTAGACCTGCTGAGTTTCTCCAGCACTTCCTTGTTTTTTTCTTTAAATTTCCGCTCGTTCGAAACTGTACCAATTCCAATGAGCCTTTCAGCTCAGTACAAGGAGCTGACATGTTAATTTCAGAAAGGTTTATTTCATTTTATCTTCAATTCTTTTGCTAACAAACTTTCGTTTTATTGTTAAAGCAAAACCTGCCGCATTGAGAGCTGACATTTCAGCAAGAGAACACTTTGTTAAATTTAAATGGATTTTAATGTCTTAATTTTCATATTTAGTTTAAAAATAGAAAGGCAATTACTTAGGGGAAGGACAGTAAACACCTGGGGGTAGACGACTGTTATGAGCCTTTGAACCAACTAACATGCATAAACTGTGAGGTTGTCAAAAAACACCTTAAAATCTCAGCATCAAAACCACTTCCTTATTAGCAGCTTGGAGTTCTGTCTGGTTAGACATTGCCTTCTTAAAATTCAGATTAATTTCAGACTAACCTCACCCCAAGTCCAGTAAAAATATATTTTGAAGGAATGCACTTGGCAGACTTCAAAATTCATTGCTATCCCACAGATGCCACTCATTTGTAAGAGCCTGGAAGAAGACTGTATTGTTCATCATCCTTCTTTACATCCTTAATTGTTTATATTGCATTGACTCCCTGAAGCCCAGCAAAGAGGAAGATAAAGCAGGTGTTTAGTACATACTAGCAATTCCTGCCTTTGTGTATGGAACTGAGTAAAACCGAAGAGAAATTATTTCCTTTGCAACCTCACACTTCCTGTCTTTTGATTCCTAATTAATTTATTGATCCCCATTCTGGTATAGGCTGTTGGCCACTGAGTTACACTTTTAACTCTATATCAGAAGGTTGGGTCAACTATAGCTTGGATAGGTGGGTCAGGCTGATATTTCACTATACAGTGGAAGTGCTGCCCTATCGAACTGGTGCTGTCTTTTGGGCTAGACATCAATAGAGTTGGTCTTGAACTTTCCAGGCCATTTGGCAACAGCTGGGAGATTGGAGAATTGGAAAAAATGGTTTGGGACATTTTTCACCTGACCATAGGAGGTTTAGAAAATCATGAGGGGCGTAGATAAGGAGAATAGCAAGTCTTTTCCCACGGATGTGAGAGTCAAAACTAGAGGGCATATTTTGAAGGTGAAAAGAGAAAGATGTAAAAGAGGCCTGAGGTACAACTTTTTTACACTGAGGGTCATTCATATGGAGAATAAACTGCCAGAAGAAGTGATATAGTTACAACATTTAAAAGACTTTTCGATAGGTACATGAATGGGAAAGATTTAGAAGGATATGAGCCAAAAGCAGGCAAGTGGGTCTAGATTAGTTTGGGAAACCTGGTTGGCATGGTTGAGTTAGACCAAAGAATATGTTTCTGTGCTATATGGCTCTATAGCGACTTGACTGTGCACCACTTTGTAAAGCCCCATAATGCTACTATGGAGGTGCATGCCTTCTTTTCCTATTATATCTTGACGAGACAATGATAAATTAAGCAAGAGCACTCCTCTCAGATTTCCTTCAAATTATAAGGTACAATCTAGGGGATGAAATGTCAGCATGGATCCCCAATCCTAACCTCACTATTATTCTGTATTCAGTGCAGATTGGTGAAGGGAAGAATAAATATAGATTTCATTTGAAAAACGTTAAAGCCCACTATGGAAGGATGTAACAGTGGAACAATTAGAAATGCATAATATAATCAAGCAATATCAAGGGGAGATCATGCCTGACAAATTTATTAGAAGTCTTTGAGGATGTAACAAGCAGGATAGAAAAAAAGAAGCAATAAATATTATGTATTTAGATTACCAAAAGACTTTTGGTCACGTATGTCACTCAAGGCTATAATAAGGTAAGAGCCCATGGTGTTAGACATTATGCCAGCATGGATAGTGGATTGGCTAACTAATAGAAAGCAGAGAGTTGGAATAAAGGGTACAGTTTCAAGAAAACAATCTGTCACTACTGGGGTGTCACAGGGATCAGTGCTGAAACAACAATTATTTACAATATATATTAATGACTTGGATGTGTACATAATGACTTGAGACTATATATACTGTAGCCAAATTTGTGGATGTCACAAAATTAGGTGAGAAAGCAAGTGGTGAAGATGATACACAGAGTTTACAAAGGGACTTAGACAGGTTATGTGAGTGGGAATAGTCTTGGCAGATGGAATATAATGTGGAAAAATGTGGGATTATCGCTGGAAGAATAGAGTAGCTGAAAATTATTTAAATTAGAAAGACTGCAGCATAAAAGGACTTAGGGGTCCTTAAGCTTAAATCTCAAAAGGCTAGTTTACAGGTTCAGCCGGTAATAGGAATGGCAAATGGAAGTTGGTCTTTATTTCACAGGGAATGGAGTATAAAAATAGGGAAATCTTCCCATTGGTATACAAGACTCAAGTTAGACCACTAGAATACTGTGAACAGATTTGGTCCCCTTATCTAAGAAAAGATATACTAGCGTTGGAGGCAGTCTCAAATAAGGTTACTAGGCTGATTCCAGATATAGAGAGATTTTCTTATGAGGTAGAGAGGTTGAGTACAAAGAACAAACAGCAAAGAACATTACAGCACAGTTACAGGCCCTTCAGCCCACCAAGAGTGTGTCAACACATGATGCTTTTTTAAACTAAAAGCCTTTTGCCTCTACACCGCCTGTATCCCTGTAATCACTGCCTACTCATGTATCTGTCAAGATGCCTCTTAAGCATTGCTATTAAAGCTGCCTCCACCACCTCCTCTGGTAGCCCATTCCAGGCACTTACCACCATGTGTAAAAGACTTGCCTCTCACATCTCCTTTAAACTTACCTCCTTTTACCTGAAACTTATGTCCCCCAGTCATTGACATTTCTACCTTAGGAAAGGGACTCCAACTATCCATTCTATCTATGCCGCTCTTAATTTTATAAACTTCTATCAGAGGTAGGTTGGGCCTGTGGTCATTGGAATTCAGAAGACTGAGCGGCGACCTTATTGAAACGTGCAAGATTTTTATGGGACTTGACAGGTTAGATGTGAAATAGTCATTTCTCCTTGTGGGAGAGTCTAGGACCAGAGGGTTTAATCTCAGAATAAGGGATAGACTGATTTTTAATCAATAAGGAATGAAGATTATGGGGAAATGGCAGAGCAGACTCAATAGGAGGAATGGCCTACACCTGTTCCTAAGTCATATATTTCAGGAGCACTCAATTAAAATACACATCTTGGTGCTTATCAGAGGAGAAACATATTCCCCTGGCTTTTGTTGATCATCCCTGAGTTCATCCTCATTTACTACATTGTCACAATAATATCTTCATTCAAATGAGAAATCTGAATATGGGTAATATTCTAATGTTTGCCCCTCCCAGCTCCTCCAAATCACACCTCTCCAACACTTCAGCACCCTTTCAATATTGATGTCTCCCAGAACCTTAATTCTTTTTACCCCCACCATACTTTTAGTTGTCTAGTGTCTAAACTCTCAAGATCTCTCCCTAAATCTCCCTGACTCTCTCTTTCCTCCTTCAAAATGCTCCTTAAGATCTACATCCGATGAAACATTGGATCATCTCCTCTAACATCTCCTGATTTGTCTCTCTGTCCAATACTGCTTGATGACACTGCTGTGAAATACTTTAGGAACATTTCAATATGTTTAAGGCACTATATAAAGGTGCCTATGCAATTAAGTGCTCTTTATTTAAATATAATGTTCTGACTCACTGGGACAGTGCACTGGAAATCGAGAACTGTTACTCCTGGAGTCAAATGTTAAAAAGAATCATAGAATGCCTACAATGTGGAAAGAGGCCATTGAATCTGCATCAAGCCTCTGAAGAACATTCCATTCTGACCCAGCCTCCCCATTCTGTCCCTGTAACCTCACATTTACCATGGCAAACCCGTACATCTTTGGACAATAGGAAGAAATCAGAGCACCCAGTGGAAACTCATGCAGACACTGGGAGAACATGCAAGCTCCTGACAGACTTAGTAACCAAAGGCTGGCCTTGAACCCAGGTCCATGGTGCTGTGAGGCCGCAGTGCTAACTGCTGAGCCATCACGTCACCCATAAAAATGAGCTTATCAAAGTATGCAATGTCCTCAATTTACCTTTCTTATGAGTTTCAGGTTGTCAGATAACACTGACCATGTTTCTGCGCTTAATACTAACTACATTTATTACGATAAACAGATTCTAACCAGAGATGAACAATTATGGGACAAAAACATGTCATCTACTAGTTAAGTCTTTAACCACATTCTAAAACCTGCTGCACATATAAACAAGCAGACCGAGATGACAAAAAAAGTTGGTGTTGTGGATAGAGTGGAAAAATAAAGCTCAAGATTCAGTGTTTTGTTACGAAGCAAGTAATTCAGTCCTCTGTTTTGCATGTGCATTAACCCATTATAGGGTCAATGCTCGTGGATATGTGTTTTGCACATCTACTGACGCTGCTCTTGTAGACAGTGAGCTGGAGGCAGAACTTTGTGGGACTTAAGCAAGTCTAATTAAGAGCAAAAAACCTTTAAAGCAAATAGCCAGTTTAACACAGCTATCAGACTACTGAGTCTACTTATAAAACAATTTTCAGCAAACAGAATTCAGAATTGAAACTGCATCAACATTCCTGGAAAGTTGAAGACTGATATCGCCAATAAAATGCATTAAAGCAGAAGTAGAAGCAGAAGTAGACCATTCAGCCCATTGAGTCTGCTCTATCATTCATGATCTGAAAATCCCGAACTGGACTTTCCTGCCTTTTCCCTATAACCCGTTGTTCCCTTACTGATTAAAAATCTGTCTATCGCTCCTTGAATATACTTAACAACTCAACCTCAACAGCTCTCTGTGGTAAAGAACTCCAGAGATTCATTACCTTCTGAGAAAAACAATTTGTCCTCATCTCTGACCTAAATGGGCATCCTGTATTCTGAGATTATACCCTCTGGTCCTAGACTCTCCCACAAGGGAAAACAACCCTTCCACATCAAACCAAACAAATCCCCTGAGAATCTTGTATGTTTCAATGTAGTTGTCTCTCATGCTTCTAAATTCCAATAAGTACACGCTCAGCGAATGCAGTACAGCAAAAGCAGTGAAAGAATGCAGAGAATGAAGGATAGAAATGCGCAGGTTGTGTGTTAGAATCAATTCTGACCAATTCCAGCAATTTCTCATTTATTTCCATTATGGGCCAGGTTTTGGTGTCGTGACATGCAGCCATAAATGATATATTTTCACACCTTGTTTTATTGCTAGTTGTCCCTGAGAATATTGTTTTCCTTCCCCCTCCAGTCGCGTAAGCCAGGAGGAAACTCTTTAGCCCTTTACTCACAGACATCATTTCAATCAGCATAAATTATGGCTATATTTAGGGTTTCCAGCATAGTTGGGTCTGACTGAAGCTTTGTTTGACAATGGCCCTGTGAAGTGCTTTGACATAGTTCAACATAAGTGGTACTAACAACAGTTGCCGTTGACTAAATTGAGAATTCCCCCACAAAATTTTCTGCAATGGACATCAGCCATAGAACTGATCAGAGAAACTACACCAAGGGACTGTTTTAATCCATCCATTTATAGATGCAAGGAACAAGAAGAGATTCATCCACTGAATGCCCACTCACTTGGAATAAGGGTGTGCAAAATGTCCTTTTGTGCCTTGTTATCAAAGATTTCAATAATCTGTTCAACAAATTTCATCAATTGTTGCTGAAATGAAACACATCTCATAACGGCATAAAAACATTGCATTCCCATTTATTGGTATTCTCGTGAATTGTCCTGATGAGGGCAAGACGAAAATCTCTGAGGGAATGTTTCTTTTTTCAGCCATATTCAAGATTTGTGCCACCAATTGAACACATTGATGAATGGCATCTAGCCTAATGCCAATAATGTGAAGCCACAAATTGTGTCAAGCCCAAAGTCTGTGCTGATTTCATTTTTATATTGAGGAAGCAGTGCAACTGTTGTCAAAATCCAAATATTACCCCTGACCTCAGCAGCTGTAATGTTTTCCACTGTTCTTGCTGCCCCATTCTAACCTGCTGATGTTAGGTTAGCAGGTAATCAGTTTGGTTAGGTCTCACTTATGTGAACTTTGATGGTGTAGAGAAGCCCAAGGCACTCTGTAACACAAATCATACTTTCAGAAGGAAGTTTCAAATTTAAAATATCATTTCAGGAAGGGGTTGAGACATCCAAGCAGTTGTGTAAAGCTTGTGGTGTACTCAACAGACCCCTGGATGTAGAGATAACCTTGAAAGAGTGACAGACAATCAGGGGCCAGAGTCCACTCCATGGTCCATTGCTTGTCCCTGTCAATGGATAGAATCACAGAATTGTTACAGCATGTCCATCATTCCTACACAGGTTGTATTGCCTACACAGCTTCTAATATCTACAGCCAATCCCCAAAATCCCACGGACTATTTCTATCCAAGTAATCACCCAATTCCCTCTTGAATGCTTCGTTTGAACCTGTGTCCAGTATATTTCTAGGCAATGCATTCCAGGCCCTAACGACTTGCTGTGTGAAGAAGATTTTCTTTTCTCACATCAACCTTACTTTGTTTGCACATCACTTTAAATCTGTGCCACCTTATCCCTTTTATTTTCAGAGTAGGAAAAGCTTCTCCCTATCTGCTCTATCTAGCCCACTCATGATTTGGAAACCTCTTCTCTCAGCCTTCTTGTCTCCAACGAGAACAGCCAAAACTTTTTCCACCTACCTTCATTGCTGAAGTTTTGCATTCCTGAAACCATTCTTGTAAATTGCTTCGTCCTCACTCTGGTGCGTTCACATCTTTCCTATAATGAGGCACATGACTCCAGCTGAGATCTAACAACTGTCTTATTCAAGTTCAACATCATCTCCCTCTCTTGCCGATGTTAATAAAGCTGGAAGCACTGTCTGCTTTATTAACTGATTTCTCTCCAGTAATGCTTCCACCTTCAACAATCTGTACACATACACATCCAGGCCCTACACTCCCTTAAGAAATGTATCCCCTATTTTGTATTGTCTATCAGTGTTCTTCCAACTAAAGTGCATTTCCTTACCTCACTTCTTTGCATTGAACCTCATCTATCACTTATAAGTCCACTCCAACCAATGGATAAATGTGCTTGTCTATCTCAGACAAGTCGGTCAGGAACAGGAGGTGACAGGGACATGACCCATGAGGAGGTCCTCCATCCTGTTTGCCCCTTTCTGCACAGGCCGTCCAAAGGTTCTCCACTGCACCGTCTCTCGTGCAATCATATCCACAAATGGAGGAACTCGAGAAAATACAAATGTCAAGCAAGTGGCACTGTGCAATTGGACAAAACTACAAACTGCTAAGTCCCCAGGTCCTGATGGTCTTCTTCCTTGGGTCTTAAAAAAATGGCCAGAGTGATAGTTGCTACATTCATTTTAGTTCTCCAACATTCCCTAGATTTGGGAAAAGGAACATACGATTGGAAAATAACGACTATATTTCTAAACGTATTCTAAAAGGGAATGAGACAGGAAGCTGGGAGCATTTGGACGTATATGTGCACAGATCATTGAAGGTGGCAGAACAGATAGCAAGAATAGTTAACAAAGCCTACATTGTCCTCAGTTTCATTAGTAAATACACAGAGTGCAAGAGCAGGGAGGTGAACTTGAACTTGCACATTGTTGGAGCTCAGCTTGAGCACTGTGTACAGTTGTACGGTTATACAGTTATAGATAGGTTCTTGATTAGTAAGGGGATCAAAGGTTATGGGGAGAAGGCAGGAGAATGTGGGGTTGAGAAACACATCAGCTATGATCAAACAGCGGAGCAAGCTCAATGGGCCAAATGGCCTCATTCTGCTCCTTTATCTAGTGGCCATATGGGTGCCCTATTATAGGAAAGATGTGAATGCATTGGAAAGAGTGCAGAAACTATTTAGTACAATCATTTACTTACAACAGGGACATTGAGTTAAACTGCTGTCATAGGACTCAATTATTATGTAAGAAATCATAACTAGACAGATAGAGAGCTCAAGGTAATTAGAGTTGATATGATATTGTAAAAGGAAAATCATGTTTAACCAATTTATTAGCCTTCTCCGAAGAAGTAGCACATGCTAAAGATAAAGGAGCACATATGGAGATGTGAGACAACAAGGTGCAAAGCTGGATGAACACAGCAGGCCAAGCAGCATCATAGGAGCAGAAAGGCTGACGTTTCGGGCCTAGACCCATACGGAGATGTTCCTGCTTGTAAAAGGGCGAGAAAGTATAGATTTAAAGTGATGTTCAAACAAAGCAAGGATGATATGAGAAAAAGCAGCAAGTAGGTGGGATATGACAGGTACTGCCTGGAAATATGGTTGGGACAGATTCAACTGAGCTGTTCCAAGTGGGCATTGGAGATTATTTGGATAGAAATAACATGCAGGAATATAGGGAAAAGGCAGGACATGGGAACTAGGTAATGAAATCAGTGCGGACAGATGGGCCACCTTCTGCACTGTAATAATTTTGTGTTTCTGTGAAAATTTACTGGATTAATACCTATAATGCAGGGGCTAATTTATGGGGAAAGTTTGGATATGTTAGGTTTGTAACAGTTGGAGTTGAAATGATTGAGAGCTGATTTTTTTGAAATAAATAAAGGATCCTGAGGCATCTTAACAGGATGCATGTGGAAAGGCTCCATCCTCTTTTCGGAGGTTTTAGGTCTACAAGTAGCGCATAAAAATACAGACTTGGCCACTTAGACAGAAACAAGGAGAATTTGTTTCTCAGAAGTTCAGAAATCTTTGACTCTCTTCCTTAAAAGGGGTGGAGGTAGGATGAAAGCAAAGTCTTTCAGTCTCTTGGAAGCAAAGATATACAGTTTATTGATAAGATTATTGGCAGCATGGGTGGGCAGAGACGTGGAATAATCAAATCAGAGGTGGTCTTATTGAGTGGTGGAACAGGCTGAAGGGATA
Source organism: Rhincodon typus (assembly GCF_021869965.1). Lineage (NCBI taxonomy): Eukaryota > Metazoa > Chordata > Chondrichthyes > Orectolobiformes > Rhincodontidae > Rhincodon > Rhincodon typus. The sequence continues at coordinate 12,241,824 of NC_063344.1, read as the reverse complement.
GAGTGGCGTAACCCTTCTCCCTAATCGTGCTATGGTAGGTACCCTTCAGTATCATTGACCAATATTTATCCCTCAACCCATCACATTGTTGGTTCTGCCATATTTGCTCCATTACAACACATCAGAAGTTTTTTTTTAATTAGTTGTAGAGGGATTTCCAGAGTTGATGGATCACCTTAAGTAACCAATTTAAGAATTTAAAAACCAAAAGAACTGCAGATGCTGTAAACCAGAAACAAAATCTGAAATTGCTAGAAAAGCTCAGCAGGTCTAGCTGCAGACAGAAATCAGACTTACTGTTCAAGATCAAGCAACCCTGAGGAAGCAAGTCTACAATTTTGTTTCTGATTTAAGAATTTAGCAGTTTGTGGTTGAAAATGCACAATATAAATGGACGTACTTTATTATTCCTGTGCTTCTCCTTTATCTGTGTTTTTTGAACGTTAATTTTATTTCTTATCCAAATGCAAGGAACCTTAATGGGTGCCAGATTAGACAGGTAAGTTTAACCAGGTTTATGGCTCAAGTTTGTTACAAGCACAATGGGAATTAGGTGGGCTAGATGAATTGAAATGTCCAGGCTGAAACTTTCAATGTATTGGCATTTATCTTTCACATACCTTTAGTTCTCTTTTTTCTAAAAAGAAAACTTTAAAACACTTCACTTCCTTCTCACAGCTCCCAATCTCATACTGGAGGAAGGAGAACATTTAAAAAAAGTGTGATTCTTGACTGGCTGCACAGCAGCTTCACATCAAAAGCTCAACGCACGTATATAGAAGGCTGATGCTGTCTGTGTGATATGAGTTTGTAGCTCACTCAGCAATTAGCACATTAATTGCAAAACCGTGACATTCAAAGGAAGCTCATGTTTGTCTGGCAGCTTTGCAAATATTCTCAAAGCCACAAACCTTGCAGTTGGAGTGATGGTAAGTGCATTCTTCTGTTTCTTCTTTTTGGGGTTGTTTGCATTGTTGTGGCACATGCTTAAATGTAGTAACAAAATAATATTTTGGCAAGGGGGGATACAAGAGAAGTATAAAGCCAGCAATAGAGTGACCAATCTGGTGTCAGAAACTTCTATCCATTAAAACCTACCAATTGATTTGATCACCTCAAATAAATAATTCAAGAGCTTCATCATACTCGGCTGAAAATATACAAAGAGTTAAGAAATCTTGCCAAAATAGTTATTGGAATGTATTCATGCTCTCATGGATTATCCTGGTCTCATTGCATATTTTCCCTGACATTTTCTGCGCTTCTTGATCAGGTTTAATAGGTTTTATTGTTTTCCAAAACATCATTCTTGGGTTGTGGGCATTGCTGTGTGACTGGAATTTACTGCCAATCTCTAGCTGCCCTGACAGTGTATTTTGCTAAACCCCTTCAGATGTCACTTAGGAGTCAAACATTTCAGAACAGGTTTGGAGACTAGACAGGGTAAGGATGGCAGGTTTGTTCCTATGAAAGATGTTAGCGATTCAGCTGGTGACAGTCTGACTGCTTCAGAGTCACTGCTACTGATGCCAAATTATAATTTTAACACTTAGTCTCTCAAGCTCCAAATTTTCGTGTGCTAGATTATGAGTCAAGAACAAACTTGCCATAGGGAACAGGCTGAAAACTCACCTGATCTTCAAAATCAGAGTGTCCTCTTTTTATAGCAAGTAAAACTATTTAATATTGTTGACACAGAATTGTTGTCACATCTACTTTTAACAACATTTCACCATTTTGCACCTTCCATTAACTTAAATCCAAAACTGGAGCCATGATTCAGGGGGAATAATGTATAAAACAAGAAAATGCATAAGAGGTTCTGAAGGAAAATTTGTAATAGTTGAATTACTTCCTCACAGAGAGCCTGTAATTATAGTTTTTATTGCAGTATTTGAAGAACATGCAATTCTTTAAGCCAAAAAGGTAACTTGTTTTTAATAAAAACTGGAAGAACTGAGGACGCTGTAAATCAGAGGAAAAAATAGAAATTGCTGGAAAAGCTCAGCAGGTCTGGCAGCATCTGTGGAGAGAAATCAAAGTTAACATTTTGAGTGGAGTGACCCTTCCTCAGAACTCAGGAACTCGTCTGAGGAAGGGTCACTTGGCCCGAAACTTTAATTCTGATTTCTCTCCACAGATGCTGCCAGACCTGCTGAGCATTTCTAGCAATTTCTATTGTTGTCTTTGTTTTTAATAATTATCAATGGAGATTCTAGTCTGCTAAACACAATCAAGTAAAATATTCACTTATAGCTAAACTATTTGACACTCTCCATATTTTATTGCCCAGATTATCTAATGCTGACAATTAAGATAGTTATTTCGTGGAAGTTCTAAAAAAAGTCACAGAGCAACAAAATGAAACTATAGACATTGATAAATTAGTTAGTTTTATTAAAAATGTCACATTTCACTTTAAAGTTAAGAAAGGATAAAGCATTTATATTTGAATCACACTCTTCACAAATTGTTTTGTCGCCAATGCAGCACTTTTGAAGTTCAGCTGCTGTTGCAAAATATGAAACTCAGGAACCAATTAGTGCACAATAATATGCAACAAAAAAGCAAATTAATAATGATCAAAGATTAGAAAAGTTACCATGGTCCCAGAGGATCTCAGCGCTGCTCTCTCATTAGAGCGAGATGGTGGTTTAACCTGAGGGTCACCATCCCTCAGGTGAGGGGAGAGGAAGAACCTTCACAGTAAACTCAGCCAGTGCGGAAATTGAACCTAGCTGAAAGCAACAAATTCTGGAGAACGCAGTGGGACAGGCAGCATCCATGGAGAGAAAGCAAGCTAATGTTTCAAGCTGAGATGACTTTTCATCAGAGCTGACGTGAAGTGTGGAGGGGGCAGCATTTATGCAATAGTCAGGGGGAAGGGGGAAGGTTGGAGTGCTGGGGAGAAAGGATGTTGATAGCTCAGATTAAGCGATCGGAATGTGAGAATGGCAGAACAATAACGTGTCTAACTACCAGAATTGAAAGAACAGATGGTTCCACTAAGGTGGAGAGAGGGGAGAGATGACAGAGAAAGGAACAGGTAGAGCTAAAAGAAAGGGAAGGAATAGGAGTTGGTTCACAATTTGAAGGTGTTGAACTCAATATTAAGCCCAGAAGGTTTTAAAGTGCCTAGTCTGAAGATGAGATGTTGTTCCTGCAGTTTGCACGGTGAATTGAACCTGCACTGTTGGTGTCGCTCTACATCAGAGGCTAGCCATGCAGTTAACTGACCCCCAATACTAATGACTATCTGATGTTGACTAAGGGATAAATATTAGCCAGGATATCAGAAAGAAGCAAATTGATTCTGCAGTGTCTTCTCTGAAAATATCAAATAAAGCACAGACCATGAAGCCACTAATCACATTCTGCTAAACTGAACCTTTTTTTGTTCATTTGTGGGATGTGGGCGTTGCTGGCTGGCCAGCATTTCTTGCCCATCCCTAGTTGTCCTTGACAAGGTGGTGGTGAGTTGCCTTCCTGAACTGCTGCAGATTGACCCACAATGTCATTAAGCAGGGAATTCCAGGACTTTGACCCAGCGACAGTGAAGGAACAGCGATATATTTCCAAGTCAGGATGGTGAGTGGCTTGGAGGGGAACTTGAAAGTGGTGGCATTCCCATGTATCTGCTGCCCTTATCCTTCTCGATGGAGGTAGTCATGGGATTGGAAAGTGCTGTATGAGGCTGTTAATAATGACGGATTCAGTGATAGTAACACCATTGAATGTCAAGGGACAGTGTTTAGATAGTGTCTTATTGGTGATGGTCATTGCCTGGCGTTTGTGTGGTGTGAAATTACCTGCCACTTGTTAGCCTAACCCTGGATATCGCCCCGATCTGGGTGTATTTGACCATGGACTGCTTCAGTACCTGAGGAGTCATTAATGGTGCTGAACATTGTGCAATCATCAGTGAATATTTCCCCTCCTGACCTTATGACGGAGCGAAGTTCATTGATGAAGCAGCTGAAGATTGTTGGGCCGAGGACACTACACTGAGGAACACCTGCAGGGATGTCCTGAAGCTGAGATGACTGACCTCCAACAACCACGACCATCTTCTTATGTGTCAGGTATGACTCCAACCACTAGAGAGTTTGCCCCCAATACCCATTGACTCCTTGATGCCACGTTCGGTTGGATGTAGCCTTGATGTCAATGGCTGTCACTCTCACTTCACCTCTGGAATTCAGATTTTTGTTCATGTTTGAACCAAGGCTGTAACAAGGTCAAGAGCCAAGTGGCCCTGGTAGAACCCAAACTGGGCATCCCTGAGCAGATTATTGCTGAGCAGGTGCTGCTTGATAGCACTATTGATGACACCTTCCATCACTTTACTGGTGATCAAGAATAGACTGATAGGACATTAATTGGCTAGGCTGGATTTATCCTGCTTTTTATGTACAGAAAGTACTTGGGCAATTTTCCACATTGTCGGATAGATGCCAGTGTTGTAACTGTACTAGAACAGCTTGGCTAGGGGAGCGGCAAGTTCTAGAGCACAAGTCTTTTGTGCTATTGCCAGAATGTTGTCAGAGCCTATAGCCTTTGTAGTATCCAATTTCTCCAACTGTTTCTTGATATCACGTGGAGTGAATCAAATTGGCTGAAGACTGATATCTGCAATGCTGGGGACCACTGGAGGAGGCCGAGATGGATCATCTACTCGGCACTTCTGGCTGAAGATTGCTATGAGTGCTTTAGCCTTATCTTTTGCACTGATGTTCTGGCTCTGCCATCATTGAGGAGGGGGATATTTGTTGAGCCTCCTCATCCAGTGAGTTGTTTAAATGTCCACTACCATTCACAACTGGATGTGGCAGGATGCAGAGCTTAGATCTGATCCATTGGTTGCAGGATCGCTTAGCTCTGTCTTTAATTTGCTGCTTATGCTGTTTGGCATATAAGTAGTCCTGGTTGGTAGGGTTAACAGGTTGACACCTCATTTTCAGGTATGTCTCATGCTGCTCCTGGTTTGCTGTCCAGCGCTCTCCATTGAACCAGTGTTGATCCCTGGCTTGATGGTAATGGTTGAGTGGGGGATATGCCAGGCCATGAGGTTACAGATTGTGCTAGAGTACAATCTTGCTGCTGTTGATGGCCCACTATGTCTCATGGATGCCCAGTTTTGAGTTGTTAGATCTGTTCGAAGTCTGTAACACGATAGAGGTTATTCTCAATGTGAAAGAGGGACTTTGTCTCCACAAGGACTGTGTGATGCTCAATCTAACTGATATTGTCATAGACCGATGCATCTGCAGCCAGCAGATTGGTTTTAATGAGGTCAATAAGGATAAGAATGAGTATTTACCAACTATTCCAACACTTTTTCCTGTCACTCAATCAATTTCCTATCCATGTAAGTAAATTATTCTCAATTCCATGGACTTCTACCTTAGGAAACAATTTCTTGTGTGGGACTTTACCAAAAAGCCTTCTGGCTTCATAAAACAACATCGATGGAACTACCTCCATTCACCACTTCTGTCACCTCTTCAAAAAACTCCGAGATTTGTCCTACCCTTCATGAATCCTTGCTCTCCCTTCCTGATTAATTGAAAGTTTTCAAGGTGATCAGTTACCCTATCTGATTATACACTCTAACAATTTCCCCACCACTGATGTCAGGCTAATTGATCTATAAAAATTTTGAATCCAGAGATACAACTCCCGAATCCAGGGAACTCTAAAAGATTATGGTCAGGGCATCAGTAATGTACACTCCTACCTCCTTTAACACCTATGGATGGGAACCATCAGATCCTGAGGATTTGTCCTTCTTCAATTCCATTAATTTCCCCATTATTGCTAATTTACTTAAGTAATTTTATTTAGACTCTATCCCTGACCCTCTGTTAATTTGTTGCACAATTGTTAGTTGGATGTGCAGTGGGCCATTCAGGACTAAGACAAGGAGAAATTTCTTCATTCCGAGAGTAGTGACCCTGTGGAATTCTCGGCCACAGAATGTAGTTGAGGGCAAAAAATGGAATGTTTTTAAGGAGTAAGATACAGCTCTTCGGACTAAAGGAATCAAACGATATAGGAACAGGGTATGGAGTTGGATGAGCAGTCATTATCATATTGAAGGGCCAAATGGCCTACGCTTGCTCCTATTTTTTATGTTTCTATTAAAGGAGGACAGGATCTTGAAGCATTGTATAAGGGAATCTCTTGCTGCTCTTGGCGAAAATGATGAAAGGTAGTTGGAGACAGTTTGAGTGGATCCTCTCTGGGAAAGGAGGCTTGGGTATGGTAACTTTTATGAGAAGAATGAACAGATAGACAATGTATACCTCAATCCAATGTAAATGACACGTTTCAGTAAATGCTATAAATACTTATTTTTGTTAAACCTTAAATTCCCTTTGTGTTTTTAATGACCTGATAACAATGGAATAAAGAATCCCACTTCAGGATCTTTGCACCATCTATGTGTTCAAAAACCCTTGTTACAATTGGAATAAGGGAAAAGAAAATCTTGGGGGTGATGAGGAGCCTTGGTTTAAATGAATCTTTGATTATGATCTAGGTGCAAATGAGCACTGGAACAGAAAAGGCAGAAGAGTCTTGAAATCTGCAAATGGGTAACATTGAGTCAGGTTTGTGAAATCTATTTGCACAATAGGATATCTCTGGCCCGTGAAAAGCAGAAGCTGGTGCTTAATTTTCCACAGGCTAATTTTTAAAGGGTTATTACATCATACAAACATTTTAACATTTCTTTAAGTTCCACAATCAACAAGAATCGATAAAATGAAGAAAGATAAGAATTGGAGCAGCGCTTCTGAAACTCAATTCTGTCATACTCTGCTCTCTTTATTAAAGTTTCATGGTTTGTGGGTGTCACTAGGTTCTCCAACATTTATCTTCCATCCTTTTATGCCATTGAAATGGAAATCCAAATTTTTGAATCACCATCTGGTGACAGAAGTGAGGTCCAGGGTTTTGAAACAGTGACAGTGAAGGAATGCTAATATAGTTCCAAGTCTGGACGGTGAATGATTTAGAGGGGAATTTGCCAGTGGAGTGGTCCCAGGAATCTGCTGCCTTTGTCTTTCCAGGTGGTAGAGATTAAGGATTTGGAAGGTACTGTTGAAGAAGGCTTGGTGAGTTGCTACAGTTCATTTTGTAAATGATATACAGTGCTACCACTGTCAGTGATGAAGGTTATGATAAAGTGTATAAAGTGATGGATGGGGGTGCCAATCATATAGGCTGCCTTGTTCTATATGGTGTTGAACTTCTTGACTGTGCCTCTTGAGGTTGCACTCATCCAGATAAATGGAGATTATTCCCTCATACTCCTGATTGGAGCCTTGTCGATGATGGACTGGCTTTGGGGAGACTGGTAATGAGTTACTCGCCACAGAATTCCTAGGCTATTGTAATCCCAGCATTTGTTTTGTTTTATTTATTTGTGGGACGTCCTCATTGCAGGCCGGCCTGCATTTTTGTTGCCTGTCCCTATTTTCCTTTGAGAAGGTTGTGATGAGCTGCTTCTTGAGCCACGACAGTACGCGTGCCCTGGGTTGACCCACAATGCCATTAGGGAAGGAATTCCAGGATATTGACACAGGTTGGTAAAATTGACAGATCCAGTTTGGTTTCCGGTCAATGGTAAACTCGCAGGATGTTCATAATGGGGAATTCAACGATGGTAACACCATTGAAAGCCAGTGGGACGATGGTTAGGTTCTTCTTAATGGAGATGATGAATAAAGATTGACTGAGGCTCTTCTTTCCTGCCATCCTCTGGGAGTAACACAACCATTGGAAAAAGGGAAGTTAAGCAGCTTTGTTGGTTTTCAGCTGTCAATGGTCATTGCTCGGCTTTCTACCTCTCAGAGATCAATAGATGTCTCTTGCAAATGAAAGTTTACATCATACAATGTGGGTCCCATATTAGCCTGCAGAACTCTATACTGATGCTCGGGCCAAGAAAATGAATAGGAGGTAATTGGTGCAAAGGGAACAAATCCGATTGCAATCTGTGACAAACAAAGTTCCTTAATATTTAACAATGAAGAAGCAAGAAGTCCCTTGAGGTCAAATACAGCTCAGCAACACAATTGGTTAATACTTCTAATTGACCACATATGTTCATACAAGGTCACTTCTCATGGGCTGGTTGATTCAGTCAGACTTCACCCCTTAATCAGCAAATGTTTCTGCAATGCAACAGCTTGTTTATGAAGGAGTTGGGTTATTGAAAAGTTTGTGCTCACTGGACTTTGGGGAAGCAGTCTCATGCACTACTTATATGGTATACATTGTCATGTGTGTAAATACAGGTGTTTCCCTTTTTTGGTTAATGAGATTACACCCATGAAAATGCTTCCCCCAGGCTGGGGTGTTAATGCATTTTCATGACATGCTCATGCATGCAAAACAGGTTCCTGCAATGAAGAAAATCTGACCCCTCTGAAAATTTCAGATAAGTTAATAGCAAAACTAATCTGCCATCAAGAAACAATAACTGCATCAGTAGGAGTGATCACTGCCCAGTCCTTGCGGAGACAAAATTCCATCTTCACATTGAGGATGCTTTCCATCATGTTGTGTGGCACTATCACCATGCTAGATGGAATAGACATTGACCAGATCTACGAAATCAACACTGGGCATCCAGGAGGTACTGTGGATCATCACAATACAATATAATCTGTAATCTCATGGCCTGGCATATCCCCCAGTCTACCACTACCAATAAGGCAGGGGAACAACCCTGATTTGATGAAGAATGTAGGAGAACATGCCAGAAGCAGCACCATGCATACCTAAAAGTGAGGTACCAAACTGGTGAAGCTACAATACAATACAAAGAACTTTGGAAGCAAGTGATAGACAAAGCTCAGCAATTCCACAACCAATAGATTGGATCTAAGCTCTGCAATCCTACCAGATCCACTTGTGAATTGTTGCGGGAAATTAAACAACCCACTGGAGGAGGAGTCTCCACAAATATCTCCATCCTTAATGATGGAAGAGCCCAGCACATCAGTGCAAAAGATAAGGCTAACGCATTTGCAACAATCTTCAGCCAGAAGGGCCAAGTGAGTGATCATCTCAGCCTCCTCCAACTGTCCCCAGCATCACAGCTACCAATCGTCAGTCAATTTGGGCCACTCTACATGATATTTGGAAGCAGCAAATACTGCCACAGCTGTAGGTCCAGACACCATTCCAGCAATAGTGCTGAAGATATGTACTACATCCATATCCATGGCATTTCAGTACATCTATTCCATCAGCATCTACCCAAACATGTGGAGAATTGCATTACTATGTAGTGTACACAAAAAAAGACAAATTCTATCCAGCCAATGAGTGCCCCATAGTTCTACTCTCAATCCTCTGTAAATTGATGAAAGGGATCATTGACAGTGCTATCACACAGCACCTGCTCACCAATGCTGGGTTTGGGCTCTGCCAGGGCCACTCAGCCCCTGATTTCATCACAGCCTTGGTTGAAGCATATGCAAAAGAGCTGAATTTCTGAGATGAGTCAGTAGCAGCCCTTGATATCAAGGTGACATTAGACTGCATACGGCACCATGGAGCCTGACCAATTCTAGAGACAATGAGAATCTGGGGTTGGGGAGATCTCTCCATTGGCTGGAGTCATACCTGCCACATAGGAAGATGGTTGTGGTTATTGGACGTCAGTCATCTCAGCTCCAGGATATCTCTGCAGGAGTTCCTCAGGGAAGTGTCCTTGGCCCAACCATCTTCAGCTGCATCATTGATGATCTTCCCTCCAACAGAAGGTCAGAAGTGGGGATGTTCATTGATGATTGCACAATATGCAGCACCAATCACAAAGCCTCAGATACTGAAGCAATCCTTGCCAAAATGCAGCAAGCTGTGGCCAATATCCAGGTTTGGGCTAACAAATAGCATGTATAATTCACACTACACAAAAGAACCTAATGGAGCCAAGCCAAGTCCATGCTGACCAAGTTTCCCAAACTAAACTGCTCCCATTTGCCTGCTCAACATTGCTCCTTGATATTCAATTTTATCACTATTGCTGAATCCCCCACTGTCAAAGGTTATCATTAGCCAGAAACTAAAGTGAACTAGCCATATAAATACTGTGACAAACATAGAGAACACTGGAGAGACTCAGTAGATCTGGTAGAATCTATGGAGACAGGAACAGAGTTAATGCCTTGAGTCTGATATGACTCTCATTCTGAACTAAGGTAAGTTCTGAAGAAGAACATTAACTCTGTTTCTTTGCCCACAAATGCTGGCAGATCTGCTGAGTTCCTCTAGCATTGTCTTTGTTTGAGATTTCCAGCATTCTCAGTATTTTCCATTTACATAAATACTGTGGCTACCAGAGCAGGTCAGCGGTTAGAAGTACTGCAGAAAGTAACTCACATCCTGAGTCCCCAAAGCCTATCAATCAATCACAAAATACAAGTGAGAAGTGTGATGGAATAGTCCTCACTTACCTGGGTGAGTGCAACAATACTTAAGAAGCTTGACACCATCCAGAACAAAGCAGCCCACTTGATTGCCATCAATAAAACAATATGCAGATAGTCCAACTAGGGAAGGGGCTGTACTGGACCTTGTATTAGGGAATGAGCCTGGCCAGGTGATCAATATTTCAATGGGGAAGTATTTTGGGAAAAATTGTAAAATTCCCTAGTTTTAAAACAGTTACGGATAAAGATAAGACTGGTTCTCGGATGAAAGTGTTGAATTGGAGAAAGACTAATTGCAAAAGTATTTGGCATGAACTGGAGAAATTAGCTTGAAGGCCAGCTTTTTGAGGGTAAATCCACATCTGACATGTGGGAGTATTTTAAAGGCCAGTTGATCAGATTTCAGGACCAGCATATTCCTGTGAGGATGGCAACATTCGGAACCCTGGATGACAAGAGATATTGATAGTTTAGTGAAAAAGCGAAAGGAAGCACATGTACGGTTTAGGAGACTAAAATCAGACAAGGCCCTTGAGGAATATGAAGGAAGCAGGAAAAGAACTTAGACAAGGAATTAAGAGAGCCAAAAGGGGCTGTGAAATGCCCTTGGCAAGTAGGACTAAGGAGAATCCCAAGGCATTTTATATATGCGTTAGAAACAAGAGGGTAGTTAGGGAATAAAAAGGTCCACTCAAGGACAAAAAAGGGAATTTATGTATGGAGCCAGAGGAGTTGGGTGAGTCCCTAGCATTAGTATTCAGCAAGCAGAAGGCTGTGGATTATATGACAGGGAGGGGTGTGTTGGTATTTTAGGGCATTTCGACATTAAGAAGGAGGAAGTGTTGGGTGCCTTGAAAAACATTAAGATAAATAAGTCCCCAGGGCTTAATGGGTCCTATCCCAGCATATTGAGGAAGACAAAGCAGGAGATTGCTGAGGCCTTGACAGAGATCTTTGCATCCTTTTTAGCCACCGGTGAGGTCCCAGAAGACTGAAGAATGGGCAATGTTGTTCCTTTGTTTGAAGACAACAGGGATAATCCAGGAAATTATAGATTGGTGAGCTTTACATCAGTGGTAAGGAAATTAGCAAAGAAGATTCTAGGGGGAGGATTTATTCGCATTCATTAAAAAATGGATTTATTTGAGACAGTCAGTAAGGTTTTATGCTGGAGAGATCTTGTCTCATAAATTTGATTTAGTTTTTTGAGCAAGTGACAAAGATGATTGATAAGGGTAGGAAAGTGGACATTGTCTACATGGTCTTTATTAAAGCATTTGACAATGTCTCTCATGGTAAGCTAGTCCAGTAGATTAATTCATATGCCGATCCACGTGAGTTCGTAAGTCGGATACAAAATTGGCTTGGTCATAGAAGACAGAGGATGCATGTGGAGGCTGTTTTTCTGACTTGAGGTCTGTGATCAGTGGTGCTCTGCAAGGACCAGTGCTGGAACTTCTGCTGTTTTAAATATGTATAAATCATTTGGATGAAAATACATGTGGTCTGATTTATAAGTTTGCAGGTGACGTGGAAATTGATGGAGTTGTGTGTAGGGAGGAAGGTTGTCAAAGGATGCAGCAGGATATAGATCAGTTGGAAAGTTGGGCAAAGAAATGGGAGGTGGAGTTTAATCTGGACAAGAGAGAGGTGATTCATTTTGGGAGGTTAAATGCAAGAGGAAAGTACAAAATAAATGATAACCCCCTTTAAAGCACAGGTAAAGAGGGATCGTGGGGTGGAAGTCCATAGCTCCCCAAAAGTGACAACATAATTGGATAAGGTTGTAAAGAAGATGTACAACATGCTTGCCTTCATCAGTCAGGGCACTAAGTATAGAAGTTGGCAAGTCAATTTGCAGCAGTATGAGACTTTAGGCCATATTTGGAGTATTGTGTAAAGTTCTGGTTGCCACGCCATAGGAAGGATGTGGAAGCTTTGGATGGGGTGCAAAGGATGTTTACCAGGAAGTTGCCTGGATATGAATGTATTAGCTATAAGGTGAGGTTGGACAAACTTGGATTGTTTTTGCTAGATTGTTGGAAGCTGAGGGGCGACCTCAGAGAAGTATTTAAATTATGAGAGGCGTGGATATTCAGAGTCTTTTCCCAGGATGGAAATGTCAAATACCCGGAGGCATAGGTTTAAAGTGAGGGGGCGAGCACTTGAAGGAGATGTGCGAGACGTGTTTTTTACACAGAGGGTGGTGGGAACCTGGAACATATTGCCAGGGATGGCGGTAGAAGCAGATACGACAGCAGCATTTAAGAGGCATTTGGAAAGACAAATGAACAGGAGAGAATAGAGAGATAAAACCACATACAGGCAGATGGGATTAATTTTGAATGTCATCATGGTCAGCATAGATGTGGTGGACCAAAGGGCCTGTTCTTGTGCTGTTCTATGTTCTAAGTTTTTTCGCCAACATTCAGGACCAGCAATGTGTCCGATCTACATGATGCACTGCAGAAATTTACCAAGCCCTATTAAACAGCCACTTCCAAACACACCATCATTTCCACCTGGAAGGACAAGGGCAGCAGATACATGAGAACACTACAACATGTAAGTTGCCCTCTAAGCCACTCACTGTTTGGAAATATATCACCACCTCTTCACTCTGGCTCAGCTAAGATCCTGGAATTCCTTTCCAAACAGTAGTGTCAGTCTACCTTTTCAGTGGTTCAAGAAGACAGCTCGCCAGCACTATCTCATTGGGCAGCTATGAATGGATAATAAATGTTGACCCAATCAACAAAGCTTATGAAAGAGTGAAAAGAAAAGAAATTGAACTTTTACCTTGGGCCTTCCCTTGTATATTCTCCAGGCATCCCTAAAAATTCCACCCAAGGCTACTGATCCAGGTGCAAATTTACGCCTGAAGATTATATTGTCTGATGTTATGAGAAATTTTGAATCAACTTTTAAATATTTGTTTAGTTAAGGCATTAAACTAAGGCTCCCTCGTAGTCCACCTGGCTCTAAATTTTTGGTCCCATGAAGACCATTCGAGGAGCCCTAGTCTGTGATCTCCTTCCCAATATTTAATCATGAAGCAACGTCATTAAAAAAAAGCAAATGGTCTGATTATCATCATGTTGATAATTGTGAGACTTAGTAGTGCCTAATTTATTGCAGACAGGCAGTTTTCTCTCAGTACTGTAGCAGGATTTGGGGGGGCGGGGATTGGTTAGCTTGGTTGGCTGGGTGGCTGGTTTGCAAAGCAGAATAATGCCAACTTTATTGACAGCATCCTGCATCAGCTGAGGCTACTGTGAAGGATTCTCCTTCTCCATCTCTCCCATGAGGTGGAAGGACCCTCAGGTTAAACCACCACCTTCTTCTCTAATGAGAGAGCTGCCCTATAGTCTGGTAAGACTGCTGCAACTGTACCTTATGAGGAGTCAAAGATTAAATGCTATGTCAGCTATATCCACTGAGTCAACAATGAAGCCTTAAAGTGTCAATTCTTCAATGTGTTTAATTGTGTGCCTTCCTGTTCCTCTTTAAGCTAATTCTTACTTGTTTTTAATTTCTAGGAAACAAATGAGACTTGCACAGATATTAATTCTCACGTGGAAAAGTATTACCTAACAACAATGTACTCCATTGTGTTCATAGTGGGACTCATTGGCAATGTCACTGTGATAAGTGGTTATATCTTCTGCCTAAAGAAGTGGAAGTGCAGTAACATCTACCTCTTCTCCCTCTCTGTCACAGATCTCTTTTTTATTTGCACTCTTCCTATGTTTGTGATCCAATATGCAAATGACAGTGAATGGTACTACGGTGACCTATGGTGTAAGTTTAATCGGTACTTCCTCAACTGTAACCTCTACTTGAGTGTCCTCTACTTGACGTGTATCAGTATTGATCGATATTTGCTGGTGAAAAGCCCAACAAATCTCTATCGGTTCCAGGAAAAGCAGACTGCTGCCATTATCTGTTTCCTCTTGTGGATCTTTGTCACCGTGGAGCTGGTGCCTATGTTCACCTTCATTGGTCCCAAGAACATCACGGACAATGACGATAATGCTGTGGTGTGTGTTGACTATGCCAGCTCGGGGAAAGCCAGAGACAGCCTGGTTTACAGTTTGTTCCTCACCATTGTTGATTTCATCCTCCCGCTCTGCATAATGGCGTATTGCTCCATTAAAACAGCCAAGTGTTTAAGGGAAATCAACGCACAGCGACGCAGGACAATTAAGCTGAAAAAGCCCCATCGCCTCGTAATATTGGCAGTAGTTATTTTCTTGGTGCTGTTCACTCCTTATCATGTCATGCGCAATATCCGCATTGCCTCCAGAATGGGGAGGAAGACTTGCATTTTCAAGGTGATAAAAGCTGGCTATGCAATCACAAGGCCTATTGCTTACCTCAGCTCTGCCATTAACCCCATTTTCTACTTCATGCTGGGTGACCGCTTTAGAGAGACCCTACTCAGCAATTTGCCATTCTTTGGCCAAAAACTGATGTCAGAGACTTCAAGCAAGGATAAATATTGAGTTAAGAGCATGACACTATCTAGTTAAGAGCCATTTTATTCTCAGCCTTCTATTCTTCTGCAGCACTGCTGAATCATAGCTGGAGTATTTTGAATGTCAGCAGTTTGAGTCACACGTGTTCTTTAGCCTGAGTTGAACTTTCTTGAAATTCTCAGTTGCATCGAAGAGAGGTGTTTGGAAGCTTAAAACTGATGCTGCAATATTTACACACTTATGGTTGGTAGTGCCAGCTTTAGAGTTCCAGAATTAGCCACTGGTTATCCATTACTCCTGGATTACTGTCTCTGCATTGCATACACCAAGGCATGGTCCCAGAGTATGGGCCCTGGAGCCATTAGTGAGAGTTAGGAAGTCATCAAGATTTCATTGAGGAGGTGATGGTCTTGTGGTATGGTGGCCAGAGTATTAATTCAGAGACCCAGGTAATGTTCTGGGAACCTGAGTTCAAATCTTGCCATGGCAGATGGTGGAATTTAAATTCAATGAAGAATCTGGAATTAAGAATCAAACAATGACCATGATGTCATGGCTGATTGCCAGGAAAATCTCATCTGTTTCACTAATGTAATTTAGGGAAGCAAATCTCCTTACTTGGTCTGGCTTACACGTAACTCCACACCTACAGCAATTAGCTCTTAACTGCCATCCTGAAATGGACTAGCAAGCCATTCTGTTGTCAGCTCACCACCACCTTCTCAAGGATAACTAGGGACAGGCAATAAATACTGGCCCAGCCGGTGAGTCACAAATGTTAAAAAAATGGACACAAATGCTAAAAACATCCTTGGAGATGGGATTATTTGTAGGTCTGGATGAAATTACAGAATAGAGATGAGTAAAATCCTGAAGGGATCTGAAAACAAGGATGAGAATTCTGAATCAGGGCATTGGCAGATTGCAGGTTAACATAGCAATTTTAGAATTAAGGAGTGAATGGGACCTAGTATGAGCATGGACGATAATATTTCATTGAGCTCTGGTTTACAGTTTCCATTATTTAGTAGCTAAGAGATATTGCAACATGGGAATGAATACTCACACAGAAGCAAAATACTGTAGATGCTGCAAATATGACATGAAAACAGAAATTGCTAGAGAAACTCAGAGGGACTAGCAGCATCTGTGGAGAGAGAAGCAGAAAGAATATTATTAAGCTAGACAGGGTTAAGAAGAGATCTACTAGGTTGTTGCCGAGTATGGAAGGTTTGAGTTATAAAGAAAAGTTGGATAGGCTGGGACTTTTCCACTGGAGCATAGGAGGTTGAAAGGTGACCTTATGGAAGTTTATAAAATCATGATGGGTATAGATAGGGTTAATGGTAGGTGTCTTTTCCCTAGGGTGGGAGATTTCAATACTGGGGGGCATTTTTTAAGGTGCAAGGACAGAGATTTAAAAAAGACATGAGGGATAACTTTTTTACGCAGAGGGTGGTTCGTATATGGAATGAACTTCCAGAGGAAAGGGTGGATGCAGACACAATTACAACGCTTAAAAGACACTTAGGTAAGCACATGATTTGGAAAGATTTGGAGGGATATGGTCTAGGAGCAGGTAGGTGGGACTAGTTAAGTTTGAGATTATGTTCAGAATGGACTGGTTTGACTGAAGGGTCTGTTTCTGTGCTGTATGACTCTATGGCTCTATAGCCAGTTAGGAACAGAGTCATATCAGACTCAAAATAGAACTGTCCACAGCATTTGCAAGATCTGTTGAGTCTCTCCAGCATATTCTGTTTTATTTGGAAGCAAACACTGTTCACGCATTGTATTTTCCTATCTTCACCTCAACTTCTTCAACATACCTCTCCGATAGCATGGAACTCTGAGGGAAATACCTAATGTTTAGAATTTCTCACTGTGAAATTGTCACTTAACCAAATTGAAATGCCCTGACTAAGAATGGAGGAACAAACATTTAAACCTCTCAACTTCACTCGTTCCCTATCTCAGCCCAGATTCTGCTCAGCATTTCTCAATGAAACAAAGGTATGTCACACAGGTTTGTTATACATATACAATGGTGAAGTCAAGTCCCAGCCTGAAAAACCAATACTCAAATCAAATAGTTTGGAAGGCAAAATAAGAAGGATCAGGAAAATAGTCATTGCATGATGACAGGCCTGAAGGAAAGCAGCAAAATTGGAAATTGCTGGAAAAGCTCAGCAGTTATGGCAGCATCTGTTCTGAGGAAGGGTCACTGGACCTAAAACGCTGACTCTGATTTCTCTCCACAGATGCTGCCTGACCTGCTGATATTTTCTAGCAATTTCTGTTTTGTTTCTGATTTCCAGCATCCATTGTTCTTTCAGTCCTGAAGGAGAGTAAAATGTTTGTGAAAAACGAGAAAATGCACTGTTCTCTGAGGACTTGGGAAAGAATGAATTAATAGGATACAATGCAATGAAGATTGATTTGGAAGGTAAGGAAGGGGAAGAGAGAAAGATCACACAGAATGGTTCAAAGAAAGCTTATATTGGTCAAGTTGGCAAGATAAAATCAGCAATAATTTGTTGTTATTTCATTATAATATTTCAATATAAATAACTTGCTTATTTAAAGCTGGCAAACATTGTCTAGCCCTTAGTTGTAACCATTTGCATTGAATTAGGCAAGAAATCAACTTGTTTACGTTGATTAATGTCTACGGTTTACTCATTTTCTGATGTAATAGGGACAAGTCACATCTATTTCCTGCAGACTTATGTTTCAATAAGACTATCACTGCATTATTATTAGCAAGTGAGTAGCACACTATAACATTTGTAGAACCTTTATTGCTTGTGTTTATGTTTTCCTAGAGATAATTTGATCAAAATAATCGACCTAACTGATTTATTGCTTCTGTAAAGATACGCATTTAATGTGAACACCAGCATATCACGATAATGGACCTGTGTTAAAAAAACCTTCTCTATTTCTCTATTAATTTTGTGTTTATTACGTGAAAACATTTTTTGAGTGAATTCTGTTGTGTGAATATTAAAAGCAAGTTTACAGAAATCAATCTGGAATCAATCAATTTCTTGGATTGTAGTTCTTTGCTGAAATATTTAAACAACATTAAAAACACCAGTAAATAGCTGCATAAGAATTAGGAGCTATGACCTGTTCTTCTACTCAACAAGATGGCCAATCTTCTCCCTTAACTCCAATTCCTCATAAAATCCCCACATCATTAATCGTTTTCATACTGAAAACTCCATTGTTCTTTGTCCTGAATGAACTCTATGACTAAGCAGCCACAATTTTCTGTGCTGAAAAGTTCCAAGATTCATAGCCATTTAAACAATAAACTTTTCCCCGTCTCAAACAAAATGGCTGACTCTATATTATGTGACTGTCACCCCGTGCTCTAGACTCCCCAGCCGCATTCCATAAAGATAGAGTCACAGAGATGTACAGCATGGAAACAGACCCTTCGGTCCAACACACCCATGCCAACCAGATACCTTAAACTAATCTATTCCCATTTGCCAGCACTAGGCCCATATCAGTCTAAACCCCTCCTACCCATATACCCTTTCAGATGCCTTTTAAATGTTGTAATTCTACCAGCCTCCACCATCTCCTCTAGCAGCTCATTCCATATATGCACCACCCTCTGTATGAAAATGTTGACCCTTAGGTCTCTTTTAAATCTTTCCCCTCTCAGCTTAAACCTATGCCCTCTGGTTTTGGACTCCCCTACTCTGGGGAAAAGACCTTGACTATCCATGTCCCTCATGATTTTATAAACTTCTATAAGGAATCACCACACAGCCTCCAACATTATAGCTTTTAGCGAAGTCATCTTTGAATCTTCTAACCTGTACAAAGTGTAAGTCTGGTCTTTTCATACCTCTATCCATAGGTCAATTCTCTTCGACCAATCTAGTGGATATTTGTTGCACACTCTCTAAATTAAATGCATGCTTCCCAAAGTAAGGAGAGAGGGCATGGCACCCCAAGTCTGGGGCTTTTGTGATGCAGTGGTACTATCCCTACCTGAAGCCCAGGTTCAAGTCCCATCTGTCCTGGAGGTGTGTGAAATCATTTCTGTACAGGTTGATTACAAAATATTTACCCTGTGATGTGGTCTCTGTATAATCCTTCCCTCCAGTGTTTTATATACTTCACCAACCTTCCTGTTGCAAGCAACTGAAAATCTGAGGGGCAGTGTGGAATAAAAAGTATTTAAATAGATCTGCACATCTTGAAACCATATCAGTAGCTCAACTGTTATCCCTTTAAAGAGCTGTCTTAAAGTAAGAGATATCAGGAGATATGACTACTTCCTTCATCAGGGATTCACTTAAAATTGCTCCCAATTCATCATCATGACTTTGCAGAATTCAACTGAGTAGCGCTGTGAAAAATCCTGACAACAAATTGCTGTTTGATTTCTATATGAATAGACGAAAGGTGTTTGGCAGGGGTCTTATGATTTTTCAATTTGTGAAGCAGTAAGGCACCCTCTTGCCTTTCCCCCTTTCTTCCCCTCCCCAATTCACCCTGTACTCTCCTTCCACCCCAAACACAACAGTAGACCAACTCTGACTCACGTCAAATTTGTTATCCATTCTCAGGACAAGCAGTCAGGTTTTATCAGTAAGCTTAAGCAATTCAAAGCACTTAGTAAACCACACACATCACTAGAATTTGTAACGTGCGATGCAGCTGTCAGCTTGCACAACACTATTTCCCAACACTCCAGCTCCAGTGAAAGAACAAAAGTCTTAAAAATCAAAACAAAAACTTTCCACTGCAATCCCTGAAAACTCTGGAGATCCAAGTAAAAGACAGAGTATTTATCAGAAGAGCTATTCTACCTTTATGCAAAATTCATGCATGCACACTTTCGAAAACACGTCAATGGGCAGGTCAGTGGGTCGTGTAGCATTACTTTACCATCTATTGCCCACCTGCCTCTTTCCATTGCCTCTCAATTTCTTCCCCTACATTGCCAGCAATCTCCCTATTCCTACCTGCTAATCCTTCTGCACCATTCATATAATTGGGCGATTGTCTACGTGGAGTTTGCATATTCTCCCCATGTCTGCATGTTTCCTTTAGATGCTCCTGGGGAAGTGATAGCCTAGTGGAATTATCACTGCACTGTTAATCCAGAGACCAAAGGTAATGTTTTAGCGACACAGGTAAGAATTCTGTCATGGCAGATGGTGGAATTTGAATTCAATAAATATCTGGAATTAAGAGTCTAATGATGACCGTGAAACCATTGCCAATTGTCAGGAGAATCCCATCTGGTTCACTAATGCCCTTTAGGGAAGGAAACTGCCATCCTTACCTGGCCTGGCCTACATATGACTTCAGACCCACAGCCATGTGGTTGACTCGTAACTGGGATTAGGGATGGGCAATAAATGTTGGCCTGCCCAGTGATGCCCTTATCCCAGGAATGAACAATAGAATAAAGATCATTCCATTCAGCTGCTCATTGTTACTTCCCTTCTTTTATTTATTTATCTTCCTTCATTCAGTGATCTTTTGAAGGTGAGGTGGTGAATAGATGTCATCTCAGATATGTCCAGCTAAGAATGGGGTAGTCTGCAGCACCATGTGTTCATGGAGTGGTGTTGGATCATGTGTAAAGGTCAAGGTGCTTGTTTTCCACATGTATAGGATGCCCCAAAGTGAAGTGCTCCTCCTTATTCAAAGATGCAGGAGTTAATATACATCCTATTCTCCCAGCTGTCTTTGGTACCTTGCATTGTTGGAAGCTTTGAGAGAGTAATGAAGTCTTCTAACACATAGGTCAGTCGGAATGGGCAATAAAATCAGGGAAGTTTCTTTGAAAATTAAAATTCATATACATTTTGACACTCAGATGTAGATGACATCTTTGTGGTTTTCTCTGTGTTAGCTCATGTAACATATACCACAAGGAGTCAGATATCTGGAAGTTTATTAACAGCTAACAATGTACACTAACATGATAAATCAGAATTATACATGCAGTCTGGGTACTATGCTCACTCCGAGTACAGTTACATCATATACATAGTTAATTAAAAGTTGGCTAGCAAAATGGCTAACTGCCTGTTGAATGAAAAATTATTGAACGAACATACAGGATGAAGGGGGCCTTTTTACTTCATTTGTTTATGAGATGTGGGCATGTTGATTAGGCCAGTATTTATTGCCCGTTACTAATTGCCCTAGAACTAGCTTGCCAAGACCATTTGAAAGGCAAGGTCAAAGGCAAAATGTGGGTCTGGAGTCACATGAAGGCTGCCCCGGGCAAGGATGACAGTTTCCTTCCCACAAGGTTATTAGTGAACCAAATGGACTTTAATGATGGTTAATAATGATTACATGGTCATCATTGGGATCATATTTTACTCTAGTTTTTTTTTATTGGACCCAAACTTTATCATCTGCCATGGCAGGATTCAAACCTGTTTCCCCAAAGCATTAACATGGGGTTCTCGTTTAGGGGTGACAGAAGGTTTTCTGAAGAAGCGTCTAGGCCCGAAACATCAGCTTTCCTGCTCCTCTGATGCTGCTTGGCCTGCTGTGTTCATCCAGCTCTACACCTTGTTATCTCAGATTCTCTAGCATCTGCAGTTCCTACTGTCTCTGCAGAAAATTGTGATGCTTTAACTGAGAAGGGACTGCCAATAATTGTTCCCCAGTCTTCCACAAGGTGTCATAAAATCAGTAATATCCCAATTGGGACAGCAAGATGACTAATTTGCCTGGCTGACTCCTGTTCAGGATGAAAGCAGTGACATAAATATATCAGAACAAGAAACTGTAGACAAGAACAAAATGCTGAGGACGAAAAGTCTGGATCTCAAGAGTAAGATAAATTGTTTCACACAGCTGCTTTTAATTTCATCAAGTGGACATGGTCATTGCTTCTTTGACCTCTTTCCTGTCAGCTGTTTTTGGTATTGGTATTTCGTGGCCCTTTAACCAAAAAGAGGGAAGGGAGAGAGAGGTTTGCAGTTTGCACCTTTAGATATCTCGGGATGCCCTATACTCGCAGTTTTGGAGAAAACTGCAGCTAAACCAATCCAATGGCTGTTGTAGGTCAGTCTTTCCCACACCTCAAAGGCTCTTGGTGCAACGCTGTCTCAAAGTAACTCCCTCACGTCTTTGAAAATCCACACTGTTTTACACATTTTACAAATGTCCAAAACTTATCCAAATTGTAAGAATCTCCTGGTTTTTCGACTATAAAGTAATCCTACTTCCATTTCAGTTTATATTTCAAAACAGAAAAAAAATGTCTGGTCCCTTAGACAATGAAGTAACAGTCACCCTGGTGACAAGTTTGAAATGAGTTGGATGACCATTAGCCTGTATGATCTCCGTCATAGTTCAGATTCACCTATTACCCCAATGAATAGTTAAGTCACATCTTCCAAAAGTGGTGCATCATGAAATGGGTAAATGTGCTCTCATGGGGATGTATCTTGGCATTTCTTCCAAAAGTCCTTGCAAATCACTTTTGTTTTCCTCTTTATTTATTTTTCCCTTTGCTTTGTGATTGCTTTTGACTTTTGCACATCTTGGGAAATGCCATGTTTTATTACAAAAGCTACATTCTTGCGATAGAGCTAGACATTTATTCACTTTGTGCGTTTATTTTAACACCATATCCGGAACTAGCATTACAACGGTTAGCATTAAAAGATCTGAAGTCTTTTGTGTCTGTCTATGATGTGATTTTTTTTGTTTTTGGTTTCGTACCTTTCAAAGTTGTTCATGTTGAATAGTCCTCTTGAGCTAGGTTAGCATTCTGTTCATATCATTCTGTTCACTTATGCTGTATTTAGATTTCACCTTCCCCTACCATCTGGAGAACTCGTTCCAGTGAGATATCATCTGCTGAATGCAACATAACTGAAAGAAATGTATCAGATGATTCTGCCTCAAAATCTTTCTGGTTGTAAATTACCATAGGTCCAAATTTCAAATTTCATCTCTCAGCCTCAACTTCACTTTCTATGTCACTCTCCATAACCCTTTAACCCATTTCTAATTTAAAAATCTGTCTATCTCCTCCTTAAATTTACTCAGTGTCCCCACATCCACCACACTCTGGGTTGGTGAATTCCACTGATTCACGACTCCTTGAAGGAAATAATTTCTCCTCATTTCTGTTACAAATCTGCTACTCTCTATCCTCAAATTATAACCTCTCATTCTAGATTGCCCCACACGAGCAAATATTTTTTCCATGTATACTTTTCCAATCATCTTTAGCTTCTGACTTATCTCAATTAGATCTCCTCTTATTTTTCAAAACTCCAGAGAGTACAGACCTAACCTGCTCTTTAGGAAACCCCTTCATCTCTGGAATCGATCTGGTGAACCTTCTCTGAACTGCCTCCAATACAACTGGATTCCTCTTCAATAAGGAGACCAAAATTGCACACAATACTCCGGGTGCGGCTTCAGTAATGCCTTGTACAGCAACACCTACCTACTTTTACACTCCATTCAGAGAGAGAGAACAATAAGCACAGAACAAGCCCTTCAGACCAGCGTGTCTGTGCTGATCATGATGTCATTCAAAACTAATCCCATCTGCCTGTACATGGCCCATATCCCTCCGTTCTCTGCCTGTTCATTTGTCTGTCAAAATGCCTGCAAAGTGTTGCTATTGTAATACGTCTCAAACGCTGCTATCGTTTGCTATCCTTTAGTCAGTTTGAGCAGGTCTTAAGTACATAGAACATAGGACAATACAGCACAGTACAGGCCCTTCAGCCCATGATGTTGTGCCGACCTATTATCCTACTCCAAGATCAAACTACCCTGTATACCCTACATTTTACTATCATCCATGTGCCTATCCAAGAGTCGTTTAAATGTCCCTCATGTACCTGACTCCACTACCACTGCCGGCAGCGCATTCCACATGCCCACCACTCTCTGTGTGAAGAACCTACCTCTGACATCTCCCCTATACCTTCCTCCAATCACCTTAAAATTATGCCCCCTTATGATTTCTGCCCTTGGAAAAAGTCTCTGACTATCCACTCTGTCTATGCCTCTCATCAACTTGTACACCTCGATCAAGTCACCTCTCATCCTTCTTCACTCCAATGAGAAAATCCCTAGCTCCCTCAACCTTTCCTCATAAGACCTGCCCTCCAGTCCAGGCAGCATCCTGGTAAATCTCCTCTGCATTCTCTCTAAAGCTTCCACATTCTTCCTATAATGAGGTGACCAGAACTGAACACAATTTTCCAAGTGTGGTCTAACCAGGGTTTTATAGAGCTGCAGCATAACCTCGCGGCTCTTAAACTCAATCCCCCTGCCAATGAAAGCCAACACACCATACACCTTCTTAACAACCCTATCAACTTGGGTGGCAACTTTGAAGGATCTTTGGACGTAGACCCCAAGATCCCTCTGTTCCTCCACACTGCCGAGAATCCTGCCATTAACCCTGTATTCTGCATTCAAATTCATCCTTTCAAAATTAATCACTTCACACTTTTCCAGGTTGAATTCCATCTGCCACTTCTTTGCCCAGCTCTGCATCCTGTCAATGTCCCGTTGCAACCTACAACAGCCCTCCACCCAATCCACAACTCCACCAACCTTTGTGTCATTCTTCCTGGAAGCTGTAAACTTCTACTATATCTATTGCTCTTCACATTACAAGTAGTTCTTCATGTAAAGCCATTGGCAAATGCACTTCCAATATTATCCAAGGTATCCATCTATTTTCTTGCATTTAATCATTATAAGCTATTATCTGCTACTAGGTATACAAAATAAAGAAATGTGTTCACTTTTTCTTCTCTGGGCTTCTTATGTAGTTCTGGAGCAATTTTGTATTTCATGAATTGTATTTTCCATACAGTCCAATGTTATTCCCTCTCAGAAGTGTCTGTGATCTTAGCTCAGCTGGAAGCTGTAATCTGCAACCTTTTTCTCCATTGCCATTATATTTGGCTGTAGTTACTTTTCTGATTTAAGTTATTTACCTGAAAGCTTGCAAACTTTTTCTTCAATTGTTTAGAGATTTACTGTTGCATATTTTGCATTGTATAACACTTCCATTGCATTAAATGTTGTGTTCTTCAATAAGCTTATACATTCTCTTTGAATATTGTACTTCTTTTAAGTTGTTGGGTATCAAAGACAAATTCCAAATAAAGTTTTCTCATAAAGAACCTTTGCAGAAAACGTTTAACTTCTATCTTCTTATTTCTGTTTTAAGATTATTTTTAACAATTCTATTCATTTGACACAGCTCACTGGAGCACTGGACATCAAAGACAATACAGTGTGGAGCTGTAGGAAAACAACAGGCCAGGCAGCATCAGAGGAGCAGGAAAGTTGACGTTTCAGGTCAGGACAAAAGGTTCTGAAATGTCAAATTTCCTGCTCCCTGATGCTGCCTGGCCTGCTGTGTTCCTCCAGTTCCACACTGTGTTGTCTCTGACTCCATCATCAGCAGTTCTTGCTATCACTAGAAATCAAATCCCACTTTTCCTGGTGTCATCACAAAAGTTAGAGATGTTAAAATAAGTACACAAAATTCCCAAATTTTCACACCTAGGTTGATAGAAAGCACAGACCAGGTTTCTGTATTTAAGAATTACTATGTATTACAAGTAATTAGTCTGTAGCTACAGGTAAACAGTTATAAACCGTCATCATATACCACGACAAATTAAAGTACGAAAGGTAAAGTCGCCAAAGTCCGAGTAGACCATTAGGGCTGCTCTCCCATTAGAGAGAAGTGGGATGGCATGGTGGCTCAGTGGTTAGTACTACTGCCTCACAGTGTTAGGCACTGGGGTTCGATTCCAGACTCAGGCAACTGTGAGGGGTTTGTACATTCTCCCCGTATCTGTGTCGGTTTCCTCCAGGTTCTCCAGTTTCTCCTCACAGCCCAAAGATGTGAAGGTCAGATGGTTTGACCAAGCTAAATTGCCCATAGTGTCCAGGGATGTGCAAGATAGGTTGGTTAGCCATGGGAAATGCAAGGTTACAGGGATAGTGTAGGGGGGTGTGCCTGGGAGGACTACTCTTCAGAGGCCCAGTATGAGGGCCGAGGGCCACTGTAGGGATTCTACGACTTGATAACTTCTATGAGGAAATGACTGGCAATGGTTTAACCTTAGGGTCACCATGGCTCAGGTAAGAGGATTGTTTGAGAAGGAGACTCCTTCTTGGTATCCTCAGCTAGAGTGGGAATTGAGCATTTTCTGATGGCAACACTGCATGACAAATCAGCTATCTGGCCAAGTGAGTTGTTGCCCTTGAACAAGCTCTGCCTTACACATGCGCACAAAAAACATACACGGAAAAATTGATTATGGGCAGAGTAAAACTGGGAAGGAGCTCAGTGGTTCCTATTCACAGGTTGCTGAGATAATCATCATGAATCTTATTCTCATCAGAATGTTACATTTCAGTCATCTTTCTTTGGATGCTTCTACTGGTTTTCAGGTGGCACTGGGTTGCTGGTTAGCTTATTAAAAAGCATCTGACTTTTCAGTTAAAAGTGAGTTTACAACAATTGTTAAAAAAGACGACTAATTTTCCTCTTACAACTTTAGTGCGAATCTCTGTGGTTCTTCACACGTTTTTCTGTATTTTCTATTCTCATGGAAAGCATGTTTCCTCCAGTGGATTAGTGGGGCACTGTGTTAAAATTTGGGTGTACCCTTTCAGGACAGAGCTGAGGAGAATTATTTTCACTCTGAGGGTTGTGGAATTCTGGAACACAGCCTCAGAAGGCAGTGGAGGTAGGGTCATTGAATAGCTTTAAAACAGAAATGGAGAAGTTCTGGATAGATCAGAGTTCGGAAGAAGGGCTTGAAACATTTCTCTCACCACTGGATGCTGCCAGACCCACGGAGTTTCTCTAGCATTCTCTGTGTTATGGACAGATTCTTGTTTTCCAGGGAATCAAGGATTAGCAGGAGTAGATAGCAAAGTGGGATTTGATCAGTAATAATTTTATTGAATGGTGGAACAATCTTGAAGGGTCAAATAATCAACTTCTACTCCTATTTCATATGTTTGTCTGTTTCAATACCTCTTGATTAAAATGGTAACTCCAAGCTAGTTGGCTTCTTATAGTCTATGTGGATTTCTTGGGCTATTCAGTAATCATAGCAGCCAATTTAGGACAGAGTGTCCTTTTCAAAATAATGTTTTAGTCCATGAAAGTCTCAGGCATTAATACCAAATGATAAAAGTTGAATATTTATAGTTCATTTTCACTGCAATCATGACAAGTTGATAGGATAAAGTGTACCTGCGAAGTGGATGTTTTTGTGCATCAAAAGTAAATGGTAAAGTTGAAAACATAGGTTACTTAAGAGACTTGGATGAAGGTGGGATGTTCAAGCACATTCATTTCTAATATGTCACAAACAGGTGCCAAAAATAATCAAGAAAGCTGATGAAATGCTGGCCTTTATATCAAGAGGACTGGAGCATAAGTATGCAGAAGCTGTGCTGCAGTTATACAAACCCTGGTTGTACACACTTGGAGTATTGTGAGCAGGTATAGGCACTACACCTTTGTAAGGATATATTGGTCCTGGATGGAGTAGAACATAGGTTTACAGGAATGAGACCTGGACTTCAGGGGTTAAGTTATGAGGAGAGATTATACAAATTAGGCCTAGTTTCTCCAGAATGTAGAAGGTGAAGGGGTGATCTGATTAAAGTCTTCAAGGTATTTACCTGAAAAGACGGGGTAGATAAAGATAAACTAT
This sequence comes from Rhincodon typus, assembly GCF_021869965.1. NCBI lineage: Eukaryota > Metazoa > Chordata > Chondrichthyes > Orectolobiformes > Rhincodontidae > Rhincodon > Rhincodon typus. The sequence goes on along the minus strand of NC_063344.1, from coordinate 12,214,167 downwards.
TTCCATTGGTTAGACATTCTAGAACTAGGGGACATAGTCTGAGAATCAGGGCCAGACCATTCAGGAGAGATGTTAGGAAGCACTTCTAGTCAGAAAGGATGGTAGATGTTTGGAACTCTCTTCCGTAAATGGCAGTGGATGCAGGATCAGTTGTTTAGTTTAAATCTGAGATAGATAAATTTTTGTTAAGAGCAGATAATAAGAAATATGGGCCAAAGGCAGGCATATGAAGTTAGTCCCATCACATTGAATGATAGAACAAGCTCAAAGGGCTGAATCACCTACTTTTGTCCCTATGTTTCTATGCTCCTATGTCACAACAATAGCATTTAGGGGAGGCGATAGCATAATGGTGTTATCGCTAGACTATTAATCCAGGAACTCAGCTAATATTCTGAGGACCTGGGTTTGAATCCTTCCATGGCAGATGGTAGAATTTGAATTCAATGATAATCTGGAATTAAGAATCTACTGATGACCACGAAAGTATTGCCAATTATCAGAAAATCTCATCTCGTTCACCAGTGTCCTTCAGGGAGGGAAATCTGCTATTCTTACCTGGTCTGGCCTACATGTGACTCCAGGCCCACAGCAATGTGGTTGACTCTTAACTGGCCTCTGAAATGGCTTAGCAAGCTACTCAGCTCCCCTCTCTCTGTTCCCCTGACATGCTGGAGATAGAAAGACCTACTATTCATTAGTCAGCAACTCTTACTGGAATGCATTGACAAAGTTTAGGTGCTAACACAGAAAGAATAGTATTTGACACTATTTACAACATCAAACATAGGCTTTCCAGGTCAACACATCCATGCTGGCTTGGACAACTTGATCAAAATGTGGGTATTCTTAATTTTCTGTTTACTGATGGTACTTAGGGAGGATTCCGACAGTGTAACTTCAAATTACAAAAACTTTCTTCTATCCCTTTCTCACATACAATGCCATTGAATAACTGCAAACCACGTTTTCCCCCTGAGGTCTCCACAAGCCATAACATCTTCATTTGCATTTAACACACGGAAAATTCACAACTTCGTTGGTAATTAAAAGCAGGCTTTGAGATTTTTTGAAAGTCAGTAGCAATTCACGAATCTGGAATCTATTTACAACAAGAGTTATGCAATGCTCAATATTCCAGACATTATGACACAAGGGCAGGTTTTCCTATGAGTTCCATTTGGATGCAATGAATCAGAGAATGATATAACACAGGAAGGAGGCTATCCAGCCCATCACGCCTGAAGCAGCTCCTTGAAAGAGCTAGAGATAACAAGGTGTAGAGCTGGATGAACACAGCAGGCCAAGCAGCATCAGAGGAGCAGGAAAGCTGACGTTTCAGGCCTAGACCCTTCATCCTTCATCCCTACTATCCTTGAAAGAGCTATCCAGCATGTCTCAATCTGTTAATGGTATGTTAATCTGTGTTATTAAATTCAAGGATCAACAGAGAGAATTAATTGAATGATTTCCTTTGACACAAACAAAGAGCTGGGGCCCCCTGCACTTGTGGCCAAGTGGCTAAAACAAAGAATTTGTTTCAATCTTTCACAGGACATGGGCATCACCGGCTGGGCCAGCATTCAATGCCCATCCCTAATGGCTTAGAGGGCAGTCGATTGTCAAACATTTTGCTGTGGGTTTGGAGTCAGGTTTTAGGCCAGACCAGATAAAGATGGCAGATTTCCTTCTTGAAGTACATTAGTGAGCTAGATGGGTTTTTCCAACAATCGATAATGAATTCATGGACATCAGTAGATTCTTAATTCCAGATTTTTTTTTAATTCAAATTCCACCATCTGCTGCAGTGGGATTTGAACCTGGAACCCTATCCGTGTTTTTTTAGGCAAGGTTGGAGTCCAGTTGATTTTGTATCACCCCATTTCTGATTTCGAAGCTCTTGTGATACAGTGGTAGTGTCCCTACTTTTGGGCAGAAGGTCAAGGTTCAAGTCCTAACTGCCTCAGAGATATGTCATAAAATGTCCAAACTGACTCATCTTAAAAATTTAAACGATGATGTGCGAGGGAGAAGGTGAACAGATCTGGGTTTATGTTCCACCTCAGAATGTGATGGCCCCTGAGGGGTGTCATAACATGTCGAAACACTAGGTTTAAAACAAACTAAAAATAAGACAGACAGTGGGACTTCACACCACAAATTGCAACACTCTCTGAGTCTCGCTACAACTAGGTGGACTGGTTCCTCTTTCATTTTTAGTATATAGGTATCACACTTCAATTAAAATCAGCTAACCAGCCCAGATATGAAGGAAAGCCCATGATAAGCTTTTCTTAAGGGAAAAAGTGAAAGAAAAACAACAAAAAATTCCTACAAAAATAATGAATGCAGAATCATAAAGGATGTATGGGACAGTGTATGTTGTACAGATAGGAGGGTAAAGATAGTTGCAGTTTTCTGGAGTATTTAAGTTGAAAGAGTAAAACGTCAGTCACAATTGTTTCACCATTGTCCTGTTGCCTCAGGAGTGTCAAAGATGGCAGACAGTCTTCATTTCTCAGTCAATGGTCATTTTTCAAGTTGTTCTTTCACCAGTGTTGGGTTGTCAAGATTAAGATCGTGAGAGAGGAAAGTTTTCAGTACGCTTGCTTTTGTCAGTCTTTTTTATTTTCTTTGTCTTGCTGCTTAGAAGCTGAAGTTGATAAAGATCAATTTGCATATTCTTAAGTCTGTCAATTAATTTATTTTCAAACGGAACATTCAACGGGTAACCTTCCATCTCCAATATATGAAGTAATCATGCAACTGTGAATATAGCACATGAGATATTAATGTCGTGACATGTCATTGAGTTTCTTGATTAAAGTGGCAATTGTGGGCCAGTGGATTTTGTATATTCTATGTTAATTGTCTGAGGTTATTAGTTGATCAAAGCAGCTGTTCTAGGTCAGTAGTGTTCTTTTCAAAAGGATTTTTAATCCCTGGAAGTCATGGAAGTTGAATATTCATGATCCATTTTAAAAATGATTGTAAAAATTCTGAATGAAATATTCCAGGTTCCAGTTCCATTTTCAGAAAGGTCAAGGCTGATGTGCCAGTACAGAACTGATGGAGCTCTGAATTTTTAGTCACTTTCTTTCAAAGGAGATATTAAACAAAACCAACCTATCAGCCTATTCCAGTGCATATAAAGCTTTGCTATTTCGAGGAAGAACCTGAGTTATCTCTGTAGTGACTTTGGGTCAATATCTAGTCTTCAATTAACATCACAAAACTAAAAGCTGTGTATCTGGCCAAGATCACATACATAACCACTTTTGTAATTAAAAAAAGGATGTGACAGGGGCAGCATGGTGGCACTGTGGTTAGCACTGCTGCATCACAGCACCAGGGACCTGGGTTCAATTCTAGCTTCAGGCAACAGTCTGCATAGAGTTTGAATGTTCTCCCTGTGTCTGTGTGGGCTTTCTCCCACAGTCCAAAGATGTGCAGGTTAGGGTGGATTGCCCATAGTATCCAGGGATGTACAAGTTAGTTGGGCATTCATGGGTCTTGGTGGGATGTTTTTTGCCAGGTCAGTGTGGACTCGATGGGCCAAGTGGCCTGTTTCCAAACTCTGCGATGATGATGGCCTGAGAAAGGAATGAAGGATGATAGTGTAGTGATCATGTTTAGTCTAACAGTAATCTATAAACTCACGTTAATGTCCTGGGGACATGGGCTCAAATCACACCCAGGCAGCTGGTGCATTTAAATTCAATTAATGAATAATTCAGTGAAAATATTGTGAATGAAAAAAAAAACCATGTCTAGTTTGTTCATGTCCTTAAGGGAAGCAAATCTTCCATCCTTACCACAGCTAGCCTAAATGAGACTCAAGGCACACAGAAATATGCTTGCCTTAACTGCTATTGGAAATGGCCATGCAACACACAAAGTTCAATTAGGGATTAGCAAACAAAAAAAAGTATAGTTGATCTCAAGGAGATTTTATGGCACAGTATGGCATTTCTGCCCCTGGGTCTGAAATTCGAATTAAAGCCCCACTCCAGGACGAGAGCAGTGCATTCATAATGTAGCCATAAATGGAGGGTTCCAGTGATGTTGTCTCTAACCATCTCATTATTATAAAAGAAACAAAGGAACTGTGGATGCTGGAAATCAGAGAGAAAAAAACACAGAAATTGCTGGGAAAACTTAGCCAGTCTGGTAGCATCTATGGTGAGAAAACAGCGTTAATGTTTTGGGTCCAGTGACCCTTCTTCAGAACGATGGTTGCTAGGAAAATGTTGGTTTTTATGCAGAAGTTAGGATAGGGAGAAAGGCAAGGAGTAAACAATAGGTGGAGATGGAGCCCAAAGAGATAGAAACACAGTCGGCCAGACAATGGAGTGGACAATTTTCAGTCTAACAGAATGAATTGCTGCTAATGGGGACTATTAGTGGCTAAAATTGGGTTCTGTGTAATAGCAATGTGATAAGTTCTGAGGAAGGGTCACCAGACCCGAAATGTTAACTCTGATATTTTCTTCACAGATGCTGCCAGACCTGCTGAGCTTTTCCAGCAACCTCCGTTTTTGTTCCTGATTTACAGCATCCGCAGTTCTTTTGGTTTTCTGTGATATTAAGGTTTGGTGGGTGGGGTAAGGACTTGGGAGAAGGGGCCTCAAGCCTTAAAATTGTTCATCTCGATATTGAGTCCAGAAGGCTGTAGAGTTCCCAAGTGGAAAATGAGGTGTTGTTCTTCTAGCTTGCACTAAGCTTTGCTGGAGCACTAGAGCAAGCCTGAGACAGAGATGTTGGCCAGGGAACAGGATGGTGTGTTGACATAGTAGCCAACCAGAAGTTCAGGGTCATTTTTGCGAGCAGAACATAGATTTTCTGTGAAGTAGTCACCCAATCTACATTTCATTTCCCCAATGTAAAGCAGACCACATTGTGAGCAGTGAATGCAGTACACTAGATTGTGGGAAGTGCAGGTAAAGCGCTGCTTCACCTGGAAGGTAAGTTTAGGCTCTTGGATACTGAGGAGGGAGGAGGTAAATGGGCAGGTGTTACACCTTCGGTGATTGCAGGCGAAGGTGCTGTGGGGGAGGGGGGGTGCATTGTTGGGGGTGAAGGAAAAGTAGACCAGGGTGTTCGGGAGGAAATGGTCCTTGCAGAATGCTGACAGCGGAGGGGAGGGCCCCTTGTCAAAGTTGGCATCATGGAGCAGATAAAGGAACTAGGAGAATGGAACGGAGTCTTTACAGGAAGCAAGGCGTGAGGATGTATAGTCTGGGTAACTGTGAGAGTTGGTCAGTTTATAGTGGATACTGGTGGCCAGCCTGTCCTCAGAAATGGAAACAGAAATGTCGAGGAAGCGAACAGAGGAGTCAGAGATGGACCAGGTGAAGGTGAGAGCGGGCTGGAAATTGGAAGCAAAATTGGTAAATGTTGCCAATTCCAGAGAAAGAGGGAAGCAGCACTGATAATTCATCCATATATCAGAGAAAGAGTTGCGGGTGAGGGCCAGAATAGGACTGGGACAAGAAATGTTCTCCATGCACCTGTCTTGGATCACAGAGTACATCCAAGTGGTTCTTTTCAGATTCGGTTAAATGTAGTTAAGAGAAGGCTCGACAACAGCAATTTGCTTAAACATGAACATTTATTGAGTAATAATAAAAGACAAAAAAGAAAGGAACATTTATTAAGTAAATTTAAAGAACGAAAAAGAGAGGAAAGAAAAAATAAGCCTCACGCCCTTCTGCACGTCGGGGACCCCTTGACTGACAGCTGGAGGCTGAGCTTGTTCCTGGCATGGTTCACAATTCCAGTTTGAGACGAAGTCCAGCGACTTGGAATGAAACTCTCTCTCTTATACAGCATAACAGACAGCCAGGCACAGAAAACAAACAACTACAGAAAAACACATTGGTTGCGCCAGCTTCGGCACGTACAGCAATGTTCACAGGACACATTCAAGGTCATGCAGCTGTCAAATAGCATTAACAAGTGTAGCCCTTCAGCCCATCCTGTACAATCCACCCCGATGATATTTGACAGCACATGTTACAATAGCAGATGTATACGCAAATCAGCGACAGCCAGGCGAGAATGTACAATAACAGTATGTAACATACACCAAAAAATTAAAACTACTATGCAAATAACTATCATCAGTACAGACAATGCAACAATAGGATGTGTCATCAAATGAACGATTGCAAAGGCTTTTGTGGACCGACCCTTAAATATATATCCCCACCCCTGATATATAGTCAAGGCCGTGATGGAACCAGCAAATTGTGCCACGTGACTGTGGCAACTAGAATAACTTCTATATTTTTTGTTCAGTTACTCTATTTACAAAATTTCCTCTAAAATTCAGTTTACCCCAGATTGTTTTCTTTAATCCTCCAGTTCCCTATCCACAGATCACCTCATCCAATAACAGTAAAATAATATCATACATGGACTCAAAATTTCTCCAGCTTTCTTCATCTGTATCTGTCTTGAGGATACTTCTTAAAATATGTTTCTATCCTTGCCAATTTTATAAATGATTGTAGAATTGAATAGTAACTGCCTCCAAATGCAGGTACTCCCTTTTGATTACAATGTACATGGTATCAAACAATACAGGTCTAAAGTTCATCAGGCTTTACCTTCAACTTATGCTTCCCGCCTTTTATTTTTTCTTGGGGTTCCCTTACCACAGACTCCTACACCACCCTAATCCTAACTCAGCCTTCTTTCACATACACTAACTGCCCTAACACATTACAATTTCACCAACTGGTTTAAACACTGAAGCACATACATCATGCAAATGCTCAAGATGGGGTATTTGTATGTCCTACGATGGGCCCTTTCACCTAGTCCACTATTAACTCCTCCCAGAGTTCCCATTCTTTCATTTCTGTTACATTTTCACATACTAACCAATCACACTTTTTGTTTTGATTGTAATTATTTTTACATCCCTTCCACCAATACTACTTTCATTCTTTTAAAGTCAGTTTCTCTATGGATTTTGTGTCAGTGTTTTATCATTTAAACTATGTTTTTGTGCTCTTCCAAGCCTCTCTAATCCTCTCGCCAAGTAAGTGTGCGTGTCTGAGAACTTCTCTTCAGTACATGTGTTTTACCATCTCATGTTTATCACCTCCGAGGTAACAATCGCTTTTGCATACTTACATCAGCATCCCAAAACCTTGTCACACATCCTTGACTCCCACATGATCTTATCAAACAATCTATGAGGTTTTACTTATCTCTCCACATATGATCCAGAAGTCTTGGGTAATGGCAAATAGCATCAACAAGTGTAGCCCTTCAGCTCATCCTATACAATCCACCCCTGATGATATTTGACAGCACATGTTACAATTGCAGATGCAGACGCAAATCAGAAATTTAATCACTAATTCAGATCTCTTAAAAGGAAAGACAAGGACACAAACATCAAGAGAAAGCTATCAGATTTGTGCTCTCACCTAAACTTTCTTTTTCATACTGTAACATTTTAACCTGAACCACCACTTCAACCCATTATTCTAATTTATTTTTGTCTTCTTCTACCAGTCTCCACCTTAATTACTTCATCTCATCCAATTTTACAACATAGCTATTACCGCCATATCTAATTTCAGAGAACATAATCTTATAATATTTTAAAACAGAAGTCAAACATTTCTGTTTGATTCAGGCACAACATACATTGTTTTTTTTTCTAAGATGGCCCACACTTTTTGGACAGTTACTTGATAACTCATTCTAGATATTTGATATATGTCTATGCAAATTTGTCCAATATCAATATTCTGTTTACTCCCTTAAAGGTACTAACCATTTTTGCATGCATTGAAACCATTGAGATTGTGTGCATACACCATATAATTTGCCAGAATCCCTTTAAATTTTCAGGTAACTCTCCAATTTAAATGTTTTAGAATACCAGGGCATGTGAGTCTTAATATAGTTCTTGTCATTATGCGCTTAAATGTACCCGGGCTCAGTGGTGCTTAAACCCCTGCATGTAATTACATCATCCGCCCAATAGTTCTGACTCCAATAATCATGAAGTGCTTCAAGAAGCTGGTCATGGCCCACATCAATTCCAGTCTCGCAACCCGCCTCGATCCCCTACAATTTACCTACCAATGTAACAGGTCCACAGAGGATGCTATATCCCTAGCCCTGCATTTATCCCTGGAACATCTGGACAATAAAGACACCTACATCATGTTTCTGCTAGTTGACTACAGCTCTGCCTTCAATACTATTATCCCCTCTAGACTGATCTCAAAACTGTGTGACCTTGGTCTCGGCTCTGCCCTCAGCTTTCTGACCCACAGGCCGCAATCAGTGAGGATAGATAACTGCACCTCCTCCACAACAACACTCAACACTGGACCGCCGTCAGCCCCCTACTGTACTCCCTGTACACCTACAACTGTGTTGCCAAATTACAAATGAATGCCATCTACAAGTTCGCTGACGACACCATAGTAGTGGGACAGATATCTAACAATGATGAATGAAAATACAGAAGGGAGATAGAGGGCTTAGTGATGTGGTGCAGTGAAAACAATCTGTCTGTCAATGTCAGCAAAACTAAAGAACTGATCATCAACTTCAGAAAGAAAGGAGGAGAACACGCCCCCATCTACATCAACAGAACTGACATTGAGAGAGTTCCTTGGAGTGATGATAACTGACAATCTGTCCTGGACTTCCCACGTAAATGCAACAGTCAAGAAGGCACAACAAAGCCTCTTCTTCCTGAGGCAGCTTGGGAAATTTGGCATGTCCTTAAGGTCCCTCACCAATTTCTACAGATGCACCATTGAAAGGCTACTGTCCAGGTGCATAACAGCCTGGTATGACAACTGCTCTGCCCAGGACCGTAAGAAACTACAGAAGGTGATGTGCACAGTCCAGACCATTACAGAAGCCAACCTTCCATCCATGGACTCCATTTACATGGCTCGCTGCCGTGGAAAGGCTGCCAACATCATCAAAGACCCATCGCACCCTGGAAATAACCCCTTATAACCTCTTCTGTCTGGCAGAAGCCTGAACACACGCACGAGCAGGTTCAGGAACAGCTTCTTTCCAGCCATTATCAGACTGTTGAATGGACTCTAGCCTCAAATAATCTAACCTGTAATGTAACCTGTATGCCTCTGAGTCTTTTTGATCTGTACATCTTTTGCTTGCTGTGATCTACCTGTACCGCTTGTAAACAAAGCTTTTTCACTGTATTTCGGTACATGTGACAGTAAATCAATCTCTCCCTCTCCTTGATGGAAGGAAAACCCATTCCTTTGTTAAATTTGCCTTTTCAAAACTCCTTGGACACAGAAAGTTGCATTTTCAGCATTCCAATGTCCCTATCACTTCGATATTAACAATGAGTTAATCTTATCATCTAGAATTATAGATGCACTCATCTTAAAACAGTATTTGGAAGTTCACTTTGCGCAGAAAATGAAATTCCAAACACAGTAATTTCTAGGATTAAAATCTACCCAAGGCCAAACACAACACAGAACCAATTCCAAAAGGTAAATTTTTACCAAGCTTTACAAACCAAGTTTTTGAATCAACATTTCACAGATTTTTGCTTCACATAACCACTGATGGTTTCTTAGAAGGATATTGCATTAACCATACGTTTCCCACACTGATACAGGCACACAACACACTATCAAATCACCATATGTTCCCAAAATGCAAACTAACTTCAAAGTCAGTCCTGATCTCAAGCTCCAGGGAACAAAAACACACAAATTGTACAAGACGACATTCAGCAACCAACAAACAAAGGTGCATTCAAACCAGACCACAAAGAGTTAACACCTCCACAATGGTCCAGTGCACTCGCACAGCACAGAAACTTGGACTTCATTTCTCTCTTTCTCCAGTTATAACTGTCCCCAATCCTTCTGGGGGTCCTAAGTGAGCTAACATATTAGCTGCAGACCCCAAACAGAGTCTGCAACATTTCACCCTGGAATACAGAAGGTCTCCAGAGCATCAGGTTGCTTTTCCTTTCTCTTTCACACATTTTCCCGAATCGCATCCTCATTGCCAAAGATGTCTCGGATCACAATGTGCATCCAAGTAGTTCTTTTCAGATTCAGTTAAATGTAGTTAAGAGAAGGCTCGACAACAGCAATTAGCTTAAATATGAACGTTTATTGACTAATAATAAAGCACGAAAAAGGAACATTTTTTAAGTAAATTTAACGAATGAAACAGAGAGAAAAGAAACAATAAGCCTCACGCCCTTCTGCACGTCGGGGACCCCTCGGTCAACAGCTGGTCTGGAGGCTGAGCTTGTTCCTGTCACTGTTCACAATTCCAGCCTGAGGTGAAGTCCAGCAGTTTGGAAGGAAACTCTCTCTCTTATACAACGTAACAAACAGCCGGGCAAAGCAAAACAAACAACTACAGAAAAACACATTGATTGTGCCAGCTTCGACATATACAGGAATGTTCACAGGGCTCGTTCACGGTCATACAGCTGTCAAATATCATCAACAAGTGTAGCCCTTCAGCCCATCCTATACAGTATCTCACAAAAAGACAGGTATAACTGCGGCCCAGGTGTGTACCCATGGCTACCCGCCTGACCTAAAGAAAATGAGATGAGTTAAGGGAGGAGTTGTTCAGAGTGAAGACAAGCTTGGCCAAGCAGAGAAGGGTGGCTGGTGGATGAGGGCGGCTCAGGCCTTTTTTCTAGGAAGAAGTGGAGAGCCCTGGGACCATCCTGATGGAAAACGGATGTTACACACAAGTTATTGTTGGCCACTAATATTCCCCATTTACATCATTTCACTCTCCTCGGCTGACCGTTATCCAGTACTTTGTTTGTCCAATTGTGTTTTCTCTGTCTTTGGACTCTATCTCCATCTATCATTTACTCCTTACTCCCTCCTCCATCCTACCTTCTGCATGATAAAGAACTTTTTCCAAGCTACCAGCAGTTCTGAGGAAGGGTCACTGGACCCAAAATATTAACTCTGATTCCTCTCCACAGGTGCTGCCGGATCTGCTGAGTTTTTCCAGCAATTTCTGCGTTGTGTCTCAACATTATTGTTTTGTTCATAAAGCCTAAAATTTGCTTGCTTAAATGCAGACCAGATCTTTTGAGAGCATCTGGTTTCTTGCTTCACCAGCTAACCTCAGAATGAATCAACACCCCTCCCTTGCTCTTCCCCATGTCCCTGAAAATGGACCCTCCCCTCTATTGGAATATGCTGAGACATCTGGGTAGAAACCACAAGTGGCTTGAGGTTGGGGTGGAGAGCTGCCAATACTCATCCTTCCTGTTTTATATTAAATGGCTGCTCAGCTGTCTGAAGGATGGACCATGAATAAAAAAAACCACTTGGCCTTTACAACAAGACTCAGTTTGTTGCATCCCAGCAACTACACTTAGAATGGTAGAATCCCTACAGTGTGGAAGTAGGCCATTTGGCCCATCATGTCCACACTGATCCTCGGAACAGCATCCCACCCAGAGCCATCCCCTTACCTACTCCCTGTAACCCTGCATTTCCCATGGCCAATACACCTAGCCTGCACACCTTTGGACTGGATTGGTGGAGTGGACATCAGGTTTTCATTGCAGAGTGCCACCAACAGCATGGTTTCAATTCTTGTCACTGGTCGAAGTTACCATGAAGGACTCTCCTTCTCAACCTTTCCCTTCACCTGAGGTATGGTGACTCTCAGGTTAAACCAACACCAGTCATCTCTGTAATGAGAGAGTGAGAGTATGGTGACTTATTGTTAACTCTTTGGTATGCTACGTATTACTAACAAGAGATGGGTAAGAGACTTGTGTCTCCGTTATCATGCCTAACTATTGTCTGTCCCCCTCACTTTACCCAGTGGCTGCGTTATAAATCAGATGTGGAGATTCAGATTAGTTTACAGAGTAATCATGTTGTATCCATGATTTTATACAAGAATTTTTTCCAATTTCCTTCTCAAACTTAGTATTGAAAATTCTTCCATCCCCTTTCAGGCAGGGCATTCTTGATCACAACTCATTGTATTTTTCCCCTCATATTGCCTCTGATTATTTTATTAATCAGATGAAATCTGGTTATTGATGTTTCTGATACCAGAAATAGTGTTTCCTATTCACTCAGCTGAAAACTTTCATTACTTTGAAGATCTTTATCAAATCTCCCATTCAACATCTCTATATTGAAGTAAAACCCCAACTTCTCATGTCGTTCCACAATTCTGAAATGTTTTGCTTTGAACAGCTTCTCTTTTAACCCATCTCAATTTCTCAAAGTCAAAAGTCTTGTCATTGGAACCCATCTGGGTTCTAACTATGCCTTTATTTTTGTGTGGATTATATGGAACATTTCCTGGTCCAGTCAAACCGAGCATCCACCCACAACTCTTTCTCTGATACATTGATGCTGCTTCCTGCTCTCATCGGGATTTGGAAAAAAAAATCAGTTTTGCTTCCAATTTCCATCCTTTTCTTACTTTCACCTGGTCCACCGAGCACTCTTCCTTCCTTGACTTCATTGTTTCCAGTTCTGAGGATAGAACTGTCCGCCAATGTCCACTACAAGCTCACTGACTGCCACGGTTACCATGGCTACATGTCCTCCCACCCTGCTTCCCGTAAAGATTCCATTCCATCCTCTCAGTTTCTCTGTTGCACCTGTTCTGATGATGCCATCTTCCGCTGTGTTGCCTCTGACATGACGTCCTTTTTCCTCAACAGAGGATTCTCCCTGTCTCTGGCTGACAGGACCTTCAGCTGTATATAACCCATATCCTGTACTTCTGCCTTCACCCTTTCCCTTCCTTCCCATAACAATGAAAGGGTTCCCCTTGTCCTCACTTTGTATCTCAGTAGTCTCCACATTCAAAGGGGCATCTTTGCCATTTCTGCCACCTCTAGCAGGATACCACAACCAAACACATCTTCTCTTTCCCTTCATTTGCCAGCATTTCACAGGAACTGCTCCTCCGTGGTACCCTGATCTACCTCTCTGTCATTCCTCATGTTTCCTCACTCCCTGTGCCACCTTCCCACATAATTGCAGAAAGTATGACACTTTCACCTGCAATTTCACTTCCTCCCTCCTCATTGTCAAGGCCCCACCTTCCAGGTGAAGCAGCATTTCAATTAGACTTCACTCAATCTCGATTACTTGCTGCTTACAATGTGGTCTCCTTTACATTGATGAGTTGAAACACAGACTGGGTGACCACTCTGCAGAACGTTTGCACTCTGTCCATAGGAACGATCCTGACATCCCGGTTGCTCACCATGTCATTAAACCATCTTGCTCTCCCTCACTTCTGCCCTGGATCTGCAGCAGAGTTCCAACAAAATGCCATGCAAGCTCAGGGAAGCACACCTTATTGCCCACTTTACAGCCTCGAGATCTCAACTTTGAATTCAATAACTTCAGAAAACGATAGTAATATTTCCATTGTTCTTATGTTTTCCCTCCCCTCCCCCACCTCACAGCCACACACACACATATAGACTCTCATTCACACACACACACACAAACTCACACACTCACACACACACAAACTCACACACATATACACACACTCACACACACTCTCACACACACACAAACTCACACTTTCACACACACACATATACACACTCTCATACACACACACACACACACACACACACTCACACACACACACACACGTACACACACACATACATACACTCTCATACACTAACACACACACAAACTCATACACTCTCACACACACACACACATATACATACACACATACACACACTCCCACACACTCACGCACATATACACTCTCATACACACACACACACACACACGTACACACACACATACACACGCTCTCATACACGCACACACACAAACTCACGCACTCACACACACATACACACACACATATATACACACACACATATACACACTCACACACATAAACTCACACACACGCGCACATATACACACACACACATACGCATTCACAGCCTTGTCTACATCTTGTTTACTTTGCTCTCAGAAGAGAGGACCCACTCTCTCCCTCTCACACTTAATTTACACCCATTTTACATTTTATTGTCTTTCTCCACTGTTAACACCCCCTTTGCCTTTTGCGCCTTGCCTCTGCCTGTCAGAAGTATATCAAAACAAACATTATCCAACACCTTTCATACTGGACTAGAAACAATAACTCCTTTCTCTCTCCTCAGTCACTGAATGCATTCTGTGTTTGTTTCAAATCATTCTTCCCAGCTACTATCCTCATTCTAACATCCTTCTCCAACTGTAAATGCCCAGCTGGGGTCACAGCAATATTTTAGAAGTGTTTCACAAAAGTTCCTTATTTTTGAACACTGTTTAATATGCCATGGATTGTGTTTGCGTTTTTCAATCAGTCCAGCAGTGTTTTGCTGCCACCTTCAGGTCTGGAGCATGCACATCCTCAGATCCTTCTGTTCTCGCACCCATTTTAAAGCTAAACCTTTTAGCTTATTTTGTCAATCCCTCTTGAATAAAAATGAAATACTTTGTACATCTCTGCAGTAAATTGCATGTGGCACCATTCCACCAAACTGTGCTCTATTGCCATTCTCTTCAATCTTTATTGCATTTTTCCGTTTTGTGTCATGTGCACACTTTGACATTATGCGTATTGGATTTCAAATCACCCATAAAAAGAAAAATCAGGAGTGGTTCTGATAATGATCCCTAGGATTTATCGCTGCATTCATTCTCCTATTAAAAAATCTACTGTTCAACACCGTTGCCTGCTTTCTGCTTTCTTTGTTAATGTTGTATCCATGCTGCTACTATTCCTCTGATCCCACAGACTACAAATTTGTGAAGAGGACAGTGATGTGTTTCCTTTATGAAGGAAATGTCGAAACTGAATGTTTACCACATCAACCGTACTCTTGCGTTGCCCATCCAAAATTGCCCTTAACTGAGCGGATTTCTGGACCATTTCACAATAAGGTAAAGTCACCATAGATCCACTGTACCATAGGGCTGCTTTACTTATTAGAAAGATTTTGGTAAAGCAAACCAGTCAATGATAGGGCCCTGGGGAGTGCTGCCAAACAAAGAGATAGAGGGTGTTTGGCATGCTTGTCTTCATTGGTCAGAATATTGAGTATTGAAGTTGGGACCTCATGTTGCAACTGTACAGGATATAGGCGAGGCCATTAAAGAATACTGTGTACAAGTCTGGTCACCCTTCTATAGGAAGGATATTGTTAAACTTGAGAGAGTGCAGAAAAGGTTTACAAGGATGTTGCTGGGGTTGGACGGTTTGAGCTATAGGGAGAGGCTGAATAGGCTGGGGCTATTTTCCCTGGAGTGTCAGAGGCTGAGGTTATAACCTAATGAGGTTACGAGGTTAAACCTTATAGAGGTTTATAAAATCATTAGATACATGAAAAGGGTGAATAGCCAAGGTCTTTTTTTTCTAGATGGGGTAATCCAAAGCTAGAGAGCATAGGTTTAAGTGACAGAGAAAAGATTAATAAAGACCTGAGGGGTAATGTTTTCATGCAGATGGTGGTACATGGATGGAAAGAGCTGCCAGAGGAAATGATGGAGCTAGGTAAAATTTCAACATTTAAAAGGAATCTGGTTGGCTATATGAATAGGAAGTGCTTAGAGGGTTATGGGCCAAATGAAATTAGGTCAGGTTGGAATGTCTGGTCAATGTGAATGAGGTGGACTCAAGGGTCTGTTTCCATACTGTATAACTCTATGATGGTGGTTTAACTTGAAGGCTACCATGCATCAGCAAAAGTTGAGATATCTGGAATTAAGAGTCTAATGATGACCATGAATCCAGTGTTGATTGTGAGGAAAAGCCCATCTGGTTTATTAATGCCCTTTAGGAAGGGAAGTCTGCCATCCTTACCTGGTCTGGCCTACATGTGACTCCAGGCCCACAACCACATGGTTGACTCTTAACTGCCGTCTGGGTAATAAATGCTGCCTGGCCAGCTACGCCCTCATCCTACAAATGACTAAAGCAAGTTGAGAAACAGCATCCTTTGTGGTAACCTTGTCAGTGTAGGAACTGAACCCATGCTTTTGGCGTCAGTCTGCATTTAAAGCCAGCTGCCGAGCCAACCGAGCTAACAGTTCCCCATTTTACTGAAGACCGTTAAGAAATGGCTACATTGCTGTAGGCCAGACAGGATAAGGAATAGAGATTTCCTTTCCTAAAGAACATTAACTAAGCAAATTTTTTAAAAACCTCAGTCTACTGGTCACTGACTGGAACTCAATTCCAACATTATTAAGTAATTGAATTTTAATTGCAGCAGTCTCCATTTGAACCCATCTGCCAAGATATTAGTCTGAATCTTTGAATAATTAATTTTCTAATTTCTAATGCGAGGCAAACAAAACATGAATTATAGACTTATAACTCAGGGGGAGGTGATGGCCTCATGGTGTTATTGCTAGGCAGCTGATTCAGAGATCCAGATCATGGTTTGAGGACCTGGGTTCAAATCTAGCCATGGCAGAAGATTGAGTTGAATAAATAACAATAAAGAGTTTAATGATAACCATGCGACAGTCGCTGATTGTCAAAAATTGCCATCTGGCTTACTAATATCCCTTAGAAAAGGAAACTGCAGTCCTTACCTGGTCTGGACTACATGTGACTCCAGACCCACAGCAAAGTGTTTGACTTCTAACTGCCCTCTGGGCAATAATTGCTGATCTGGCCAGTGATGCCAACAGCCCATAAATATATTTTAAAAACTCTAGCCTTCTTTCACCCCACCTCACACACAAACCCCACTGCCCCACATCACCCCCCCACCCCAGACACAAACAAAGCATATTTGGCCTGCTGTGTTCATCCAGCTCTACACCTTGTTATCTCAGATTCTCCAGCATCGGCAGTTCCTACTATCTTTAAAGCATTTTATTGGTGGAGGAAAAAAAACCTATTAGGGGACATAGCTCAATAACACCAATCCATGGGATTCAGTTAGGTGTCCTTTTGATGCTTCCATGTCCATCTGATCTCTGACTTTCCATCCTTATTTAGAATTAGAATATTATATCTTAGAACCCTACAATTCTGTGGACTGTAGAAGGAAAGCAGAGCACCCAAAGGAAACCCATGCAGATATGGGGTAAACGTTCAAATTCCACACAGACAGTCACTTGAGGGTGGAATTGAACCTGGAACCGTAGTGCTATGAGGCAGTGGTGCTGACCACTGAGCCACCATGCCACCCATACTGAAGGCATAGGATAGATGTTCAGTCTCTCAGTCACTGGTTAAAGTCAACAGCTTATAGGAAAATGGTGAGTAAAAGAAGCTAGCTTTCTTGCTATTCTTTACAGAGTGATAGAGACATACAGTCTGGAACCAGACGCTTTGGACCAACCAGTCCACGCAGACTGTAAAAAGGGTAAAAGACCCTTGACATTCACCTTATGTAAGCCCCTCATGATTTTATAAACCTCAATAAGGTCACTCCTTTTCCACTGTATTGTTCGCACACAAGCTGCCCACCTGTTCAGGAGCCGATTGCTTACCTGACTCCTTTGTACCTTACTTACCTGGCACCCTGCTCCTGCACAACTGGCACCTTGCCTATCTAGTACCCTACACCATACTCAATTGACAGCCTTTCACCTGCACCCCATACCCTGGATACCAATCCACTTGTGACACCACTAACTGGCACACTACTTACCTGATACAACACTCCTCTACCCACCTGGCATCCTATCTTCACAGCTGACGAAACTCACACTTACGTATTTGCCCTTTCAAAGGAAATGTCAAATTGGCTGCCAATGAAAACCTTCAATGTTACAGAACATGGTAAGTGGCTGCTGTGATAAAGAGGACATGGTTTACCGTTATCCGACTGCTCTACCTGAGGAGGGACCTGTCGGAATGGAAAAATGGCTCTGAAGGGACTCTGTTCAGAATATCCTGTCGGAAATGCGGGACCTCTCTCACTTCATAAAAACGAAGGAAGCGAACCACATTGTGATTCCTGCTCCATGGAAAATCCAGGGCAATTGTCTCCTTGAAAGTTAATAAAATAATCTGAGGGGGTCCCCTGAGACTAGATATGGCAATGGCCTCTCTCACTGTGAATATCAACTAAAATAATCCACATGTAACTGATCAGAAGCTACTCAAAGGATAAGGAAGGAGAAGAGGAGAGATATTTTTCTGTTATTGTGGTAGGTCAGCCCAGACCATGACCTTGCTGAGGGGCACAAGCTTGGTTAGAAAATTAATTTTTATTTCTGTTTTCAATGACATTGCATTATTCTCCCAAAGAACAAGATTCCCTGAATTGAAAGCCCAATGAGATATAAAACAATTGGAGGATAATTTTTAAAAACTGGAACATTGGCACAGTCATTGGCAACTGGGCAGTTACAGTAATCTAGAATTTGGTCTCATGCTCCAGAGACATGACTACAACAGCAGTATCACGAGGTTAAAATCTGGGAATTCCCTCCGTAATGGCATCATGGATGTACAAGAAGGCAGCTCATCATCAACTTCTCAAAGGAATGGGCATTAATGTTGGTCCAACCAGCAATGGCCACACCCATGAATGGATAATATTTTCTTTAAAAACCACCGTGGCAACTGAGGGAAATTTAGGCTCAGGAGCGGTGTCCTTTTGGAAAGAGGTTTACTGAGTTGATGCTACATGTAAAAACAGACCATAGCATTGTGATACTTTTCCAGATGATTGGCACCTTGTGGTATTGTCGACTTCTACCAGTATATTATACACAGCGAGAGTTGTTTGAGGTAGCTCACTACCACCAATCCTCCTTTGCCTTTTCTTTGTCTTGGGCCTATCTGGTGATTATTGGCAAAGGATACTCCACCATAAAAAATCTACAGAGAAGCACAGCTCTTGGGTAACAAAAAGTTTTTAATTGCATTTTTGGAAAATACTCCTGATGACCAGGGAATCCAGAACCACAGGCCACAGTCTAAGAATACAGAGTAGGCCATTTAGGACTGAGATCAGGAGAGTGATGGTGAGTGGAGCTCCCTACCATAGAAGGCAGTTGAGGCCAACGCATTGACTGTTTTCTAGAAGGAGGTAGATATAGTTCTTAGGACTAAAGTGGCCATAGGATATTGGAAAAAAGCAGGAACAGGGTAATTGGATGATCAGCCATGATCATATTGAGTGGCAGAGTGAGCTTGAAGAGCCAAATGGCCTATTACTACTCCTACTGTTTTATGTTGATAGCAATAAGCACAATTATATCTGGTCAGGAATAATTACAAGGATGTTGGGGGGTTCTTACAAATACATTTTCTCCCTTTAAATGCTAGCATAGAACTCCTTGTCTCCACTCACACTGCGTAGTCAGCAGTAGAATGGTTGTGGCCAAAACAGCATGCACCTTAAACCCTTCTGAGCCATTACCTTATGAAACAAGCATTATCCTCTGAAATCATTGAGCGAGCCACTCAATTGATTCAAACTTCTTCAAGAGAAGGTGAAGAATACCTGATGGACAACAGAGCGCTGACCCAGGAACCAAAACCAACCATTGTACACTCAGTCTAGTTGACTCTGGAAATTCCTTTGAACTCATGCTAAAATTCAGAGATCTGTTCCACAGACCAGTTGAGTTATAGCCTGACATTTTCATAGTCATGGAATCATACCTTACAGAAAATGTCCCAGAAAACACCATCCCTATCCCTGGTTATGTCCGATCCCACCAGCAGGATAGCTACACCAGACGTGGTGGCACAGTGGTGTATGATCTGGAAGGTTTTCCCTGGGTGTTCTCAACATTAATTCCAAACTCTATGAAACCTCAGGGCATCAAGTCAAACATTGGCAACGAAACCTCCTGCTGATTATTGCCTATTCATAATCCTCTCAGCTGATGTATCAGTCCACCTCAGTGTTTAATACCAATTAAGATATAGTGAAGGTGGCAAGAACACAGAATGTACTCTAGATAGGGCACTTCAATGACCATAGTTGTATGGGGTACATGGTTCTGAAAAGGTTAATGCTCAGGAGTACATTAAGTTCCACACAATATGATGACGACCAAAGGACTTTGGTAGAGGGAACATCACTGAATCCTGACAGATCTTCCAACTAAATCTCTTCACAGTAGAAGCAAATTACTGTAGATGTTGGAATCTGTACTGAAAACAAAAAAAACAGGTGGAGATCACAACGGGTCAGGCAGCCTCCATGGAGAGAAAGCAAGCTAATGTTTCAGGTCCAGATGGCTCTTCATAGAGCTGATGTGAAGTGCAGAGGGGACAGCATTTATGCAATAGCGGGGTGGGATCGGGGTGTTGCAGTTTTGGGGAGAAAGGATGCTGATAGCTCAGATTAAGTGATCGGAATATCAGAATGGCAGAACAATAGTGTGTCTAACTACCAGACTGGAAAGTTCAGACATTCCCACTGGAGTGGAGAGAGTGGAGAGAGGACATGGTGACAGAGAGTGTAACAAGTAAAGCTAAAAAAAGGAGTAGGAATGGGTTCACAATTTGAAGGCGTTGAACTCAAGATTGAGCCCAGAAGGTTGTAAAGTGCCTAGTCTGAAGATGAGATGTTGCTCCTCCAGCTTTCGCTGTGATTCATTGGAGCATTGCAGAATACTGAGGACAGACAAGTGGGCACGTGAGCAGGACACTGTGTTAAAGTGACCAGCTATAGGGAGGTCAGGGTCATGCTTGCGCACAGACCGGAGATGTTCTGTAAAGCAGTCAGCCAGTCTGTTTGGTTTCTCCAGTGTATAGTAGGCCAAATAGGTACAGCGAATACAATACACAAGATTGGAGTAGGTACAGGTGAAATGCTGCTTCACCCGGAAAGAGTGTTTATGCACTTGAATGGCAAACAGGGAGGAGGTGGAGGGGCAAATGTTGTACCTTCTGCAGTTGGATAGGAAGGAGCAGTGGTTGAGCAAAAGACTGGGGTGTCCCAGACGCGGCACAATCTCTGCAAAACATTAGCTTGCTTTCTCTCCACGGATGCTGCCTGACCCGCTGTGATCTTCAGCAATTTTTGTTTTCAGTAAGTCTCTTCATAGTCTTGGTTACAAAATCTACTTGACCAATGTAATTTCTACTTGAATGCAAATACACTATAAACTACACTTTGTTTAAGGCAGGTAAGTAGAGCTGGGGATTATCAGATTGAATGACAGAGCAGACTCAATAGGCTGAATGACCGACTTCTGTTCCTACATTTTAGGATCTTCTAGTCTTAAGAAACGAGTCTCTTTTCATTGGACTACCTAACGATTTTCCTCTACCACACTGCACCAATTGGGATTTGTAGGTTTCAATCTAAAAAGGAGACAGCAAATGTACCTTCTGGTGACCAAGAGGCCAGAGTGCTCACGCAACATGTTGAATGGTGGAAACTCTTCACAATCCAAACTCTTCACAATCAACAAAAGTGGATCAATAGCACTACTACTGATCAAACTAGGCAAATCCTAAAAGACAAATCCACATCAGAATGGGCAGGGGGTGAGAGAAGTATTAAGAGGAAGAAATTCTTTTGTCCTCATCCTCACCAATCTACCTACCCCAGATGCATCCATACAGGACATTACTGGTAGGAGTGACAGCCACATTGTCGTGTTTGAGACAATTCCCCTTCTTCCAACTGACAGGGTCCTCCATTGTGTTTGTGGTTCTACCAACATGATAAATGGGGTAGATTTGGAACAGATCTAGTAGCTCCATAATGGGCATCCATAAGGCAGCAGTATCAGAATTGATTTCAAACGCCAACTCTAACCTCATGGCCTTCCTTGTCCTACATTATTACCATCAAGCCTGGATCAACTCTAGTTCAATAAGGAATGCAAGAGAGCCTGCCAGATATGCTTAACCAACCCAGTGCAGCTAGAACATGGAACTGCATGCATGTTAAACAGCAGAATTTGCATGCTGTACATTGAGTCTGCCAAAGCCACAGCTCACAGATCAGATCAAGATATATATGCAATGCTGTCACATACAGTTGTGTATGTTGCTGGACAACTAAACAGCTATCAGCGTGAAAGGCGAGGCTGAAGGATTTCAAACCAGTTTCGGCCAGAGGCGTTGAGTGCATCTCAGAATTGCAGAAGGAGGCCATTCACCCCATCATGTCTGTACCGGTTCTATCACCCAGTGTCAATCTCATGCCTTTCCCCTATATCCCTGCACACTATTTCTATCCAAATAATCATCCAATGCCCTCTGAATGCCTCCATTGGACCTTCAACACTTCCAGGCAGTGCATTCCATAGTCTAACTACTCACTGTGTGAAAGAAAGTTATTTGCTTGCATCACCTTTGCTTTTTATGCACATCATTTTAAATGATGGTCCAGAGATTAGAGAGCAGGAAGGATTAAATGACTGAAAGGATGATAGTGCAAGGCAAAAGGAATTTGTAATGGATCATGTAAAGGGACAGAAGGTGATACACAGAATTCACCAACAGATGTGATGAAAGATCATAGAATCCTGCAGTGTGGAATCAGGCCCTTTGGCCCAATAAGTCTGCACTGACCCTCAAAGCATCCCACCTAGACCCATCCTCCTACAACCCACCCAATCTACACATCCCTGAACACTATGGGCAATTTAGCACAGCCAGTCCACCTAGCCTGCACATCTTTGGACCATGGGCGGAAACAGGAGCACACCCAAACACAGGGACAATGTGCAAACTCCACACAGACAGTCACCCAAGGGTGGAATTGAACACGGATTCCTGGCACTGCGAGGTAGCAGTGCTAACCACTGAGCCACTGTGCCACCAATAGGAGTAGCAGCAATGAACTGAAATTGTTGAACTTGATGTTAAGTCTGGAAAGCTACAGAGCACTTTCTTGACAGACAATGCACTTTACTGTTTGAAATCACTGCGCAGAAGCTGGTATCCCATCACCAAGTCACCATTCATTTACATGTACACAGCACATGGGCTCTAACCAACCAGCTCAAAGCCTATCCCTAGATTGAGGAGACCTTCCAAATTTCCTGTTTATACCTGTCAGCCAGGGCTCCCTGATTGGCCCAGGTTAACAATCTCAATCAAGGGATACATAGTCAATGAGGTCCGCCCTGCCCTGGTTCCAATCACTACACTGTTCTTTTCCAAAATAAACTCCTGGGATGTGGGTATCACTGGCTAGGCCAACATTCATTGCCCATTCCTAATTGCCCAGAGGGTGGCTAAGAGCCAAACACATTGCTTTGGGTCCATACTCACTTGTAGGCCAGACCAGGTAGGGATGACAGATTTCCTTCCTTAAAGGACACTGACAGTGATTACATGGCCATTGTTAGCAATTTGATTTCTGGATTTTTTATTGATTCAAATATTGCTATCTTGCCAAGGTAGTATTTGAACCAATGCCCCAGGAACATTGCAGAGGCTCAGTGCCAGCTCTCAGATACCTCCTGCTATCTCCCCCGGACCATGACCCTACCATGGAACATTAGGCCATTATATCAACTACGGTCACAAACCTCATTTCATTTGGTGATCTCCCCCCAGCTGCCTCCATCCCAGCCCCACACATTTCACTTCTACTGCTTTCCGAAAATCCACGAACAGGACTGCCTGAGCAGACCCATTGTTTCTGCCTGCTCAGGCCCCACAGAACTCATCTTTTCTACCTTGGCTCACTCTTCCCTCTCCTGGTCCAGTCCATGCCCACTTACATCCTCAATTCCTCTGATGCTTTATGCCAGTTTCGGAATTTCCAGTTCGCAGGCTCCAACCGCCTCTGCTTCACCATGAGCGTGCAATCCCTCTACACGCCCATCCTCCGCTAGGATAATCTCAGGGCTCTCTGCTTCTTCCTGGAACAAAGGCCTGAAATGCCCCACCCACCACCACCCTCCTCCGCTTGGCTTAGCTCGTCCTCATCCTCAACAATTTCTCTTTTAACTCCTCTCATTTTCTTCATGTGAGAGGGGTGGCCATGGGTGCCCACATGGGCCCCAGTTAAGCCTGTCTCTTTGTGGGGTACGTGGAACATTCCTTGTTCCAGTCCTATTCCGGCCCCCACCTACAACTCTTTCTCCGACGTATCACTGATGTCATTGGTGCTGCTTCCTCTCTCATCCAGAATTGGGAAAAGTTTATCAATTTCGCTTCTAATTTGCACCGCACCCTCACTTTCACCTGGTCCATCTTTGACTCCTCCGTTCCTTTCCTCGACATCTGTTTATATTGGCCACTAATATCCACTACAAAACCACTGACTCCCACAGTTACCGGAACTCTACATCTTCGCACCCTGCTTCCTGTAAAGACTCTACTCCATTCTCCCAGTTCCTCTGTTCTCTGCCGCATATGTTCCAATGCTGCCAACTTCAACAAGGGAGCCTCCAAAATGTCCACCTTCTTCCTCAACCGAGGATTCCCCAGCACTGTTATTGACAAGGTCTTCAACCAGGTCTGACCCATCTCCCACACTTTGGTTCTCACTCCTTCTCTTCCCTCCCTCAACAGCAATAGGTTTCTCCTTGTCCTTACCTACCAACCCACCAGCATCCACATCCAGAAGATCATCAGACGCCATTTCCGCCATCTCTAATGAGATGCCACCACCAGACACATATTCCCCTCCCCTCTCTTGTCCGCCTACTGCAGGGACCATTCCCTGTGGGACACCGTGGTCCACTCTTCCTTCACCCCCAACAACCCACCCAGCCCCACGGCACTGTCCCATGCAATCGCTAAAGGTGTAACATTTACCCATTTACCTCCTTCGTCCCCAGTATCCAACGGCCCAAACATACCATACAGGCGAAGCAGCACTTCACCTGTACTTCCCAGAACCTAGTCTACTACAGTCGTTGCTCACAGTGTGGTCTCCTCTACACTGGGGAAATGAAGCATAAACTGGGTGACTGCTTCGCAGAACACCTACATTCTGCTCTCAAAAAAAGGCCCTGAGCTTCCAGTCGCCTGCCACTTTAACACACCACGCTGTTCCCTGGCCAATATCTCTGTCTCTGGCTTGCTGTGGTACTCCAGTAAAGCTCACCATAAGCTGGAAAAACAACACCAGAATTTTCCTATCGGGGACCCTGCAGCCTTCTAGACTTAATATCAACTTTAATAACTTTCCTATGTCCTCGCCCCTACCTCCACACACCAGGCCTTGTCATCACATAGCCTGCTATTACACACTGAGATAACAAGCTGTAGAGCTGGATGAACACAGCAGGCCAAGCAGCATCAGAGGAGCAGGAAGGATGACGTTTTGGGCCTAGACCC
>NC_063344.1:12161725-12173907 GCF_021869965.1 Rhincodon typus | reverse complement strand
GCTCCTATGATGCTGCTTGGCCTGCTGTGTTCATCCAGCCCTGCACCTTGTTGTCTCTGATAACTAAATGCAATCTGATTTGTTCTTTAAAAAGCAGAAACATGGCTGAGGGAAGGAGAGCACTAGCAGGTCAATATTGTGGATTTTAGATGTGATGAGGAGGATAGAAAGAAAGGCAAGACAGGAGGGAGAGTGACATTTTTGATGAAGGAAAGCATTACTATTATAATTAGTGAAGAAGCTTCAGATTGATTAGTTAGTGAACATATATGGGTTGAAATCAGAAATAAGAAAGGGATGATCACCTTGATGAGATTGTACTATAGGTCTCCCAATAGTCAGATGAAAATTGAAAAGCAAATATGTAGAGAAATCTCAAATATATATAAGGATGATAAGGTTGTAATAGTAGGGTATTTTAATTTCCCAAACATTGACTGGAACTACCACAATGTTAAAGGTTTGGATGGTGAAGAATTTGTTAAAGTTGTTTAAGAAATTTTTCTTTTTCAACATGTAAATATTCCTACTAGATAATGAGCAAGACTTGACCTTCTGTTGGAAATAAGGCAGGGTAAGTGACTGAAGAGTGGGCAGAGGAACATTTTGGGACTAGTGATCATAATACTATTAGTTTTGTTATGGAAAAAGATAAGTCTTCCATAAACATTAAAATTCTTCATTGGAGCAAGGCAAATTTTAAGGGTAATGAAACAAGAACATTCACAAGTTAATTGGAGTAGGCTTTTCACTGGTAAGAGGATGTGACTGACAAGTGTGATGCCTTCAAAAGTGTGATAATGAGAGTTCAGGGGTATTATATCCTTGTTAGAGTATAAAGCAAGGCTGGTAAGATTAGGGAATAACGGATGTTTAAAGATACTGAAGGAAGTCATGCTGAGGTTAAGACCATAAAACCATAAGATATAGGAGCAGAAACTAGGCCATTCAGCCATTGGAGTCTGCTCCACCATTCAATCATGACTCGTAAGTTTCTCAACCCCATTCTCCCACATTGCCCTCATAACCCTTGATCCTCCTGACAATCAAGAACTCATCTACCTCCATCTTAAATATATTCAATGACCTGGCTTCCACAGCCTTCTGTGGCAGTGAATCGCATAGATTCACCACTCTCTGACTGAAGAAGTTTCTCCTTATCTCCGTTCTAGAAGGTCTTCCCTTTACTCTAAGGCTGTGCCCTCGGATCCTAGTCTCTCCTACCAATGGCAACATCTTCCCAACATCCACACTGTCCATGCCATTCAGTATTCTGTAAGTTTCAATTAGATCCCCCCTCATCCTTCTAAACTCCATTGAGTACAGACCCACAATCCTCAAATGTTCCTCATATGTTAAGCTTTTCATTCCTGGGACCATTCTTGTGAACCTCCTCTGAACCCGCACCAGGGCCAGTACATCTTTCCTGAGATATGGGTCCTAAAACTACGCATAATACTCTAAATGTGGCCTGACCAGAGCCTTATGGAGCCCCAGAAGTACATCCCTGCTTTTATGTTCATGTCCTCTCAAAATAAATGCCAAAGTTGCATTTGACTTCCTAACTACTGACTCAACCTGCAAGTTTACCTTGAGAGAATCCTGGTCTAAAACTTTCAAGTCTCTTTGCACTTCAGACTTCTGAATTTTCTCCCCATTTACAAAATAGTCCATACCTCTTACCAAAGTGCATGACCTCACACTTTCCCACGTTGTATTCCAACTGCCACTTCTTTGTCCACTCTCCTAACCTGTCCAAATCCTTCTGCAGCCTCCCTGCATCCTCAATACAACCTGTCCCTCCACCTATCTTTGCATCATCTGCAAACTTAGCCAGAATGCCCTCAGTTCCTTCATCTAGATCATTAATGTATAAAGTGAAAAGTTGTGGTCCCAACACTGACCCTTGTGGAACACCACTTGTCACTGGCTGCCATCCTGAGAAAGACCCTTTTAACCCCACTCTCTGCTTTCTGCCAGACAGCCAATCTTCTATCCATGCTAGCACCCTGCCTCCAACACCATGGGCTCTTATCTTACTCAGCAGCTTCCTGTGTGGAACCTTATCAAAGGCCTCCTTGAAGTCCAGGCAGATAAGATCCATTGGCCCTCCTTGGTCCAACCTGCTCATTACTTCCTCAAAGAATTCTAACAGATTTGTCAGGCATGACCTCCCCTTGATGAAACCATGCTGACTTTGCTCAATTTTACCATACACTTCCAAGTATTCAGAAATCTCATCCTTCACAATAGACTCTAAAATCTTACCACGGCCGAGGTTAGGCTAATCAGCCCGTAATTTTCAGTCTTTTGCCTTACTTCCTTTTTAAACAGAGTTGTCATGTTAGTGATTTTCCAGTCCTCTGGGACCCTCCCTGACTCTAGTGAATCCTGAAAAATCACCACTAACGCCTCCACTATCTCTTCAGCTATCTCCTTTAGAACTCTGGGGTGCATTCCATCTGGTCCTGGTGATTTATCCATTTTCAGGCCATTCAGTTTTTCTAGCACCTTTTCCTTGGTGATGGTTGTACAGGACAGTGAAGCCTTTTCTGGTGTATGTGACCAGGTTTGGTCACCCAGCTATTGGAAGGATATCATTAAGGTGGAGAGGGTTCAGAAAAGGTTTACCAGAATATTGCTAAGAATAGAGAGTTTGAGATATAAAAATAGACTGGGAAGGCTGGAGCTGGAGGAACACAGCAGACCAGGCAGCATCAGAGGAACAGGAAAGCTGACGTTTCGGGTCAGGACCCTTTATCAGAAGGGTGTGAAGAAGGGTCCCGACCCGAAATATCAGCTTTCTTGGTCCTCTGATGCTGCCTGGCCTGCTGTGTTCCTCCTGCTCCACACTGTGTTATCTCCGACTCCATCATTGGCAGTTCTTACTATCTCTGGGAAGGCTGGGACTGTTTTCACTGCAGCATCAGAAGGTTAGGGGGAGGTTTATGAAATCATGAGAGGCATAGATAAGGTGAATGTCAAGGGTCTTTTCCCTAGGGTTTGGGAGTTCAAAACAAGGGTGCGTAATTTTTAAGGTGAGAGCAGGAAGATTTAAAAGGGGCATGAGGGACAGTTTTTTAAAAAACACAGAATGGCTTGTTTGTGGAGTGAACTGGCGGAGAAAGTGGTAGATGCGGGTATGGTTACAGTGTTTGAAAGATATTTGGATAAATTCATGAATAGAAAAAGTTTACTGGTATATGGACAAAGCACAGGACTAGTTTAGTTTGGGCTTATGGTTGGCATGGGCTTGGTAGATCAAAGGGTCTTTTTCCATGCTGTATGACTCTATGACCCTGTGATATTGCTCCTTTTTCTCTTCTGTTTTCCACATCTCAGATTTGGAAACTGGAATTGGTGTTTATTCTATCACTGCAATGTTATTAAGAAGTAGAACCTTTCTGGAAAGTACTGTAAAGTGGCTGTATCAATTGTAAACATCAGTTACGTCTTAAAAGACAGTATTTGCTTCAACTCTTTTGCACTGCAACTGAATGTTTGAATGGCTGGTGGTGGGAGAATACTGTTTTCACTTTCAAATGAATTGCATCACAAGAATTTGCAGTGCAAAACAAAATTCCATCAAGTCTTTAATGCTGGATACTTTCCATTAAGAGGAGTGAGTTGATTTCCTCTGGAAAATTTGAGAGGTACTGAAATTACATTTTTGCGGATAAATTATACTTGTTTTTCTCCCTAAATAAAAACAT
This sequence comes from Rhincodon typus, assembly GCF_021869965.1. Lineage (NCBI taxonomy): Eukaryota > Metazoa > Chordata > Chondrichthyes > Orectolobiformes > Rhincodontidae > Rhincodon > Rhincodon typus. Next base: position 12,170,194 of record NC_063344.1, on the reverse strand, counting down.
TGTCACTTCTGAAATGTAGGACACATACCTCATGGATGTATGACCTCAGTGTAGAGTAGATATCGTTTCATGAAGCTGTTAGTATGAACTGTAGAGTCTCCTGATCTAAAAAATCTTGAACCCAGCTACAGTCTTCAGTAAGTACAATTTAGATGCAGTATTACACTGTTTTACTTCCCTTTCTCTCTGCCTCTTTGAAACAACCATCTGGACTGATTTAATATTTCCTGTATAACATTTCCATTTTTCTGAGCACCATGACAACAAGGCAGTTCAAAGTATTATGACAGAGTTTAAGGTGTCACCAGGGGAACTGGGGGTGTTTTGATACTGCACTATATGATGTTAGGGTAGCGGGGCGTGGTTTCAGAATCAAGTTAAGCTATCAGCTGGCAGTACAAACTTTGCAGTGACTGAAGAGGCATTAGAATTCTAGAGCCAGATACCATTCCGGCCCAGGAATGCAGCATTATGCGCTCGTCCACACGATACCTGGGCTCAATGTTGTCCGAGTGCGGGCAAGCTCAATCTAGAAGTTTCTGAGGCCAAGGGAGTCTTCAGGATCTCGTGAACATCTACGAACAGGAAGCTGCACTATATCTTCTGGATGTTTTAAGTGTGCAGGCACTTTGTATGAAAGATACTGAGCTCAAAATATGGTTAAGTGCCAACATGAGGTCCAACGAACAAGATGTGCGGTTACCCCATGTGCAGTTGATGGCAACACTCAAGCTTCATGCCATCTGCTCATCACCAAGTAAGTGGCATGCACCCAACACAAAAGACAATGCTAAGTAGCTTATATGTTGGGCACAGGGTGCGGGGACTTAAGGGGAGGCTAGGGATCCATCTCAAAGGCAGTGATTGTGACAGGGCCATGGAATCCAATGTTGAACCGTGGATTCCGTCCAAAAGCTGACAATTTTAACACTACTGGAGGTGTAGGTGGCAAGCTCAGCAAGGTTTGTGGGGAAAGGCTGGATGGGAGTGGTAGGTTCTTCATGGGTAATAAGGCCACGCTGGAAGTGTGGCCAACTTTGGAACAAGTGCGGAAGGTAGGAGTTGACCTCGGACCATTCAGATCCCATGACTTGATAACCTGAGCTATGGAGCTGAGAAGGCAGGGAAGGTGGTGGTGTGATGGTAATGTCACTGGACTAATATTCCACAATCCTGCGTCAATGTTGGGACAGAGATAGTAGGAACTGCAGATGCTAGAGAATTTAGAACACAGAACATAGAACATTACAGCGCAGTACAGGCCCTTCGGCCCTCGATGTTGCGCCGACCTGTGAAACCAATCTGAAGCCCATCTAACCTAAACTATTCCATTATCATCCATATGTTTATCCAATGACCATTTAAATGCCCTTAAAGTTGGCGAGTCTACTATTTTTGCAGGCAGGGCATTCCACGCCCCTACTACTCTCTGAGTAAAGAACCTACCTCTGACATCTGTCCTATATCTATCACCCCTCAATTTAAAGCTATGTCCCCTCGTGCTAGCCATCACCATCCGAGGAAAAAGGCTCCCACTGTCCACCCTAGCTAATCCTCTGATCATCTTGTATGTCTCTATCAAGTCACCTCTTAACCTTCTTCTCTCTAACGAAAACAGCCTCAAGTCTCTCAGCCTTTCCTCATAAGACCTTCCCTCCGTACCAGGCAACATCCTGGTAAATCTCCTCTGCACCCTTTCCAATGCTTCCACATCCTTCCTATAATGCGGTGACCAGAACTGTACGCAATACTCCAAGTGCGGCCGCACCAGCGTTTTGTACAGCTGCAACATGACCTCATGGCTCCGAAACTCAATCCCTCTACCAATAAAACCTAACATACTGTACGCCTTCTTAACAACGCTATCAACCTGGGTGGCAACTTTCAGTGATCTATGCACATGGACACCGAGATCTTTCTGCTCATCCACAATACCAAGAATCTTACCATTAGCCCAGTACTCTGTATTCCTGTTACTCCTTCCAAAGTGAATCACCTCACACTTTTCCGCATTAAACTCCATTTGCCACCTCTCAGCCTAGCTTTGCAGCTTATCTATGTCCCTCTGTAACCTGCAACATCCTTCCGCACTATCCACAACTCCACCAACTTTGGTGTCATCCGCAAATTTACTAACCCATCCTTCTACGCCCTCATCCAGGTCATTTATAAAAATGACAAACAGCAGTGGCCCCAAAACAGATCCTTGAGGTACACCACTAGTAACTGAACTCCAGGATGAACATTTCCCATCAACCACCACCCTCTGTCTTCTTACAGCTAGCCAATTTCTGATCCAAACCGCTAAATCACCCTCAATCCCATGCCTCCGTATTTTCTGCAATAGCCTACCATGGGGAACCTTATCAAACACTTTACTGAAATCCATATACACCACATCAACCGCTTTACCCTCATCCACCTGTTTGGTCACCTTCTCAAAGAACTCAATAAGGTTTGTGAGGCATGACCTACCCTTCACAAAACCGTGTTGACTATCCCTAATCAAATTATTCCTTTTTAGATGATTATAAATCTTATCTCTTATAATCCTTTCCAACACTTTACCCACAACCGAAGTAAGGCTCACTGGTCTATAATTACCAGGGTTGTCTCTACTCCCCTTCTTGAACAAGGGGACAACATTTGCTAGTCTCCAGTCTTCTGGCACTATTCCTGAAGACAATGATGACATAAAGATCAAAGCCAAAGTCTCTGCAATCTCCTCTCTAGCTTCCCAGAGAATCCTAGGATAAATCCTATCCGGCCCAGGGGACTTATCTATTTTCACACCTTCAGAAATCAATTTCTGAAGAAGGGTCTAGGCCCGAAACATCAGCTTTCCTGCTCCTCTGATGCTGCTTGGCCTGTTGTGTTCATCCAGCTCTACACCTTGTTATCTCAATGTTGGGACATGTGTTCAAATCCCAACCATAGCACCAAAAATAATAATAAAATCGGGAAGAAAGAGTTGGCCTCATGGTGACTGTACAGCCACTGGTGATTATCAAAAAATCCCACCTGGTTCACTAATTAGAGGAAATTAGCTGGTCTGGCCTACATTGACTCTAGACCCACAGTAACGTGTTTGACTCTTGACTATGAGATGGGAAATAAATGCTGGATCAGCTACTGATGCCCACATTCCAAGATCTGTCCCAAATGCCAACATGGACGGAAGTGACCAAGTAGTGTTGGTGGGTTTGTGATTAGCAAGAATGTAGGCCAGATGTTTAACATCAGCTCAGTGAGTGAGGTGAGTGTTAGCTGCATTTTGAGAGAGCAGATTCTTGGATTTCTGTCTGATTGACCTGAGAGTGCTGAATCTCAATAATGCTACAATTGGTCAACAAGGTATAGGGCAAAGTTGCATCCACGTGTCAAAATGTAAATTAGATTTTGGTATAAATGACTATCTCAGTCATTCGAACATTGCTAAGTGCCATAGCTTTGTTGTCCAATGCATGGTCACCATAGAGTCCACTGTTCACAGAATCACAGAACTCTTATGGCACTGAAGGAGATCATTCAGCCCAAGATAGAAGTAGAGAGGATGTTTCCACTGGCAGGTGAAGCTAGGACAAGAGGGCATAGCCTCAAGATTAGAGGGAGCAGATTTAGGACTGAATTGAGAAGGAATTTCTTCACCCAGAGGGTTGTTAATCTATGGAATTCCTTGCCCAGTGAAGTAGTTGATGCTACTTCAGTAAATGTTTTTAAAAAAAAGGTAGATTTTTTTTTGAACAATAAAGGAATTAAGGGATACGGTGAGAACGCGGGTAAGTGGATCTGAGTCCACAAAAGGATCAGCCATAATCTTATTGAATGGCGGAGCAGGCTCGAAAGGCCAGACGGCCTACTCCTGCTCCTAGTTCTTATGTTCTTATTGTGCCTGCACTGTCTCTTCCAACATGCATCCATATGCCAATCTCCTGTTTTACCCAAAAGCCCCCAAGAAGATCAAACAGGGAAGCAAGGGTATGTGGGATACATAGGGTCATTGAGTTTTACAGCACAGAAACAGACCCTTTGGTCCAACATGTTCATGCTGACCAGATATCCTAAATTAATCTAGTCCCATTTGACAGCATTTAGCCCATATCCCTCTAAACCCTTCCTATTCATATACCCATCCAGCTGCCTTTTAAATGTTGTAATTGTACCAGCCTCCAGCACTTCCTCTGGCAGCTCATTCCATACACGCACCACCCTCTGTGTAAACAAGTTGCCCCTTAGGGCCATTTCATATCTTTCCACTCTCACCTTAAACCTATGCTGTCTAGTTTTGGACTCCACTGCACTGGGGAAAAGACTTTAGCTATTCACTCTGTCCATGCTCCTCATAATTTTATAAACCTCTATCGGTTGCACCTGAACCTCCGACACTCAAGGGAAAATAGCACCAGCCTACTCAGCCTCTCAAACCCTCCAACCCTGGCAACATCCCTGTAAACACTTCTGCACCTTTTCAAGTTTAACAACATCTTTCCTCTAGCAGGGAGGCCAGAATTGAACACAGTACTCCAAAAGTGGCCTAACCAATGTCCTGTAGAGCAGCAAAATGTTGAGCCAGGGTGGAGTGGACAAGAAGAGATGGGAAAATTTGGGCCCAAAATATTTTGCTGATGAGTGAGGGGTGGATTCCTCTGATGGGCATCAGGGATCGCAGTGACTAGTGCCCAGTTCACCGAGCCAGGCAAAAATGTGGACGGAGCCTGACGCTGCAGACCAACCAGACTTAGAATGCCAGAACAGGTTCAAGGGTCTGAATGGACTGTTTCTGTTCCTATGTTTCTATAACGCCCAATTTATTGGACACCCCATCAGTCTGCAAACCAGCACTCCTACCCCGCTGATCTAGAGAGGGCAGGGTAGCGTAAATGCATCACTAGGTCTGGACACCCTACTCACCAAAAGAATAACTTTGTCCCCAGCTGCCCCAACTCGAGTTGAATGGATCAGTCTGGATGCACTAGCTGTTGCTCTGTTGTCCATCTTTTTTTGCTTGTTCTTATGCTTGAACAAACATTCACAGGGGTCTTTTGGTTGACCCTTATTCAAAGTGCAGGAAGATTTGATAGTTGCTGCAGACTGAGAAACTATGCTCTACGAGATCAGTATCAATTCAGTTGTTGAAAATGAAGATACTCAGAATTCGTAAGTGTATTCAAAAGTCAGGAAGTGGTTACAGACTGTATCCGAACAACAAATGACTCACTCACTTTAACTCACCTCTCATCAGCACAAAAATATATTACAGTGTTGGTTGTGAGGTTCTTGTTGCTTTTTACTGAGTGATTGCCAACGTATGATCAGTATTGAGATTTGCTGTACAAATCATAAATCATATATTTTTTGCAGCAGTTTGATATCGAACCCTTTAGCAGTGAGTTGTAGCCGTTTACTTCACGCTAAAAAGAGCTGCCAAAATTTTCAGCACTTCCAGCTGCTTGGGGATAATAGTGTTCTACATTTACACTTAGCAATCAATCCTGTGGCTGTTATTTTAATAGCCTCTTGGATCTCATTACTTCTGTTTGCCAGGCCTCCTAACTCATGAAGGAAGGAGGAAAGAAGACTGTCCAGCAGTGATCTTAGGACCAATAAGTATGGGAGCAGAATTAGGTCCATCAATTCTGCTTCGCCATTCGATAATGGCTGATATGTTTCTCATCCCCATTCTCCTGCCTTCTCCTTGTAAACCTGATCCCCTTACCTATTAAGAACCTATCTATCTCTGTCTTAAATACACTCAATGACTTGGCCTCCACAGCCTTCTGTGGCAGCGAGTTCCACAGATTCACCACCCTCTGGATGAAGAAATTCCTCCTCATCCCAATTCTAAAGGATTGTCTCTTCATTTTGAGGCTGTGCTCCTGGGTCCTAGTCTCTCCTACTAATGGTAACATCTTCTCCACTATCACACTATCCAGGCCTCTCAGTATAAGTAAGTTTCAATGAGACTCCCCCCTCATCCTTCTGTACTCTATCAAGTACAGAGTCCTCAATCACTCCTCATATGACAAGCTTTAAACCCCAGGATCATTCTTGTAAGCCTCCTCTGGACCCCTCTATGGCCAGCACATCCATCCTTAGATACAAGGCCCAAAACTGCTCACAATATTCCAAATGTGGTCTGACCAGAGCCTTATACAGCCTCAGCAGTACTTCTCTGTTCTCAAATTCTAGCCCCCTTGAAATGAATGCTAAAATTGCATTTGCCTTCCTAACTGCCAACTGAACCCATATGTTAATCTTAACCGAATCCTGAACTAGGTCTCCTAAGTTCTTTTGTGATTCAGAATTCTGAAGCCTTTCCCCATTTAGAAAATGGTCTATGCCTCTATTCTTATCACCAAAATGCATAACCTCATACTTTCCCACATTGTATTCCATTTGCCCACTCTCTTAGCTGTCCAAGTCCTTCTGTAGTCTTCCCACATCCTCAACATTATTTGTCGCTCCACCTACCTTTGTGTCATCTGAGATAACGACAGCAGAGGTAGCCTTACCTTAACTAAAAGCAGAAAGCGCTGGAGAAACTCAGCAGGTCTGGCAGCATCTGTGGAGAAAGAAACAGAGTTAATGTTTTGAGTCCAGTATGACTCTTCAGAACTTCCCTAAACCTGAAGCCGTTGTAAATGCACATGAATAAGTTCATGAATAGGAAAGGTTTGGAGGAATATGGGGCAGGAGCAGGCAGGTGGGACTAGTTTAGTTTGGGATTATGTTCAGCATAGACTGGTTGGACTGAAGGGTCTGTTTCCATGCTGTATGACTCTATGACTCCACATGTGTCATGTTTGCAGCTCCCTCAACTGTTCCTCTTTCTCCACCTCGCTTTATACATCAGCACAAAAATACATTACCGTACCATAGTTGTGAAGTTCTCGTTGTTTTGTACTTAACGCTTGCCAACATATGATCAGCGTTGAGATTTGTTGTGCAATCGTAAGTCATGCATTTTTGCAGCGAGTTGATATTGAAACCTCCAAGCAGTGCGTTGTAGTTTAAAAGATCCTGTTTTCTTCACACTAAAAAGGGCTGCCAATGTTTGCAGGGCTTCCTGTTGGCTTCCTCCACTGTAATGCGGCTCTGACCCTTTCCTGAATCCTGAAGCTGAGGAATGTTGCAAAGTTATAATAATAATAATATGTTGGTCTGCCTCAGACCTGTGCATTCTACTGCACAGTATGCAGTTTGCACTTTGCCCATCATCTCTCACTGGTGGCCCTGCTCCTCTACCCAACCAGACAACCCTGACTTTTGCGTTCCAAGCTGGTTAAGTTTTTCACTAAGAACACATTGGGATATTCATCGGCAAGAATTGTTAAAGGGAAAAAGTTTAAAGGAGATGTGAGAGGCAAGTGGCAGAGGAGTATCGGCCCAGCGGCAAAGAAGACACCTTGAGGAACTGCAAGTTTTAGCACAGCTGCCTCGCGGCACCAGGGACCTGGGTTCGATTCCACCCTCGGGCGACTGTGTGGAGTTTGCACATTCTCCCTGTGTCAGCGTGGGTTTCCTCCCGGTGCTCTGGTTTCCTCCCACAGTCTAAAGATGTGCAGGCTAGGTGGATTGGCCATGCTAAATTGCACATAGTCTTCAGGGATGTGTAGATTAGGTGGGTTATGAGGGCTGGGTCTAGGTGCGATGCTCTGAGGGTTGGTGTGGACTTGTTGGGCTAAGGGCCTGTTTCCACACTGGAGGGATTCTACTGAGAAAACAACTGAATCGGCACAGCCCTGGTGGACCGAAGGGCCTATTCCTGTGCTGTACTGTTCTTTGTTCTTTCTTTCTCCTTTTGTTTTTGGGCAATGATTTCTGATAAAATTGCATTGCATGGAAAATATTGTTGATGAAGGGCTGAACACATTACAATCTGCAGTTCTTGTGCAACTAGAAATCAGAGCCCAGCTGGCAAATCAGCCCTTGGAAAATGCTGCACAGAAATCTACCCTATGAGTGTCAACAGAGCAAAAACAAAGTTGCTGGAAAAGCTCAGCAGGTCTGGCAGCATCTGTGAAGAAAAAATCAGAGTTAAGTTTCAGGTCCGGTGACCTTCCCTCAGATTTTCTCTCTGACTTACAGCATCCGCAGTTCTATCGGTTTTTATTTCATGTCAACAGAGCATTTGCCTTGATTGACGGATTTTAATGAGGGCTGTTGTTCACATAACAAACAGCAAATCAAAAAAAATTGGCAAAATTAAATATTGGTTTGGTCAGTCTGGCATCCAAGAGTTGCAGAAGCTAGTTGCTTTTGTTTATTCAGAATCTGTATTGCCAGTGAGAACTGGAATATCTGCTTACCCAATACACTGTACTGTCTGAGATAACAAGGTGTACAGCTGGATGAACACAGCAGGCCAAGCAGCATCAGAGGAGCAGGAAGGCTGACGTTTCGGGCCTAGACCCTTCTTCAGCAGCCTTCCTGCTCCTCTGATGCTGCTTGGCCTGCTGTGTTCATCCA
>NC_063344.1:12110299-12156725 GCF_021869965.1 Rhincodon typus | reverse complement strand
TCAGAGGAGCAGGAAGGCTGACGTTTCGGGCCTAGACCCTTCTTCAGCAGCCTTCCTGCTCCTCTGATGCTGCTTGGCCTGCTGTGTTCATCCAGCTCTACACCTTGTTATCTCAGATTCTCCAGCATCTGCAGTTCCTACTATCTCTGAAACACTGTACTGTCTCTTGCTTGGATTTTCAATTGCTAGAGGTACTGGGAGGGTGGGAAGTGAGTTGTAAAAGTTTTGGGACAAATCGTAGAACGCCTACAGGTCCACCTGTAAGGAGAAAAAGTTTAACATCTCAATCGAACACCTGTCACCAGGCAACATTCCATCAATACTACACTGAATGAGCCAATAAAGCCCATGATTGTCATTGACTCAGAGGCAGGAGGGCTTCCATTTAGCCACAGCTCAGTGGCTGGGAGAGGCTGGCCTCTTTTGAAATGCTATCCCTACAACACTTTCAGGAAATGAGTTTCACATCATAAACCACTCTGCACAAGATGCCTTTTCCTCATGCTGTCCTGGTCTTCTTTCAGCCACATTAAACTACTGTCTAAATAGGAGAATGCCCGGGTTACGTCATAAGACACTTATTTTTGGTTCACCTAATTGTTCCTGGGGATATGGCTACAATTACATTACGCTGTTCATGCAACGAACTGTTGAAACTCGAGAGCTGTTCCCTGTTCTCTGCACTCAGCTCCTAACTGGAAAGGTCAGCATTCCTGATTTAACCTTCCTGCCTTTTCACTTTAATAACTTGTCTTGGGATAGTTAACCGACTATACCAGCACTCTGAGTCAGTGCCCGATCCTGTAGCAAATGAAGGTCAAAAAATGGGAGGAAGCCAAAACACATTTGGGCAAAGGCTGTCAAATCAAACTGACTGCATATAGTAATTGCACTGCACTGTTTCAGTGCTTTGGAATATGTTGACGTATTTGTGAGGGTGTTGAACCACATTTGGTGTGTTTGTAATATCCTGTTCCTCAGCAAAAAAAAACTAGGACAGCAATGAAATGTTTTGAAATGTTTTCATTACTCAGAAATGTGACATAGTGAGTAAACCGTAACTTCACAAATTTCATCATCAGGAAGTGATGTATAAGTGCCCAATTGTATACGTCAAGTAACAATTTCAAATTAACAAAGCACCTCTGAAGTGTCCTCATTGATGTAAAGTAAGAAAACCAGCAGCCAACCATAGTCAGCAGTGAAAAAATTACAAGAGTATTGTTTCTAAGATTTGCTTTAAATGATAAAGATTGGACAGTGTACTGGGAAAAACTCAACTACTCTTATTTAAAATAGGACTATGCCATGTTTTACTTCCAAATTAACACATAAATCTCATTATTTCTATGTGGATTGAAATGAAATTTGCTCAAACAATAGTTACGAAAATGACTAGGTTCATTTCACGTCATTTCCCTACATCAAAGAAAGGTTTACAAAGAAAAGGTAGACATTAAAGTAGCCATATACTTCACACATCAAAGAACAGGTTTAGCAATGACATAAACTATAAGCGCTTGATAGTTACTTACATAAGGTCAAAAATCTAATAAAATAGTGACAAAATAAATCACAAAGGAAAAAAGAAACTTGTAAAGCTAACAGGCAATAGTTTTTCTGAAGAAGGGTCCAGATCCGAAACGTCAGCTTTCCTTCTCCTCTGATGCTGCTTGGCCTGCTGTGTTCATCCAGCTGTACACCTTGTTAGCTCAGGCAATAATTTCTCACCCATTTCAATTAATAAATTTTTTGGAAAGAAATATTGTTTGGTACATGTTGCAAAATTCATTCTTTACAATTCTGAATTTGTGTCGTCTTGTTCTGTTGCACTAGCATATCGGAAATTATTTCCAATTTATGGGATCTTAATTAAACAAGTGGCTGAATCTTATGGAGACCTGACCAAAGTGGGCTATGGGTGAGAAATCTGTGCGACGTGGCTGAGCCCTTTCTAGACATTGGGAGCAACCTGCTACATTTATGAAGGGAATTCTAGATGTCAAGTTGAGATTCTCACATGGCAGTGATGGGCTGCCAGTTAATGGGGATTATTGCTTGTTGATGGCATCACTAACTGCAAATCTCACCTCATAAAAATATAGCAATCTATCTTACCTCCTGCTGTGAGGGAACTAGATGTCAACACTTCCCAACATGAAAGTTAGAGTAGGTACCTAATGAATTCAGCTTGCTGCTTGCTCGTCTACACTGCCAGCTTGGATGCCTAGCAAACAGCAGCTGAAACATTCAACATGCCCTGCCCATGAACACTGGCATCCGACATCTGCCAACCTCTCAGGACCCTCATGGCTTCTCCCCAATCCACATACATTTAGTGCTGCACTCCAGGGCACACCGGGACCCCTCATTGTAATGTTGTTGTTAAGACACTGTGTGCACACACATACAGACTGATTGGACCTGACTGCATCTCGCTCTGGGGAGGTGATGGCCTAATGGTATTATTACTAAACTATTAATCCAGAGACCCCAGTAATGTTCTGGGGACCTGGGTTCAAATCCCACCATTGCAGATGGTGGAATTTGAATTCAATAAATATCTGGAATTAAGAATCTAATGACAATCATGAATCCATTGTCAATTGTCCAAAAAACCTATCTGGTTCACTAATGTCCTTTAGGGAAGGAAATTGCCATCCTTACTGGGTCTGTCCTACATGTGACTCCAAACCCACAACAATGTGGTTGACTCTTAACTGCCCTCTGGGCAATTAGGGATGGGTAATAATGCTGACCTTGCCAGTGATGCCCACATCCTATGAATGAACAAAAAATGATACTCACTGCATCCTTAACTTGCCTTTTTGGGTTTTAGTCACTGAGCCAAAGCTGCCAGGCTCACATTACTTTTGTCTTAGAATCCTCATGGTGTGCAAATAGGTCATTCAGCCCATTGAATCCACACTGAACCCTCCAAAGAGCATCCCATCTAGCTGGCATACCCCTGGACATTACAGGCAATTGAGCATGGCCAATCCACCTAACCTGCGCATCTTTGGACTGTGGGAGGAAACCACAGCACCCGGAGGAAACCGATGCAGACACGGAGAGAATGTGCAAAGTCCACACAGACAGTCGTCCGAGGGTAGAATTAAACCCAGGTCCCTGGTGCTGTGAGGCAGCAGTGCTAACCACTGAGCCAACGTGCTGTCCTCATCAAGTCAAACAACATGGATTTAAAGTTTTAGCAAAGATTTGTAGTTCAGGTTGAGGATGAGGTTGTTGACTTACTCGCCAAGCTGGCTTGTTTTCGATCAGATATTCCATCATTATGCTAGGTAAGATCATCAGTGAGGCCTCCGATGAAGCAATGTTATTCTTCTTCGCTTGGAATTTATACTGTCCGGTCCATTATGGGGAGTACTGTCATTTCCGGTTTTGTTCTGTACAAGTTTGTATATAGGGCCCAGTTGTGTATGTTTGTTGATTGCCTTATGGGTTGAGAATCATGCCTCTAGGAATTCCCGTGCAAAACCAGAGCAAAACCGGAAATGACAGTACTCCCCATAACGGACCGGACAGTACAAATTCCAAGCGGAGAAGAATAACATCGCTTCATTGGAGGCCTCACTGATGATGTTACTGAGCACGGTGACGGCTCGCCGAGCAAGTCTACAACCTCATCGAGCATGGAAACAGACCCTTCAGTCCAACTAGTCCATACAGACTATTTTCCCAAACTAAACTAGTCCCACCTGCCTGCGCATAGCTTCATATCCCTCCAAACCCTTCCTATTCATGAACTTATCCAAATGTGTTTCAAACGTTGTAACTGTACCTGCATCTACCATGTCCTCTGGCAGTTCATTCCACACATGAACCACTCTCTGTGTAAAGAAATTGACCCTCATGTCCTTTCTAAATCTTTCTCTTCTCACATTAAAAATATGTCCCCTACTTTTGAACTAGAACAAAGAACAAAGAAAATTACAGCACAGGAACAGACCCCTCGGCCCTCCAAGCCTGCGCCAACCCAGATCCTCTATCTAAACCTGTCACCTATTTTCCAAGGATTTGTATCCCTCTGCTCCCTGCCCAATCATGTATCTGTCTAGATACATCTTAAATGACGCTATCATGCCTACCTCTACCACCTCCACTGGCAACGCGTTCCAGGCACCCAACACCCTCTGTGTAAAGAACTTTCCACACATACCTCCCTTAAACTTTTCCCCTCTCACCTTGAAATCGTGACCCCTAGTAATTGAATCCCCCACGCTGGGAAAAAAGCTTCTTGCTATCCACCCTGTCTATACCTCTTATGATTTTGTAGACCTCAATCAGGTCTCCCCTCAACCTCCGTCTTTCTAATGTAAATAATCCTAATCTACTCAACCTGTCTTCATAGCTAGCGCCCTCCATACCAGCCAACATCCTGGTGAACCTCCTCTGCACCCTCTCCAAAGCATCCACATCTTTTTGGTAATGGGGCGACCAGAACTGTACGCAGTATTCCAAATGTGGTCGAACCAAAGTCCTATACAACTGTAACATGATGTGCCAACTCTTGTACTCAATAGCCCGTTCGATGGATGAAAGCATGCCATATGCCTTCTTGACCACTCTATCAACCTGCATTGCCACCTTCAGGGTACAATGGACCTGAACACCCAGATGTCTCTGTGCATCAATCTTCCCCAGGGCTTTTCCATTTACCATATAGTTCGCTCTTGAATTGGATCTTCCAAAATGCATCACCTCGCATTTGCCTGGATTGAACTCCATCTGCCATTTCTCCGCCCAACTCTCCAATCTATCTATATTCTGTTGCATTCTCAGACAGTCCCCTTCACTATCTGCTACTCCACCAATCTTAGTGATATCTGCAAACTTGCTAATCAGACCATCTATACCTTCCTCCAGATCATTTATGTATATCACAAACAACAGTAGTCCTAACACAGATCCCTGTGGAACACCACTGGTCACAGTTCTCCATTTTGAGAAACTCCCTTCCACTACAACTCTCTATCTCCTGTTGCCCAGCCAGTTCTCTATCCATCTAGCTAGTACACCCTGGACCTCATGCGACTTCACTTTCTCCTTCATCCTACCATGGGGAATCTTATCAAACGCCTTACTGAAGTCCATGTATATGACATCTACACCCTTCCCTCAGCTATTAACTTTATCACTTCCTCAAAGAATTCAATGAATTTGGTAAGACATGACCTTCCCTGCACAAAACCATGCTGCCTATCACTAATAAGTCCATTTTCTTCCAAATGTAAATAGATCCTATCCCTCAGTATCTTCTCCAGCAGCTTCCCCACCACTGACGTCAGGCTCCCCGGTCTATAATTACCTGGATTATACTTGCTATCCTTCGTAAACAAGGGGACAACATTAGCAATTCTCCAATTCTCCGGGACCTCACCCGTGCTCAAGGATGCTGCAAAGATATCTGTTAAGGCCCCAGCTATTTCCTCTCTCACTTCCCTCAGTAACCTGGGATAGATCCCATCCAGACCTGGGGACTTGTCCACCCTAATGCCTTTTAGAATACCCAACATTTCCCCCCGTCTTATGCCGACTTGACACTAGCCTTGCCATTTGGCACAGACACAAAGCCAATGTGCATGTCATGGTTATCAGCCGTCCTCAGTGAAAGCAAGGGAGCCAGTCTTCAATTAGGGGCTGCCGTTACAGTCAGTCAAACCCAGTGTCCACTGTCAGTCCAGAGGCTTGGGGTCAGTCAGCCACTTGGGGCAGTCAAGGTTAGGATCCTCGCCTCATAGGGTGGGAGGAGTCAACCGTTAGGCAGCACAGCAGCTGCTGAAGCTCTTTTCACCCCATTGTGGGTTGTTTTCCCTGGGAATGTGAAAAAAGGGAGGAATTATGTGAGATGAAAGTGGTGTTAACCACAACGGTTAGTTATGATGCTGGTGAGGGGAAGGTGATGAAGTGTCCCAGGTGAGTTGTTTGGCCATTCAAGGGGGGAGGAGAGAGGGCTTTGGGGTGGGTGAGTGCGGGTGAGGGAAGATGTTGCATGTAATTGTGAGAGAGTTAGAGCTTCTGTGAGAGGTAGATGCAGGAGTGGAGACAGTGAGAGTGTGGGGTGGTAAACAGAAGATGGTGGCTCTTGCTCTGGCAGAATGGAGAAGGCCATTGGTGACTGCAGATGGCAGAGGCTGCAATGACCCACGTGGCTTCTTTGGAGCAGGCTGGCATGTTCTAACGATGTGACCTCCATTGCTGGTCCTGGTGGATATCCTTGCTCCATACTAACCTGTCCGCCAGGACTTGTCTGCACAGCCGGGGTGGGAGGAGGGCAGGCAATTTCTCTTGTCTGCCACATCTTGAGAAAATGCTACAAACCATGCAGGGCGTCCCTAGACTGACAGTGCTTGACCATGTGCACTATGGCCTTTTAAAGATGGTACGAATGCCAGAGATGTCAGCCTGGTCCAAGATATCCAGCAATGCTGTGTTCTTTCAGGGCAGGGGTAGTGGTAGAATCAGGCTAGCATCAAACATGAGGTGAGCGTAGGGGGCAGAAAAAGGTGAGTTTGGCATGACTGTATGAGCAAACCTGCTGGGCCATGCAGAGAAAAACTCTCTACAAAACTCAATTAAATTGACACTGAACTAAAAGAAAATGTAAGATTTAGTCCAAGGAATCCCAAAGATATTTCAAGGGATATAAATGCGTACTTAGCTCATTTATCTGAATGACCTCTGACTCCAATACATACAAGGAAACTAATTTGCTTAAAATAAATGTGTTAACACCATGGAGGGGAGATGGTTTTCTGCATATAAATGAAGAGCTATACTTACATACTGCCTTTCCCAATATCAAGATGTCTCAAAACACTTTACAGCCAGTACTTCTGAGGTGTAGTCACTGTTATCGGCTTGAAATACAGCTGTCAATTTGTGCACAGCAGGATCTCACAAACATGCTTGTGTGGTAATGAACGTTTAATCTGCTTTCTTGTATATTGGGTCAGAGATAAACAGTGGGCAGAGAAACTCCCCTACTCTTTTTTTTTGAGATAGACTCTTGGGAACTTTATTTTACGTGTTTACCTTATTATCTGCAGACATAGCCTCTGACAGTACAATGCTCCCTAAGTCATGCTGGGGGATGGTGGGTGGGGGATGTGTGGTGTAAAAGCCAGGATTTCTGTGCTCGAGTTCTGTGGAGTAGGATTTGAGCCAATAATTCACTGAACAGCGACCAACACTTAAATCAAAAGTCCACTTGTTTTACATAGCAAGAATTCAAGGCCTAAACTGGATTAAAGACGAGAAAGAAAAGGCACAGGGAAATTAGAAAGGAGAACTTGAACTGCAAACAGGAAAGCCGAGAAATTTGTTGACATCACACCTTCCTTTTTGGAGTAAAGAGAATGAAACAAAGCTTAAGATGCCCCTGAGAAGCAAAATAGCAAGCATTGTCTCTCTACAACTGCTGTGAAATCTTCTTCAGTGACTGTCTTATTTGGCCCCTTTCTCCCTTTTTTTATTTAGCTGGTGTATTTTAGTCAAAATTAAGTAGCTTTTTATTCCCATGTGTGGACATTCCTGTATGATACCCACTAGAAGAGTTCCAAATCGACACCTTTGATCGAGAAAATTACATTTCTGGTTAGCACCAGACTTGGTCAGTTCGCACTTGTTGCACGAAACTCTGAATTTTGCACACATGTCCCAGAGTTAATCCTATTTTTACACATTCACTAATTTGTTTCTGTTCTAGTTCCCTGCCGCATATGTTATTGCTGATACAGTGTCCCCGGGAAACAGTTGCTGTGTGTTGTGGAAGCTGTGTGGGTGGGACTGAACTGTTCACCACAATGCTCTCACTCAGATAAATAGCAGCTCAGGAAGTTCTGGGGTAGAAGCAGTGCTGTAATCCACTTCAAGCAAGAGCGTAGATGACAACCAGTAACTGTCCAACATATAGTATCGATTCACTTGGAGACTTTCTGAAACGTGAGTGTTGACTTTTACGCTGTGTTGAAAGTGCCATGATGCTAAATAGGCTGCTCTTTTGAATTCTAAAACCTTAACTTTAAACATAGATTGACAGTTAATATATTTGAATGCCTAGCAGCTGACACATCAATTAATTGTATAGGATTGAACTGGAACATTTGGCTCATCATAACTGTGTTAACTTTTTGTAAGATTTATCCAATTTTCTCCTGCCCTCTCCTAATGGCCCTGAAAATTTTGCTGTTTCAAATATATGCCAAGTTTCTTTTGATCTTTGCTAATGTGTATGTTTCTGCCACGTTTTGAGGCAATGCCTTCTAGATCATGCCAAAACACCACCCAAAAAAAACTCCTCAGGCCTCCTTTGGCTCATTTGCTAATTATTTTTCAATCTGCATCTCCCATTTCCCACCATTAGAAACAGTTTATTACGTCAGAGCTCAAATGAACTTTTCAGTGTTTCCTAAACTCAATATTTCTCAACATTCTGGAATGTCATGTAATATTCTGTTCTCAATTTTACATAGATGTTGAAATCACAATATGAGTAATAGATGATGTATTGTCAGGTATGTTGAGATTATTTATTATCTATTTTCATTGGGTTAGTTGTTATCATAATTATGTTGAGGATAAACTTCCATTCGAATAGCTTCGTGTGTTGCTTAATATTGTCCCAGGTTCAACATCAGTGATCCCTGAAGTTGGATCGCGTTGTTGATGCTTTACATTCAGAGATCTGATCAACAGACCAAAAGTGGCAGTGAGAAGAGCTGAAAGGAATAGGAGGTCGTCTACAGGAGGTTGGATCAGGAGATCCGTGGCTATATGATGCCAAACTTGGTTCCTTAGGAACCTGTTGACAGTTTGCCAAAGGGAAGGCTGAGTGAGATATGGAGTGTCGTAATCCCAGGTCCTGGTAGAAACAAGTATTAAGAATGTTCAGAAGCTGCCAAATCCGCGGCCTCTACCTGGAAGGACCAGGAAGCATGGGAACACCACTGTCTCCAAGTCAACACATTTGGAATTATATCTCCGTTCCTTCACTGTTGCTCAAGGTGAACATCCTGGAATCTCCCCTACACCACTGTGAGTGCAGCTTCAACATGCATACTGCAGTGGTTCAAGAAGATAGCTCACTAACACCTTCTCAAAGTCAAATAGACTTACATTACCAATTATTGCAATTGCACTCGATTGGTTGCAGGCAGTTTCAGATGTTTCGAAATATATGAACATACGGTTTCAAAGCTGACTTCAAATTCTTCTAATCTTTCTGTGCTCTAACCAGAGAATAAGGCTCAATTAACAGGCTATCGATAAAGGTGGAGTCACAGGTAAACAGGATAGTGAAGAAGGCGTTTGGTACAATTGCCTTTATTGGTCAGTGCATTGAGTACTGTACAGCACATTGATTAGGCCACTTTTGGAATACAGCGTTCAATTCTAGTCTCCCTGCTATAAGAAAGATGTTGTTAAACTTAGAAGAGTGCCGAAAAGATTTTACAAGGATGTTGTCGGGGGTTGGAGGTTTGAGCTACAGGGAGAGGCTGAATAGGCTGGGGCTATTTTCCCTGGAGCGCCGGAAGCTGAGGGGTGACCTTATCCAGGTTTATAAAATCATGACGGGCATTGATAGAGTGAATGGCCAAGGTCTTTTCCTCAGGGTACGGGAGTCCAAAACTAGAGGGCATAGGTTTAAGGTGAGAGGAGAAAGATATAAAAGGGATCTGAGGGGCAACTTTTTCACGCAGAGCGTGGTGTGTGTATGGAATGATCTGCCAGAGGAAGTGGTGGAGCCTGGTACAATTACAACATTTAACAGTCATTTGGATGGATACATGAACAGGATGGGTTTAGAGGGATATGAGCCAAATGCTGGCAAATTGGAACTGGATTAATTTGGGATATCTGGTCAGCATGGACAAGTTGGACCAAAGGGTCTGTGTCCGTGCTGTATGCTCTATGACTCTAATTGCTAACAACTCTCCTGGCTGCGCCATTATGTAGGGCTGCTGAACCTGCTTGAAGAGCACCTTTAATGATCTCAAGATCTCCGTAATCATTTTACAATTAATTCAGCAGTTTTGAAGTAGAGTCACTGCCACACTTTAGGAAACACGGCAGATGAATTTATGCATAGCAAACTCCCACAAACAACAATGTAAAAATAACCAAGTACTTTGTCTTAGTGGTATAGTAAATTTATGGTAGTTGGCTAAAGATTTCTTTGCAAACTCAGTGAGCTGCTTTGGTTAGGATGTAATACCCATGATTTTTTGTGTACAAGCACAGGAAATTAGGAGCAAGAGCAAGCTCCGACATTCAATAAGATTATGGCTGATTCGTTTTTCAATTCATTCACTGGATGTGGGCTTCACTGTCTAGGCTGGCATTCATTGCTTGTTCCTAACTGCTGAGAGGTCAGCTCAATGCCAACCAGATTGTTTGGGTCTGATTGTCACATTTAGGCTAGACCAGGTGAAGATAGCAGATTTCCTTTCCCAAAGGATATTTACAAACCAGATGCATTTTTTCCTGGCAATAATTTTGTGATCATCAGAACATTCTTAATTCCTGATACTTTTTACTGAATTCAAATCTCACAATCTGCCTTGGTGGGATTTGAACCTGGATCCTCTGAACATTAGCTGAGTTTCTGGATTATTAGTTGAGCAACAATACCACTAGGCCATTTCTATCCCTGATAGCCTTTAAAATCCTTGCTTAAAAAGAAACTACTTCCCTCAACCTCAAAAATATTCAAGTGTTCAGCTTCAACAACCTTTTCAGGAAGAGAGTTCAAAAGACTCATGACCCTCTGAGAGAAAACAAGAAATTGCCTCATCTCTGTTTTGAACAGAGACCCCTCAGAACCTTATATGATTTAATCAAGTTACCAAATACTTGCTAAACACCAGCAAATACAAGTCTAACCAGTGCAAAACAAAAAAAGGAACTTACTGAAGAAACTCAGATGGTTTGGCAACATCAGTGGTGAGAAAGTAGAGTTAACATTTCGAATCTGGTGACCCCTCTTCAGAAGATTTTTTTTGTCTAGTCAGTCCTACCATTCTTCATAAGACAACTCTTTTGCTCCAGTTGTTAGTCTGGTAACTGCTCTCTGAAATGCCTCCAATGTATTTACCTCCTTCCTCAAATAAGGTGATTAATACTATGCACAGCACTCCAGATGTCATCTTTTAAACCTTTGTGATTCATGCACAAGGACACTCAGATTCCTTTGCATCTCAGAGCCTTCATAATTCCCTAGACTTAAATATTTAAAATCGTCTTGGACCCATTCTTTTCTTCTTAAAACTGATTGTAAGATTAAATCATGTTATGGTCGCTACTATCTAAGGGGCACATTTAGATCATAGAATCATAGAATCCCTACAGTATGGAAACAGGCACTTCGGCCAAACAAGCCCACACCGACCCTCAGAGTATCCCACTTATCCTCCTATAACCGAGTTAATCTACATATCCCTGGACACTATGGGCAATTTAGCATGGCCAATCCACCTAGCCTGCACATTTTGGACTGTGGGAGGAAACCCACGCAGACGCGGGGAGAACGTGCAAACTCCACATAGATAGTCACCCGAGAGATTATTTACCATGAGAATATTATGCTTTTTCATGCCACAATACCAGATCTACTACAAACTGCTCCAGAATATGCTGTTCCCAGAAACTATCTTGTCAACAGTATATGAACTTCTCATCTAGCCCATCTGACTTTTCCAGTCACAATGTAGATTAAAATCTCCCATTATTTCTTCTATTATGCTCCACTCTACACATGGTTACTGTTAAGGGGCATGTACACCACAAGGAACTTTATGATTTCTCATTTCCATTCAAACTGTTTCCACATGTTTTCTTGTCATTCTTCCATATTATGCTGATGCCATCATTAACTCACAGATTCACCGCTCCACTTTTTCCTAACTTCTATCATTCCTAATTCCTATGTCCTGTACCCTTCAAGATTCATAGAACATAGAACACATAACAGTACAGCACAGTACAGGCCCTTCGGCCCACGGTTGTGCCGACCTATTATCCTACTAAGATCAAACTACCCTGTATACCCTACATTTTACTGTCCTCCATGTGCCTATCCAAGATTCTCTTAAAAGTCTCGAAAGTATCTGACTCCACTACCACTGCCGGCAGCGCAGTCCACACACCCACCACTCTCTGTGTGAAGAACCTACTTCTGACATCTCCCATACCTTCCTCCAATCACCTTAAAATTATGCCCCCTCGTAATAGTCATTTCTGCCCTGGGACAAAGTCTCTGGCTATCCACTCTATCTATGCCTCATCATCTGGTACAACTCTGTCAAGTCACCTCTCGTCTTTCTTCGCTCTAAAGAAAAAATCCCCAGCTCCCTCAGCCTTTCCTCATAAGACCTGCCCTCCAGTCCAGGCAGCACCCTGGTAAATCTCCTCTGCACCTTCTCTAAAGCTTCCACATCTTTCCTATAATGAGCCAACCAGAACTGAACACAATATTCCGAGTGTGGTCTAACCAGGGTTTTATAGAGCACCAGCATAACCTCACAGCTCTTAAACTCAATTCCCCTCAATTCAGGTCCCTATCCCTGCCATTCTTCTGTGATGTCTCTGTAATGTCTACCCGATCATACCTACACATTTCTATTTGCAATCTCAGTTCACATATTTTGTTTTAAATATTACATGCATTCAAATACAGAGCCTTCAATTTTATCCATCCACTCTTATGCAAATTTTAGTCTTATCTGTTGTTTGACTCATAAATTTGTACTCTTTACCCCTTCTTGTCTGAGCCTGCATATCATTTCCTGAATGAATACCTTGCTTGCTGGCCTTGAGTCTAAGCTTTGATATAGCACATCCTCCCGAACTTTGTCTTTTGCCCCACTATTTAGTTCAGAAGCCACTGCATCCATTTGACTCTGTGGTTTGCAAGAACAGCAATCCAGCACAATTCAGGCAGAGGTCATCTTCATTTCCAGAGAACAGTATTAGAGGCGTGAACATCACTTCAGAGATTGTTCAATATTCAATGCCATTGTGACCAGCGTTCCCTCTGATTTTCTTCCCAGTTGCACAGGGGTCTCTGTGCGGCAGAAATCAATGCCAATGTTGGCTGTTGACGCCAATAGCCATGCATGGAACTTTAGAATAGCTGCACACGTAGCTTAGAGGGAACACTGATTGTTACATTGAATTGCAATGAGGATCCCCGCACTTCTTAGCTCCTTTGGGCTTTCGGCAAAATTCCCACTTCCTGAGCCGTGCAATCAAAATTTACCCCTGATGCTAAAGATAAATCAGTTACAGGACACTGGGTAGTTGTTTCCCATTTTTCTAATTGGACAAATGTTTGTCGTTAAGGATAGGGTTATGCATTCCACATTCCTCTATTAGGGCATGGTTTGGTTTTCTTTTGACCATGTCGCCTTTTTCACTATTTTCTGAAATAACAGGAAAAGTGCTTCTACATCCTTTTCCTCAAACTTAACTATTTCCCTCCTGGATTTTAGATCATGAATTGGATATTCCCCATCAGTGCCTTCCCTGCTTCTAAGTCTTCTTTTATAACTGCATCACTCTAAGCTTAAATTCTTTCGCTTTCTCTCTTTATTGAATCTCTGGATCCAGCTTTCCTATTTCCATTTCCATTCTTTTTAATTCCAGTTCCTAGTCCTTGTCTTTCTCTGCCTTTCCTAGCTTCTTCAGTTTCCCTTTATACTTAAATTACTTTGACTGTAACTCAACAGCCTCGTGGCATTATCACTGGACTGTTAATGCAGAGACCCCAGGTCGTGTTCAGGGGACCCGTGATCAAATCCTGCCATGGCAGATGGTGAAATTTAAGTTCAATTGAAAGTCCAGAATAAAGAGTCTAATGATAACCGTCAATGGTGGATAAACCCATTTTGTTCACTAATGTCCTTTAAGGGAAGGAAACTGCCATCTTTACCTGGTCTGGCCTACATCTGACTCCAGACATACAGCAATGTGGTTGACTGTTTAACTACCCACTGGGCAATTAGGGAAGGGCAATAAATATTGGCCTAGCCAGGGACACCCTCGTCCTGTGAATGAATAAAAAAAGCTGTCTCACCCTTTGGCATACCTGTTCTCTCCTGTATCTATATTAAGCCCAAATTGCCCTACAATTGGAGTAAGAAGCTAGGTAACTTGCTTCATCGTGAAACTAGGCCGTGGAACAGACCCGTGAGATCTGGGGCAACCACAAAGAATGGTGATGAATTTACTGCCTGGCAGAATCTGTGGAGAGAAAGAATTAAATTTCAAGTCTGGTATGACTCTTCCTCAGTTTTGAAGAGTCATACCTGAACTGAAACATTATGTCTTTCTCTCTACAGACGATGCCAAATCTGCTGAATTTCTCCAGCATTCTCTGCATTTAATTCAAATTTCCAGCATCTTCAGTATCTTGCTTTCATCCTGAGATCTGGGTCTGATCCACCCTGCACTAATGATGTTGAGCTTTCGTGTCTGCCAGACATTTGATTTGATTTGGTTTATTATTACATGTACAGAGATATAGTTTTGTGTGCTATTGAAGCAAATCATACCTTACATAAGTACATCAAGGTATTATAACAGAATGTAGAATATAGTGTTACAGCTACAGGGAAGATGCAGAGAAAGATCAACTCTAATATATGTGAGGTTCATTCATAAGTTTGATAACAGCAGGGAAGAAGCAGTTCTTGAATCTTGAGGGTGGAAATGAGTATAACTTGGGTGGAAGGGGTCTTTGATTATGTTGGCTGCTTTCCCAAGGCAGCTGGAAGCATAGACGGAGTCAATGGAAGGAAGGCTGGTTTTTGTGATGGACTGAGCTGCATTTACAACTCTCTGTAATTTCTTGTGGTCTTGGGTAGAGCTGTTGCCATACCAAGCTGTGATGCATCCAGATAGGATGCTTTCTATGGTGCATCTATAAAAATTGATAACAGACATTTTTTTATGGATGCATATAAGGGCCTGTTCGGTTTGAATATTGTCTCAATTACTTTTTTTTACCTTCCTCACTGTGTTGTGTCCAATGCCAGTCTTTCAATAAAAGATAATTAATTAATCTGTGTGAGTGATCTGAAAAGTCACTATGTAAACACAGATCATTCTTTCTCATATAACATAGAGAAAGGTGAGACATTTCAACTTATAGGATGTCCCAAAGTGTTTTAAAGCCAGAGCAGTATCTTTTAAAGCGTAGTCACTGTTCTAATGTAGAAAATTGGGCAGCTGATTTTCACATAGAAAGCTCTCACAAACAGAAACATGACAATGGTTAGGTAATCTGGTTCAGTGTAGGTGCTTGTTAGATAAATATTGACAGGACTTCCTCCTGCTTTTTGTTTCAAGATAGCGCTGTGGAAATATCACACATCCAACTGAAAGGGCAATGTGGTTCTTTGTTGTGTCTGGACCAACACCAGTAGGCGCAATGATTGCAGCCCGTGCTGTTTCTACAACTATTTCTTTATTTATCGCTCAGTCAGTTTAACACCACAACATAAAATTGGATCAGGATACAACACAAAGCTGCCTGAGGCTTAGTTATTACCTACCCTGGTGAGGAATAGCTGGCCTTGCTTCAGCCACTCAGCTACCTGTGTCCTTCCTCATTGGACCTTGAACTCAGGGACCTGCTTCTGCAATGGTTGTTCCCAAGTTATCGCTTTCAATGTCTTCAATGCCTTTACCTTTATTGCTTTCCTTGATCTTCTATCATATATCCCTGCCCAGGATCCCCGTGACTCTGGGATCATCTATTCAAGGGCCATATAGATGACTGGCATCTGTTTTGTTGTATTCTCTACTATCTTTAATTTAGACATCTTGATAACCACAAAACTTGAGCAGCTCTTATCACTAGATGCCTCTTTAGTCAGCAGTGTCTGGTACTGCCCTGAATAGTAGGTTATTGTTCCTGTGAAGTGGGCCACTTTTCCCATCATCCTTGACTGTTAACCACACCGGTCCAGTGTGGAAGTTAAAATGTAGCATACAGCAGTAGCACTGGGGAAGTCGGTTGAACATCACAGTCCAAGGATGACACTTCTCAGAGAGCAGCACTTTGCTCGGTACTGCATGGAAAGTGTAACCTCAGTAAGGTGCTCATTCCTCTGGAGGGGAACTTGAAGCCAAAAACAAATTGACTCAAGAGACCGAACATGGGCAGTAACTTGTATATTACTGGTGAATAATCAAATAATTGTTGTGTTCTCAACAGAAAGAAGATGACGACAAACGCATTCCTGCACGAGACCGCAACAATCATAAACACTTCCTCAAATAGAACTATCTGTCCAGAAGATCATAAGTATAAATACATGGTCTACTCCAGCGTGTACAGTGTTGTATTCGTCATTGGGCTGCTTTCAAACATGTTGGCTCTGTTTGTGTTCTACCGCATTGCAAAGAGTAAGAATTCCAGCACCGTCTACCTGATGAACCTCGCTGTTGCTGACCTCCTGTTTGTGTTCAGCCTTCCCCTGAGGATTGTCTATTATCTAAGAAACGGAGACTGGCCATTCAGAGATTTCCTGTGTCGGGTGTCCACCTATACTTTCTATGTCAGCATGTATTGCAGTATATTCTTCCTGACTTGCTTGAGCATATCGCGTTTTTTGTCCACGGTCCATCACATAAGGCATCAAAGAATTTTCACTTTTCGGCGGTGCATCATAGCATGTATTATAATCTGGCTCTTTGTGGGCGTGGCTACAGCTCCCTTCCTGCTATCAGGGAGCCAACCTTATCACGACAAAATCAAGTGTTTTGAGCCTATGTTCTCCGTGTCCTGGACTCGCATTGCTAAGATGAACTATTTTGCGCTGACTGTTGGGTTCCTTATTCCCTTTGCCATCATTCTCATCTGTTACTCTTTGATGATAAAGTACTTAATGGGGGTCAGTTGGCAGTCAAGGCGAATCAAGAGAGACATAGCCATGATCGTGCTGGTTCTGGGAGTGTTTTTAATCTGTTTCCTTCCCTACCATGTGCAAAGGACAGTGCATTTACACCACCTGGTCCATCACCACAATGACTGCGAGCTGGAAAACATTCTCCGCAGGTCAGTGGTGGCTACATTGTGCCTGGCAGTGGCCAACAGTTGCTTTGACCCTTTGCTTTATATTTTTGTGGGGCAAGGGTTTAGAACATTCGTCAGGGCATGGCTGAAGAGAAAGGAATCTAACGTCTCATACAGCTCCTCGAGTAGCAAGCTCTTCGTTAGCGCTGCATTTATCCAACAAGGTCGTATGTTGGAATCATTCACAGAACCAATAAAGCCAACCCAGACTCTGCAGCATGGACAAGATGAATTACTTACTGGAAAAAGTCAAGGAGATGCTACAGAAATATAGCAAAACAGAAACTGTTGATCACATCCAGCAAGACAGCCCACAGTGACTTCTCAAAAGTCTCCACTATGCTGGTTAGATGAGGAGAGTTTTTTTTGTCCTTCGCGGGTTGATTGGTAAAGATTTTGTACAAAAGGAGTTCCTTAAGAAGAAAATGTGATGGAGCGGTTTGATGGTGACAGTCGGGAAAATGGGAATTGTCTACAATTTGCCACTTTCTCAAAACAACAGTGATTCCTGAGCTGTCAAAGGGAGGTGTCAAGAAGAGTGGGAGGTGGAGGATGAGTTGGAACCACAAGACAGAGAGAATGGATGGGTGTGACTTTAAAAAGGAAAATGAATTAGGTCGCTAATCACGTACATTAGAGCATTTTTAAATATATATATATAAAAAATTATCCAGTCCAGTGACTGATTATTCCACTGGTGCCAAACATATTAAGATTTATTTCAAAGATATAATAAAACAAATATGTTGAGAGTTCAACTTCTGATCTGAAAATTTCCGAGGTGGCCCACTTCCTATTCCTTGTGCTCTAAAAATATTGACTCCACCCACAGCATAGTCCCTGTCACCCAAAAACATTCCCCAGTCCCGAATTCTGCAGGGTCCTACAGAAGATACCTCACAGAGAGTGTCCCATAGAGAATACCCCATAGAAAATACCTCACAGAGAATACCCCAACGGAGTATCCCACCATAGAGTGTGCCACAGAGAATACCCAGCAGAGCGTACCCCAAAGACAATGCTCCATATAGAGCCCCATGGAGAATGCCCCACAGAGAGTGCCCCACAAAGGGTCTGATGTTCTTATGTTTCAGTTTTACAAGAAGGTATTTAACCACATACCTTTACAAATCTTTGACAGAATTCCTTTATAGGTTTGTGGGGCCATCTCACTCCGTCTATGAGGCATAAGCAGAAAAATCTCTAAGCTCAATACCTCAGTCTGTAGTGATGCTGGTAATTGCAGTCAGGGCAACAGCAGGAAGGAAAGAGGTGCGTGTAGACCGTAAATGCCAGTAAGGAACTGTTGGGTCCAAGTAGCCTGTTTTTGTGTGATTTTATCTATGTAATTCCATGTGTTGCTATCTAGAAGAAGTGCTCATAACTATTAGATATCTCCAGATGTTGGGGAGCTTGAACATTTTACAAATGAAAGATGAGGAGTTGTCTGAATTATGCAAGAACAAGAGAGATGAGGAAGGAAAACTAGGTGCCAAAAACATTAGTTGGGTCTATAAGCACAGAAAGAACAAGCAAAATGAAAGTATGTCAGTTTGTTGCAGAATTAACATCCGCTCATCTTTCTGCCATCTCTGAACCAATTAATTTATGTATTATTAAATGCTTCAAACATAACTGGAAGAGATATTATTTTCTTTGAGACATCATTGTGTTATTTAATCATGTTGTGACTTTGAACAAAGCTTGATGCACTTTTTAATAAGTTTTCATGTACTACAAAAGTATTTGCTTTGGAGTGAGAATTTCCACAATTGTTCCAATTCAGTGTATGTTTCTGTTCTGTAAGCTTAATTAAATGACTGAGGTGTTTACCTTGCCTGGTCAGTTGTTGCTCAGTTGGTGGCATATTTTGCCTCTGAATCAGAAAGTCCTATATCCAAGTACAACAAAAAATACTTGGAGCATGTAACAGAAGATGACACTCAGTCTAAAGTGCTGTCCTTTGTCTGGTGTCTCAGGGGCTATTCAGAAAATGTCATCCTAGACAATATTTTCACCTTAACCATTATCTGGCTGTTACCACATCACTCTTGTGGGAACTAAGCAATTGCTGCATTACCATCTTTTACAGCAGCAACTACGTGACAAAAGCACTTCAGTATCATTGAAAAAAAGACATATTTTGAATCATGGAATCCCTGCAGTGCAGAAAGAGGCTGTTCGGCCTATCGAATCTGCATCCAGCCTGTAACCTCACATTTCCCATGGCTAATCCACCTGGCCTATACATCCCTGGACACAATGGGCAGTTTAGCATGGCTAAACCACCTAACCAGCACATCTTGGAGCTGTAGGAGGAAACTGTAGCACCTGGCAGAAACCCACGCAGACACAGGGAGAATGTGCAAATTCCATGCAGTCATCCAAGGCTGGAATTGATGGGAAGTATCTCTCAGCACTGACTCTGTCCAGCTCATTACAATTCCTGCACCCATCAGAACATGCAAGGATGCCATTTCAAGGGGTAAACAACATTTGTACTGCACAAGAGGAGAGTGCGGTTTTGTTGCCAGGTGGATTCTGATTGCTAGAGGTGTTTTTGATTGTGCCTTGAGATAGACCAAAGCAATAAAATGCTCATTATGTATGCAACTGTTTATCTACAGCATAATCATCAACAATTTCTCCAACAGTTCCAATGTCTGCTCATTCTTGATAAATGCATAATTGTAAATTCTTTCATATCAGTTACAAGCATATTGAAGCAACTTGCTTACCAAAAGTGTGCTGACCATACAGAGAGAACTGTACTGATAGAGCAGAGAAAGAAATTATGAAAATTTTGACCCAAACAATACTGGCACATTCATCAATAATTACATGAGTGTTTCCCTCCAGTTTCTAAACATTTAAGTGATTGTTTGAAAGCAGTGTAATGAAAATGGCTTATGGAGACTCAGAGCTGAACTTCAATTTATAAATCTAAATTTTGGTAATGAGTTTTTGGTAACAAATTTAAGTCATCATCTGGCAAGGGTCCAGTGGCTTTCTTTTTTCCTTTATAGTAGACAAAGTATGAAATTCCAGACACTTTTAAGAGGATAAAACCAGAATATTGCTCTGTTCTGAACAAACAACAGTACAACTTGGAGATAGTAAGAACTGCCGATGCTGGAGTCAGAGATAACAAGGTGTGGAGCTGGAGGAACACAGCAGGCCAGGCAGCATCAGAGGAACAGGAAAGCTGACGTTTAGGGTCGGGACTCTTCTTCAGAAAAGACCCCTCATTTTTCTGAGGAAGGGTCCTGACCCGAAACGTCAACTTTCCTGCTGCTCTTATGCTGCCTGGCATGCTGTGTTCCGCCAGCTCCACACTGTGTTATAACAGTACAACTTGACTCTACAAAGTTAGGATAGTAATGTAATCTACAATATAACGTCCAATTAAAATAACACTGAAATAAACATGGTTAACAGGTGCACGATTGTTAATGCCCAACAAAATACATCAAATAACAAATGCAATCAAGTCAGATCACACAGATTTCCTGACAACTGCCCAGATGTATCTGGTGATCACCATATCTCATTAAAACATTACAAAGGATTGTAATTCTTAGCTGTTGAAGACTGAGCTTCAGGGTTTTATTAAAAGTTGCTCTATCATGGACTGCCTCAATAATTGCTCATGTTCTGGTAGCTTACTCACCCAATCTCATCTGTGCTCCCTAGCGTTTGGAAATTGCAAACCACAGCATGTCCCAGGTACAGTTCCAGCTTATCACAGACAACTAGCCCTACCACACCAGTACTGTTCTGACATTTCTCTGAGATCTAATCCTGCACAGCTACACTAAGCCAGTACTTTGTGTAGGTTTCCTTCACGCACTGGACTGTTCCTTGAGCCTGCAGAGCTCTCAGGGCTTTTCCTGAATCTGAGCCTCAACACTTAGCTATATATCCTGGTTCCTCAGACTTCTTCTGAGTCTTAACGACCAGGAACCTGCTAAAGCAACACTTTTTAATAATGAAGCCTCATCTTCCTGCTCTGAAGCATCCGACTGACTGAGACCACAAAACTAGAAACCTTCTCCCAGGAGATAGTAAGAATTTCTGAAGAAGGGTCCCAACCCGAAACGTCAGCTTTCCTGCTCCTCTGATGCTGCCTGGCCTACTGTGTTCCTCCAGCTCCACATTGTGTAACCTTCTCCCAGAAATGCTTTCACAGTACTGACTAAAATTGGCTGCTCAGTAATTCTAGAACTGTTCTGAGTGACTCAGCAAAAAACTTGCAAGAAGTCCCAGCCTTATTGATAGGCTACATACCTAATATTTTGGATCAATGTGAAAAACACACATGAAGAGGATTTCATCACAACTTGCAAATGGGGACAGGGCAGAGAGCCCATTTAACTATATTGGAAGCCCTGGCTAAATAATGCCTTCTTAACAATCTCCTTGAGCCACTGCTTAGTTTTTACTCATCACAGAGAAGCCAATGCTAACTACCCATCCAATAAAATTAATCAAACCTTTGGCTAGTCTGGAGGGGCTGCTGCCTTCTGGTCAAAAAGACTGTGTTCCTCAGCATCCCCCTCATTCATTTTCACAACCCCGTGTTTCCCCTCCTTCCCATCCTTTTGATTTAAGGTTCCTCCTCCTGAAACCAACTTTGCTGGGGGCCAGCACCATGTCCCAGTGAGACTCAGGGAAGCCAGGGCTGTGTGTTGCTCATCTTCAGGGACTGACTGCAATACCAACAGTGGCCACCACTCCCAGTGGCACTGCTGGGACAAGAGAACAACCAATCAAATGGCTGATCAGCAGCTCTCAGAAGTCTTATCGCTTAACGTTTTTATAGGTCTAGCTGCATCATTTACGGATTAAGGATTGTGTTTCCTCTCAAAAAATTTATTGTATCTGTCACCAAGCTTATTCAACAATCCTGTGCTCGCACCGATATTTGCCCTCAGTTGTACTGTGGTTAAAGCCACAATTTGAGCCATTATGTTTTCAATCTGGGATCCTCTTTTGGAATCACTCTCATAAACTCCAACAAGACCCATAGGCTTTGAAAGAAATTTGCAGCATTACAATCACAGAGATCATCTCAGGGCACAGAAAATGCCCTTCAGCCCAACTATCTGCATTGATCAAAAACAACCGTCTAACTATTCTAATCCCATTTTTCAGCACTCGGTCTATAGCCTCATACACCTTGACAAACACAAGTTGCACATCTAAATGCTTTTAAATGTTATGAGGGTTTCTGTCTCTTCTACCCTTATAGGCAGTGAGTTCCAGATTCCTAACCTCATCTGTGTGAAAACTTTTTTTTCCCCAAATCTGCTCTAAATCTCTGGTCCCTTACCTAAATTGATGCCCATTGGTCATTGATCCCTCTATCAAGGGAAAGGTTTCCTTCTGTCTATCTTATCTACACCCCTCATAACTTTATACATCTCTAACATGTCCCCTCTCAATCTCCTCTGCTTTAAGGAAGACAACCCCATTCTATTCAATGTCTCTTCACAACTGAAACTCTCCAGCTCAAGCAACATCTTGGTAAATCTCCTCTGCAACCTTTCTATGGTGGATTATCCAAGGGAAATTTGGGGTTACAGGGATAGGGTAGGGGATGGGTCTGAATGGGAGGTTCAGTGTGCTCATGATGGGTTGAATGGCCTGCTTCCACACTGTAGGGATTCTATGACAAGTTTGATACTGGAATTAAAAAAGTCAATTATAATAAAGTGGAAAGAGCAGGGATACTAAAATAATTCATTAAAAAATAAAATGAATTTCAATAGTGATAGCAGGATGAACAGTGTGTTGCAACTGCAACATGTGGGAGCTATTGGAAGCCAAGATGAACCAGAGTGAGCATTTTTGTGATAAAACAAAAGAAAATGCAGCTCCAAAGAATTGACACTGGACTCGAAACATTAGCTCTGCCTTCTCTGCACCGATGCTGTCAGATCTGCTGTGTTTCTACATTAATTTCTGATTTTTTTATCTGCTGTAAATGCTTGCACCTTGAGAAATTTAGGATCCGTTTTGAGGAGCTGGAGTCCAAGCTGCAGACAATGTGTCACATCAGAGAGGGGGAAAGTTACCTGGAAACCTTCATCCAGGAGGTGGTCACACCCCTCAGATTCATAGAATCCCTGTAGTGTTGAAGCAGGCTATTCAGCCCATCAAGTTCACACTGATTCTCCAAAGAGCATCCCACCCAGACCCACCACCACCACCACCCCCACCCCACCCTATCCTTGTAACACTGCATTTCTCATAGCTAATCCACCTAACCTGCACATCCCTGGATGCTATGGGTAATTTAACATGGCCAATCCACTTAATCTGCACATCTTTGGACTGTGGGATGAAACCTTTAGGGAAGGAAACTGCTATCCTTACCTGGTCTGGCCTACATGTGACTCCAGACCCACAGCAATGTGGTTGACTCTTAACTGCCCTCTGGGCAGTTAGGGATGGGTAACAAATGCTGCCTAGCTAGCGACACCCTCATCCTGTTAAAGAATAAAGAGAAAAAAAAGGAAACCCACGCAGACATGGCAAGAATGTGCAAACTCCAGGCAGACGGTCGCCCAAGGGTGGAATGAAACCCAGGTCTCTGACACTGTGCAGAAGCAGTACTAACCACTGAGCTACTGTGCCATCTAAAATGAGTAATCAAAATTCGATATGTGATCAGGAATGGTGTAACAGCAAGTGAGGCAAGCATGGACATATGGGGTGATGGTGTTCAAAGGGTTTCAGACCCTGTGTTGGCCAACAATTCAGAGACTTTTGCAAGCTGTGTAGACACGAGTTGGGCATGCAGAGTGGATAAGCAAATTGACCATGGCACCATGGTACAGGGAGCCATTCAAGCAGGCAGGAAATAGGAGCGTGGCAGCGATAGTGAACAGTAAAACTATGGGTTCGATACTTCTGTATGCAATCATAGGCAGCAGACCCATAGACTGTGTTGCAGTAAACAGTTAGGAGCTATATTAGAAAGCAGAAACTCCCAAGGTAATAAGTTCAAGATTACTAGCTGAGACACAGGCAAACAAGAAGTGGGTACAAAAGTCAAGAAGTGAAATATATTGGTATGGGAAGAATGGGTTTCAGTGTATTGGGCACTGGCACCAGTTCTGGGGTAGAAGGGAGCTGTTCTGATGGGTCAGGCATCAATTGAACCACGCTGGAACCAATGTCCTGATGAATTGAATAATTAGGGCTGTAAAAAGAGCTTTAAATGGAATAGAACAAGGCGGGGTTCTGGAGAGGGGCTACACAGGTTTACAAAACAAACGGGTATGGCAGCATTGCAGGGCAGTTACTTAGCTAATAATACCCAGAGTGGGACAGGAGGGGACAGAGTGTCCAAACTTAAAACAAAAGCAACAAATGGAGTCAAAGGGAGAAAAATGGTAGAAAAAAGTGAACATAATGGTTGTTTATTTAAATGCTGGTAATATTCAGAACAAAATAAATGAATTAATGGCACAAAAACTGGTCTTGTCTTAGCTGATAGTCAATCAAAGCTGGGAACTAAATATTCTAGGAACATTTGAAATGGACTGGGAGAAGTGTCAGGGTTGTGGGCGGATGTAATGCAGCACGTACATCAGGCAGAAATGTTCTGAGATCAGATGATGTAGAAACTCTATGGGTACAGGCATGAAATAACAAGGGGAAGGAGACACTGGTGGGATTATCCTATAGGCCCCATAACAATAGCATCACTATAAGACAGAGAATAAATCAAATAATAAGGAGGGCATGCAAAAAAGGGTTATACGTTAATCATGGGTGACCTCAGTCTTCATGTAGATTGTTGTAAAGATCATATCGTTTTGTTTGCTATATTTTTGATTGTAGACTGAAATAGAAAAAAGGATTGTGTCAAAACCAAATATTGTGGCCAGAATTGCTGCACTACTAAAAACAAGTTATAGAAACTTACTTTTTGTACTGTAAACACTGCTGTGCATGCTCTCGATGCCTTTCGGGAGAGGTGGGGACTGCGGGGTGTGGAGTGCTTTATTTCCCCCACAGACTCCATTTTGATTTGATCCCTACTCTGCCCCGCACCATTTTCTTTCATATAGGCATTGCCCCAAACGGTTCTGCTTGACACTGATGCTTTGGTCACACGAATGTTTTTCCTGGTGGTGGTATATAATAAAGTTATTTGCATGGCTGGTGTTTTTTACTGTGTCTCAAAAAAGAAAAAAATATATATATAACCAGGAGATTAGAATCTCCTCAGTTTAAGTGACTGACTCCGAGCTGGCTGACCACAGCCAATGTACTGTGTAAAAAAATATCTGCTGCTTTCTTCAAAAAGTAAGGGAAACTGTTTATAGAGACATTTTTCTGATGATGGGTCTAGGCCCGAAACTTCAGCCTTCCTGCTCCTATGATGCTGCTTGGCCTGCTGTGTTCATCCAGCCCTGCACCGTGTTGTCTCGGATTCTCCAGCATCTGCAGTTCCTACTATCTCGGAAACTGTTTATAGTTGGCTGAGCACCAGCATGAGTACAGGGTGAAATTTGGCCGGCAACAAATAACTGATTAGCTTGTGCAGTTGTGACCACTTGTAGATGCCAAAGGTCATCAGCTAGGACAACAACTAGCTGATTGGTTCCTGAGCAATTGAACAGTTAGTTGGTGTGAACAACACAGCAAGAAGCTTTCAGATCTCAGTAAGGGCAAGTTGTGTCTTTCTATCTCCGCAGTAAAAATACCTGAAGCCTAAAGAAAGCCAGTCATTTTCCTGCTCCTCTGATGCTGCCTGGCCTGCTGTGTTCCTCCAGCTCCACACTGTGTTATCTCTGACTCCAGCATCGGCAGTTCTTACTATCTCTGATTTGATGTAAACTGCTGCTTTTGACCAAGAACTAAGAAATTCTGCAATTAGTATACAAATCTTTCTGGGCCTCTTGGGAAGAAGTGGAGGAAACTGAAGTAAAGAGAATGAAGAATAGAAAATCCTGGCAAGCTAAAATGAATGAGAGACAACAAGGTGCAGGGCTGGATGAACACAGTAGGCCAAGCAGCATCATAGGAGCAGAAAGGCTGACGTTTCGGGCCTAGACCCTTCATCAGAAAAAGCTAAAATGAATATTTCATTTCAGTGAAAAGCACAGTTCAGACCATCATATAAGCCGGGCGGGTGCTATTGAGCTCTAGTTCCCAGTTTATTTTCCCTCTATCCATAAAAACCATTATGTTTTGGTTTGTCTGTTTCTGTCTGTTTGTGTGTGAAGTGGATTTCCTAATTAGTTAGAGTTTCAATTAGTTGTCATATGTTGACAGTTCATAGCTGTTTACTTATGATTAGAATTTACGTATTTGTAATAAATAGTAATTCTTGTTAAGTACAGACACATGGTTAAGTGCTTTCTGTTAATTGATTCCATCAGACAGGTAAGTTGAAGCCTTTGCGTGCTTTGATTAAAGCATTAGCAACCTCAGAAGTTGTGGAGTTTGAGAATTAGTACTCTCTCGCAAGTGGGTTGTAGATAGCCAGGAAGAAGAATTCATAGAGTCTATTCAGGACAGATTCCTAGAACAGTATATTGCAGATTCATCTAGTTTCAGGATATTTTGGAATTTTGGATCTGGTAATGTGCAATGAGGCAGGCAAATACATGATCTCAGGCAAAAAGTTACCCTCGGAAACAATGCCATAACATTCTGGAATTTGGCTTTCAATTTGAGTGTCAGAAACCTGGGCTGGAAATAACTGCTGAACTTAAATAAGGACAATTACAATGGAATAAGGGCAGAATTGCTTGGAGTGGACTGCAAAAAGATTTTGGCACGAAAGATGGGTTCACAAACATTAGCAGACATTTAAGGAAAAAGTTAGTGACTCGCAAGAAACATATATCCCCAGTGAGGAAGAAGGATTCAAGGAAGAGCTAACCCAGCCATGGTTAACCAAGGAAGTTAAGGATAGCATTCAAATTGAAAAAAAATACAATGTTGCAAGGATGAGTGATAAACCAAAGGAGTGGGAAATTTTACAAACCAATGAAAGATGACCAAAAAAACATAAAGGAGAAAATATTTTTTGTGGTTAGCCACGTAAGTAATATATAAATCAGACAAAAAAAATGCACAGCAATTCAAGAAGAAAGCTCACCATCTCCTGCTCATGAGCAACTAGGGAACTGATGAAGGGTCATCAGAGTTGAAACTCTGATTTTTCTTCACAGACGCAGCCAGACCTGCTGAGCTTTTCCAGCAGCTTCTGTTTTTGTTCCTGATTTACAGCATCCACAGTTCTTTTAGTTTTTATAAAGGAAATAAAGACAAATCCGTATCACTAAAGTAAACACATTAGGGAAACTAACAGGGCTGAAGAATGATAAGTTTCCTTGACCTGATGAGATACATCATTCATTATTAAAAGGAGTAGCTACAGAGATATTGGATGCACTGATGGTTATCTTCCAGGAATCCTTACATTCTGGAAAAGGATTGCAAAACTGCCAATGTAACACCCTTATTCAAAAAGATGAGAAACCAAATTACAGATAACTATAGGCCAGTTAGCTTAATACCTGTCATTGGGAGGGAACCTTACAGTCTATTATATAGGATGTGATAGCAAAGCATTTAGATACATTTGGAGTATTGTGCGCAGTTTTGGGCCCCATATCTCAGGAAAGATGTACAGGTCCTGGAGTGGGTTTAGAGGAGGTTCACGAGAATGAGGAATGAAAAGCTTAACATATGAGGAGTATTTGAGGACTCTGTGTCGATACTGAATAGAGTTTAGAAGGATGAGGGGGATTTAATCAAAACTTACAGAATACTGAATGGTCTGGATAGAGTGGATATTGGGAAGATGTTTCCATTGGTAGGAGAGACTAGGATCCAAGGGCACAGCC
The DNA here is from genome assembly GCF_021869965.1 of Rhincodon typus. Classification (NCBI taxonomy): domain Eukaryota; kingdom Metazoa; phylum Chordata; class Chondrichthyes; order Orectolobiformes; family Rhincodontidae; genus Rhincodon; species Rhincodon typus. Next base: position 12,128,750 of record NC_063344.1, on the reverse strand, counting down.
TTAGAGTAAAGGGAAGACCTTTTAGAATGGAGATAAGAAGAAACTTCTTCAGCCAGAGAGTGGTGAATCTATGGAATTCACTGCCACAGAAGGCTGTAGAGGCCAGGTCATTGAATATATTTAAGACAGAGATAGATAGGTTCTGGATTGTCAAGGTGATCAAGGATTACAGGGAGAAAGCGGGAGAATAGGGTTGAGAAACTTATCAGCCATGACTGAATGGTGGAACAGACTCGATGGGCAGAATGGCCTAATTTCTGCTCCTATGTTTTATGGTCTACATAATATAATCAAGCAGAATCCACAAGGCTTCATGAAGAGGAAATTTTATGCCTGGCAAATTTATTAGAATTCTTTGAGAAGGTAACAATTACAATAGGTTAAAAAAAACCCAGTAGATGTAATGTACTTGAATTTCCAAAAGGTGCTTAATAAGGTAATTAGTAAGACCACACAATGGCTTTGGGGCATAGCACATTATTAGTATGGGTAGAGGATTGGCTAACCAGTAGAATACAAAGAGTTGGGATAGAAGAGGCATTTTCATGATAACAACCTGAACTAGTGTTGTACAACAGGATGAGTGCTGAGGCCACAATTATTTATGACATGTATTGAAGACACCAATGAGATAAGTGAATGTAGTATCACCAAGTTTATGAATGACACAAACGTAGGTGGTAAGGCAAATGGTGAGGATGGCAGAGTCTATAGAGGGATATAAACAGGTTAAGCAAATGGGTAAAAACTTGACACAATGCAATACAAGCATTCAAGTTCAGCAGGCAACAGGGAAGGCAAATAGACTGCTAGACTTTGGCTCAGGGCAATGGATTATAAAATTAGGGAGGTCTTGCTGAAACTATACAAGGCAACAGTCAGCCCTCAGCTAGAATACTATGACCAGTTTTGCTCTCCTTATGAAAAGAAAGATATACAGGTATTGGAGGCAGTTCAGAGAAGGTTCACTAGGCCAATTGTGGGTACGGAGGGATTTTCTGATGAAGGAAGTCTGCACTCATTAAAATTTAGAAGAATGAGAGGATACCTTACTGAAACATATATTATTCTTGGCAGGATAGATGCGGAGAGGCTATTTCTTCTGTGGGAGAGGCTCAGACCAGAAGGAATCTTAGAAAGAGAATCTAAGAATCTTAGAAAAGGGGGTCACCAACTTAAAACAGAGATGAAGAGGGTTTTTTTTTCGCTCAGAGGCGATTGAATCTGTGGAATTCTTTACCACAAAGGGCTGCAAAGACTAGATTATTAAGTGTATTCAAGGCTTAGATAGATAGATTCTTAATCCATAAGGAATTCAAAGGTCATAGGGAAAAGACAGGAAAGTGGACTTGCACATTATTAGGCCATGACCTCACTGAATGGCAGAGAGACCTGATGGGCCAAATGGCCTACTTCTGCTTCTCTGTCTTATGGTCTTATAGAATAGTGCCTACAGTTTCTCAAATGCAGACATTGCTCAGCAGACGCAATCACTGTGAGCTAAGCAACATGACCTTCGTGCAGATTAGTAAGAATGAGGAACTAGAGAAGGTGAGAGGAACCAGCAATCAAGAAGTCATTAACAAGAACAAAGTGTTGGGTAAACCACCTTTGGTCTAGGAAGAAAGAAGGGACAGAAGTTACGTGCAATTTTCTGTATGATGACATCAAATAAACTGCTACAACGAGGAGCGGCCATTTCACCAGAAGTCAATATGAAGTAGCTTTTTAATATCACATGACGATCTTCAAGCAGCAACGTGCACCATGCCACCTTTGTAAAAGTATGATCATCCAACTGTTACCAAATTTTAATAGGGAACTCAATATTTCTTTGAAAACTTAAATACATACGCTTTTTGTGAATTCTTAAATTTACCTAGCTTCAAAACATGCTTACATAAGGGGAGGTGATGGCCTAATGGTATTGTCACTAACCTAATAATCTAGAGACCGAGGTAAGACCAAACCCCAACAGAGCAGACAGTAGAAACTGAATTCAATAAAAATCTAGAATTAAAAGTCTCATTATGGCAATGAAACTGTTACTGATTCTTGGGGGTAAAAACCATTTGGTTCACTAATGTTCTTTAGGGACGGAAACTGCCATCTTTACCTGGTGTGGCCTACATGTGACTCCAGACCCACAGCAATGTGGTTGACTCTTAACTCCTCCCCAAGCAATTAGGAATGGGAGGTGAATGCTGGCGCAGCCAGAGATGCCCACATCCTCTGAATGAGTTTAAAAAAAATGTTTGAGATAGAGGTAGTTTTCTTTGTTTGTTCATCAATTTCAATGGTTTTATAATTGGTTAAACTAATCCAATTCTTCTCACTCTCAGTAATCACCAGATACAAGCAGAAACTGAATAAGACTACCTCTGCTTTGCCCATCGGAGTTACCTCAGCATTAATCTCAGGCCAGCAGCTACCATTCCTTCATATACCTTGACCATGTGGCTCTATACCAAGTCTAATGCTTTTGGTGGCATTTTGATATTTGACTGTGAAGTACAACAAATCAGATTCCCCATTTCCTCCCCTCCTCCAGTTCTTCCCTCATCTTAGATCACATATACATGTGCAACAGGTAGTTTGAGTGGTTTTGAAGGCATTTAACACTCTTGCCTTCATTGTTCAGACTTTTGACTATAGGAGTTGGGACATCATGTTGAGGTTGTACAAGATGTTGATGAGGCCTCTTCTGGAGTCGTGTGTGTGGTTCTGGTCATCCTGTTATACCAAGGATATTATTAAACTGGAGATAGTCCAGAAAAGATTTACTAGGATGTTGCTGAGAATGGAGAGTTTGAGATAAAAAATAATGCTGGGACATTTTTTCATTGAAGTGTAAGAGGTTGAGGTTTATTGAGGTTAATAAAATCTTGAGGGTGGGGGAGTTCAAAAACTAGGGGGCATATTTTTAAGGTGAGAGGAGAAAGATTTAAAAAGGACATGAAGGGCAACTTTTTTACACAGAGAGTGGTTTGTGTGTGGAATGAACTGCCAGAGAAAGTGATGGATGCAGGTACAGTTCCAATATTAAAAAGACATTTAGATAAGTTCACGAATAGGAAAGATTTGGAGGCTTATGAGTCAAATGCAGGCAAGTGAGACCAGTTTAGTTTGGGAACGTAGTCGGTGTGGACTGGTTGGACCGAAGGGTCTGTTTCCATGCTGTATGACTCCATGACTCTATATAACAGCAACCCTGGCTTATGTTTGAGACCCACTAATCCAGAAATAGTGAGACCAATTATATCATCTCCCCTACCACCCTGAGTGAGAGTATTTGAAGAGTCTTAAAGGAGAAGTCACAAATCAGAGCCAAACCATTCAGGAGAGGCATTAGAGGACACTTTAATGTCACAGGAAGAATGGTCAAAGTGTAGAACTGAAGAGTAGCAGATGCTAGTCTAATTAATAACTAAGATATAAGCTCATCAAGAGCATGAAAAGATGTGGAATCAAACATAGTTGGTATTGCAAGTGCAGGTGGATTTAGAATTTAGGATCACCCACAATCACATTGAATCAGAATAGCAGCTAAGTAACTTAATCCTGTGCCCATGTTCCAAGCAGTTAATGCAATAAAGACAGATAGGCTTTCAGTTCAAAGGTATGACACCATAGTAAGGGTCTTGCAGCACAGTGGTAGTGTCCTGATCTCTGGGTTGGAAGGCATGTGTTCCAGTCCCACCTGTGTCAGAGATGTATCATAACTCATCTGAACAATTTGATTTAAAGAATCTATCAGTCATCAGGATGCTGGTTTAAACAAAGGCTTTTGTTAACAGTGGTAGTGTCACCACGTCTGAGCCAGACAGTCTGGTTTGAAGTCTCATCTGTTCCAGAGATGTGTCACAGCATGTGGAAAGAACTTGACAAAACAACTGCAGGAGTATAGTGATTATGCTACTAGATAAATGATAAATGATACAGAGATATGAATGCAAATTGCAACATGGTTTCCGGATAAGTTCAAAACAGTTCATTAAGTGAACTTGCAATTAAATATTAGCATCAGTAATGGTAATCATGATACTTTCAAGTTATAACAAAAGGGTGCTAGTGAGACCACATCTGGAGTACTGTAAAGCAGTTTTGGTTCCCTTATTTAAGGAAAGATATCATTTCATTGGAGGCAGTTCAGAATCCACGAGGGTAATCTCCAGTATGGAGGGATTGTCTTATGAGCAAAGGCTAAACTGGTTGTGACTCTACTCACTGGGGTTTAGGAGAATCAGAGGTGATCTAATTGAAACAGTGAGGATTCCTAAGGGGTTTGACAGGGTAAATGCTGACAGGATGTTTCCCCAACACGAGGTTGTCTAGGACCAGATGGAGTAGTCTCAGAATAAAGGGGTGCCAATTTAAGACTGAGATGAGGAGGAACTTCTTCTCACAGAAGGTTGAGAGTCTTTGGAATTCCTTGCCTCAGAGAGCTGTGGGGGCAGAGTCCTTGTGTATATTTAAGGCTGAAGTAGGTTCTTGATCACTAGGTGAATCGAGGGTTACAGGAAATGGGCAGGAAGTTGGACATGAGGAATGACAGATCAGTCACAATCCTATGGAATGGTTGTTCAGGCTTGAGGGGCTGAATAGCCGACTCCAGTTCCTAGTTCTTGTGGTCTCATGGTTTACACACCTATCAGGTCCTCTAATATCCTTTAGAGAAGCTTGTTGATGGAAAACTAATGCTAGTGCTGACGATGCTACTAAAAGCTAATGAATAAACAAAAAGCAAAGGCTAGAAATTGATACCATCACATTTATTTCCATTTTAGGTTATCAGTTGAAAGCAAGCCATATACAGCACCTGAAACGTTCTTTGACCTGGAAGTATTAACAGGAAGGTAATTACTATAAAATGTTTGGAGAATTTATTAATAGTTTTTAAAATTTTGTAAAGTATTTTAAGAGTTTTTAATCAGTGCAAAGGAATAAATTATATTTTTTGGATAATCAGAAATGCTGGTCTGTGTGACCTCGTGACCTTTGACCTGGAAGCAACCTCCATGGGAAGAAAGTTGTATGGCAGAGGAAAGGAAAGAGAGTGAGTTCCTGGGTTTTTTTCATGTAAGATTATTTGCCTATTACCTGAATCTGAACAGGAAATAGTTTAGGTTTTCAGTGGCCACTCTACCCATTCAGAATAAGTTCAGACTGGTTACTCGTCATGGAGGTACCAAGCTCAGGTAATACATCTACAACAATCAAAATTGTCCTACCTTTTGGCTGTTTGGAGTGATACATTACAAAAAGGAAGATGGTTGTGATTGTTGGAAGTCAGTTATCTCAGGTCTAGGACATAGAGTCATACAGCACAGAAACAGACCCTTTAGCAAAACTTATCCATGTCAACCCAGTTTCCTAAACTGAACTTGTCCCATTTGACTGCATTTGCCTCCCCATCCCTCTAAACCTTTCCTAGCCATATACCTGTCCAAACATCTTTTAAATGTAATTGTACCAGTATCTACCACTTCTTCTGGCAGTTTGTTCCATACATACACCACCCGCTGGGTGTAAAAGTTGCTCCTCAAGTCCCTTTTAAATCTTTCCCCCTCGCCTTCCACTTATTCCCTCTAGTTTTGGACACCTCTACACTGGGGAAAATACCTTCGCTGTTCACCTTTTCCTGGTAATTTTACAAACCTCTATAGCATCACACCTCAGTCCTCTCCATTCCAGGGAAAAATGTCCCAGCCTACTGGGCCTCTCCTTATAACTCAAACCTCCAGTCCCAGTAACATCCTTTCCAGTTTAATAATATCCTTCCTATAGCAGGCAACCAGAACTGTATGCATACTGTAAATGTGGCCTTACCAATATCTTGTGCAGCCATACATTATGTCACATCTCCTGTACTCAAGGCTCTGACTGATTAAGGCAAGCATGCCAAATACCTTCTTCACCATTGCTGTCTACCTGTGATGCCATTTTCCAGGAACTATGTACCTGGACCCCTTGGTCTCTCTGTTCAAATACACACCCAGGGCCCTAATGGTGTAAGTCATGCCCTGACTTGTCTTACCAAAAGTCAACACCTCACATTTACCTAAATGAAATTCCATCTGCCCTTCCTCAGCCCATTGGCTCAGTTGATCAAGATCCTTTTGTAATCTTAGATAACCTTCTTCAGTGTCCACTATACCACCAATTTTGATGTTATCCACATTGTTTATATGAATGATGAAAAGCAGTGGACCCAGCACCAATCCTTGTGGTACACCACTGGTCACAGGCCTCCAGTCTGAAAAACAACCCTCTACCATCACTCTCTGTCTCTTAGCATCAAGCCAATTTTGTATCCAATTGGCATCTCTGCAGGAGATTCCCAAACTAGTGTCCTTGGTCCGACCATCTTCAGCAATGACCTTCCCTCCACCGTCCAGTCAGAAGTGGAGAGGTGTGTTTATAACTGCATCATGTTCAGCACCATTGAAGATGACTCAGATGCTGAAGTAGTCCATGGCCAAATCCAACAAGATCTGAACAATATCCAGGCTTAGGCAGACAAGTGACCCCTATCATGCTACAAATGCCAGACAATGACCATTTCCAACAATAGAGCATTCAACCCTTGCCCCTTAATATTCAATGGTATTGCCATCACAGAATCCCCACCAGCAACATCCCAGGAGTTACCACCGAACAGAATCTGAAACGGAGATGCCATATATATACACAAACAGAAACAGAAATTGCTGGAAAAGCTGAGCAGGGTCTGAGGAAGAGTCATCAGGACCCGGGATATTAGCTCAACTTTTCCAACAATTTGTTTCTGATTTCCAGAATCAGCAGTTCTTTTGGTTTTTGCTGCCATATACATAGTATAGCTACAACAAGAGGTCAAACGCTAGGGGTCTTACAGCAAGTAATTCACCTCTGATTGCTCAAGGCACTGCTCTGAGAAATTAACCAGAGAATGGCTGTCATCTATTTTATGGAGTTAGAACAGGCACAGTGTTTGTACCTGTTCTAGCTGCAAAGAACAGTGCCCTGTGTATTAATGTATGGAGTTTCCAGTACACTTAAGTGCACCACACTAAGACCAGCCGCCAATCCTAAATTGGTTGTCAATATTAGTCTTTGCACACTCAGGATTGTTTAGCAAATGCCATCCAATCACAGAATCACATCTAATTTGGTGTGGTGTTGTTACTTTTACAACACCAGACTGGTTGGGTATGCTCAGGACCTTTTTTTTTGCAAACAGCCACAGGGATATGTTCAAAAACAAAGTCGCTGGAGAAGCCCAGCAGGTCTGGCAGCATCTGTGAAGGGAAAGACAGAGTTAACGTTTCGGGTCCGGTGACCCTTCCTTAGCTAACCCAGGAATATGTTGTTTGTTATGATCCACCAAACTGTGGGACAAATGGCCTACATACTCAGTGTAACAATGGCTATAAAATTTGTATACCGCATTATTCATTTATGTGTTAGGAAGGATGTATTTTGGCTTGACTCCAGCATTAGTTAGTGGCCAACCAGGGCAGGGGTTGGGGGGAGCAGGGATAGTTTTAAGGTAAAAAGAAGGCAATTAAGAGAAGAGTTGAGAAGAATTAGTTTCCCCCCAGTGGGTGCTGAGAGTCTGAAACTCACTGCCTGAAAAGGTCGTTAAATATTTAAACTGTATTTAGATATTCACCGGTGTTGCTACAGCCACCAGGACTACAGGCCAAGAGATGAATAAGTGCTGGGATGTGCACAGCTGGATCTTTATTGATAGGATGGGAAAAATAGCCTTCACCTGTGCAGTAAACATCTATGAGTTACCCGTGTTTCTACTTATCATCAGCAATGTGAAACAGCTAGCTTCATCTGCTGTTCAAACTTTTGCGATTCTTACCCTTCCAGGGTAACCTGAGAGAGACTGTGTACTTTTCAGAACCAAAGATGATGTCCTTTGATCTATTCATCATTACATGTGATATATATATGTATGATAGTAAAAACCGAAAGAACTGCGGATGCTGTAAATCAGAAACAAAAACAGAAGTTGCTGGAAGAGTTCAGCAGGTTTGGCAGCATCTGCGAAGAAAAAAAATCAGAGTTAATGTTTCGGGTCCAGTGACCCTTCCTCAGAACAGTTCTGAGGAAGGGTCACTGGGCCCGAAGCATTTACTCTGATTTTGTCTTCACAGATGCCGCCAGACCTGCTGAGCTTTTCCAGCAACTTCTGTTTTTTGTACAGAAGGTAGTAATCAGAATGGCCATCATCTCACAGGATAACTTTGATCCACCTTACTTCAGCAGCAAGCTTACATGGTGAAGCAGGTAAAAAAAGGACAGTAAAGAGTTTGGATAATTATGAAGTATGCACTTATAGTCAGTAGATGTGAACATGTATTAATTTGATTGGATAATATAATCATGCAGACATGTTATGATTGGACTGGACTTTATAGTGTGTGCAGATTTGAATACAATTCGACAATATATAGTCATGTGTGCTAAGTTAAAGTAAATTGAGGACCACAGGCCTGCTTTATCATTTGAGAGAGATGACAGGCCGTAGCTTAACCTGAGGATCACGACACCTCAAGTGAGCTTAACTTGGAATGTAAAGTAGAATGAACACTGTTGGTTAGAGATAAGTGAATAGACATGTTACCTTTTTCTTGGAAAACTGTTATCTGTAAAAAATATTCCACCATCTAAGGCTTTCTGGCCAAAGTACAATGCCTCAGATATATGTAAATAGTCTAGGGTTTTAGAGTAGATTTGTAGCTTGGGTTGTGGATGTTGAGGTTGGTTGGCTCGCCGAGCTGGTTCGTTGATTTTCTGCAAACGTTTCATGACCCTGCTGGGTAACATCATCAGTGCAGCCTCCGATGAAGCGCCGTTGTGTTTTCCTGCCTGTTATATGTAAATAGTATCTTGCAGCAGTAATAAATGTTTGTTTGTTGGGAAAGTCAAAAGCCAATGTTTGTTTGGTTCTGTACAGTCTTTGCATATTGAGAATAAACTGCTTTAGTGACCATGTATGTACACAAAGGTTTATGAATAAAGTGCATTTTCGGAAAAAATAAAATAGAGCCATAGCTTTGTAACAAATCTTTGATGGGTACATTTCCCATGCATGCATAAATAAAGGAGGTGTTAACTGAGGTGAGTAAAACATTGGCCAAGAGAGGTGTTTATATAGGAAAATGAAAGAGAAGGAAGTTCAAATGAAAAGGCACCATGGGAAGGAATATTAGAAAATAGAACCATGCAAACTATGGGTCTACCTATAGAGCACAGACTGTAGCAGTTCGAGAAGGCAGCTCATTACCACCTTCAAGGACAATAGGAATGGGCAATAAATGTTGGCTCAGCAAATGTAGGTTCCTTGCAGTTAGAATCAGGTGAATTCATAATGGACGTTAAAGAGATGGCAGACCAGTTGAACAAATACTTTGGATCTGTCTACACTAAGGAGGATACAAATAATCTTCAGGAAATGCTCGGGCACAGAGGGTCAAGCATGAAGGAGGAACTGAAAGGAAATCCTTATCAAGAAATGTAATTAAAACCTGATAAGTCACCAGGGTCTGATGCTCTGCATTCCCAGAGTACTTTAAGGAAGTGGCCCTACAAATAGTGCATGCATTGTTGATCATTTTCCAGCATTCTGTAGACTGTGGAAGAGTTCCAATGGACTGGAGGGAAGCGAATGTAACTCCACTCTTTTAAAAAAAAAGTGAGGCAGAGAGAAAATAGGCTGGGTAGTCTGACATCAGTGGTGGAGAAAATGCTGGAGTCAATCACTAAATATGTAATAACAGAGCATTTGTAAAGTGGGGACAGAATCAGTACTAGTCAGCATGGATTCTTTAAAGGGAAACCATGATTGAAAAATCTTTGAAATTTTTGAGGAGGTGACCAGTAGACAATGGTGACTCCGTAGATGTATCTGGACTGTCAAAAGGCTTTTGACAAGGTTCCACACAAGAGATTAGTAAGGTAACTGGACAGGCTAGATGTGCGAAGAATGTTCCCAATATTGTGGAAGACCAGGACAAGGTGTCACAGTATAAAAATAAGGGATAAGCCATTCATGACGGAGCTGAGGAAGAATTTCTTCACTCAGTTATGAACCTCTGGAATTCTTTCTCACAGGAAGCTGTCGGGGCCAGTTCATTAGATATATTCAAAAAGGAGCTGGATGTGGCCCTTATGGCTAAAGGGATCAAGGGGTACGGAGAGAAAGCGGGAATGAGATACTGAGGTTGCATGATCAGCCATGATCATATTGAATGGTGATGCAGGCTCGAAGGGCCGAATGGCCTACTCCTCCATTTATTTTCTATGTTTCTATGCAACACCTACATCTCAAGAGTGAGTAACAAAAAAAAAGTATCAGGATAATCATACACAAATTCAAAGGGGATTTTTAAAAACACAAAATTTTATTTATCACATTTAATACAAAGAGCAAGTTATGACATTTTATTATACGTTATGCAGTCAGTGTGTAAACAGAACACAGGGTTAATATGGCACTCCATTATTGTCTCATTATTTTACATGTACAACCAGAGCACACTGAAAATGCTAGGACAGACAATATCCAACAGAATGGAGCGCTAATTGTTGGTTTGAGGATAGGCAAGCAAAGAGACCGATTTCTGATTTGACTGGTTTTGGGGATCAGACCTTATGGTTTTAGGGGGTAAACACCCAGGAATATTCATAACAAAGGACAGTAAAATTTTCAAAACAAGTTCACATTGTAGGTTTATTGGTATGCAAGTAGATCTCCAATTCCGAGCCCTGCTTCCTTAAATATGTTTATTGGCTTTGCAGTAAATACAGCAGAATACCACTAGGCACTTCAAGCGTTAAATTATGAGGCTGAGGCGCATAGATTAGGATTCTGACCCTTGTGTTTAGAAGATCTAATTCATTAAAAGGTAATTATAGGATTTAACAGAAACTACTTCCACTAGTGGGAAAGTCGAGAAGAAGTTGGGCAAAACCTTACAATTCAAGGCCATTGGGCAGGATGCACCTCTTCACACAAAGGGTCATTGAAATCTTTAACTGTCACACAAAAAGCCTATCAGGCTAGGGGTGAACAGAGCATTTCAAAAACAAAATTGTGAAAAATCAACGTCCTCTAGGGAAGAAATTGCTGTCTTTACCTGGTCTGGAGGTGGTTCCAGACTCACAGCAATGTGTTGACTCTTAAGTGCCCTCTGGGCAATTATTGATGAGCAATAAATGCTGGCCTAGCCTGTGACACTCCGATCCGTTCATGAATATTAAAGAAAATGCTAAGTCCAGTCCAAGACTGGTCTTGTGGATAGATACACACTTAGTGAAGCAAAAATTAACACGGGAGAGCAGGATTCTGGGCTACGTTCTCATGGGGAAACATTACAAGGACATTCTGAACACTTCACTGGGGAATTTGACTCAATATGGACATCAAATCTTGGGAGAATCTCACACAGAATCTACAAATATCACACACAGTCTTCTTCACAAACAAGTCCAAATCACAGCCAGAAAACACGAGGAGAGGATCTCAAACCAGCAGCTCATCCGAAACTCAAATCATCTGTGGTTCCATGTCCTGTTTGCAGAAGTATCTTTTGAGTGCATGACAGCCTCAGACATCACCTCAGTACCCGTTGAATCTCAGCTAGATGGCCCAGATGATGGGCAAGGAAACCTTCACATTAAAAGGATGAACCACATTAGGCGGGAGGTAGATGCAGTTAACGTGCAGATCAGCAAGGTACAATCGAGTGGCAGAACAGGCTTGAGGGGCTGAAGGGCCCCACCTTTTATTTTTGTCATGGTGTTGGATGGGCCAATTGGGCACACCCATGGGTGAGGTCTCCTTGCCCGGATACAAGTTATGACAACCACCTACATTCCTTTAAGTCTGCAATTCAAAGTCGTAATGAGCCCTGATCAAGTGCACGTCAGTCGAGTCAAACACTAAATACAGATGGGAGTGTGGGAAGCAAAAACATTGAGAGAAATATTTGCCAAGAATTGGCAGGTACAGAAGTAGTACGGCGGGGGGTGGGGGGGTTGGTGGTGGTGGCGGTGCTGTTGCAGGGCACCAAGAGTGAGTCAAATTGGAGAGGGGCAAGTTTATTTACAAATTCCTTTGCAGCCACTCAATGTAATGGCTTATCATTTTCTGGCCAATTGCAAAATCGGTTGGCCACGTGATGAACATAATGGCGCCATGAAAGGAGTCCTCATAATGCTCGTGTGTGACCCGGACTCCCGCTGCTTTCAATCTCCTGGCGTACATGGCACCATCATCCCTCAGCACGTCATACTCACACGTTACAATGTAGGTGTGCGGCAGAGCCTGGAGTTTCTCGTCCCCCACCAGCAAAGGAGCAGCCCTTGGGTCAAAGACTCCGGGCACATTCCCGGATGGCTCCGGACTCTCTCCGCCCAGCGGGACGTATTTGTAATCCTTTCTGAACTCTTCCGGCAAGTGGGCACTCCAGTTTGCAAAGTTGCTCAAGCCCTTCGATTCGTGGGTGCCGTGGCTGTTGGCCATCATCATCTTCAGCAGTGACTTGTCACAGCCAAAATATTCACTCCAAAACCTGACCATTAAGGTCTTGGGCAGAATTGGCATGTTCCCATTTTGCTGGTAGGAAGGGGTGTTAAAGTCGATGGTCTGAAGCGCAGGGTAGATTAATGCCTGAACTTTGATCTCACCTTGAACATCTCGGTCCTCTCGGATCTGCAAAATATTCCCTTAAGTACCCAAGATTACTCCACAAGAGGCATTTGCATCGAGATATGTTTGTACGTTATTATTTCACACAACCTCAATCACACAACATCACTGCAAACCCAAAATAGAATAATAAATACCTAATAAGCTCGTCACTGAAGTCTGGTAAATTATTAAACTCAACGTTCCCTAAGGCAAGCTGTGCATCTTATTTCGGTTTACAATCAAGAGATTGTAGACTCAAGCCTCACTTCAGCCTTCTAAAGAGACAAACCACTGAGAGAGTTCTGCGTTGTGAGATGTTAAATGAGATGTTACTAAAACTGAGCCCTTGGCAGGTCTGGCAGCATTGGTGGAGAGAGAAAGAAAGAATTAACGTTTCAGAAAATTACTTTTCTGAGGCCTGACCTGCTGAGTATCGCCAACATTTTCTGCTTTAGTTTTAGCTATATAGAATCTGAAGTATATCACTGTAGCATTGTAGGGGGTGAGTTAACTGGCAGCTGGTTCGCAATGCAGAGGGACTTTTTATTTAAGCCTATCTCCCCCATTTTAACTCTTCTGTTTATTTCTTTTTAAATGTAAACTCTATGAACAGTACATTATTTAAAACAATGTCCTGGTTCATAGCAATTCAACTAAACAAGTAATAATTTGATTGTTCACATTGAAAGTGTCCCCCATGATAAAGTGAAGACAACCACAGTAACAAAGCAGCTCTTAGGAAAGTCATAAACAGCGTTTTACAATGCCTACAGTGCAGAAAGAGGCAATTTGGCCCATAGAGTCTACTTCCACCTCTTCCCCCAGCTCCTACCCTGCCAACAGCCAGTTTGCAATACAGAGTGATGCCACAGCGTTAGTTCATTTCTTGCGTCAGCTGAGATAATCATAAGAGACTCTCCTTCTCAACCTTTCCCCTCGCCTGATGCATGGTGCCCCTCAGGTTAAACCACCACCGGTCGTCTCTTTCAAATGGGGGCACAGCCCAATGGTCCAGTAGGACTACGATGACTTTTACTTTCAATCGAACACACAACTTTAATCACATTCTCAGACCAATGTTTCTTGGATCTTTCAGACCTTCATATTGTTGGACGATGCTCATTCCTTGTCAGAAGTTACACTGACTATCCTGATTAACGACCATGGAGGGCTTGAACATTATGTTACTAACAGGGGAAAGATGGGAACTGATAAAACCTCATTAACAATTTATAGCAAAAAAGAAAAGAGATCCAATATCGCTGTCTTATTGGGTCAACTATTTCCAACTTGATGTTGCTTCCTCTTCTCCCTTGCACAGCATAAAATTAGGTAGCTTGAAGCCTTCGAGTCTCACTCAATACAAACTAGTCCCCTGCCTTCTGTTAACTCAGGCGTGACTGCAGAGCAACACAAGGATATGGCCAACAGGACTACCTCCTGTGCTACAAACGCTCTGTGGGCCTATACAACCTCAGTACTGGGTAGAAACCTGGTTATTTCATTATAGAAAGGATATCATTACACTAAAGAGGGCACAGAAGAGATATACAGGATGTGGCAAAGACTGGTAAAATGCAGCCAAGGGGAAAGACTGGATGGATTCAGATCATTTTTCCTTGGAATAGTGGAGGCCAAGAAAAAAATCTGGTTGATGTACATAATTGTGAGAGCTCTTGATAACTGTGGATAATGACAGACCAATGTAGCCTATGAGAAGGTTCAGTGACCATCAGGCATAGATTTAAAGTGATTTGTAGGAAAATTAGAAGAGAATAAGGGTAGTAGAGATGAAAGCTCTTAACCTGTTTAGAAAAGTTGGCGTTCGGAGTAGGTGATAGCTCAGTGGTATTATCGCTAGACTTTTAATCCAGAAACTCAGCTAACGTGAGCTAATGGGGACCCAGGTTTGAATCCTGCTTCAGCAGATAGCGGAATTTGAATTCAATAATAAAAAATCTGGAATTAACAATCTACTGATCACCATGAAATCATTGTTGATTTTCGGAAAAACCCATCTGGTTCACGAATGTTCTTCAGGGAAGGAAATCTGCCACCTTCACCTAGTCTGGCCTACACATGACTCCAAACCCACAGCCATGTGGTTGACTCAACTGCCCTCTGAAATGGCCTAGCAAGCCATTCTGCTGTTACAAAACGCTACAATGTCACAAAGAAATGAAACCAGGTGGATCATCCTCCTCACTAACGTCTGGGGCTAGTCCCAAAATTGGGAGAGCTGTCTCTCAGACTAGTCAAGCAACAGCCTGACATAGTCATACTCACAGAATCATACCTTACAGACAATGTCCCAGACACCACCATCACCGTCCCTGGATATGTCCTGTCCCACTGGCAGGACAGACCAAGCAGAGGGGGCGGCACAGTGGTATACAGTCAGGAGGGTGACGCTCTAGGAGTCCTCAACATTGACTCCGGACCCCATGAAGTCTCATAGCTTTAGGTTAAATATGGGCAAGGAAACCTCCAGCTGATTAACACATACTGTCCTCCCTCAGCTGATGAATTGGTATTCCAAGTTGAGAAACACTTGGAGGAAGTACTGAAGATGGCAAGGGCACAAAATGTACTCTGGGTGGGGGATTTCAATGTCCACCACCAAGAGTGGCTCGGCAGCAGTACTACAGATCGAGCTGGTCGCGTCCTAAAGGACATAGCTGCTAGACTGGGTCTGCGGCAGGTGGGGATTGATACAACAAGAGGGAAAAACATGCTTGACCTCATCCTTACCAATCTGCTGACTGCAGATGCATCTGTCCATGACAGTATCAGTAACAGTGACCACCACACAGTCCTTGGAGACAAGTCCTGCCTTCACATTGAGATCAGTGTTTCTTTATTCATTCACGGGATGATAGTGTCGCTGGCTAGGCAGCCTTTATTGCCCATCCCTAATTGCCCAGAGGGCAGTTAAGAGTCAACCACATTGCTGTGGGTCTGCAGTCATGTGTAGGTAAGACCAGGTGAGGATGGCAGTTTCCTTCCCTAAAGGATATTAGTGAGCCAGATGGGTTTTTCAATCAATCAACAATAGATTCACAGACATCATTAGACAATTAATTCCAGATATTTATTGAATTCAACTTCCACCATCTGCCATGCGGGATTCGAACCTGGTTCCCGGGAATGTTATCTGGGTCTCTGGATTAACATTCCAGCGATAATGCCACCATCATCTCCCCTAGTGTGGCACTTTCACTGTGCTAAAAGGGACAGACTTCACACAGATCTAGTGACTCAAGACTGGGCCTCCATGAGGTGTTGTGGGCCATCAACAGCAGCAGAATGTGCTGTAGTACAAATCTGTAACCTCATGGCCTAGCATATCCCCTACTTAACCATTACCATCAAGCCAGGGGACCAACGCTAGTTCAACGAAGCATGCAGGAAGGCACGCCAGAAGCAGCACCAGGCTTACCTGAAGATGTGGTATCAACCTGGTCAAGCCACCAAACAAGACTACTTGCACGCCAAAGAGCAAAAGCAGCAAGTTATAGATGGAGCTAAGCGATCCCACAACCAATGGATCAGATCTAAGCTCTGCAGTCCTGCCACATCCAGTCATGAATGGTGGTGGCCATTTAAACAACTTACTGGAGGAAGAGGCTCCACAAATATCCCCATCCTCAATGATGGAAGAACCAGCACATCAGTGCAAAAGATAAGGCTGAAGCTTTCACAGCAACCTTCAGCCAGAAGTGCCGAGTGGATGATCCATCTCGGCCTCCTCCAGTGGTCCCCAGCATTACAGATGCCAGCCTTCAACCAATTCGATTCACTCCACATGATATCAAGAAATGGAGACACTGGATTCCGCAATGTCTATGGGCCCTGACAACATTCCAGTAGTACTGAAGACTTGTGCTCCAGAACATGCCGCTCCCCTAGCCAAGATGTTCTAATACAATTACAACACTGGTATCTACCTGACAATGTGGAAAATTGCCCAAGTATGTCCTGTACACAAAAAGCAGGACAAACCCAACCCGGCCAATTACCGCCCCATCAGTCTACTCTTGATCATCAGTAAAGTGATGGAAGGTGTCATCAACAGTGCTATCAAACAGCACCTGCTCAGCAATAATCTGCTCAGTGACACCCAGTTTGGGTTCCATCAGGGCCACTCAGCTCCTGACCTCATTACAGCCTTGGTTCAAACATGGACAAAAGAGCTGAATTCCAGAGGGGAGGTGAGAGTGACAGCCCTCGACCTCAAGGCCGCATTCGACCGAGTGTGGCATCAAGGAGCCCTAGCAAAACTGGAAACAATGGGTATTGGCGGCAAACTCTACTGTAGTTGGAGTCATACCTGACACATAGGAAGATGGTCGTGCTTGTGGGAGGTCAATCATCTCAGCTCCAGGACTTCTCTGCAGGAGTTCCTCAGGGTAGTGTCCAAGGCCCAACCATCTTCAGCTGCTTCATCAATGATCTTCCCTCCATCATAAGTCAGAAGTGGGGATGTTCGCCGATGATTGCACAATGTTCAGCACTATCTGTGTCTCCTCAGATACTGAAGCAGTCCATGTTTAAATGCAACAAGGTCTGGACAATATCCAGCCTTGGGCTGACAACTGGCAAATAATATTCGTGCCACACAAATGCCGTACTATGATCATCATCAGTAAGAGACAATCTAACCACCGACCTTTGGCATTCAACAGTGTTATTGTCATTGAATACCCCACTATCGATATCCTGGGGTTATCATCAACCCAAAACTCAACTGGACTCACTATATGGACACAGTGGCTACAAGAGCAGATCAGAAGCAAGGAATACTGTCGTGAGTAACTCACCTCCTGACTCCTCAAAGCCTGCCCACGATCTACAAGGCACAAATCAGGAGGGTGATGGAATACTCCCTACTTGCCTGGATGGGTACAGCTTCAACAACACTCCATGCTTTACACCATCCAAGACAAAGCAGCCCGTTTGATTGGCACTACATCCACAAGCATCCACTCTCTCCACCACCAACACTCAGTAGACACTACTGCTACTATCTACAAGATGCACTGTAGAAATTCACCAAAAGACCCTCAGCCCACTTCCATCTAGAAGGACAAGGGCAACAGATACATGGGAACACCACCACCTGCAAGTTCCCCTCCAAGCCACTCACCATCCTGACTTGGAAATATATGGTTATTCCTTCACTGTCGCTGGGTCAAAATCCTGGAGTTCCCTCCCTAAGGGCATCGTGGATCAACTCACAGCAGGAGGACTGCAACGGTTCAAGAAGGCAGCTTACCATCACCTTCTCAAGGACAACTAGGGATGGGTAATAAATGCTGGCCAGCCAGGGACGTCCTAAAAATGAATACAAAAAAAAGTGTTTGGATACGTACCTCAACAGCTGTAACCTGTACATCCACAGACGAGAACACTGAAAAGTGGGAATGACTGGCTCATTATTATCAGCATGGACACGATAGGTCAAGTGGCCTCTTTCTATACTGTCAACATTCTATGAACCTTTACCATTGGTGAGCAGCAGCACATGTTCGGTTTTGCACCGTTTGAATTCCAAAGACCGGAGACCAAACATTGAATTGGAAAAGATATATCTGGGGCTACGGAGTAGAAGTGAAGACAGAGACTAATAGGATCAGAGATAGTAAGAACTGCCGATGCTGGAGTCAGAGATAACACAGTGTGGAGCTGGAGGAACACAGTAGGCCAGGCAGCATCAGAGGAGCAGGAAAGCTGATGTTTCGGGTCAGGACCCTTCTTCAG
>NC_063344.1:12074512-12109899 GCF_021869965.1 Rhincodon typus | reverse complement strand
ATTAGACCAGCTACCTTTTCCTCCAAATCATTTATGTAGATCACGAACAGCAGAGGCCCCAACATTGATCCCTGTGGAACACCACTAGTCACAATCCTCCATTCCAAAAAGCGTCCTTCCACCGCTACCCTCTGTTTCCTATAACTGAGCTAGTTCTGTATCCATCTTAGCAGGCCAGGCAGCATCAAGGGTCCTGACCCGAAACGTCAGCTTTCCTGCTCCTCTGATGCTGCCTGGCCTGCTGTGTTCCTCCAGCTCCACACTGTGTTATCATAGACCAATAGAATAGTTCCTTTCAGAGAGATCAATGGACTGAATGGCTTCCTTCCTTATGATTCAATACCAAACCAAGAAGAGCAGTTGGCAGGAGCCATGTGAAAATATTGTTCTCGTTCAATGAAATGCATTATAACATTAGTTAAGTGCGTCCAATCAGTATTGTGAGCGGTTACAAGCTATTACTGTATTTGTAACTGTACCTGCTGGGCTACTGCAGCAGCCAAGTTCCCACCAGCACTGTCTCCTGACACTGCTACTCTAGCTGGATCCACCGAGTACTGTACCAAGACATCTTGCTGTAGGAAGTACTTCACCACAGTGTAAACATCATTGAACTGATCAGGGAAACGATGCTCCGGTGCTAAACGGTATCTGGAAAATAACGAGTGTATTTGAGTATCCGTTCTGAAGAAGCATCACTGGACTTGAAATATTAATTTTGCTTTCTCTCCACAGATGCTGCCATACCTGCAGAGTTTCTCCAGCAATTTCTGTTTTTGTTTCAGATTTCCAGCATTCGCAGTTCTGTGTTTTGTTTGAGTGTACTGGTCGTGATTGATGCCCATCAGTGGTGATAGGCAATGTAGCATGCTGGCTATCCAGGGTGGACTTCCAATAATTTACCATGTATGGAGTTCAAAAGTTTTTTGGGGTTCAGGATTCAACTACTTACACCCTAAGTTTCAAATCCCTCAGAAATGGCAGAGGTTGTGGTGAAGGCAGATAAAATTACATTTAAAAAGGCATCCGGATGGTACATGAATCAGAAGGATTTAGAAGAAGGATATAGGCCACCTGTTGGCAAATTGGGGAGGCAATGGTCTAGTGATATTAATTGCTGGACTGTTAATCCAGAGACCCGGGTAATGTTCGGGGGACCGCAGTTTGAATCCCACCACAGAAGAGGGCAGAATGTGAATTGAGCGTAATGTTGACCATGCATCCATTGCTGACTGTTGGAAAAAATCCATCTGGTTCTCTAATGTCCTTTAGGGAAAGAAACTACCATCCTTTACCTGGTCTGGCCTACATGTGACTCCAGACCCTCAGCAATGTGGTTGACTCTCAATTGCCCTTTGGGAGCAATTAGGGATGGGCAATAAATGCCAGCCTAGACAGCAATGCCCTTGTCCCATAAATGATTTGAAAAATGAGAGACTAGGTCAGATTGTGATGTTTGGTTGGCATGGACAAGTTGGACCAAAGTGTCTGTTTCCATGCTGGATGACTATGGCACAAAAATTCTCCCTTCCTCCCTCCATAGGTCACTTTTGAAGTCTCTCTTTTGTTTTAAACTGGTCACCTGTCCCAAAATCTCCTAATGTGGCTCAGTGCCAATTCCTTACCCCTCTGAACACAGAAGCAGATTAACTACATTGTGAAACATCTCAGAGTTACAGAAGCTTTCTCATGCAGGTTATTCATGTTGATTGTGAAGGGCTTTTGCATTAATAACTTGAACATCATGTATGCAGACATTGGCAATGTTTCCCGAAGTATAGTATGGGAGGGTAAAGTGTCTTGTCAAACTTTTAGAGTAGGTCCTTGAGTTTTCACTTGCATGTAAAACCAGTAGACCATGTAGAACTGTGGACCAATGGCTTTTTTTTCCCTTTATTCATTCACAGGATGTGGGCATCGCTGGCTCAGCAGCATTTTTCTGCCTATCTCTGATTGCCCAGAGGGCAGTTAAGAGTCAATCACATTGCTGTGGGTCTGGAGTCACATGTAGGCCAGACCAGGTAAGGATGGCAGTTTCCTTCCTGAAAGGGCATTAGTGAACCAGATGTTTTTTCTCCCCGACAACTGACAATGGATTCACAGTCATCATTACAGTCTTAATTCCAGATATTTATTGAATTGAAACTCCACCATCCGCCATGGCAGGATTCGAACCTGGGTCCCCAGAACATTATGTAGGGTGTCTGGATTAACAATCTAGCAATAATACCACTAGGCCATTACCTCCCCCTTACTACAAGATTGTGTATTAAATAAATAACTGGACTTACCTGGGACAGATTAACTTGCCTTTTGCAATCAATTATGTTAACAAAGTTAAGTGATAGAAGGGTCATCAACAGTATTATTAAGCAGCACATGCTCAGCAACCCCAAGTTCGGGTTCCGCCAGGGCCACTCAGCTCCTGATCTCATTACAGCCTTGGTTCAAATATTGACAAAAAAGCTGAACTTCAAAGGGAAAATGAGAATAACTGCCCTTGACATAAAGGTTGTATTTGGCCCAAAGTGGCATCAAAGAGCCCTAGCAAAACTGGAGTTAATGGGAAATGGGATGAAACTCTGAATGATTAGTGTAATTCCTGGCACATAGGAAGACGATTGTAGTTGTTGGAGGTCACTCATCTCAGCTCCAGGACATCTCTGCAGGAGTTCCTCAACATAGTGTCTTAAGCTCAACTATCTTCAGCTGCTTCATTAATGATCTGACCTTTTTAATAGCGGGAAGAAGTAGGAATGTTTGCCAATGATCACACAATGTTCACAGCTCCTCAGATCCTGAGGAGACACTGTTCAAATGCAACAAGATCTGGGCAATAACCAGGCTTGAGCTGAAGTGGCAAGTAACACTTGAGCCACACAAATGCCAAGCAATGACCACGTCCAACAGGAGACAAACTAACCATCACTCCTGACATTCAATGGTATCACCATCACTGAATCCTCCATGACCATTTTGGAGCCGTTATCGACCAGAAGCTGAACTGGATTAGCCTTATACACACAGTGGCTACAACAGCGCCTCAGAGGCTAGAAATCTGGCAGATAACGTATAGTGTGGGGAAATGTAAAGTTGTACATAAGTAATACTCTGTTTTATTTACTTTAAACAGAATGACTGCCAAATTCTGAGTGAGAGGTGAATACTAAATAAAAACCAAAAGAACTGCGGATGCTGTAAAGCAGAAACAAACAGAAATTGCTCAGAAGGGTCACCAGACCCGAAATGTTAACTCTGATTTCTCTCTACAGATGCTGCCAGACCTGCTGAGCTTTTCCAGCAATTTCTGTTTTTGTTTCTGAGTGAGAGGCAACTTGACTGGAGTATTCAAGATCGTGAATAGAATTGACAAGGTGAATGTGAAAAGGAAGTTTCCTCTCGTGGGCAGTTCCAGAACCAGGGGGCACTGCCTAATAATTTGGATGGAGCTGAGGGGAGTGGTTGGGTAACTTGCAGCCTCAGCCGTTGGTGGAGGCCAGGTCATGGAATATAGTTAGATTTTGTTGGACAGAGGAATCAAAGGTTTTTGGGAATGATTGGGAACGTGGAATTTGAAACAAGCAGATCACTTATGACCATATTAAAATGGCAGAGCAGTCTTGATGGGCCGAATGGCTTACATCCCCTAATTTGTATATGTATGTTTGCATGGAGAGTTGGCAAGAGGCTCATGTGGCTTTTCATTTTGGGAAAACAATAACTAGCAATGATAAGTGGAAGTCCTGTCCACCCAGAACTCTTGGTCATTCAGAGATGGATAGCTGTTTGTTGCTCAGTAACGACACTGGGAAGGCAGTAGCTGCTACCAATAACGCAGCCATTTCAACGTCCAGAATCACCGAGGGACCCAGGCCACAGGTTGTGGGAGAGGGGTACAATAGACTAGAATTTAGCAGAAAATCAGAAGTCACACAACACCAGGTCATAGTCCAACAGGTTTATTTGAAATCACAACCTTTTGGAGCATAGCCCCTTCATCAGGTGAGCTTGTGATTTCAAATTACGCTGTTGGACTATAACCTGGTGTTGTGTGATTTCTGAACTTGTCCACCTCACTCCAACACCGGCACCTCCACATCATTTTAGCAGAAAGGAGAGAGAGGTGTCTTCCAGTCACAAATCTCCATACCTCCCACTGCCATCCTTCAATCAGGTACAGTCTGCCAAAAAAGCCCACAATGGGGGTGCACCTTATGGGTTCAGGGAGTAAATTAGGAAGTACCCAGCGAGGTTGTGCAGTAAGAGGTGAGGGTCACATGATGTACACAATGTTCAGCAAAGTATCACTTTATGAAGGAGCAAGGGGCAATAAAGACAGATTAGACAGGGGTATGGATGTGTGGTGGTTATAGCAATCCACAGGCCTGGGCAAATATTACAGGAAACGTGAATTCAAATCCCACAGTAACAGTTTGAGAGTTCACAATTAGTTCATTTTCTAAAGTTTTTGTTCAAAGATGGTGACAGCATAAAAAGAGACCTGTCAGACCACCGTTTAAAATTAAAACTTGTTAACCAATATCTTCAGCAAAAAAAGGAAACAGCTGTTTGTATCCTCTCAGGGCTGGTTTGTAACTCCAGTCCAATATTGACATGGTTGATTCTTAGCTGCTCTGTAAACTGGCCATAGTCCACTGTTTTAAACCAATGGTTCAAGAAGGTTCACTGCAATCTTAAGGCAACAGTCCAAAGATATGCAGCGTAGGTCGCTTGGCCATGCTAAATTGCCCAATAGTACCCAGGGATGTTTAGGTTAGGTGGGTTAGATATGGGGAAATGCAGGGGTAGGGGAATGAGTCAGGGTGGGATACTCTTCAGAGGGGCGGTGTGGACTTGTTGGGCCGAATGGCCTGTTTCCACATTGTAGGGATTCTATGATTTCTATAACTGGGGATGGATACTAAATGCCAGCCACAACCACATTCAAAGAATAACCAATACACTTGGATGAGTAAACCATCCCAGGAATGGCTATTTATTTTTTAATAATCCATGTTGCCTGATTAATCGATTGACCCTTTTTTGCAGCAGCTTTCCTCCTTTCTGAAGTTCTTCGTATGTTTGTATGTCTATGTATGTTTAATTCATCCCTATCCCTCATGTGTGTACCTTGTGCCGTATAGTTAGTTTGTTGAAAACATCAAGCAGTTAAATTCAAAATACCATCAACAAGCTTCATAAGTACAACAAAGGCATGTCTTACTACCTTAAAATTGTCCTTAAAGTCCCAGAAACTATTACACAAGTGTTGTTTTTAAATACTTTGTATGGTTAGAATAGGGTCCAAAGGTAATGAACCACTATCCAACAGTGTCCCTTAGTGAGGGCAAAGTACACTAAGTTCTTACTCAACGGAAATGATGACTGCATTCAATTCAGTAGCGCTTTTTCTTGACAGGATGTCATACGGTTTCATTTCTGAAAAAGAAAAGGAAGATCAATTGTGCTGAAGTATCAAAACCATTTAAACCAAATCAACTCCAATAACGTCCAGACCATGTGGAGAAACACTCCAAAAGGCCAAAAGAGACCGTCTAGCTCTACATACAGGAAGAGCTTGCATGTATACCATACCCAATTCACAGTAATGTCCTGCAGAAGAGTCTGGTGAGATTACTGACTGTTTGTGGACATCACTGACAATCAACATTTACTGGCCATTTCTTAAGACAGCGATAGTCAACTGCCTTCTTGTTAACTGAGGGACATGCTTGGCCATTTCAGAAGAGTCTGGAGTCACATGTAGACTAGACCAGGTAAAAGGCAGTAGATTGCCTTTCCTAAAAGGACAGTGAGTTTTTCCATCAATCCAACAGTTGCTTGGACATCTTCACTGCCACAATTCTGACATTCTAATTCATACATTGAGTGGTCCAAATTCAAATTCTCCAAGCAATCATGCTGGGGTTTAAGCTTATGCCTTAGTATGAGCGACCTCTCACTTACTGACCAGGTAACATAACCACGATGTTCTAACTGCGTCATTTGAGAGAAGAATGTTAACTGGGCAAGCCCACTGCTCTTCGTCAAAACAACAGCATGGGGTCTTTTATAGCAGTAGACAGGACATCAGTCTGACAGAAATTCAAGTTGGCCATTCACAAATAAGCAAAGAAAACAAAAACAAACACAAATCTTGTTTACTTTTTAAAAACCAGCCCAGCAATTGCTCCCCAGTATCAGAGACCTGGAGATATTTAATATTTAAAGCTTATTTAAAGCTGACTTCAGGGGTCAGCAGCCCCAATTTAAAAGCACAGCCTGTGAATGAGAGGGCAAGTGCCCCAGCTGAGCCGAGCTGAGTGAACGTGTTGACTGACAACGAGCTAAAACAGAGCTTGTTGTAATACCTTCTACAGCCACCAACCAGTCCCCTTGCACTTGATAACAACTACAATGAACAGTTTGCAGAAGTACAGTGATGTAACACCTACTCACAAATGTATAGCATAAAAACCGAAAGAACCGCAGATGCTGTAAATCAGGAACAAAAACAAAGTTTCTGGAAAAGGTCAGCAGGTCTGGCAGCATCTGTGAAGGAAAAAACAGAGTTAACGTTTCGAACCAAAATGTTAACTCTGTTTCTTCCTTCACAGATGCTGCCAGACCTGCTGAGCTTTACCAGCAACTTTGTCTTTGTTGCACAAATATATAGCAGTATACAAGAAACTTTTAACATATAAAAGTGTGATTCTAAAGGAATGGAATCGAATCAATAATGGCTAATAAAAGAATTATTGGCAGGAAGAACTAGTTGCTGAATTACTGGAGGGATAGTGAAGTTTGACCACTGAAAGGATAATAGGATTGTCTGGGAGCCCAGTGGGCATTGGACTGAGACAGTCACAATTTGGATTTAAGGTTAACTAAAAACTTGACAGCAGTGCTTAACACATGACTCACTCACCCAAAGGACTGCTGTAGTTATGTGACACTAGTATTCTCTACATTTGGGCCTTGCATTCAAAAGATTGATGTTGATTACGAGGAGCTGGGCCAAGCACCAAAACTTGCCTGTACTCTGCTAACTAAGAATGGTCCATTTATTCCTACTCTCTGAAGTCTGTTTGTTAATCATTGCTCAATCCAAGCCTGTATAGTACCCCCAGTTCCACAGAATTTAAATTTTTATGAACCTCTTGAGTGAGACTTTAGCAAAACCTTCTGAAAATCCAGAAAGAGACCACATCCACGGGCTTCCATCATCGGTCTTAAAATTGGCAACCCCTGGTGTTGAGATTGTCCCCTTTGATCCTAGATGTTCCCACAAAATGGAAACAACCATCATAGAGTTATATAGCACAGAAACAGACTCTTCAATCCAACCAGTCCATGCCAACCATTTTCCCAAACTAAACTAGACCCACCTGTCTGCATTTGGCCCATATCTCTCCAAACCTTTCCTATTCATGAACTTATCCAAATGTCTTTTAAACATTGTAACTGTACCTGCATCCATCACTTCCTTTGGCAGCTCATTCCATGCACTAACCAATCTGTGTAAAAAAGTTGTCCCTCATGTCCTTTTAAATCTTTCTCCTCTCACCTTATAATATGCCTGCTAGCTTTGAACTCCCCCACCTTAGGGAAAAGTTCTTTGTTATTCACCTTATCTATACCCCTCATGATTTTATAAACCTCTATAAAAGATCACCCCTCAACCTTTTATGTTCCAGTGAAGGAAGTCCTACATCTCCTTAGAATTTCTATGTTTCAATAAGGTCTCTTCTCATTCCCCTAAATTCCAATGGGCAAAATCCCAAATTATACAACCTCTCCTCCTAAGAAAATTCTTTTATACCCAGAATCAAACCAGTGAACCATTTCTAGACTGGATCCAATGCCATTAAGTTTTTCCTTGAATAAGGGGTACCAAAGCTGTTCAGTGTTCCAGCTGTGGCCTGCCTAGTGCCCTCTATAGTTTTAGCAAGACTTCCCCATGCTCATAATTCATTCACAAGTTTCTCCTACCTCTAAATGCAATGTACCCACATTTGTCTTTGCAAATATTTTCATTTTCCATGTCTTTAGAAGCTTTTATTGTCTGTTTATGTTTCTTAACATTTTACATTCATGTTCTCTATCAATGTATTGGGCTCTCATTTGGTGAATTATAACATTGTCCCAATCCTCAGGCTTATAACTTATTTTTAGAAGCCTTTTTTGATATAACACCATATTTATCTTCCATTTTTAGGCACAGCTCGCTTGCTTTTCTCTGATGAGGCATCGCCCTCGCCAGTACCAAAAATGCAAAATGTTTCAGAGAACAAGATAGGCTCAGGGTAGCACAGTGGCTCAGTGGTTAGCACTGCTGCCTCAAAGCACCAAGAACTCAGGTTTGATTCCACCCTTGGGCGACTGTCCACGGAGTTTGCACCTTTTCCCTGTGTCTGTGCGGGTTTCCTCCGGGTGCTCCAGCTTCTTCCCACACAGTCCAAAGATGTGCAGGTTAGGTGGATTGGCCATAGTATTTAACAGGGTTATTGGGCTATGGTTGGGGGTTGGATGTGATTGGGATGCTCTGAGGGTCAGAGCAAACTCTATGGGCCATATGGCCTCTTTCTGCACTGTAGGGATTCTATGATTCTCTAAGGAATATTGCACTATCTGTATGTTTTTTCTAGTCTACCTAGTGGTCACCTTTCCCTCCAAGCATGCCTGGCCTTAATCTGTAGTGTGACCACTGTGTTAAAACATGCTACAGATGTAATTCTTAGCCTGGCGGATCCACCATAGGGATTCCAGCCTCTGCTCAAGTTTCAAATCCCAGAGCTCAAGATTTTGCAGTTGGAGACACTCGCCGCATGTGATTGTCTGGGTCACATGAGGCATCCAGGACTCACAGGGCACAGGACGGATGTTCCATGCAGCCGAGCTGTGTTGTCAGTTTGCTTTCAGATCATTGCAACTAGAGATGAGAAAGCAGAAAGGTAAAATGACTAACAGCTCCAGTGAATCCATCTTGGAGCTGAGCTTTCAACTCCAGATTTCTTAATTCAACTTACCAAGTTACTCTACCAAGTTACAGTTATGGGTTTTGAACACAGAGCATTACCCTAAGGCTCTAGATTATGAGTCCAGTGACAGTATCACTGTCTCACTGTCTCACCATCTCTCATATCTCTGAAATACATCCTGCTTTACTGTTGAAAATATACTTTTATTTTGTAATGCACACATGGAAAGTCACACGCTGCAGCTTTCAGTTTGCCAGCAGCCATGTTTAAAACACTTCAAGTGACAGTTTAGGTAAAAACAAAAAAGGAATCCCACCTTATTCCAAATCCTTTTTGGCACAACCTGCCCTGAGCACCTTTGGCAATGAACACAACTGCGTTGTCATTAAAAGACATACATAACAAGTTTGCAAAATAGATGAATCACATTACGCTGATTAGATGCTTCCAGCTCACTATTTTTGACCTTCCAGTTCTTGTCAACACATTGTCGCTGATGTGCGCATAGCTAGACATGCATTCAGCTCATAAGGGTTCCCCAGGCCAGTGTTATTTAAAGGGAGCCATCTAATTTTCAGTTTAGTTGCTATGACTAATCACAGGACTGGAACTGTTAGAAGAGTTTCAGTAAAGTCAGTTACATCCGCAGGAACTAGTGCTGGACTTTGTAAAAAAAAAAGAGTTGCTTCCTACTTCAAAGCTTTGGAATCCGTGCGAGCTACAGACACAATTTACCTTGAGCAGCAATGATGTCAAGCTGCTTGCAAACAGTTAAAGAGAAGGACACCTAGCCTGAAGTCTTCAGAAAAGAATTCTCCCAACTGCCTGGAGGCTGCAGCTCTGTGTTTGACAACTGATCTGCATCAAGGAGGTAGTTATAGAATTGCGCTACCATTAGAAAGCTGACCTGCAATGCCAGATCAAGTGAAGGTTAGTGTTGTTGTGACTAGTGCTGCTGTGACTGTGAAATGGGTGTGATTCTAAATATTGCTGCCAGTGAAATCCTCCAGGTTTGAAAGGCATCAAACCCGCTCCTGTATTTATGTGGCTAATGCAGTATAGTTTGTGATCAATGGCTTCCCCCAGGATAGTGGGGAATTCAGCAACGGTAATGTCAAGGATGATGGTTAGATTCCACCTTGGTGGAAATGATCAATGCTTGGCACCTGTCACACGAACGTTACTGGGCAGGTCAAACTTGGATAATGTTCAAATGCAACAAAACTTGGACATGGACTGCTTCAGTATCGGAGGAATCATAAATGCTGCTGAACATTGCACAATTGGCATCCCCAATTCTGACCTTATGACGAAGGGAAGGTCATTGATGAAGCAGTTAAAGATGGTTGAGCCGAGGACACTACCCTGAAGAACTCTTGCAGACACAAGCTGGAGCTGGAGATGACTGACTCCCAACAACCACAACCATCTTATGTTCCAGGTGTGACTTCAACCAGGGGAGCACTTTTCCTGGAATCTCAATGTTATGAGTTTTGCTAGGCTGATGCTTGATTCCACGCTCTATGTGATGTAGCCTTGATGTCAAGGGCTGTCATTTTCACCTCCCCTCTGGATTTCAGCTCCTTTGTCCATGTTTGAACCAAGGCTGTAATGAGGGCAGGAGCTGAGTGGCCCTGATGTCAGTGTGCAGTTTATTGCCAAGGAAGTGCTAACAGCTATGTCCTTTAGAACTCAGCCAGCTTGGTCAGTTGTGATGCTGCTGAACCACTCTTGGTAATAGACTTTAAAGTTCCCTACCTAGAGTACATTCTGCACCCTTGCCAACTTCCATTATTCCTCAAGTGGTAACATAGGTCAGACAGCTCAGTTGGCTAGTTGCTGGTCTGAGATGCAGTGGTGCCAACAGCATGGGTTCATTTCCCGCACTGGCTGAGATTACTATGAAGGTCCCTCCTTCTCAACTTCTCCCCTTATCCGAGGTGTGGTAACAGCCAGGCTTAACCATCACCAGCCATCTCTCTCTCTAATGAGAGAGCAGCCCTACGGTCCAGAGAACTACAATGACATTATCAATTCAACACCGAGGAGCACAGACTCATCAGCAGAGGAGACAGGATGTTCTATGTTGTAATCAACACAGGTTTTTCTAATTCTGTGAAACTTCATGGAATCTGGAGTCAATGTTGAGGACATCAAGAGTATGCCCTGCAACCACAGTGCATCAGTGGAGGTGTGAGAGAGAGTTGAAGCTGGTGGATAGACCGGTCAACCAGCCTCCAATGTCTTGTATGCCTTTGCAGGGGCATTCATCCAGAAAAGTGAACAGCATTCTATCACAGTCCTGAATTCTGCCTTTGTAGGTGAAGGAGAGGCTTTGAGAAACTAGATGGTAATGAGACGTTCACCAGGAATACCCAACCATCTGCATCAATCACCATGGCATTTAGATGGCTTTCAAGTTGAGGTTCTGGTTACCAATGACTCCAGGATAATGATGATGAGGATTTAGCAATGGCTCATATCATTAACTGTCTGATGTCTAACTACAAGTTGGAGATCATTTGAATGGCTCCCTGCTTGAAGGTGAGAGTACTGCCTGCATGTGAATGTTCAGATTATTGCCATAGCCCTGATATACTCTCAGCAATGACAGTGGCTTCTATCCATCAGTGGTTTATCTTTCAACAGTAAAGAATTGGACATAGACTCATTCACTTTGGCTGATACGTCAGGTAGTTAAATTGAAGCTTTATTTTCTTCTCTTTAGGTACAGGAAGTTGCTGAAGTTCTCTATCTCCTTTGTGCTTCCAATATTCTCTTTAAACCATGCTTTTAGTCATTGCAACTCCATCCTCTAGGCTCAAAATGTCCAATTAATTTTTCATATAACAAGATGGGAGGTTTGGCTCTGCTGAAGTTGCTACGTAAGTCTAAATTGTTAGAAGCTTTCAAATCTTGACCATCACCACATACTCTGCATAGGATTGACTGACAGATAGCTACAAATACTTTCATGGGAAGCAAAAAAGAAATCACAATGATTACTCACACCAAATTCTAGACCATTTATATATAGTGGGAAAAGCAAGGTGAAATATTAGCAGTAACTGGAGAACTCCACTACAAACCTTCCTCCAGCCTGAAAGATATCCATTACTTTGTTTCCTATCACTCACTAATTTTGTATCAACATACCCCTATTATTCCATGAGCTATAACTTTCCTTGCCGGTCTGTTATGTGGCATTGCATAAAATACTTTCCGAAAGTCCATGTATGCCACATCAACAGCGTTACTCATATCAACCTTTGCTTTTACCTCTTAAAACAAGCAAACAAACAAAAGACTCCAGTGAGTTAGTCAAACACAATCCAGGCTGGTATAGTGTTGAAGGGATGCTCCAATGTTGCAGGCAGTACCTTTCAGCTAAGATGTTAAACCAAGGTTCCATCTGCTGTCCATGCAACAAGTAAAAATATTCCAAGAAGAGGACAGGAGTTCTCTTCAATGCCTTGGGTCCGTTTGTATCCAGTGGCCAACATTGCAAAAATGGATTATTTAAATATTCATCTCATTACTGATAACAGGATTTTGCTATATGCAAATTGGCTATCACGAGTCCTACATCACAAGAATGGCTCCATTTCAGAAGTTCTTCATTGGTTACAAATTGCCGTTGGATACGAAAGGCGATATACAAATTCCTTTTATGCTTTACAGGGTAGTTTCACAACTTACTTGCACTTCCTAAGCACCATCCGCCCCCATGAATGTAAATGACCGCTCGCCTGAGTCCTGGGAGAAGGATTTTTGGCTCATAGACACGAACTGGGACCTGGTTGAAGGTAGTGTCCAACACATTGACATTTTCATCAGACGAAGGACCCACTGACTCTGCTGTGGTGAGGACCATCATCATCTCCATGTAATGCTTGAACCCAATGAGTTCACTCAACTCGGCCTGCAATGTAGACACAGAAACAGATATGCAAGTTACCTTCACAATTAGTGTAGTTGCATCTGCTTCCTCCAGCCCTACAACCCTCCAAGATCTCTAGCTCCTCCAAATTTTGCTCTTTTACACACCCTGATTTCCTTTGCTGTGTTACTGCCAATGAAGCCTTCAGCCTTCGGGGCCTAAAGTTTGGAACTATCTCTCCATTTTTTGCTCTCTGTTAACATTCTTATGGCTAACATTGAGTTTTATATGACCTGGGATTCTAAAGACGACACTGGATTTGAAATGTTAATTCTGATTCTCTCCAGACCTGCTGAGTTTCTCCGGGAATTTCCCAGGGAGAGGAATGGAAGAGACCCTTGCCAAATAGGTCACACCTGGGACTGATGGCTCAAAGAGTGACCCCTTCTCCGTTACATGTTCTCTCAATTCCTAAATGCAACCTACAAATGGAAAATGGCTGGGACCACACCTGGACTAGGCAGAATCTTATATTTTCCTTTTCCAACATGTGGGGTCCACTACTGAGCAACAAAAGGCCATTCAAGCGGCAATTGTGTTAACATGTACCCTGCAAGTGGGTGTTTAAAGTCACTTGCAATATCATTATATGCATCTCACAGGTACAATGTCCAAGCGTGCAGGGTGCAAATGCCAGTCACAAGCAATGTTGACATTGTCATTAGTAATTGAAGATTGAAGACAATCATCTTCATGAAGCAGGAATAATCACAGGTGACATCCAAAGTGCCTCTTAAAAAGTCATACCTATGGGCCATAAAGCTAATGCAAGACAAGATTATAGACTTGCTCGCCAAGCCAGTGTGTTTGATTGCAGACGTTTCATCATCATGCCTCCAGTGAAGCATTAGTGTTCTGTCCCGTTTATTATTTATATGCCTCGGTTTGCTGGGATAGTTGGCATCACTTCTGGTTCTGTTTCTCAGTGGTTTGTATATCGGGTCCAGTTCAATGTATTTGTTGAAAGGTCCTTTACATTCATCAGTAGTAATATAAAGGATCCCATGTAATGTAATGTAAAGTAAAGGATCCCATTCCCACAACCAATAAAACTAATGTAATATACAAGATACCATGCAAGGACTGTGAGAAATATTGCATAGGCCAAACTGGAAGAAAACTGACAATAAGGATACCGAACACCAACTAACCACCAAGAGACACGACCAGTTCTCACTGGTCTCAATACACACGGACAAAGAAGGACACAAATTCGACTGGAACAACACATCCATAATAGCACAAGCCAAACAGAGACATGCCAGGGAATTCCTGGAGGCCTGGCAGTCCAACCGGAACTCCATCAACAAACACATTGAACTGGACCCGATATACAAACCACTGGAAAACAGAACCCGAAGTGATGTCAAACACCCCAGCAAACCGAGGCATATAAATAACAAATGGGACAGAACACCAACGCTTCACTGGAGGTGCACTGACAATATTACCTAGCAGGGTGACAAAACATCTGCGATCAAACACACTGGCTCGGCGAACAAGTCTACAACCTCATCCACAACCCGAGCTACAAATCTTCTCAAAACGTTTGAACTAATGCAAGACCTTTCAGGCTCCATTGGGGTATGGGACTGATTCTCCGTAAGTTGATGTTTAAGTATCAAGTAAGATGCTCTTACATGCATGATCCCTTTCATTGGTGAGGTGGGATTGGGAAAAGCATTCAGTCCCCCTGCAGCATTCACAATGTCTTCCTGTCTCTTTGTGGCATAACTCGTATTGTATTCATCACAATAAAGCTCCAAAGTCAAAGTACCATGTAGAGGCACTCCATGGCACTCTTTGTTTGGAGTGCTCCATGTCCCACTGTACAGAGGAATATGGCAAAAAATCGTCATTTGCAATTGATGCAAATGCTGACTACTCATTACTGAAAAAGGACCTCTTCTCTTTCTTCTGCTCCTCAAACAGACTGATTGCAAGCATGACCAACAAAACCAGTCACAGAAAGAGTTATTATCACTGTTGCTGCAATGCAATGGAGGTATACAAAAGGAAAGGAGGAACAGTTGTGTCAGCAATTCCAGGACCAGCAGCAACCTCCAGTGGATGTTGAGTAGCTTCCACAAGAAATGGGCGCAGCTGGAAGTCCCCACAGAATGTGCAGGAGGGCCAGAGTTCTACTTCCTCAAATTGTATTTCCTCTGATGAAGGTGCATTGCTACTGTGGACTGAGGGTGATATGGAACACCCCCACACTGCTGGATCAGGACCTGTGACCTGATTGGATGGGTGGC
Source organism: Rhincodon typus (assembly GCF_021869965.1). Lineage (NCBI taxonomy): Eukaryota > Metazoa > Chordata > Chondrichthyes > Orectolobiformes > Rhincodontidae > Rhincodon > Rhincodon typus. The sequence goes on along the minus strand of NC_063344.1, from coordinate 12,094,720 downwards.
CATCCTTTCTTAATGGCCAGCAAGCCAAGAGCTGCATTGACCTTTTATGCAATTGGATCCTTCCTGTGTGAGGTCCCTCAATTATCCACTCACAAATAGATCAAGACAGATAGTTACCAAGGCTGTTTGTGCCAGATCGCACCACTTTATCTTGTTTTCCAATGATAAGGTCAGTACTGCAGCCCGGGCAGTAGGATACAATAATGTAGTTCGCTTCCCCCAGATACCGGGTATGTTGGGATGTGCACTTATTACATTGAAATCACCATATAATGCAGCTGAGTTCATCAACAGAAAAAGGCTCTATTCCATCAGCATGCAAGTGATTTGTGATCATTGTCATCACCTCTTAGATGTGTGTATCAGGTACCCTGGGAGCTGCTATGATGCCTCTATCTGCAGGAACTGTAATGGTTCTGTGTTAAGGACCAGATGCCTTACAAGGATGGTTGCTAGGGGACAAGGTCTATCCTCCGTTATGCAATCCCGTAAAAGAGAGGCCGACTGTAGTTATAATGTAGCCCATTCTTCTCCCAGGGTCATAGGGGAACAGACAATAGGCTTACTGAAGAGGAGGCTCCGATGCTTGGGTTGGGTAGGGGGGTGGGGGTTGTGGGGGGAGGTGTGTTGAGGATGGCTTTAAGTCCAGTTCTGAAGGAGTGTGCCACATAATTCCAACATGATGTGCTCTGCACTATTGGAGAAGGCAGAAGATGCAACAAAACTGAAGCTGAACAAAACAGAGAGTGGGAACAGTCTTCCAGAGGAGGAGGAGGACACTAGAGGAGGAGATCATAACCTTGTGCACAGTAAGAGTGCTGCAGTGTAGAGGGCTACAAAGCCATACAAGATTTAATTGATATCTGCTTCCAATTTTTGACTCTAAATTTGTTGTTGCTTGAAAAACGTAAGCAGTGCATTCCTGTTCCAAGAGGCAAATACAGTTTCTGTTTTATTTCTGTTCACTTTTGGTTTCAGTGAAATGAGTGAATGCATGTTCTGCAACGATTAAAGGCTTTCCTGTATGTGATGGTCCCATATTGAACAATGGGCTGTAAGGGACACAGAACAGAGAAGCAGTGACTTGGGAGGTTGGAAGATAAGATTCTGCTCAGCACAGGTAGGCCGAGTGGTTTGTGATTAAACGACAAGAGACAATAGGTATGTGCAAGAAAGTGTCAACTGTTCCACCTGAAAGCTCCGAGAAGCATTGGTTTGTGAATGATTTCCCATTAGTTGCACAGTAAAGGGCAACTCCAGACTGCTAACACCTGATCAGGTGAAAGGTCCAGAAATGGTGCTGGGGCCATGGAACCTGGGATATCCTAGCAGTGGTGAGGACTTCCACCTATAGCAAATGGGGGAATCACAGTGGCATTGGAGGAGAGGGGCACAGTACCAAGTCAGCGAGGCAAGTTTGAGATAATTGTGCGAGAAGACTTATTGGACCTTGTGGAGAGAAACCCTCTCTGAAACTCACCGAGAACGACACAGCCCATTTCTCGAAAGATTCAGACCTCTATGTCTGCTATCTCCACTTTTTTATTGACTGGATTTATGCTGTTCTTAGTTGGTTTCACACCTCTTCCTACTCCCTTACTTTTAACTCTGGTTATCCAGAGGATATATCCCATGGTGGCCTCTTAGTTCTCATCTACTTGCTGTCCCTTGGCAATATCGTGCAAAAGTACAGAAGTTTCCACATTTCCACTAACAACATCTCATGTTATAGAGTCAGAGTCATATAGCACAGATTCAGACCCATTGGTCCAACTCATCCATGCTGACCAAATTTTCCAAACTAAATGAGATCCACTTGCCTGCATTTAGCTCATATCTCTCTAAACCTGTCCTTTTCATGTGCCTGTCCAAATGTCGTTTAAATGTGGTAACTGTACCTGCATCTACCACTTCCTCTGGCAGTTCATTCCACATATGAACCAACCTGTGTGTGAGAAAAAATTGCCCCTCAGGTCCCTTTTAAATCTTTCTCCTCCTCACCTTAAAAATATGCCCTCCAGTTTTGAAATCCCCAACCAAGGGAAAAAGACCTTTGCTATTCGCTCTATCTATTCCGCTTAGAGTTTTATAAACCTCTACAAGGTCACCCCTCAATCTCTTATACTCCAAGGAGGAAAGTCCCAGCTCATCCTTAGAACTCAAGCCCTCCAGTTCCAGTAACATCCTGGTAAATCTTTTCTGAACCTTCTCCAATTCAAATAATATCCTTCTTATAAGCAGGTTGTCAAAAAAAAACTACAAAAGCAGTAAAGTAGAAAATGATAACTGAATGAAGCTGTTAACACATCTGACATATATCACTTCACAAAAGGGAGATGGAAAATACATTTAAAAGAAAACACAAACTGTCAACTTCTTTATGTAGATTGTACTTCAAATCTTTTATGATCTAAAATCTAAAAAGGTATGAATTCTGTTGTAGATTCACAAGTTAATATAAAACTTTTATAATTTGTAGATTCAGCTTGGAGCAATGCAACATGGAACAGAAAATTTCAAAAATGCATCTCATAATATTAGTCTCAAACCTCGTGCTTCAGGCAACCCTTCCATTTCAATTCTGATGACAATTTTTAATCAGAATTCCAAAGGATTGTTTAATTTTTCTGTCATAGCACATTCCGCAGATGCTACTTGAAATGTCAAATACTGTAGAGTTTTCTATGTTTCACCAAGGCAGTGTGCAGTCACTTCCTTCACAACACATCTCCCACAGCAGATATAAGACAAAAACTGGCAGCTGTCCCTATTCAAATCACCAGTGCAGTCAATGACCAATGATAAAGGGAGAGGTTGGCTATTAAAATACAAGGCAGATACCTCCTTTAAGCAATCAACCAACTGACAGGCAGGCAAGCATCAAAAAGGAAGCTGCATACACTATGAGCATCATTCCTCACATATAATTATGATTACAGATATTGCAAATTGTATCAAATGTTTATAGCTCATATGCAAAGACAGCCAATCTCCAGCTAACGACAGAAATAAGATTCCCTTGGTTTCCTGACACTTTTTTCGAAGCTATTTGCCACTTAATAATCCAGAAATTGCAATTTTTAAGGATGGTTATTCCCACTACTCTCCTTTTAATGCAGCATAGTCTATGCAAAAGGTGAACAGGGAGGTAGAAACAGTTGCAGCATTACCAGGAGGTAATCTATCCATTATATACGTTGACCAAACCATTAGTTCAGCCTAATCCATTTCAAGTTTCATGTTAAACACTTACCAAGAAAATTATTCATGGTCAAAAGCAAAAGAGCAAAGAAGTTTGTTGAAGAATCATGTACTAAAATGAAACACCTACTAGCACAGAAACAATGGGTCAAATGGCTCCTCTTGTGCTGAAATTTGGTCGTGATGCCCAGCAAACAAATATAAAACTTTTGCACTACTAATAATCAACTACCATAAATATTTGGCAATCTTGCACCAAAAAAATCAACTTATGCAGGCAGCTCTTCATTTCCCCACTAGTTCTTTATCTTTTACACCCCTCCTGTGGATGGCAATTCAGTTGATCACAACAATTGCACTCTCACCACCAACATGACGTTTAGGGAAAAGAAGAATGCCTTATCAACTGTGAAAATTATCCTCATTAATATTATCCTTACATGCACTTACACAGTTGTAACCACAATTTCACACCTAACCCCATCGAGACTCAGATCAATTATTGCACTGGCTAACTCAGCACAGTTTCAACGTTATAAAAACTGTATCATATCTTTTCAGTGATATGCACATACATAGAGTCAGACCTGTACAGCATAGAAACAGACCCTTCGGTCCAACTTGTCCATGCCGACCAGATATCCTAAATTAATCTAGTCCCATTTGCCAGCATTTGGCCCATATCCCTCTAAATCCTTCCTATTCATATATCCATCCAGACGCTGTTTAAAAGTTTTGTGCTCCTTTCACACACATTAGTCACTCAAAGGGCAAAGTAATTTGATAACTGCAAGTAAACATTACTGGATTAAACAGCATGTTCTGTTGCCAAGAACCAGGTCTGGAGTAATGACATCTGCTGGAACAGTAGTCAATGCCTGTATACTTTAAGAACTACAATTATCACAAATTAAACAGCAGCCAAAATTACTTTGCCTCTGAGATGGAGCCAAATGAGATGAAAATATACTCCTGTCAGATTTCTGTCAATTCAAATAGTTGAATCTGCTACCAAAAGAATTGCAAGGTGAGGTTAATGGATGTGGTCAAATTGGCCATGCAAATTCCAAAGTGGATGTTAAAATTTTTCTTTGACGTTCATCAAGATTGAAATTTATTGAACATTTAATATTCCATTTATCTGGTAAATAATAAAGATATCCAACTTGCGTAAAAAAAAAGTTAAATTCCCAACAATCTCCAATGTCACCAAATCACGACAGATTTTCCAATGTCACAAAACCTACTGTTCAAATGAGCAATGAATTGCCTTGCTCATCATTTTTCTCAACACATCCACTAGCACAAATCTCAGATTGCTATTCCAATACTGGATGCCAGAAAAGCAAAAATTTACTTCCAAATATAGTAAGAATAAAGTAGTGAGGTTTAGTTGCTGCCATAATCTCCATTCTTTAGAACCCAGCTTCATTTCTGTGCTTGGCAACTGAGACACAGAACCAGACTGTTCACACGATCTTGTTATCATACTTGACCAAGGATATACTTCCAAGCCACATATCCATGCCACCGAAACTGTTGATTTTCACCTCAACCTCATGCAACCATGCCTCAATTTATCTGAGATGAAACTCTCGTCCATGCCTTTGTCACCTCTACACTTCAACTATTCTAGCAAACTATTGCTGGGTTTTAGTTTATTTATACACATTACATGGGCATCACAAGCTGGGCCAGTATTTGCTGCCCATCACTAGTTGCCCCTGATGGTGAGCTGCCTTCTCCAACTGCTGAAGTCCATTTGTGCAGCTGGACCCACAATGCTTTTGGAAGGAAGTTCAAGGATTTTGACCTACTGATACTAAAACAACAATAATATATTTCCAAGTCAAGATGGTAGGTAACTTGGAGTGAAACCTGCAGGTGGTGCTCCCTTGTATCTCCTTCCTTTAACCTTCTACACAGTAGAGATGTGCGTTTGAAAGGTTGGTTTTAGGAACCCTGGTAAATTTCCTTGCCATATCCTATCCTGTTGTAAACTTCATCTACAATTCTGCTACATGGATTTATTTACTCCAAATCCTGTTCGCCCATCACCCCTGTGCTTGCTGACAATGCCTCGATTTTCAAATTCTTTACTATATTATGTAGACACTCAATAGTTCTAAGGTCCTCCAGACTTACAAATCTATAAATCCCCGCCCTTTACCATTTCTGCTTCTTGCGCTTCCTTGATTATAATTATACCACCACTGGTGGCTGTGCCTTCAGTTTTGTCCCTAAGCTTTGTGATTCCCTCCCAAAAATCTTTATTTTAATTTGTTCTTGGGTAGTGAGGTTCACCATAATTTCCCTGGAGAAGGTGGTGGTAAGATGCCTTCTTAAACCATTGTAGTTCATATGGTACAGGCAGACCTACTATGCTGTTAGGAAAGGAGTTCCAGGATTTTGATCCACTGAGTGGGGGAATGACGATCTCGTTCAAAGTCAGGATGGTGCGTAGCTTGGAGAAATTGCAGCTTGTGGTGTTCCCATATATATGATGGCATCCTTCTAGATGGTAGAGCTCAAATTTAGAAGGGGTTGTCAAATGAGGTTCAATGAGTTACTGTAGCACAACATATGGATGGTACATACTGCTGCCACTATCTCTATTCCTTTAACACTCCATTTTCTTTAAAAAATAAGGTTGTTTTACAGAGCTTTTGATAATTTGATGCAATATTTCTTTAGGGTTCTATATCCAACATATTCTGGAAACCTGTGAAGCAACTCAATGTTTATTACCTTTAACAGGTGCTATAGAAATGCATGATTGTTGTTAGATTTCGTTCTTTCCTTTCCTTGATGGTTGGAAAGTTCTGACTGCTTTTATCTACAGATCAGCCATGAGTGGCTGTTCTCATTGACTGAGACTAATATGGACTGGTCTGTAATCCCTCTGAGCATTTAGCCAATTACTCTCACCCATTTTAGCCCATAGCCCTCCATTTCACTTTTCATGTGTCCACCCAAGGGAATGTTATAATTTCATTTTCAAGCAGCACATTCCAGATCATAACAGATTCTTTTCTAAAGAGTATTTCTCCCTTCTGATTCTTTTAAACCTCCATTTCTGATTAATGACCCAATCAGTGGACACAGTTGTACCTACTCAATCAAAATTGCCTTAACTCCATCTCAGAAGTTGACTGCAAGGAAGGCAAATGCTATAGGTTTTATTTAATGGATAGCTGAGGAGGACCTATTGTGATGCAGTGGTAGTGTCCCTCACCCTACACAATAAAAACTTGAGTTCAAGTCCCACCTGCTCCAGAGTTGGCTGATAACATCTCAAATGGGTTGATTTGAAAAAATAGGTTAATGGGAAGCTGGATAAGTAAACAAGAGGGAAATAAATAAAGGATATATTTAGAGATGATGTGAGGTGGGTGGAGGCTTGTAAAACAAACACCAGCAAAAGGCTTTTTTTTAATAAAGTGGTAACATTCTATATAACCGTTTGTTTTTTTCTGTTTCAGTGTTAAATATTATTATAAATAAAAATGTCACTTTAAGTTAGATTTCAGATCAAGACAGCCAAGTCTCAAAACATACAATTTTCTTGTTACTATTCCTGGACCATTAGCTGTCACTTCAATGCAAATCTGCAGATTAATAATTGGGAGAGTGTGCTTTGCAATACAAAGTAATACAATGCCCAATGGCACACCCACCTCCAGTATGCACTAGCGCAGCATGAAAGGACATCTGCACTACACAATAATTTCATTCCTTAGAAACAGTCCCTGAACCCACTCACAAAGTAATGTTCACTTGCCACCACAATGTACAGTGTGTGGTGATGAAAGGTGTGTGATTTATATACATGAGTATCATTTTTAAGAGTTTGGATTTCAAACTAGTAGTTTCAGTGTCAGTTACTACTGCAAAGACTTGAAGAGAAAACTGGAACTATGATCTACTCCAGTGTGTGTCAAACAGCGAACAAACCAAATGCTAGAGAAACTGAGCAATTCTAGCAGACTTTATGGAGAGAGAAACAGCATCAATGCTGAGTGTAGTATGACTCTTCAATAGGTTCTGAAGAAGAGTCATACCAGACTCAAAATATCGCCTGTTTTTCTGTCTCTACAGATGCAGCCAGTCCTGCTGAGTTTCTCCAGCATTCTGTTTGTTTCAGATTTCCAGTGTTTTGCTTTTATTCAGGTGTCAAACAGCAGATCCTTTGGATTGTTAATAGAAGATTTTATTTGTTGGTATGGTGGGTTTTACAACCGTGAGTGTGTTAGATTTTTTTTTCTGTTTAGAATAATCAAGTATCAATTGCTAGTTTGGAAAAGCAAAGAGATTGAAATCTATTGGGACAGTTTTGGAGGAGATCTGGTTGGCATCAGAAGCAAATAGTTTGTCTCCAAGAAAGCAGCGTAAGACAATGCAAGAAAAACTCGGTCACCTTGGTGGTAAAGGTTTAGTTGTAAACTTTCCAGATCAGGACCATTTGATTCAAAGTCACCAGATAATTAAAAAGCTGAGAAAATCTAAGCTTTCAGGTAGGTTTACTTAAGAAAGATTTCACAATTTACACGGCAGAAATGATGAGATAGTTGAGTCAAATCTATAGATTATACATTGAAGGGTAATTTGTCTAGGTTTAAAGGTCCTTGTGGAATAGATAAGATTTTGTTTGCTATGGGCTTTAAGATCTTTCAAACCATGTCCTATATTTACAAATCTTGGCTCACCTTTATTTTATCAGTTTTTCCTTTCAGGCAATAAGTTTGTGTTTTACCGTAAAGAAAATCTGCAGCTTTTTGTGCTTCTATGATCTCATGAATTACCACATTAAATTTAAAAAAATCTAGAAGTCAAATTTCATTCTGGGACCTTGCACACACTGCAGTAGCATCTACTGGAATCTTAACAGTATGCAATGTTGTGCATTCGATACAGCATATAGCTGTGAGCAGTAGCAGATTTGATTTAAAAAGAGAACTTCATTTATTCTACAACTGGTTTGGGGTCAAACTTTTCTTGATGATCGTATGTCTGCTTCCTACAAATAGTGTCCCAGCATCCTCTCTATTTAAGTTCTATGTATTAATTAATTACCTTTTACCTGTGCTTCAGAGAAATTTAATTCGCACTAATGGCATGAATTCTAATCTGGTACAGTGGATCACTCATTCAAATACAAGTTGTTGTATTTTCATTTCATCGATTTTAATTTAAATCCCATTCAATCTGCTCCATTTAATCATTGCACATTACTCTAGGAGACATCAAAATGGTTTGTGCTTGCTTTGTTTTCTTGGAAGAATTCTTTCAAAAACTGCAATCTTCCCGTTGTCCTAAACATTTTAACTATGTGTTAATACATGCTGTGGTGTAGCATTTAAAAAGATAACAAAATTCCTTTGCAAAACCAGCAAGGTTGTCTTCATTGCACAAGACTACAACCTATTTCTCCTGACTTAAGGTGGCATAGTGGATTGTACTGCTGCCTCATAGTGCCAGGGACCCAGGTTCAATTCCACCCTTGGGTGACTATCTGTGTAGAGTTTGCACATTCTCTCCATGTCTACGTGGGTTTCCTCCCACAGTCCAAAGATGTGCACATTAGGTGGATTAGCCATGGGAAATGGAGGGGCTGGTCTGGGTGGGATGCTCTGAGGGTCAGTATGGGCTGAATAGCCTGCTTCTACAATGTAGGCAACATGGTAGCTGCTGTACTGTTTTCACCAGAGGCCTAGGATCAAAGAACTAGGCCACAGATGAAAAAGGACTCGCTGACTGAAGAGGTGGGAGGGGCCAGTATGGCGCTAAATACTTCCCCTCTTAAGGCTATGTCTCTCGACATCTGCCTTTGAAAACAGGACTACCTACAATGTGCTTTCTGACTCCTTCCCCATTCCCTCTCAATAAGCCCAGAAACAATGATATTTGTGCCATACAAATGTCTGACAATCACCCTTTCTAAAGAAAGGATCTAAACATTGCCCCTTAATACTCAATAGCATTCCCATCACAGAATGTCCACGATCAAGCACCGGGGGTTTACATGGATCAGAAACTGAATTAAACTAGTCTCATAAAGACTGTGGTTACAACAACAGGCCAGAGTAACTCCCCTCCTGACTCCCCAAAACCTGTTCACCACCTACAAAGGCACAAGTCAGCAGTGTAACAGACTTGCCTGTAAGAGTTGACCTCTAACAACACTCAAGGAGCTTTCACTATCCAGGACAAAGCAATCCATTTGATTGGCATCACATCCACAAACATCCGCTCCTTCCACCAATATACTGTAGCAGCAGTGGGTACCATCTGCAAGATGCAGTGCAGAAATTCCCCAAGGCTCCTTGGACAGCACCTTTCAATACCCAGATGACTAGAAGGACAAGGGCAGCATATAAATGGGAACATAACCACCTACAAGTTCCCTTCCAAGTCACCCACTACCCTGGCTTGGAAATATATTTCCATTCCTTCGTTGTTATTGGGTAAAAATCTGTAATTTCCCTCCCAAACAGCATTGTTAAAAAAAATGGACTGAAATGGTTCAAGGTGGTAGCTCACCACTACCACAGGGGCAATCAAGGATGGGCAATAAATCCCATGTGTGAGTTTATTTTTAAAAAAAAAAGACATTTGTTTCTCAGGCTCCCCGCAAAGGCTGTTCCCTGCCCACTTAAGGGCCTCAACTAGCATCCTGGTCAGAAGGTCCAAGGGGTTCCCACTCCAGACATAACTGGGAAGAGGGGAGGTCCCCTAACACCACCCCTCCTGGTCAATCAAACTGCTGCCATGTTGCACTGAGACCATTAAAAAAAAGCACAGAATATACTAAGTGTGTCCTGTTTAAAAAAGAAAGATGAGCCCATTCCCAGCTTTGCCCGCAGTATGTGCTGAACAAACAGCAGGAAAGAGCACTGTAATTGATCCCAGCCATGGCTTGTAATTCTGATTTCTATCTGGTGATCACTGCTGGAAAGGAGGTGGGTCTGAACATTGCTTGAGAACAAGAGAAACCTGACAAAAGCTCACTAGTCACTGCACTGCCTGGAACCCAAGGGGCCTGTGAAATCTCCACAGCAGCTCCAACTGCAAAACCCAGAAAAGCTGATAGTTTTCAGGTGTTTTAAGGCTTGGAATGTAGAACAATCTGGGGTTTCAAAACAAACCCAAGTGAAGCAATTTTTTTTTCCTGACGGTCAATTCTCCAAAAGCAACGAAGAAGGGTCCCGACCCGAAACGTCAGCTTTCCTGCTCCTCTGATGCTGCCCGGCCTGCTGTGTGCATCCAGCTCCACACTGTGTTATCTCTGACCACAACAGTTCCTTTCGTGGGCGTTTAGGGTTTGTGTGATCTCACATTCCATCCTTCAGATCCTCTGTCTGTGGCGACTCAAACTAAATGGCGCCATGAATGCCACAGGGAAAGAAATAGACTGCAGTATAGGACATCGATTTGCCATTTCATAGACCGCAGCGAAACAGAATACTCCATCAGTGGCATTCTGGGTAGGGAGTGGGGTGATCAAGAAGCTCATAGCAGTACAAGCAGTGAGGCATGTCGACACTTTTGACTGGGGAAAGAAAATAGGATCCGGCGAAAAATATATTTTGCATTTGTTTGGCTGATCAAGTATACAGAGGGTAGAAATGTGTGAGATTGAAATAGTTAAGTCTAGATGTAACGAAGGCATGGCTGAGGTTCCAGCAGCTGATAAACTGAGATGACAGTGAAGGCAGGCAAGTAAGTTACATCATAAAATTAATGAAAAGGCTTAAATAGAGAACATTGGTAAAACAGACAGGGAATAATGCAATCAGAGACTGGAAGCGCTGCTATTTGCTCCAGATGTAGACTATTGACAACTATCTTCATTGTGCCTCATAGTAACATCTATTGTTTTCAATTACATCTTCATCATGTGCTTGCAAATCTTAATAGTCAGTTGTTTGTATTGTCCAGACTCACTTATTCAGATAGGCAGACCTTGTTGTCTGATAACATCTTTTAAAATATGCAATGGGGGCAAGTTGGGCTTCTTATTAGGTTAAATCATATTTGGTCTCACATTTAGATATGCTCGTACTATTAAGTATGTGTGGCTCAGTTGAAAGCAACCCAACATGGATTTAAACAGTTATTGGACCAGTCAATTTCAGTTGACTCTCTACAGCAATGCTGATTGAGGGCTTCACTGCTGGAAGGGCCCCTTTGAAATGTTAACCCAATGCAATGCATATCTCTCAGATGGATGGAAAAGAGACAGAATCATACAGCATGGAAACAGACCCTTTGGTCCAAATTATCCATGCCAGCCAGTTTTCCTGAACTGAACTATTGCATTCATCTGCATTTGGCCCATAGCCCTCTAAACATTTCCCATCCATGTACTTGTCAAAACATCTTTTAATTGTTGTAATTGCATTCATCTCTACTGCTTCCGCTGGCAGCTCATTCCATATATGCACGACCATCTTTGAGAAAGAGTTTGAGTCATAAGGATAGGTTGGGAAGGAGTTTGTGCCAGACACTTCTCCCATGTGTTCCTTGAATGTTTGCCATTGCCTATCCACTGTCATCCCTTTGGGTCACTATCCCCAATTTATCAAGTTCAACTCACACCTCATATCTTCAACGTCTCCTTTATTAATATTCAGCACCCTAGTCTCCAAATCAATTACCTCACCCTCCACCTTGATAGAATTTTTTTTATCATGTTATGGTCACTCATCCCCAAGGTGTCTTGCACAGCTAGATTGCCAATGATTCCCTTCTCATTACACAGTACCCAGTCTAAGATGGCCTGTTCTGTAGTTGGTTCCTTCACATATTGGTCAAGAACAGTATAGAAAAAGTAAAATGGAGCTCAAACAGGGACTTAGGAGGGCTGAAAAGGGTCTATGAAATGTGCGTAGCCAGCAGGGTTAAGGAGAATCCCAATGCATTTTATACATATATTAGGAGCATGAGGGTGGCTAAGGAAAGAATAGGCCCACACAAGGGTTTAGGGGAGAGGTTGTGTGTGGAGCCAGAGAAAATGAGTCAGATCCTTAATGAGTACTTTATATCGGTATTCACCAAAGAGAGGGGCGTGAGGGATGTTGAGGTTAGAGAATGGTGTGTGAATACTCTCAGGCAGGTCAACATAATGAAGGAGCAAGTGTTCGGTGTTTTGAAATGTATTAAAGGTAGACAAATCTCCAGGGCCAGATGAGATCTATCCCAGGATACTGTGGGAGGTATGAGAGGGATTGGCTAAGGCCCCAACAGATATTTTTGCATCCTTTTTGGGCTCAGGTGAGATTCCAGAAAACTAGAGAATGTTACTCCTTTGTTTGAGGAGGGAAGCAGAGATAATCCAGGTAATTGCAGGCTGGCGAGTCTGATGTCAGTGGCGGGGAAGCTGTTGGAGAACACACTGACAGATAGGATTCATTCACATTTGAAAGACAGTGGACTTGTTATTGGTAGGCAGCATGGGTTTATGTGAGGGAAGGTCATATCTCACCAACTTAATTGAATTTTTTTTTTGAGGAGGTGACAAGAATAATTGATGAGGGAAGGGCAGTGGATGTTGTCTACATGGACTTTAGGCATTAGATAAGGTATTCCATAGCAGGCTGGAACAAAAGGTACAGTCTCATGGGACCTGAGGGTGAGCTGGCTATATTGATATAAAAATGGCTTGGCCATAATAGAAGAGTGTAGCGATGGAAGGGTGCTTTTCACAGCAGAGAGAGTGGTGTTCTGCAGGATCAGTGCTGGGACCCTTGTTGTTTGTGATATACGTAAATGATCTGGAGGACAATGTAGATAGTCTGATTAGTAAGTTGGCAGAGTTGCAGATAGTGGGGAGGATTGTCAAAAGATACAGTGGGATATAGATAGATAGCAGAATTGGGCAGACAAATGGCAGATGGAGTTTAATCCAGACAAATGCGAACTGATGCATTTTGGAAGATCAAATTCAGGTGTGAATTATACAATAAATGGCAGAACCCTTAGGAACGTTGACATACAGAGGGATCTGGGTGTACAGGTCCACAGATCCCCCAAAGTGGTAACACAGGTGGGTAAGGTTGTCAAGAAGGCATACAGTACACTTGCCTTCATCGACCAGGGCACTAAATATACAAAAACAACAACAACAACAACATACAATGTACTGCATATAAACTGCATCCTGCATATAAACTGACGTTTTCCCAGCCACCATCAATTCTGAGGAAGGGTCACCAGACCCAAAACGTTAACTGTGTTTTTTCCTTCACAGATGCTGCCAGACCTGCTGAGCTTTTCCAGCAACTTTGTTTTTGTCACTAAATATACAAGTTGGCATGTAACAGCTGTATAAAATTTTAGTTAGGCCATACTTCAAATGTTGTGTGCAGTTCTGGTCTCCACACTACCGGAAGGACGTGGATGCTCTGAAGAGGGTGCAGAGAAGGTTTACGAGGACACAGCCTGGTCTGGAGGGTTGGAATTATGAGGGGTTTGGATAAACTCAGATTGTTTTCACAGGAAAGACAGAGCCTGAGGGGCAACATGATAGAGGTCTAGAAAAATGAGAGGCATAGATAGGATGGATAGTCTTTTCCCCAGGATGGAATTGTCAATAACAAGAGGGCACAGGTTCAAGGTGAGAGGGAGAAAATTTGGGGGAGAAGTGGAGGAAAAATTTTTCACAGAAGGTGATGGGTGCCTGGAATGTGCAGCCAGTGGGAGGTGGTGGACATTGGTACATTAGCAACGTTTAAGACATCTTAATAGACCCATGATTGAGAGGTGAAAAGAGGGATAGAAACCACACATAAGCAATAAGTAGTGGGTCTAAATAAGGATTAGGAAATGCGCAGACTTAGTGGGCTAAAGACCCTGCTCCTGTGCTGTATTGTTCTTTATTCACATTTCTATAGCAATTTCTGTTTTTAATTTCAGATATCCAGCGTCTGCAGTTCTTTGTATAATATGAAAGGACGTAGTCAGGCTGAGACAATGAACATGAATGTAAGAAATGGAGTGCAACTGGGGAAAACGATAAAGTATCCACCTTCACAGGAAGGATAGAAACCAGAACATTTTGTAAAATGTAACAGTAAATGTTGATGCTCACGAGATATGTGTGTGTGTGTGCCTGTATGTGTGTGTGTGTGTGTGTGTGTGTGTGTCTGTATGTGTGTGTGTGTGTGTGCATGAATCATAAAGTTATCATGCAGGGCAACCAGTAATTACAAAAATAAACAATGTGTTTACATTTATCGTGGGGGCTGGGAAGGGGTTTTTAGGTACAAAGTTAAAGAGGTATTGCCGCAATTGTCCATAAGGACTGAAGGTTCCATCTTTCGGTATGTTTATGGCAAAGATTGATAGACTTTCGACTGCTAGTGACCACACTGTTATAGGTTTGGGGTGAGTAAAAGGCATTGATGTGTTTGATCAATCATCATATTGAATGGTGGGAAAGGCTTAATGGGCTGAATGGCCTACTCCTGTTCCTATGTTCATGCAACTAGGGCCTCAGTGAGTACTGCATGCCGTTTTAGTCTCCTTAGGTCAGCTTAGCTAAGGTGGCCAAAACTGTATGCAGTTAAATGTGTCTGAGGGGATGCAACAAAAGGTTCACTGGATTGATTCCTGGGTTCTCTTGAGTTGAGATTGAGCAGAATGAGCCTATATTCTCTGGAGTTTAGAAGAATGACAGATAAGGTCATTGATACGTTTAATATCCTTCTCTCAGGCTTTCTCTCCTGACTGGAAACTAGAATGAAGAATCATGGTCTCAGAATAAAGTAATTTACCAGCAGAGAAGAAATTCATTCACTCAGATTGATTCGAGTCTTTACAACTCTCCAAAGGGCTTTGGATGTCTAACTATTGATAGTTAAAGTGGATAGTGATTTTCACATTCTAGGGAGAAATCAGGGGATCTCAGAATAGGCATACTGTCCAGCTCAGGTGATCTTACTGAATGGCAGAGTAGACTCAATGAGTCATTATTATGCTTTGATTTCTGATGTTCTTTGTTAAGTAAATGAGCTCCTTCGAAAATGTTAAACTACTCAAATTCAAAGGTCAGAAGTCACACGACGCCGGGTTATAGTCCAACAGGTTTATTTGAAATCCAAAGCTTTCCAAGCGCTGCCCCTTTTTCACTTCAACTGACAAAGGGGCAGCGCTTCAAAAGCTTGTGATTTCAAATAAACCTGTTGGGCTATAACCTGGTGCCGTGGGACTCCTGACCCTGTCCACCCCAGTCCAACAAAAGCAACTTCACACCACACACAAATTCAGTAACAGAAGGCAGCATACTGAATGAACTGGCTCATTAACTTTTTCAGACTGTGTACTCATTCATGCTGACAATTGGATGATATCAGAAACTGACAGGTGAGCTCTGCAAGGGAATTTTGTCTGTTATTTCATGACAAAACCACGGAAAAAGTTCCCCACAGCAGCAAAGTGACAACAGCCAGATCATCTGCTTTAGTCATGCGCGAAGAAATTCACTGTTCCTCCTGGAGATATTGCTGATGGTATTTTATACTGTGAGTGGTCAGACAGAATCTTGCTTTAATGTACACTGCACTGCAGGTTTAGCCTAGATTTTGTGCTCAATTCTTTGGAGTGTGAACTTAAAGAAATACTTCTGCCTATTTCATCTATATTCCAGAAACAGCGAATCTGATCAAAACATAAAATTGAGCAGGGCAAGTGTAAAATTTTAGTCATCATATTTAAATTTTGGTCTGGGATCAGCAACAGCTGAGAAAGATGTGCTGTTGGTTACTTAAGTTTATTTTTAAAATATGGTATGGTAGTTTACTCGACTAATAAATTTAATCACAAGTTCAAATCTTGTTGTAAACAATATTTGAATTTGAACCTAGTTTAACAAAATCAATCTGTGATCAGCTTAAATACAAAAGGGCCACAATGTGATTAGATTAGAACTGGTTCATTGATAGATGTTAGAGAAGAAAATTTGACAACTTTACCCAATCAGGGCCTGTGTGTGACTCCTGCCCCATTCAAACAGAACTGACTCTAAATAGCCCAATCCAGGCACTCATCTGTAGGGAGCAGAACCTATTGTCAACTGCAAAGGGCAACCAGGGATGGGCAAAAAAACTATCTCTGACCAGGGGTAACAAAGCCATTAAAATTTGACAGTGATTCAAATGCCTAAGTTCAGTGTAAAGCCTGAGATTGGAAGACATTTTCAGGATATGATATATTCAAGAAAGAGATAAAGTTTTCAAATTTTAAAGGTATCATAGGCATGTGAGAAAGCAGGAATATAGCACTGAAATACAGCATCAACTGTGATCATATTGAATGAACGAGCAGGCTCAAACAGCCAAATGGCCGACTCCTGCTCCTAGTTTTTAGAGCAGTAAGTATAAAATTGTTTCCAATAATGCAAAGCTGAAACTGTTTTCATTCACAAAATGAAATGTGACAAAAAGAGAGTTGATTCACAACAAGTTTGACAAACAATGGATGCACAGGTTTTATGGCTATTTAGCTACAACTTCATTACTGGTATGTTCCATCCTTCAGGGACAAGATGATGCTTTCTTGTTAAGATGTCAATTGACTATGTCCCTTCAAACAAAAACTGAGTTCTTCATAAAACTAGTGATTGGATTACAATGTTTAGATCCACTTCGTGAGCAATGTGCTGCTTTTAGCTACGTGTCCTGGATTAGTCTTATGAAATGTCTTACGAAATCCTTATGTCCAATTCTAGCACTGGAAAGCCGTATCAGTTTATCCCATGATATTGCTCCTTCTCCTGATGTGTTATGTTGCATTTTAAAAAGGTCAGATCAGAAGAAAATTGGCTGAGTTTCAACCTCAAAAGTTGCAGTTAAGTTGGCAATTTGTGAATTCCCAAATCAATACCAGTATATCAAGAGATTTGCACACTGAAACTAGATCCTGGAAAACTGGTCAGTTAGCAGGGCTGGTGCATTAAATTAACCATTTCATTTCACTTGGGCCAATATAGTTCTTGGAGGGGGTGCTACACTGTCAGATGTGGAGGCCATCCATCAGATGAGACATTACACACAGCATCCCACTCCCCACTATCTCCCCTTAGATGGACATGAAAGAACCCATGTCATTATTTTGAAGAAATTAAAAGCACAACAAAGACTGCTAGGATCAGAACGACAGCATACATGTTGTAATGGCAGCAATTTGAGATATCCTTTATACTGGACACAACAGTGAAGGATTGTTCGATATGCTCTGCAGGTTTGCCACCACAAACTGGCTGGATGAAGATCTTAAAACATTCAGCTACGTAGGAAGTAGATTTTCCAGATGTATCCTCCCCTCCATTTATATATGGAGATTAGCAACAGCCACAGAATGGAAATGGATGGGAAGCCATAGGGTATTCACAGGTTCGTGCCTTCAGGTCTTAGGCACTGGCCAAGTGAGACTGTTTATTGTCTCATCTGATGGATAGCATCCATATCTGAATCTACAAATTCTACACACACTTTCTCCCAACATCTGCATGGCTTTCCTCTGGGTGTTCCGGTTTCCTCTCAGACTAAAGATATGCGAGTTAGGTGGATTAGCCATGGGAAATGTGGGGTTACAGGGATAGGGTAGGGGGGTGGGTCTGGGTGGGATGCTTTTTGGAGGGTCAATGTGGACTCAATGGGCCCAATAGCCTGTTTCCACACCTGTAGAGATTCCACGGTTCAATGAGACTTTGGACGCAGACTCCCATGGGTTTCTAACTCTGGTCGAATGTATTATTGAACATTGTGTCAAAGACCTCATTGCCTCTAACCATCCCACTCTCATCATTGTTCACCAAACATCATATAGGAAACAGTTATAAGACCATAAGACCATAAAGACATAGGTGCAAAAATTAGGCCATTTGGCCCATTGAGTCTGCTCTGCCATTCAATTATGGCTGATAGGTTCCTCAACTCCATTCTCCTACTTTCTCCCCCTAACCTTTGATCCCCTTGATAATCAAGAACCTATCTATCTCAGTCTTGCAGTGAATTCCATAGATTCACCACTCTCTGGCTGAAGTAGTTTCTCCTTATCTCCGTTCTAGAAGATCTTCCCTTTACTCTAAGATTATCTGATTGAAAGATCATTGGTTCTGAGTCAAGCAGCCTTTCAACCCCAATTCCATTAATCAGCAAAAATGCTCAAAGAAAATGAAAATTAATGGTGTCTTCTTTGTCTATATCCAAATGATTTTTTTACACCTTTTGTTCACAACATTCCCATTGAGTCTCCAGGCACTGACAAGACAATTGCAGAGGCTTGGTGTTAACCCCAATCTTTCCTTTGGATAAAACTTTGCACCACAATCAAATTAGCCACATTTATTGGGTCATGCCGATTGGCTGCATCATGTTTTGCACATGAAACTGACAGGAAACAGAGTTCATTATGATTTGAGAGTGATGTATTTCATGTTGGGGGAATTAGTGTTTATAAATAATCACTTCATATTAACGGGAAACTGTTCAGGCTGAATTTGTTGATTGTTAAAAACACAATGCTGGTAAACAAGTATATTATCACATTTTATTACAGCTAGCATCCTAGACCATTTCTCCAATCCTCCACCCACAGTTCCACTTTGTCCATACTGTGAAGTATTCACTCATTTTTCTGTCATGAGTGCATATGTTTATTTTCCAGGCCAGCCCATTTAGACTCAAAGCACAGGGGCTGTGGAAGAATAATTAAAGAGTCAAAAGCAATTATATGTAGAATGTAGCTAAAGTTTAGAATTAGAGTTTGGAATGATGGGAAAATAGGTCAAGTAAGAGATATGTGACCCAAAGCTTAAGACATGTTCCACTTCAAGATAACGTACCAGCAACGACACGTTGTGGAACCATGACGTATGACATGTCAGATGACCTGCCTTAAGGGGATGTGATAAACTGTATGAGCTTATCTGCTTGTAACAACTGTCTCAATCTATAACGATGCATATAAGTATTGCCTTGTTTTTGTACTCATCGGAGTCAACGGACCTGACCTTTTGTCAGCGTTGCCTCCCCGTGATATCACGTAATAAAGCCTCTTTACCTCGAAGTCTAAAGCTCCAGTGTGTGACTAAATTAATATCTTCAACAAGGGAAAAACAAATTGTAGAGCATGGAAACAGACCCTTCAGTCCAACCTTTCCATGCCAACCAGATATCTTAAATTAATCTAATCCCATTTGCCACCATTTGGCCCATATTCCTCTAAATCCTTCCTACTCATATAATACCCATCCAGATGCCTTTTAAATGTTGTTATTGAATCAGCCTCCACCACTTCCTTTGGCAGTTCATTCCAATACACACCACCCTCTGTGTGAAAAAGTTGCCCCTTAGGCCCCTTTTAAGTCTTTCCCCTCTCACATTAAACCTATGCTCCCTAGTGTTGGACCCCCCTACACTGGGAAAATGACCTTGGCTATTCACCCTATCCGTGCCCCTCACGATTTTATAAACTTCTATAAAGTCACCCCTTAGCCTCTGATGCTTCAGGGAAAATAGATGCAGCTTATTCAGCCTCTCCCTATAGCTCAAACCCTCCAGTCCTGGTAACATTCTTGTAAATCTTTTCTGAAACCTTTCAAGGTTACCAACATCTTTCCTATAGCAAGGAGACTAGGACTGAACATGTTATTCCAAAAGTGGCCTAACCATTGAAATACCTATGTTAGGTCTCAGCAGGAAATAGCAATTAGCAAATAATATTTGTGCCAGACAAATGTTAGGTGATGACCATCTCTAACAAGAGATAGTCTAAACATTTCCCCTCGGCAATCAATAACACCCTAAAACATCCTCTCCTTCCACCACCAGCCGCTATATTTATTGTGTGTACCTCCTGCAAGATGGAACGCATAAACTCACCATGGCTTTTTCAATGGCACTTTCCAAACCCACAATGTCTATTTCCTTGAGATAACAAGGTGTAGAGCTGGATGAACACAGCAGGCCAAGCAGATTCAGAGGAGCAGGAAAGCTGACGTTTCGG
>NC_063344.1:12025361-12054512 GCF_021869965.1 Rhincodon typus | reverse complement strand
ACCCATTTCTGATGAAGGGTCTAGGCCCAAAACGTCAGCCTTCCTGCTCCTATGATGCTGCTTGGCCTGCTGTGTTCATCCAGCTCTACACCTTGTTATCTCATCAACTGTTTAGGTCACTTTTGGAATATTGCATCCAATTCTGTTCTCCTTGCTGTAGGATGAATGTTGTGAAATTTGAAAGAGTTCAGAAAAGACTTACAAGGATGTTGCCAGGGTTGGAGGGTTTGAGCTACAACAAAAGACTGAATAGGCTGGGGCTATTTTCCCTGGAGCATCAGACGCTGAGGGGTGACCTTATAGAGGTTTATAAAATCGTGAGGGATCTGGATAGGATGAATAGCCAAGGTCTTTTACCCAATGTAGGAGAGTCCAAAACTAGAGGGCAGAGGTTTAAGGACAGAGGGGAAAAATTTAAAAGGGTTCTAAGGGGCAACATTTTCATGCAGAGGGTGGTGTGTGTATGGAATGAGCCGCCAGAGGAAGTGGTGGAGGTGGGTACAAATGACAACATTTAAAAGGCATCTGGACGGGTATACGAATATGAAAGGTTTAGAGGGATACGGGCCAAATGCTGGCAAATGGGACTAGATTTACTTAGGATATCTGGTCAGCATGGACGATTTGGACCGAATGGTCTAATTCCATGCTGTATATCGCTATGACTCAAAAACTATTTGACCTTTTTTTTTGGTTTTTAGTTGCAAATTTGTTCCTTTCCATGGTCCAAAGTGGCTTAGAAATAAAGCATTTTCCCAACTTGATAATAAATGTTTTGAACACACATCATTAAACTTCTGGGAGAAATAATTTTTTTTGAATGCCGTACACTTCTGGGCCAACTTGATGAGACAATTGCTTTTTTGCATTCAAAAATTATTTTGTTTTGAGTCTGGACTTCTTCACTGTCAGCTTCAAGTTCCTATCTATTCAGAACATGTTCTATTCCTTTAATCTATGATTGAATGTTTCTCAAGTTCTACCATACACTCCTAGCCCTTGATGCATCGTATGGATGCAGACATTTTGTCACATAATCAAATGTAATAGTGACTCAGTGACTACTTCACTTCAGCTATCCATAACAGTGGTACAAAAGCAAAATCCATCCAGCCAGAAATAGCTAGTATAGCTCGTGATTGAATCAGGTGGACATTCAAACCTTGAGGCAGCCTATTCAACTGGACACAGCTGGAGGTTTTCCAAAACAATAAGATTCAATAGCCCAGTCAACATAGCCATCCTAGGAAGTGAAAACTTTGTCCCCACCAATCTATTAGTAGCAGATGCATCCGTTCATGACATAATGGTAGGTGTTGACCACATCACAGTGTTTGTGGAGACAAAGTCCCACCTTCACATTGAGAATACCCTGCATCATGATGCGCGGCACTACAACCATACTTAATGTGTTAGAAACGAACAGTTCTGGCAGCTCAAGACTAAGTATCCACGAGGCACTGCAGACTATCAGCAACAGCAGAAATATATCCAATGTATACAATCTGTAATCTCCTGGCCCAGGGTATCCCCCACTCTGCCAATAAATGCCAAACTAAGTGACCAACCCTTGTTCAACATAGATTGTAGGAGGTCTTGCCAAAAGCAGCATTTGATATGGCTAAAAATGAAGTGCCAACCTAGTGAGCTACGAAACAGGACTACTTGCATGCAAAACGGTATAATGATAGATAGTGCTAAGCAGTCCCACAACTGATGGATCTGATTAAAAGCAGGAATAAGGCTGGAATTCTGTAATGAGCAACTCATCTTCTGACTCCTGAAAACAGTCTACCATCTAGAAGGCACACGTCAGGACTGTGATGGAATACTCTCCACTTTCCTGGATGAACATTCCAGGAAGAGGCTCGACACCATCCAATGAAGATCATCCCATTTAATTGGCACTCGATCTAATACATTCAGCATCAACTCCCTCCAACACTGATGAACTGTGCCAGCAGTGTATACTATCTACAGCATGCACTGCAGCAACTCACCAAGTCAACTCCAACAATATTTTTTAACCCATGACATTACCACCTAGAAGGATAAGGGCAGAAGATACATGTGGACACTGTCAACTGCATAATCCCATACAAGCAGCATACTATTCTGTCTAGCAACTCTATTGCCATTCATTCATTATTGCTGGGTTAAAATAGCACTGTGGGGTTACCTAGACTATGTGAACTGCAGCAATTCAAAATCACCACCACTATCTCAAGATCAGTTAGCAATGGGCAATAAATGCTAGACTAATGAGAAATGCTTGCATCCCATTCATGATATTAAAAAAAAACTTAGCTCTGGGGGATGGCATATACTTGTCTTTATTGTCACTATTACTGTTTGCTGCAAATGCTTTTCCACTGTAGTTCCATTTATCACCAAAATCCATTACAAATCACGATGTTGTGTTAACATCACTGATTTGGTAATCCAGAAGATGAAGATATTTGGTGGAGTTTACATTAAATCAATTAATAAGTTAAGTTGGTTAATAAACATCTGGAATAGAGAAATAGCATCAGTAATGGTCCTACAAAAATTTTATTGATTGTTTTGAAAACTCATCTGGTTGTCTCTTGCTCACTTAAGCAAAAGAAAGTCTACTTTCCTTACCTGATCTAGCCTTCATGTGATTTCAGATCCACAGCGATATAGTTGATTCTTAATTATCCCTCAGAAACTGGCTACCAATTTTTTTTCAGAAAAGTCTAAATGGATTAAAACTAGATGGGCCACCTGAATTACCTGAGAGACAAGAAACATCAACAGCAGATCCAACCTACAAGCATTCCTAGGAGGTCTATTCGGAGAGCTATCCCACATACTAGATGGCAATAGCTTGACATAGGCACAGTTGCAGAGTCATACATCACAACGTCCCAGGCATGGTCATCAGCAGAACAGCAGCACAGTGATACGCATTCGGAAATGAGTTATCGTGACAGTCATCAACATTGGCATTGAACTCTTTGAAGTCTCATAGCATCATGGGTAAGGAAGCCTCCTGTTGATTACAACCTACCACCCCTCAGCTCCTCCATGTTGAACATCAACTGGAAGAAACATTAACGATGGTATCATCAAGGGTGACTCTGCAGCACGACTAGTTGCCAAACTGGTTGAATCCTGATGGTCACATATGCTAAACTGAACCAGTGGGAGGAGATGAGGGAACAGAATAAGTTTGTTCTCGCGAATCTACCTGTCACAGGTATATAGGTGGCAGTGACCATCACATAGTCCTTATGAAGGCCAAGTCTCAAATTCACAGTGAGCATATCCTCCACTGTATTCTGTGATGCTACCAACAAGCTAAATGGTATAGATTTAGAACAGATCCAGCAAGTTCAAGACTTGGCTCCATCAGTAGCAGAATTATATTTAACCACTATATACAATCTCATACGAAGAGCAGGGACACCTGCTATTGGCATTACTCTGCACCATCCTCATAGTGAACTGGGTTCGCTGGCCCCTTCCATGGCCCAGCTTGTGCCCCTCTCTACTGTTTACCATTTTGCCAGGAAATCAACCTTAGTTTAATGAGGATTTAAGAAGGGCATGACAGGAACATCACCAGGCACACCTCAAACTGTGGTGCCAATTTAGTGAAGCTGCAACACAGGACCACTTACATGCAAAACAGCAGAAAAGCATGTAATGGATAGAACAAAGCGATCCCACAACCAATAGCCTGCATCAAAGTTCTGCAGACATGCCACATCCAGCTATGAATCATCATAGACAATTAAACAATTAAGAGAAGGGGGGCCCCTTCCCCCAAGGGGGGGGGAAAAGGGGGGGGGGGGGGAAGGCGGGGTAAACCTATCACCTCTTGGCAAAGACAAGGCTGAAAAAAGCCACAGCCTACTGCTTCAACAAGTCTTTAGAGTGGTGTCCTAGGCCCAACCAGCAGCTCACCATGACCTTCTCAAGGGCAACTAGAGGTAGACAATATATACTGGCCCAGCCAGCAATGCCAATGTCTCACCAGTGAATAAAAAAATCATCTTTCCTCCATTATAAAGTCAGCAGTGAGGATGTTCACTGATGATTGCATGACATTCAACACCAGTCAGGACTCCTCAGATACTAAAGCAGCCCATGTTCATATGCAACAAGATCCGGGCAATGTCTACGTTCAGGCTGATAAGTGACAAGTGATGCTCTGGCACACAAGAGCTAGGCAATGACCATCTTCAACAAGAGAGAATCCAACCATTTACCCTTGAAATTCAATGGCATCTGAATCCCCCACTCTCTGCATTTTTTGGGTTATTATTAACATGTTACAGAACTGACCAGCCATATAAATACTGTGGCTACAAGAACAGGTTAAATTTTGAGAAGTGTAGCTCACCTCCAGTTTCACAATTGCCTGCCTACTACCTACACAGGTAAAGAGAGGGATGGGATGCTCTCCACTTGGATGGATGAATGCAGGTCCAACCATGCTCAAAAAGCTTGTCACCATCCAGGATAGAGCAACTCACTTGATCGGTACCCTATCTAGCATTCCATACATTGATTCTCTCCACCAATAGAGCACAGTGGCAGCAGTAATTCTCCAAGGCTCCTTTAACAGCACCTTTCAAATCCATGATCTCTACCATCTAGATGCATGGGAACACCACCAATTGAAAGCTCCTCTCCAAGTCCAATCTATCTTGCCATGGAAATGTATTCCTGTTCCTTTACTGTAATTGAGTCAATATTCTGTATCTCCCTTCCTAAGAGCATTATGGATGTGCCTATACTAAACGTGGACTCCAGCTGAAAAATATGGCTCACCATCACCATCTCAAAGGCAATTAGAAATGGATAACAAAGGCTGCTCTTGTCATTAATGCTCAGATTCCATGAAATACAGTCATAGAAAGCCATACAGTCCTACTGCACAGAGACAGGCCCTTTGGCCCAAACTGGTCTGTGCCAACCAAAATGTCCATCCACGCTAAGCCCATTTCCCTGCACTTGGCCCATATCCTTCTAAACCTCTCCTAACCATGTATTTGTCTTTTAAATGTTGTTAATGTACCCATCTCAAACACTTCTGCTGGCAGCTCATTCCATATGCATACTACCCTCCGTGTAATAAAGTTGCCTGTCAGGTTTCTGTGTATTCTTTCCCCTCTTACCTTAAACTGATAACCTTTAGTCCTTGATTCCCCAAGCCTGGAAAAAAGACTGAGTGCGTTGACCCTATCTATGCCTCTCATGATCTTATACACTTCGATAACAACCCCCTCAGTCTCCTATGCTCTAAAGAAAAAAGTCCTAGCTTGTTCAACCTCTCCTTATAACCCAGTCCCTTCAGTCCTGGCAACATTTTTGTAAATTTCTTCTGCACTCTTTCCAGTTTAATAACATACTCCCTATAGCAAGGTGACCAAAACTGAACACAATACATCAAGTGCAGCCTCACCAATGTCATGAGAAGGAGGGATATAGTTGCAAGAATAAAATAATTGTATAAAAACATAAGAGCTAACAATTCAGCCCCTTAAGCTGTTCCATCATTTGATATGATCAGAGCTGATCTCATCTCGACTTCAACTCCACTTTCCTGCCCGCTCTCCATAACCCTTCAGCCTATTACTAATTAAAAGTCTGCCTATCTCCTTCTTAAATTTACTCACTGTTCCAGTATCCGATGCACTCAGAGGTGGTCCTGCCAATTTTAAATCTGATACCTCTTATCCTAAGTCTATGAACTGTCATTCTAAAGGCTGAGAAGTGACCTTATAGAGGTTTATAAAATCATGAGAGGCATGGATAATGTAAATAGACAAGGTGGTTTCCCTAGGTGAGGGAGTCCAAAACTAGAGGGCATAAGTTTGAGGTTAGAGAGGAAAAATTTAAAAAGGACTTATGCGGCAACTTTTACACGCAGAGCTTAGAGTGTGTATGGAATGAGGTGCCAGAGGAAGTGGTGGAGGCTGGTATAATTACAATATTTAAAAGGCATCTGGATAGGTATATGAATAGGAAAGGTTCAGAGGGATATGGGCCAAATGCTGGCAAATGGGACTAGATTAATTTAGGATATCTGGTCGGCATGGATGAGTTGGACTGAAGGGTCTGTTTCCGTGCTGTGTAGCTCTATGACTCTACGTCTAAATTGCCCTACCTGAGGAAACATCTCTCTACATCTACTTTGTCAATGCCCTTTAGCATCTTATGTAACTTAATTAGATTGCCTCTCACTCTTCTAAACTCCAGATAGGCCTAAACTGCTCAACCTCTCTTTATAAGACGAACGCCCAATCGCTGGAATCAATCTAGTGAATGTCCTCTAAGCTGCCTCCAATAAAACTATATCGTTCCTCAAGTAAGGGACCTACATTGTATGCAGTCCTCCAAGTTTTGTCTCACCAATGTCTTCTACAGTTGCGCAATACTTCCCTACTTTTATACTCTGTTTCTTTAGCATAATTCCATTTGCCTTCCTTATTACCTTGATGCCTATGCTGACCAAACAAACATTTGATTTCCCAGAGTACACTCAGTGTGCACAGAGGGCCTAACTAATAGTGTGTCTTTCATTCTTAAAGTCACATCCTTGTTTTCAATTCCATCTATGATCTGATCTTGCTTTCTGTGGCTTCTTCCTAATCCACAACACTCTACATTCTTGGCTTTCCTCTAATTCCAGATTCTTGAGATTTCTCAATTTTGTTTTCTCCACAAATGATGTCTATATCTTTAGTTCTCTTGGATCTAATTTCTGGAACACATTTACTTAAGCCCCCTGCCTCTCAACTTCACTTTCTTCAATTAAGACCTTCCTTAAAACCTATTTCTTTGATCAAGTCTTTGGTCTTCTCTCTAAATATCTGCCTATGTGTTTCAGTATTAATTATGTCTCCTAACATGAATAAAAACAGAAGTTACTGGAAAAGCTCAGCAGCTCTGGCAGCACCTGTGAAGAAAAAGATCAGAGTTATGTCTCCTAACATATCTGAGTTACCCAACTGGAAGTTTGATCTTTAGTTCTTTAAAAAAATTCATATCATGTGAACATCACTGTTAGGCCAGCTGTTATTGCTCAGAGGGTAATTAAGAGTCAACAACATCGCTGTGAATCTGGAGGCACATATCGGCCAGACCAGATAAGAATGGCAGATTTCCCTCCCTAAAGAACATTGGGTTTGTTTTAATGTCAATTGTTACATGGTCACCACTACATCAGCTTTGCATTTTCCCAGTTTTTAACCAAATTCAAATTTGACCACCTGCCCATCATTTGAATCTAAGTTCTCAGAACCTTAGCTTGGTATCTCTGGGTCTCTAGCCCAATGACATTGCTGCTACACTACCAGGTCCCCTCTCTTTCCAACTCACTATATTAGTTCATTGTTAGGAAACATGTCTAATGTAGCAAACTGTCCTCAGGTAGGGCAGATACAAACCACATAAACTGTTGGGTGCTAAATGACTTGATGTGCATTGTTTACAATCGAAGGAAGATCATCTTTAGAAATCTTGTTACACACCAGTCCCTCGGAAAAGGGAGAAAAGAAAGGATTAAATTATTAAGTATTTTCTCACTCTTCAATATTTAACTGTGACATTTGGGAACTTGTTTTGACAAAAAGACTTTCAGGATGGCAAGCTGCATTATAAATTCTCCAGAAATGAGGAGCAACAACTTTCACTTGGAGAGTAAACTTGCCCAAGTTGCTTTGACAGGAGCATTATCGGATAAAATTTGACAACAAGCAGAGTAACATAATATTCAGACTGATGCCCAAAAGCTCAGACAAAGGGGTAGATTTCTCACCTGGAATTTGAAAATTTTATCAACTTCACTTTCAACTACCATTCTGCTCTCTCCTTCACCTGGTCCATTTCCGAGTCCTCTCTTCCCTCCCTTGATATCTTATTTTCATTTCTTTGGATAGACTGGCTACCAAAATCCACTATAAACCCACTGACTCCCACAGTTACCTTGGCTATATATCTTCACACCCTGCTTCCTATAAAGACTCTATTGCCATTCTCACAGCTTCTCCATCTCCATCACATCTGTTCTGATGATGCCAACATCTACAGGGGGGCCTCTGATTTGTCCACCTTCTTCCTGAAACTGAGGATTGCTTGCGGTTGACAGGGTCCTCAGCCGTGCCCAATCCATCTCCCACACTTCGGCCCTCACCCCTTCTCTTTCCTTCCACAACAGCAAGAGGATCCCCCTCATCCTCACTTACCACAACTCCAGCATTCACATTCATAGGGTCATTAGCCGTCATTTCCACCACCTCCAGTGGGATGTCACCACATGACACACATACCCCTCCCCTCCCTTGTCAGACATCCACAGGGACCGTTCCATCGGGGTCACACTGCTCCACTCCTCATCCACTCTCAACACTCCCCTATGGCACCTTCCCCTACAATTGCAAAAGGTGTAACACCTACCTGTTTACTTCCTCCCTCCTCACTATCCAAGGCCCTAGACACACCTTCCAGATGAAGCAGTGCCTTACCTGCACTTCACTCAATCTAGTCTACTGTATTCGCTGCTCACAATGTGGTCTCCTCTATACTGGGAAAATGAAATTCAGATGGGGTGACCGCTTTGCAGAACACCTATGTTCTGTCCGCTACAAAAAAAGACTCTGAGCTGCAGTTGTCTGCCACTTCAACACACCGTCATGTTCCCTGGTCAACATCTCTGTCTCAGGGTTGCTGCAGTGTTCCAGCAAAGTTCAGCGCAAACTAGAAGTACCGCGTCTCATATTCTGCTTGGGGACGATGCAGCCTTCTGGACTCAATATCGAATTTAATCGTATTAAGGCCTGAGTACGTTGTCCCATGTCCTTACCCCAAACTCCACACACCAGGCCTTGTCATCACATGAGCTGCTACCACAAATAAACCATTGGCAGACACTAATGGTCCCCATTAGCAGCTATTTATTTCCCCCAGTCTGACCTTTATACATGCCTTTGTCTGTCCAACGGTTGTTCTGTCTTTGTCTGGGCTCCACCGATCATTTACTCCCTGCTAACCCTCACCCCCACTACATCGTTACCCCATCTTCAGCATATATGTCAGCCTTTTCCAAGCTAATAACTCTGCTTTCTCTCCACAGATGCTGCTAGACCTGCTGAGTTTCTCCAGTAATTTCTGATTTTGTTTTTGATTTAATGGAGTATCTTGAAAGAAGAAAGAGAGCTAGAGATGGAGGAGTTTCAAGTTTGAGGGAATGTTGGGTTTTGAAGTCGAGGCAGCTGTGAGTACGGTGGAACTCTTGTTCTGTAGAGTTGTGTGAATGATGTCTCACATGGCAATTATACATGCAAATGTTTACAAGTCATGAGATTTGTTATCCCGACTGAGCTGAATATGTGCACTATCGAGGACAGTTTTTTTCTCATACGCATGGGAGGTGGGAGTCACTGCCAGATTCCAGACCCACAGCAATGTGATTGACTCTCACCTGAATTAGGATGGGCAATAAATGCTGGCCTAACCAGTGATACCCACAAGCTGTGAATGAATGATAAAAAAAGCTGTAACGTGGTCTGGAGCAGAACTCAAGCTGCATATTAGTGATCAGCTTGTTCCTTTGCAAGTGCTGGCTGATAACACTGCCAACACCTTCCAAGAGTTTGCTGATAAATGAGTAGCCTAATAGGGCTGGATTGAACTTGTCCTTCATCTTGTACACTGGACATACCTGGGCAATTTTCCATTTCTTTCGAGTAGATAAAAATGTTGAAACTGTACTGAAACAACTTGGCTCTGGGGAGTGGCAAGCTCTGAAGCACAAGTCTTCAGTACTATGGCCAGAATGTTGTCAAGGTCCATCTGAAAATTTGAGAAACTGTGTTCAGAACTACAAATGTCCACTACAAAAGTACAGACTCCTACAATTATCTTGACTACATTTCCTCACATCCTGCCTCCTGTAGAGACATTCTCCCAGTATCTCTATTTCTGTCATATCCATTCTAATGATGCATTTTCCATCCCAAAGCTTCAGCCATGTCTTCTTTTACCCTCAACTGAGAATCCCCACCTGACATAGTTAGCTGGATCCTCCAATATTTCTGATCTCCTTCATACAGTTCTGTGTTACCCCTTCCCTTCCCTTCCAGAGCAGTAATATTCCTCTTGTTCTCACCTTTCACTCCATCAGCGTCCCTATTGAATGGATTATGCCTTGCCATTTCCACCAACTCCAACTTGATGCAATCACTAAATGCAAGTTCCCTGCCCTTCTTTTTCTAAATTCCAACATCCTATGTCAACTCCTCAGACATTCCTAATACCTAGTGATGTAATAAAAGTGAATATGAGGATGTAACAGAGACATTCAGCAATCGTTTACTAGAAGCTGTGAATAGTGAAGAAGTCTGTACCAGACAGAGATATACAGTATGTCATACATTATACCTATAGATAAAGGAGTTGTGCTGAAATCTACCCCAATACTAACTATAGTCAATATTAGTTAAAGGAACCCATTCAAATTTAAATTCAGATGTATCAAATTTAGACTGGTTCCAGAAGAAGATCCCCCATTACCTATATTCCTAAACTCAAGGGTGAGTTAAGAATAGTTTTGATAACATGGGAGTTAATGTTTATCTGGGAGGGAGCAAATAGGAAAGGGGAGTTAGGCCACAGATCGATCAATGATGATCTTATCAAATGGTGGAGTTAGTTGTCCAGATAAAAAAATTGCTATGTTTAATAGACGGTAGGGCCCAGTTGAATCATCTGGTAACAAAATACTGTACTTTGACAGTAACAGTTGACTTGGAACTTGTTTTCATAAATGTTCATGTACAATTTTAACATTGGTAGTTCAAACCAATGCTGGGGGCAGCACGGTGGCTCAGTGGTTAGCACTGCTGCCTCACAGTGCCAGGGACCCGGGTTTGATTCCATCCTTGGGCAACTGTCTGTGTGGCGTTTTCACATTCTCCCTGTGTCTACGTGGATTTCTGCTGGATGCTTTGGTTTCCTCCCACAGTCCAAAGATGTGCAAGTTAGGTGGATTGGCCATGCTAAATTGCCCTTAGTGTTCAGGGATATGTAGGTTAGGTGCATTAGCCATGGAATGCAGGTTTATGGGGATGGATCTGGGTGGGATACTCTTCAGTGGTTCAATGTGGACTAGTTGGGCTGAATTCCCTGTTTCCACACTGTAGGGATTCTATGATTTGCATACAGAATGGTTCAACAACTTGAAGGAAACTGCATATAGCTAAAGGCATAGCTGCATATGTTATGATCTGTCCCTTTCTTAAGTAAAAATTCCAATCCCGAAAACAATCAAAGTCTGATGTGGTAAGCATAAAATTGATAATTGTTTCTCTCCACAGCAAGTCATTTACAGTTGTTTTGATTCTATGGACTGGAATATTAAAAAAAGGTACAGTCACCATAGGTCCTAGCAGATCACTCTTGTGAGAGAAGGCAGAACAGTTGTGGTGGTTTAATCTAAGGGTCATCATGCCTTAGGTGAGGAGAGAAGTTGAGGAGAAGAGTCCATCATGGTAACCTTAGCCAGTGCAGGAATTGAATGCACACTATCACAAATTAACCGTCCAACTAACTGAGCTAACAAACCCCCCGGAATATTATAGCTGTAGTGTGGCATATATAAAGCTTTTACATCGATGCCACCTCTAACATTCTTTTTGCCTGTTGAATGATGTTTTATGATGACAGACTGTAACACAGAATGCATCACTCTCATGTTGATGCAGCAGCTATGTTGGCTTTGATCTGTTCCTTTAGAGTTATAGCATGTAACTTTAAATAGATGCTTGTGTTAATTGTCAATTAATTGCTGTTAATCAGGAAAGTTTGTTGATTGGCTGGTGCCTTGCCAAGAATCAGATTCTCAATCCATCAGCTTTCTCATTAACAAGCAACATAGATGTAGCTAGTTCTTTATTCACATCCTCCTGAAGGTGCTGGGGGCGCTGTCCAATGGTGTGGTACCTCACATTGGTTCCAGTAGATTGTGGCCATCAACCTCCCCTTCTTGATATTTTGAATTAACAGATCAATGTGACACATTTCTGGAGCAGGTGCAACTTGAATCCAGGCCTCCTAGTTCAGAGATAGGGACACTACAGCTAGGCAACAAAGATCTCTTGCAACATAGATGCAGGTATTTTCTGATCAGCTTGTTCAGAGACGTTATTTCACACCACTGGAGCAGGTGGGACTTGAACCTAAGCCTTCTGGCTCTAAGACAGGAACACTACGACTGCACCACAAGATCCCTTACAAAGTAGATGCATGTAACATTCCATTGTTGGTAACATCTGTTTTCACTCTATTCATGGTTATGTTGTTTTCTGGATTCCGATCTCATTTTAATCAACGATATGTGAAAAATGACTAAGAGTTGCCAAAATAAATATTTTGTTTGAAGCAATCCAGGATCATTTTTCATGCCAACTTTTTGAAAGATGCATGAGCAATTTGAGAACACTTGAATGTACTTTAGTAGATTTGAAAATTACAACAAGCAAACAGATAGGCGAGGGCAATATCGTCACCAAGGTCTGCCAAGCAAGGCCAATGCCTGGTATAATTAGAAACACAAATTACATAATCAGTATACGATCAATCTAGTCAGGTGTGCAACATGTTGGCACATTTGATCTGTGACACAGAGTAACTTAGTGCCAATGCGCTTTTCGGATCACAGTTGAGTTCTCAAGAGCGGGCTGTAGGTTGAGACTGGGAGAAAGGTGGGTGAGAACTCTGCTCCACCAGAGGCAGATGGCATGCCACTTATTTTGATTAACCACTGAGCAACATTGGCAGAGTCTTGAGGAGCAGATTGCAAACAGCCTGCCCTCTTGGCTTGCAAGACGGTTTGTAATGAGATGGCTGTGCAGCTTTGGGGACCCTGCAAATGTATGAAATCATTCAGCAAAAACAAAAGTTCCAATGATTAAATTCAATGACTAGATTCAAAATGTTGCTTTGAAATTTGAAATTCTTGCTTGGAGTGGGAAAATAGAATCTATGGCAGGAAACCATTCAGTCTCTTGTGCCCGTGCCAACTCTTTCAATCAATTATCCAATTCTGTCTCACTCTGGAACATTTTGCCTAGCAGATATATCCTACTCAACTACATAGCCAAAATACTTTTGAAACAATTGAAAATTAAGTGAATATTATAAACAGCATTCATTTTATAGTGCCAGTGCAATATGTGAAGCCTGAGTGTTTGCAGGATTTTCGCTTTTAATGCTTTAACGTAAATTGGGATACTTCCTGGATTTTCACTAATAGAATAGGAATGCACAATGTCATGAGATTCCATAACACTTCCTTTGTTCTTGTAGGATAAAGCCCATAACTGGAAGGAAAAGAAGCCAGGTATTTGGGAAGGGCATAAAAGCGCATGTGAACGTTCATGAAGGAGATGGTGTTGCTCATTCTGGGAAAGGCCATGACTGAGTGCTACAATCTCAGCAGATGTTATTACTGAGCAACTCAAATTCAAGTGAGAAATCTAGTCTGTTAGATGATATTTTGTATCTTTTACATTAATTTAATTACTTCACTGAACCACAAGCACACAAACAGCTGCAGATTTGTTTTTAATAAGTTAACTGCATAAAAACATTTTTTTTTAAAAAATCAAATAAAACAAACCAAGCTATCTGAATAAAACATAACTTGAAATGTTTCAAAACAAACATCAAAACAAAGTTGCATCTCTTCCCCAAAACTATCACTTTACACATAATCAAAAGTCTGAGATTATTTTCTTCCTTAAATATTTGTGAGTTTAACATATTTGCTTCTTCTAAATTTCTATCCTGTAAGCCAGAAAGCCTTTTCCTAGAATACTCACACATCTGAAGAAATTAGACCTTCTCAGTTTTGAATAACCAATGCAGATTTCTAAGCAAACTGCCCTCGAGATTTCACAGCTACACTCTTTTTAGTAAGGTAACTTACTTGCTTAACTACTCTGAGCAATCTGTTTTTCCAGAACAGACTATATTTGCTTCTGATCCAGTCAGATAATCTTTGAACTTTTTAAAAGCTTTTTAACTAAATTAAAAATAACTTGTTCATCCTAGATTGTGGTATAGCTAAGTGGTTTAATGTTTTCTCTCTTTGATTATAAACTCCCACATTATAATAAACTTCCATTAACATTCTAGGGATCCTTTAAGTGATCTGCTCTCTAAGCTGTACTGATTTAAAAGTCTGCTTCTGGAAAGACTGACCAAATTAATTTTAAACCTCTTCTCAAAAATAGAATAATACTCATATCCCATGTAACTCTAAATAAAATACGTTAATATCTACAAATCACACAAATTTCATCAACGAGGCTGTGGCTAGCAACAGGATTAAATCAATTGAAAATGATGGTATCAAGATACTTAGCTCTCCTTCTCAAATCTTATTACCGTTCATACCCCTTTCCAATGCAGATAATACTGGTGGATACTTCTTATTTCCAATCACCCATCACCACAACCTGGCCTATGTCCCATTTTTTTTCTTTCCAGATTCCCAAGAAATACAACCTGGCCAGGCAACGGACAAAGACTAAGGAAACAGTCATTAATGAAAGCATAACTTTGGTTAATTTACAACTTGCAATCAACAGCTCACATACGAATATTGTATGTAGTTTCGGAGATATGTGAGACATTGGGCACAAGCGTCCCACAGCCGAATAAGAGAGGTGGATAGTGAAGGTACCAGCTCACCAGAGGTTGCATGCAGTTTCTGCTTCAGAGGACCCAGACGAGGACAGCAATGAGGCAGGCTGTAGAGAATGGCAGATGGGTGGGCAAATTTAAATGCTTGGTGTACTGTGCTAGAAAATCAATGTTGAATGTTCAGAAGCTAGAAGCAGTCCCACACCATGTCGACAAAATCTGCAGCACATGCTTTCCAGCATGGACCTAGTGGCCAAACAGATGCAACACACGTTTTGCTTCTTCATGGTGGAATGGGTGAGGGCTGATGCTTCTTGCGAGGCCAAAAATTATTGTCTATCGTTCGTTGTACTGGCGAAGTGATGGTGAGCCACTTTCTTGAACTTTTGCAGGCTGTCAGGTGTAGACGCACCCAGAGTGCTGCTGGAAAGGGGAGTTTCAGGATTTTGACCCAGGGGACAGCGATAGAGATCCAGTTTTGGCTTGGAGGGGATGCATGAAGTAGGATATGATGGCTGATGCCCATTTCCACTGCAACAGAGAGAGATTCAACCAAAAGTCAAAATGCTGTAGTGGAAGCTGTTGCACAAACTTAACTTACTGTCGTGCAAACTAAACAAACACCGAGAATGCTGGAGAATCTCAACAGGTCTGGCAGGTGGAGAGAAAAGCAGAGTTAATGTTTTGCATATACTGTAACTCTTCTTCCATTATTGAGTCCTGAATGAGCACAGGTTCACAATAGGCAGTGATGCTGAAGACATTATGGTTGCAACCAGGATGTTATACATTGACCCACATATTATGTAGACTATGGTCCCACACCGCAGATCCACTGAGGGACTAGAATTCCTTTCAGTTGAAATGAGATGCACCGTATCAATAGCCCTCTGAACCATGGGGTTGCCTGCAATCCTTACAAATCCTCACAGTTGTCAGTCTTAAAAATGGAGGCACTTTTAAGGGTAAAACAGAGCAGATATTTTCAATCAAGCTGCCCAGGCATAGACCTTTGGAATCGGTGGAACTTAAACCCAGGCCTCCTGGCTCAGAGTTAGGGGCATTACCATTACACCACAAGAGTCCAGGTTAAAGGAGGCAATATTTTCTAATCTACTGGCTCAGACATGTTGTGACACACCTCTGGACAGGTGGCTCTTGATCCTGGGCCTCCTGGCTCAAAGCCGGGGACACTGCCACCAGAGCCCAGGAAAATCCAGAAGATATTTTCTAATCAATCTGTTCAGGGATGTTGTTGTACACCTCTGGAGCAGGTGGGACTTGAACCTGGGTTCTCCTGGCTCAGTGATAGGCACACTACCACTCCATCACAAGAGCTCTCAGGGTAAACCAGAATGGCTCTAGGCTTGATTGAGAGAACAGGTATTGCTCAGTGGAGTTCTGTGTTCAAGTCCCAATTGCTCCAGAAGTGTGTCTTAGCATGCCCCAATATATTGTTTAAAACAATGTCCCATTGAGTTAAATTCGAGGGATCTTGTGGTATAGTGGTAACATCCCTGTCTCTAAGCTGGAAGACTTGGGTTCAAGTCTCACTACCTGTGTGTTATACAGGGTCATAGAGTTGTACAGAATGGAAACAGACCCTTCGGTCCAATTCGTCCATGCCGACTAGATATCCTAAATTAATCTAGTCCCATTTGACTCATACCCCTCTAAACCCTTCCTATTCATGCACCCATCCAGATGCCTTTTAAATGTTGTAATTGTACCAGCCTCCACCACTTCTTCTGACAGCTCTTCCATACACACTCCACCCTCTGCATCATCATTTATCTGAATAGTTTGATTAAAAATAGGAAGAGTTGGGTATTTCCTTAGTGTTCGCTCCAGTTGCTGCAGGAAGAATTGTGAATGGAAATTGGTGTTAAACCATAGATTACAACAAAACTTTTGTAAATTGCTGAATGTCTTTAGTTTCTTGACACAACATATGGACACCAGTCTATTAAAAGTACACACCCTGCTGCTTTTCTCTGGGAACAGAAAATCATTTGAACATACTGCATAAGGAACCTCCCTTATCCAGCAGTGCAATGCAAATTGTTAAATGCTGCTAACGCCTTCAGATCATTCCACACCCTGAACACTCTCCGCTATTCATTAAGATCCTGGCTAATCTAATCATGGTCTCAACTCCACCTCCTTGTCTTACACCCGCCTTCCCCCAAAATCCACCCTCTCCCAAAATCCAGCACAAGCTCCACTCCGAGCTGCGCACCATTCTAACTTTAAATATATTGTTGTTCCTACACTGTCTCTCTGACAAAATCCAGATGTTGTACCAACCTCCTACTGACTGCAGTCGTTCAAGAAGACAACTCACTGCCACCTACTTGTGACAATTAGGGATGGGCAATGAATACTGCCCAAGCTAGTCATGCCCACATCCTGTTAATGATTTGGAGCTTTGAAATCAGAATTCATAAGAGGCCGAACTGTCATTGGAATTAATGATGAGCTTTTGCCAAATTTACAAAATCTGAAGAAGCCCTAATTTTGGAGAAAACTCTTGAGACTGAGGTAGAAGCAGAAACTAGGACGATACATGGACAAATCCTGAGAAGCTTATTACAGAAGACCCATGGAACACATTTACTTCACAAGGTATAAGCATTTTAAAGACATATGTGACAAGCAACATGAAAAATAAGCCAAACTACAGATACCAAAACCAGCATCATTGCTTTGGAGCTAAAATTTCATGAGTACAAGCAATGCTGAGCTATGGCAAAAGAACATCATTTCAGTAAAATTATGGATGATGCAGTGGTATCATCACTGACAAGTAATCCAGAGACCCGGATAATATACCAGAGACAAAGACAAAAATTGCTGGAAAAACTCAGCAGATCTGGTAGCATCTGTGGAGAGAGAACAGAGTTAACATTTTAGGTCCATTAACCCTTCTTCAGACAAGAGTCAAAGGACCCTAAATGCTAACTCTGCTTTCTCTCCACAGATGCTGCCAAACCTACTGAGGTTTTCTGGCAATTTCTGTTTTTGTTTCTGATTTCCAGAACCGGCAGTTCTTTGTTTTTTTTTAATCTACCATGGACTCAGGTAAAATGACGGCGGAATTCACATTAAAATTTTTTTAAAAATTGGAATTAAAAATCTAAAGATGACTGTGGAACCATTGTTGATTGTTTTCAAAATCCTATCAGGCCCTTTAGGGAAGGATATCCACCATCCTTATCTGGTTTGGCCTATATGTGACTCCAGACCCATGCAATGTGATTGACTCTTCCTTCTGAAATGACCAAAGAAGCCACTCAGTTGTATCCACTGCTACAAAGTCTGAAAAAAGGAATGAAATCAGATCACAGCATCACTACAGTGCGGAAGCAGGCCATTCGGTCCATCGAGTCCACACTGATACCCTGAACACCATTCCACCCACCTTATCCCTGTAGTCTTGCATTTCCCATGGCTGCTCTATCTAGCTTGTACATCCCTGAACACTACGGGCAATTTAGCATGGCCAATCCACCTAACCTGAGCATCTTTGGACTGTGGGACCAAACCGGAACATCCAGAGGAAACCCACGCAGACACAAGGAGAATGTGAACTCCACACAGACAGTTTCCCAAGGCTGGAAGCAAACCTGGGTCCCTGGCGCTGTGAGGCAGCAGTGCTAACCACTGAGTCACCGTGCCATTCCACCTGATGGACCACCTGACTTTGACCTCAGAACCTGAAATAGCAGCTGGAAATCCAGCCTTGTCGATGCTGCAAAAGCCATCTCACAGATCTATGAAAGCACAGCCTGATATAGTCATAACTCACAGAACTCACCTTATACATTTTGTAATTAATTCTCCATACACACATCAATTATACAAGTTAACTTTGTGTTGAATCAAACAACCTCAGTCTTAGAGTAGCTAAATAGAATTCTGGCTTATACTTTGCCCCACATCTGACCTTTGTTCAACATCTCTCTAGTTCGTACAGAAATCAGCAACATTTATACACATACACTGTTTATATTTCATTCTTGCACAATAAAAATAATTCTTCTGTCCTATGTCTTTCTCTTATTCTGTCAACAGGAATCTGTATTCTCTAGTCTGCTCTCAAAGTTGATGCAGGCCTAAAGATATGCAAGGTTTCTCTCCACTCATTTTTGTTGACATCATATCTTAAGGTGTTGAAGGTTCATGCCTGTTAAAATGTCCTTCACAGTCTTATTCCTGTTGGAGCCCCTTTTTTTGATAAAATCTTATTTAATTCCCACTTCACACACAATCACCTTTGAACACCATCAGCATCCCTGAGTATATCTTAAAGGATGTTGCCCTTGGAGTTCTCAACATTGACTCAGGACCTTATGAAATCTCACAGCATGAGGTCAACCATGGTCAAGGAAACCTTGTGCTGATTACCACATACTGACTGTCCCTCTCCTCCATTACCCAATGACTGAATGCTCCTCCACTTTGTACACACTGAAGGTGACAAGGGCACAGAAGGTACTCTGGGTGGGGTCTTCAATATCCATAACACTGCTGACTGAACCGGTTGGGTCCTATAGGGCATAGTTGCTAGACTGGGTCTGCAGCAGGTGGTGAGGGAGCCAACAAGAGGGGAAAAAATCATGCTTGACATCTTCCTCATAGCCTGCCTGCCACAGATTTATCTGCCCATGACAGCATTTGTGAGAATGACCACTGCGCAGTCCTGGTGGGGATGAAGTCCCATCTTCACACTGATGTTACCCTTCATCATGTTGTGTAGCACTATCTCCGTGCCAAATGGGACAGACTGCAAATAGATCTAGCATCTCAAGATTGAGCATCCATGAGGCATTATAGGCTAACAGTAGCAGCAAACTCATACTCCAACACAATCTGCAATGTCAGACCTTTGAGTATCGGAGTTGGGGCATCATGTTGAGGTTGCACAGGGTGTTGCTGAGGCCTCTTCTGGAATACTGCATCCAGTTCTGGTTATAGGAAAGATATTATTAAGCTGGAGAGGTTTCAGAAGAGATTTACCAGGATGTTGCTGGGAATGGAGTGTTTGAGTTATGAGGAAAGGCTGGAGCATAGGAAGTTAAGGGGTGACCTTATAGACTTTTATAAAACCATAAGGGGTATTGATAAGTTGAACAGCAGGTGTTTTTTTTTCCCTATTGTAGGAGATTTCAAGGCGAAGGGGCATATTTTTAAGGTGAGAGGAGAAAGACTTAAAAAAAACATAATGGGCAATTATTTTACATAGGGAGTGGTTCGTGTGTGGAATGAACTTCCAGAAGAAGTAGTGGATGCGGGTACAGTTACAATGTTTAAAAGAAATTTGGATTAGTACACGAATAAGAAATGTTTGGAGGGGCATGGACCAAATGCAGGCAAGTGGGACTAGCTTAGTTTGGGATTATGGTTGACATAGACCAAAGGGTCTGTTTCCATGTTGTATGACTCCTTGAATCTGTGTCTCTGTGACTCATGGCCTGACATATCTCCCACTGTGCCATTACCAACGAACCTGAGGGTTAATCCCAGTTGAATGAAGAGTGAAGAATGGTTCGGCAGGAGCTGCACCAAACATACATAAAAATGAAATGATGACATGGTGAAATTACAAAACAAAGCTACTTGTGTGGTAACAGCATATGCAGCAAGTGATAGACAGGACTGAGTGGTTCGAGAAATAATAGATGAGATCTAAGCCCTGGAGTGATAGTTTCATTCACAATGTCTAAGAATCTAAATAAACTCATATCTCAATGCTATCATGCACAGATTAGTAGGAACTGCCGATACTGGAGAATCTGAGATAACAAGGTGTAGAGCTGGATGAACACAGCAGGCCAAGCAGCATCAGAGGAGCAGGAAGGCTGACGTTTCGGGTCTAGACCCTTCTTCAAAAAATTTTCTGATGCTCTGATGCTGCTTGGCCTGCTGTGTTCATCCAGCTCTACACCTTGTTACACGCACAGATTACTTGTGTTTTTTTTGTAAAAGTCAATCATGGGCAGTCATTTACTATTGCAAACCGATTAGTTCCCCAAACACAATCAAATGAAAGACAATTAGTGGCAGCAACGTTCCACCCACAAGTAACACATACACTTTTCCCAGTTGTTTTCCCTTCAAGCGTTTATCCAAATCTGTTTTGAAAGCTACAAGAACTAAGAACAAAGTGCAATACAGCACAGGAGCCGGCCCTTCAGCCCTCCAAGCTTGTGCTGCTCCCATTAAAACCTGCTTCCGCCACCCTTTCAGAAAGTGCATCGTAGCAACTGACGGTGAAAAAATTGCCCTCCATTTCCCCTCTGATTCTTTTCCAATTAAGTTAAATCTAGGTCCTTTAATTGCTAACCCCTGCACCACTGGATAAAGTTTCTAACTAAAACAAAGTTGCTGGAAAAGCTCAGCAGGTCTGGCAGCATCTGTGAAGGAGAAAACAGAGTTAACGTTTCGGATCCGATGACTCTTCCTCAGAACGAAGTTTCTAACTACTCTTCCAAAACCCCACTTAATTTTGAACATCTTCATCAAACCTACTGAAACTACTGCAAGAAAATTAACACCAGTTTCTCTGGTCTTTCCACTTCAAAAGTACCTGATCCCTTACATCTTTCTATTAACCCTCACGGGTATCCTCCACCACTACAGTCATCGATGTCAAGATAAGACTGCTGTACATTAGAACAAATTTTGGTTTGGTAATTATTCCAAACCAATGATTCACAAATTGCTTTTCCCAAAGTTTTTGCTGGAAAGGCCACACAGGGGCAGTAGACGATAAGGACTATCAGCTGAAACTGACAGATTTGAAGAGAATTAAAATACAGGAGGTGTCTTTGTGGAATATTTATGGAAACAGTAACCTGACAATAGACTGCTGGTACTCTGTCCCACGGAGGTGCCTTGTCAAATTAGTTTTCTGCAAGCTTTCAGCAGACTTGTGAGGTTATGAGTGGACAAGATGGGTGTTGTAACACTATTTATTGGCACAATGTATATAAAAATGTTAAAGTATACATTTTGGGAATCATACACAGTCCTCATGAGGTGAGAAATGACCCAAAACAAACAAAAGTTTTTTTTTTTAACTACAACGTAGAGCCAATAAAATGAAACACACTAATAAACATGGATTTTTGGAGAATGAGCAATTTCTCACCATGATTTCATCTTTTTCCTTCAAGGGTCAGCTCCATGGAATCTATTTTGGGTGTGCTCCGAGTTACATTCTGACTCTGCACTGATGGTTGCAGTCATAGAGGTGAACAGCATGGAAACAGAACCTTCAGTCCAACTCGAGTCATGTGTTCCAGCGTTGGTTTCAGGCTTGGTTATGAGCTGGTCATGCCCTCCCCAGTCGGAAAGCACACCAACTTGCATTTTGCCGTCCACTACGTGAACAACAAGCTGACAGGAAGCAACAGTAGTTTCTGCAGATCAGTAAGAGTCAGCAGCTGGAAGAGAGGGAGGATGGAAAAGGATCTGATTTACAATTTTTATGCCCAATGTAACCGATGGAAACACGGTATCTATTTTTTATTTCTGCGCCATTTTTTAAAGTTGTGTGTTAAAGTATGAAAGAACTTTTTTTTAAAAAAAGATGTTTAAAAGTACTGCTACACGTTTTGAATAGCAAGTATCCTGATACTTATAGCAAGCAGTGTGTAAATAGTTGTTAAAATCAATAGTAATCGAAGTGGTTGCAGATAAATTGGAGCTGAGGGGTTCTGTGTACTGATGTAACTGGGTAACAACAGGAAGTTGAGACAACAAGGTGCAAGGCTGGATGAACACAGCAGGCCAAGCAGCATCATAGGAGCAGAGAGTTGATTGGTCTATGGACAGGTGACTGATTATCAATGACAAAAGTTGGTCAATAAGTCCAGGGCCAGAGGGCAAAATCACAGCGTAAGGGGGCACATATCTAAGACAGAGACAAGGAGGAATTTCTTCTCTCAGAAGGTATTCGATCAGTGAAATTCTTTATCACAGAGGTCTTAGAGTTTGGGTCATTAGGTATATCAAAGGTTGAGATAGATGGAATTTTAATTAATAAGGGTTATAGGGATAAGGCTCAAAAGTGGACTTGAGTATTTTCAGGTCAGCCATTGAATGATGGAGCGCTCTCATTGGGCCAAATGACCTAGTTCTACTCCTTTGGTCTAAATCCACCTGTGGTACCGACAGACTGTTTAAAAAGAAAAAGTGATCACAAGTTTTTTTCAAATATTTTTGATGCCAGGGGAAATGTTCCAAATATCTTCTGGCCCAATAAACACCAATAAAATTGCAGATGCTGTAAATCAGAAGCAAAAACAGAAACTGCTGGTAAATCTCAGCAGGTTTGGCAGCATCTGTGGAGAGAAAACAGAGTTAATATTCCAGGTCGGGTCACCCTTCATTGGAACACTGTTCTGATTTCTCTCCACGGATGCTGCCAGATCTGCTGAGCTTTTCCAGCAATTTCTGTATTTGTATCATCTGGCCCATTGTTGACTGAAACACATCTTCCCCTGGTGACCCTTTCCAGCATACCCACATTAATCTATTACTTAATGCTTGACTGTCTAGAGTAACCTCTGAAATTTTTATCCACTCTATTCACTGAGGTGTCAGTAGACATCAGCTCAGCACTCACACCTCGATGGTAGATTCGAATGAGGCCCAGTTGTCAAGTTGACTCAAGCCTCACACTGTCGGATATTGGCCAGGCAAAGCGTTCACATGACCCAACACCCACCCAATGCTAAAGGAGATATCAGTAACTCAATTTACCACAGTCAGTGTTAAAATGGATAACGGAGTGTAGACTGATATATACATGGCACAGATCTACATTGGTGGCAATTAATAGGTCACAGGTTCAAATCCCATTCCAGAGAGATCTACTTTGACACACACAGTGGGATACTGAATGGATATTATCCTGACAAAGGTGCCATTATGTGGGTGAGATGTTTAACCAAGGCCTTATTTGTCTATTCAAGTAACATTATTTTAAAGAACAACAGGGGCGTCCCAGCCCATATTTATCCTCCAAACAATATCGCTGAAGCGGAATATCTGACCCGTTGTGGTATTCCTGTTTGCATGACCATGCTGTGTACAAATTGGCTGTCACATTTCCTACATTGCAGTAGCAGCTACTTTTCAATAGCATTCGTTGTCTGAAAACACCACTACCAGTATAATGTGGTTTGCGTGTTCCCGATATCCTAGTATTCATACATATATCACAAAACATAGTTCTTGTTGAGTCAGATCACTTGCACTTTATTAACAACACTAACTATTGCTGTAAAATCTCAGACTTACATGCTGTAGGATCTATACTTACTGACTACATTGAGCAAAAGTATAGTAATTACAAACAGCTATCACTGTTATTACAATGTGCTTGGCATCCTTGACTTTATTGGTTGTGAAATTGAGTACAAGAGTCAGGGTGTCATGTTGTAGCTTTATAAGACTTTGTTTAGGCCTCTGTTAGAGTATTGTGTTCAATTCTGATCACCACATTACAGGAGGGCTGTGGAGGCTTTGGAGAGG
Organism: Rhincodon typus; assembly: GCF_021869965.1. NCBI lineage: Eukaryota > Metazoa > Chordata > Chondrichthyes > Orectolobiformes > Rhincodontidae > Rhincodon > Rhincodon typus. The sequence goes on along the minus strand of NC_063344.1, from coordinate 12,030,287 downwards.
GTGCAGAAGAGGTTACCAGGATGCTGCCTGGGTTAGAGGGTATGAGCTATAAGAAGAGGCTAGAAAAACTCTAGAAAAATTTTCTGAAGAAGGGTCTAGACCCGAAACGTCAGCATTCCTGCTCCTCTGATGCTGCTTGGCCTGCTGTGTTCATCCAGCTCTACACCTTGTTATCTTAGAAAAACTCAAGTTGTTTTCTCTGGAACAGCGAAGGCTGAGGGGAGATTTGATAGAAGTCTACAAAATTATGAGATGCATAGGTAGGGTTGACGGTTAGAATCTTTTTTCCAGAGTTGAAATATCTAAAACTAGGGGACATGCATTTAAGATGAGAGGGGGAAAGTTCAAAGGAGACGTGAAGGGCAAGGTTTTTACACAAAGCTTGATAGGGGTCTGGAACATCTGCCAGGTGGAATGGTGGAGGCAGATATGGTAGGGACGTTTAAGGGACTTTTAGATAAGCACATGAATAGATAAGGAATGGAGGGATATGGACCAAGGGCAGGCAGAAGTAATTAGTTTAGTTTGACGCAATGTTCTCCACGACATCATGGACCGAAGGGCCTGTTCCTGTGCTGTACAGTTCTATTTTCCAAGTTCTAGAAAAACTGTGACTGAAGGAGAGTCTGGTGCATTGATACTGTAATGTCAGAATATTCTCTAATTGTCTATTGGCCTATCTAGTCTAGGATCTATGCAATAATACAACTATTCTGAAGTATCCTAAGATTGTGAAAGGCATTACATGAATGAAAGTCCTTTCTTTTTCTAGGTAAAGTGTAAAAGTTTGGATCGTTAAGGTAAATTGACACAAAATGTAAACCAATACAAATAATTCTAACTGTTCAGATTATTAGTGAGATCACATTGTGTACAATTTTAAACATCATGTCTTCAAGACAGCATTATGGAATTTATATAGAGTTTAGTAAAGAGTGGACATTCGCTTTACTTAATAAAACAAAGAGCTGCAAATGCTGGAGATCTGAAACAAAAACAGAAATTGCTGGAGAAAATCTGCAGGCCTGGTAGCGTCTGCAGCGAGAAAGCAGACGCTAACGTTTTCAGTCCAGTGACTCTTAATCAGAATTAGTAATAGTGAGGAAAAGGTTGTGTATATATTGAAGACAGGGATGGGGTTGGATGGTTGGGGTGTGACGCGGTAAAGGATTAAGTGATAGGTGGAGATGGAGCCCAAAAGAGCAGAAAGACAAAGGGATGGACGATAATAAACCTGAGAGAAAGAAAAGCTGCTAATGGGGGCCCTACGTAGATGAAAATGGTTGGCAGCACTGAAAATAGCTCATGTGATGACAGGGTGTGGGGCGTGAGGGTGGGTCATGGAAAAGAACAAAGGACCTAAAATTATTGAACTTGACATTGAGTTCTGAAGGCTGCAGGGTTCTTGAGTCATCTTTAAAAATGAAAAAAAAAGTCACCTTTTAATGTTTTTTAACATTGTTACATCTCAATGGAACTGTAGTCATTAAATATAGTTAAAATATTTAAATTTCATGTATTAATAAAGTATTTTAACATGTTATTAACATATAAAGTATTTTAAGTATGTATATATTTCCATAACATATCCTTTTTGCTCTTTATTTACCATCTTCATGGATTTTGAATTGTGTGAATTATTTGTTTCTTTAAGTCGCTATATTCCTGAATTTTGTGGGTGTGGAGGCTGGAGAGGCAGCAAATGATCAGATTCCACAACTTTGCTTCAGGTGCCTTTTGGAAAGGCACTTCTAGAATGCCAGTGACAGATGGGTCTCAGGAGAATTTTTTCTCAGTTGTTTTTTTTTCCTGAGCTGGGTGAAGGCTGCTTGATTTTGCCTGTGGAAACAGATCTGAGAGAAGAGATTTTGAAAAACCTGACATTAATGGGTTTCAAAGTCAAATTTCAAAGAAATGTTGATTTACAGCATCAAGGCCATGTTAAACAAGATGAAAATATCCTCTGCAAAGCGGCATCAAATTGGATTGAGATTGTAAATTCAAACTCATAGTGGTTAAGTTTCCAACTCTGACTGTAAATGCAAAATTACAGCAGCATTATGCATGAATGCTGTAACTGGAATTGTATCTGTTTAGAATCACTCTTTAAAAATCAAGTAACCAATGTCAATGTCCCAAATTTGTACTAACTTTAGTGAAGCTTTAACAGAATATCATATTCAGTTGTGTTCATTTTTCCAGCACAATTTGCCCAAATTCAGCTATACAGCAATAACAATGGTAGTTAGTCATTTTTGTACTATTAGCATGGCAAAAAATCCCAGGGCACTTCACAGGAGCCTTTCATAAATTTTGGTTTCTGGTTTAAATTAAAATAAACTGTAATTTTGACACTGATCTTCTGAAGGAGATATTAAGGCAGGTGACCAAAACTATACCAACAATCTAGACTTTAATGAGCATCTTAAAGAAGGAAAGAGAGGTTGAGAGAAGGAAAGTTCTAATGGAGATCCTTGAGTCTTCACACAAGCTCTTCCCAGGCTTCTAGATTAATATTAAACAACACCTATTAATCGACTACACAGAATGGTAAGGCTGCAGAGCACTATGCAGGTTCCAACCTCCCAGCAGAGAAGTAGCACATGGCTGCTGAGGTCACACTTACATTATAGCTTGCTTTACCAGATAATCACTAAACCCTGTCTCTACGCATCCCTCAAGTTCTTTCTAAGTTTCTAACATTATTAAGTAAAGTATTCTTTAACATTGTGGACACGAGCTGAAACATTCAACTAAAAGAATTTACCTTTTAACTGAATGTATTTTCAACCTATCCATAAGTCCACAAGATATAGGAGAAGCATTAGGCCTTTAGGCCCATTGAGTCTGCTCCCATTCAATCATGGCTGATATGTTTCTCAACCCCATTCTTCTGCCTTCTCCCCGTAAACCTTGATCCCCTTTCTAATCAACAACTATCTATCTCTGACTTAAATACACTCAAAGACTTGGTCTCCATGGCCTTCAGCAGCAATACATTCCACAGATTATCCACTCTCTGGCTGAAGAAATTCCTAACCATCTTAGTTCTAAAGGGTTGTCCCTTCACTCGGAGGCTCTGCTGTCAGGAACTCGGGACACATTTTCTCCATGTCCGCTTTATCCAAGTTTCTCAGTATTCTGTTAGTTCCAATCAGATCCCCCATCCATCCTTCTAAATTCCATTGACTGCAGACAGAGAGTCCTCAACCATTCCTCAAATGACAAGCTCTTCATCCCCAGGATCATTCGTATGAACCTTCTCTGGACCACCACCAACATCAGCACTTCCTTCCTTAGATACAGAGTCCAAAATTGCTAACAATATTCCAAATGAGGTCTGACCAGAGACTAATACAGCCACAGCAGTACATCCCCGCTCTTGTATTCTTAACCTCTTGAAATGAATGCTAACATCGCATTTGCCTTCCTAACTGCCATATGAACCTGCATGTTAACCTAAAGAGAGTCCTGAACTAAAACACCCAAGTCACTTTGTGCTTCAGATTTCTGAAGTTTTTCCCAATTTAGAAGATAGTCTAGGCATCTATTCTTATGACCAAAGTGCGTAACCTCATACTTTCCCATGTTGTATTTCATCTGCCACTTCTTTGCCCAATCTCCTAGCCTGTTCAAATCCTTCTGCAGCCTCCCCACTTCCTCAACACTACCTTTTCCCTCCACCTATCTTTGTGTCATCTGCAAACTTAGCAACAATTTTCTCAGTTTCTTCATCCAGATCATTAATATGTAATGTGAATAGTTGTGGTCCAAATACTGACCCCTGCGGAACTCCACTAGCCACTGGCCACCATCCTGAAAAAGACCCTTTTATCCCTACTCTCTGTTCTCTGCCAGTTAGCCAATCCTCAATCCAAGCCACTACCTTTCCCTTAACACCATGGGCTCTCATCTTATTCAGCAGTCTCCTGTGTGGTATTTTGTCAAAGGCCTTCTGGAAATCCCAACAGATAATGTCTACTGGCTCTTCTTTGTCCAACTTGCTCATTACCTCCTTAAAGAATTCTAACAGATTTGTCAGGAATAATCTCCCCTTGACGAAGCTGTACTGACTCCACTGTACTTTACTATGCACTTCCACGTACTCTACCATCTCATCTTTAATAATGGAGACTACAATTTTACCAATGACCGAGATCAGGCTACCCAGCTTATAATTTCCTGTCTTCTGCGTCCCTCCCTCCCTCCCTCTCAAACAGGGGGGTTACAGTAGCCAGTTTCCAGTCCCCTGGAACCCTCCTTGACTCCAGTGATTCCTGAAAGATCACCATCAATGACTCTACAATCTCCCCAGCTATCTCTTTCAGAACTCTGGGGTATAGTTCAAATGGTCTGGGTGATTTAGCTTCCTTCAGACCTTTCAGCTTCCCTAGCACCTTCTCCTTAGTCATAGCCACTACACTCACCTCTGGCCCCAGCTCTCTTGAAGTTCTGGTATGTTGCTGGTGTCTTCCCCTGTGAAAACTGATGCAGAAAACTAAGACAACAAGGTGCAGAGCTGGATGAACACAGCAGGCCAAGCAGCATCATAGGAGCAGGAAGGCTGACGTTTCGGGCCTAGACCCTTCATCAGAAATTCATTTCTGATGAAGGGTCTAGGCCCGAAACATTAAAATAAACCTCTTTTGCAACCTGTCCAACATTCTTCCTATAGTGTGGCAACCTGAACTACACACAGTACTCCAAATGTGGCCTAGTTAAAGTTTAAAGCACTGCAACATGACTTGCCAACTTTTATACTCCAAGCCCCAGCTGAGGAGAAGCATGCATATGCTTCCTTTACCACCTTAGCCACTTGTGTTGCCATTTTCAGGGAGCTATGGACTTTTAACCCAAGATCCCTCTATATATCAAATACGGGGCGGCATGGTGGCTCAGTGGTTAGCACTGCTGCCTCAGTGCCAG
>NC_063344.1:11993881-12020361 GCF_021869965.1 Rhincodon typus | reverse complement strand
CCTGCTCCTATGATGCTGCTTGGCCTGCTGTGTTCATCCAGCTCTACACCTTGTTATCTCAGATTTTCCAGCATCTGCAGTTCCTACTATCTCTAATTCAAGTACTTACTCCTTTAGAAAAGCAGGCATTTGTATCCATAGCCCCACTTCAAAGGCTTTATAAGCTGTCAATCAAATGGCCAATTTGTAAGTAAACCACAAGAAGAATGATAGGCTGAGAAATCAGTTCTGAACCACGAATCGTACAATTATAGTCCTCAGATTCATTTCAACAAATGGAGTGAAGCAGATAGCAATGATATTTTTTGAGAAGTTGGTGGTAATCTACTTTCTTGAACCGCTGCAGTCTACCTTCTGTAGGTTGACCCACAATGCCATGAGGGTGGGAATTCCAGGATTTGACTCAGAGACAGTTTCCAAGTCAGGATAGTGGGTGATTTGGAAGAGAACTCAGAGGTGGTGGTGTTCCCATATGTCTGCTGCCCTTGTCCTTCTAGATGGAAGTGGTCGTGAGTTTGGAAGGTGCTGTCTGAGGATCTTTGGTGAATTTCTGCAGTGCATCTTGTAGATAGTACACACTGCTGCTACTGAGCTTCAGTCGTGGACAGAGTTGATGCTTGTGGATGTGGTGCCAGTCACGTGGGCTGCTTTGTCCTGGATGGTGTCCCGTTTCTTGAGTGTTGTTGGGGCTGCACTCATCCAGGCAAGTGGAGAGTATTCCATCACACTCCTGACTTGTAGATGGTGGAAAGGCTTTGGGAGTGAGGAGATTCCTAGCTTCTGACCTGCTCTTGTAGTCACTGTATTTATGTGGTGAGTCCAGTTGAGTTTCTGGTCAATGATAACCCCCAGGATGTTGATCGTGGGGGATTCAGTGACCTTGAAACTGTTATTATAAAATTTCATTTGCTTTACTCATGTCCTTTAGGAAAAAAATTTTCGTCTTTAACTATCTGGCATAAATATGGCTCTAGAGTCAATGTAATTTACCTTTTTGACAGGTGGGATTTGAATCCAGACCTTCTGACCAAGAGGTAGTTACACTACCACATGACCTCTTTGTATTTTATTCAGTTTGCAGACATTTAAGGATGGGCAACCAATGCAGGCCTTGCTAGTGATTACCATATTCCAGGGAAAAAGATAAATAAAAGCTGAAAGCTAGCTTTTGATAATGCAGCAACGGCAATTAAAACATAAAAGTGGGCAATAGCTGAAAAAAGCAGGTTCATTAGAAGACATTGAGAGCCATTGCACTGCAGGAGAAAAATATGAAATCAAGAAAATACAAGAGATTGAGCATTCAACTGTAAGGAAAGAACTAAAGAAAAACTGTTTGTGTGCACAAAGAGACCTTTGATTGAATTTTTTTCAGTCAAACAGTAATCAGAATCTGTTATAGTCTCCAGGGTAGGATTCTGAAGGCCAATGTTCTGGTCTAATTCAAAGAACAGCTGATGAACTGCTCAAGCAATGCTGTACACTTTGCTTTAACCAGATAATGGTCCCAAAGGCATTTATTATCCATATCTATTTGTCATCTAGAACATGAATAATGGGAATAAAATACTGTAGGGATTCTTTCACGGAATGAAATTATATTTTATCAGAGGAAGCTCTATACAATGACTCTGTTAATGCTCTTTTGTTGGCAGAATTGCAGCCTATCTACAAGCAAATGGATACACTAGAACATCGTGATTAATCCCACCAATCTCTAGCGCCAGCAAAGAATTTCCTGATAGATTCACAATTAACCAAGACCTTATTTGCTCTCTGCTACACAATTCACATGAGTACATTGGGTCCCCAACCAGTATTCAGTGTTTGGCTGGATTCAAACAATTGGCAAACCTGACTTTTATCATCTCAGCATTACACAGCAGCAGCTCAATGGAAAGAATTTATTTGCATTTTAATGTCTTGCATTTGACATATCTAAACATTAATGAAATATTCCTGACAGTCCAAACGTAAATAATTGAAGACAGTCAAAGTTTGGAAACATTCATCAATGATTACAGGCCAAAAGTGCCTTTTTACTCACAATTAACTTCAATCTTATAATACAATGTTACATAGATGGAAATGCTATTTATGACATTAGGCAGTATTGGGCACGGAGAGTTGAGAGGAAGTGAAGTCTTTCGATGAAGTAACATGAGAGGCCTTGGGGTAATCATTTCAATCAGCATTGTTCCGTCTTCAATTTAAAAGTCATGAAGTTATCTTTATTTTTAGATGGCACTTTTTTCATAATTATTAATAATTATATTGAGAAACTGATAGCAATTTAAAAAGTAAGTCATGTGGAGTGTAAAGGGATTCTCTGCTGTTCTGTCAAGGAGCTGGGTGATGCATAACGTTTGGTAGAAGGAAGCTAATGCAGTACAACAGATTTCCATTATAAATACAGCCATTGGAATCAATAGAAAACAGTGGACATATATGTCTCCTTGACATGGGATGAGGAGAACTGAGATGAGGAGAAAATAATCTGCCCAGTGAGTGGTGAGCCTGTGGAATTCTCTACCAGACAAAGCAGTTGAGGCCAAAACGTTAAATGTTTTCAAGGAGTTAGACATAGTTCTTAGGGATAAAGGGATCAAATAGTATGGGGATAAAGTGGGAGTAGGGGATTGAGTTGGGTCATCAACCATGATCATATTGAATGGCAGAGCAGGCTTGAAGGACCAAATGGGAAATGGCAAAATATTTCTATGATGCTTTATTTAGACACTTATCAGACAGATTAGTTTTAACAAAAGCACTATTTGAGATATAATTTCAAGCTTGTTTGTTTGTATAAGTGGAAGAGGAGAATTCATATAAAAATATGAACAAGCTTGATACTTTTTATGAGTCTTCATGTGTTCAGCCCATATTACGAAGAATGTAATGCCTGGAGACAGTTGGTAGTAATTAGTGGTTTGTATATTTCAACTGCATGGCATGTTGCCTGTCAATGATTTTGGCTACAATCTACAGGCCATATTTCAGGTTGACTTGAATCATCACAGAATCCTCATTATTGTGCCAACAACATGTGTAGACATCGGTCACTGGAACAAAGATAGAGAATGTCAGTTTATATGCAGAAGATAGGGTGTGGGGGGGAGGGGTAAGGAGTAAATGATAGGTGGGGACGGAACCCAAAGGGAGAGAAGAACAGTTAAACAGACAAAGGAGTGATAACAATCTGGCTCTAGTGCGAATAGCTGTTAATGGGGACTGTTTTGGCTAACAATAGGTTGCATGTAATGGCAGACTATGTGAGAACAAGGCATGGTGTGTGGGGTAGGGATCTAGGACATGGGCAAGTTTATTGAACTCGTTATTGAGTTCGGAGGGCTGCAGGGTCCTCAAGAGGAAACTGAGGTGTTGTTCTTCCAGTTTGAATTGAGCTTCACTGGAACACTGCAGCAAAGCAGAGATGGAGATGTTGACCAGGGAGCAAGGTGGTGTGTTAAAGTGGCTGGCAACTGGAAGTTCAGGATTTTTTTTTGCGAACAGAATGCAAGTGTTCTGTGAAGCGGTCACCCAGTCTAAGCTTCACTTCCTCAATGTAGAGGAGACCAGACTGTGAGCAGCGAATGCAGTAGACTAGATTGTGGGAAGTGCAGGTAAAGTGCTGCTTCACCTGGAAGGTATGTTTGGGACCTTGGATACTGACGAGGGAGGAGGTAAATGGGCAGGTGTTGCACCTTCACTGGTTACAGGGGAAGGTAATGTGGGACTGTGGGGAATGTTGGGAGTGAAGGAAAAGTGGATCAGGGTGTCCCGGAGGGAAGTGCGGGAGATGAGATGGACCTGGTTGAGGGCCCTGTCGACAATGGTGCTGTGGAACCCTCAATTGAGAAAGAAGGTGGACATTTTGGAGACTCCCTTGCTGAAGTTGGGGTCATCGGAACACATGCAGTGGAGAGGGAGAAACTGGGAGAATGGGATGGATTTTTTGCAGGAAGTAGGGTGCGAGGATGTATAGTCCAGGTAGCTGTGGGAATCAGTGGGTTTATAGTGGATATTAGTGGCTAGGCTATCCCCAGAAATGGAAAAAGAGATGTCGAGGAAGGGAAAGGAGGAGTCAGAGGTAGAACAGGTGAAAATGAGGGTGGGGTGGAAATTGGAAGCAAAATCGATGAACTTTTCCAATTCCGGGTGAGAGAGGGAAGGAGCACTGATGATATCATTGATAGCTGTTTACCATTCCATCCAGATCGTTATCTACTCCTTATCTAACTCTGATATCTCTTCACAGATGCTGCCAGACCTGCTGAGCTTTTTCAGCAATTTCTATTTTTGTTTCTGACTTGCGGCATCCACAGTTCTTTCGGTTTTCCATCGGTATCTGGAGCCTAGTGATGGTGTTCATTGTACTAGAGCATACTTTGAACCCACATTGAGTTACAGCTCCCATTCTACTACACAGCACCAAGGCTCTATCGGTGAAAGAAATTCAATCAGTGGGCTATATTTTCAACTTGGGCTGAAAACCAATGTTTCAGATGATGTGCCCATCAGGGTCACAGCCTTCATTGAGATAGAAATGTGAGAGTTTGGTGGTGTCGAGCTCTCAGCCTTCAGTGTTTTGACATGGATTTCAGTGTGAGTGCTAATGGCTGCAAGCCCACTCAAAAATCTTGCATTTTGTGGGCATGGTTAATGGGCATATTTTTGAGATCTGATTGCTGTTGCAATCCTGTCCCCAACCTGCTCAGCAGCTAAAGCTGTACTCTCCAGCACTCAGGAGTTAAATTCCTCAGTCACATCAAATCCCATCAAGATAGAAGCTAAAGTCTCCACTCATCACCACTGTCTCTCCTTACACTCAGCAGTAAAAGCTATGATCATCCCCCACAAACTGGGGTCAGACAGACTCTAAGCTAATGAAATAAATAATGTTTGGGAGGCTCCACATTCAGGAAACCATAAGGTTTTTCCATCCATTGTTAAGATTATGCTGACAAATGGATGATTGATTCTCAACTTCTATCATTTGACTTTATTACCTAAGACTTTCATGGGCAGCATATAGTGTGAAAAGTGCATGCTGTGATCATCTGACTAAGTTAAGCCAATCTTATGAACCAGTCAGTAAACAAGGATCAGCCTGAACAAAAATTAAAGCATTTATGAAAAGACACTGAAACACAAATCTGAATCTTCCAATCAATTTACACCATTCTGGAAGGAAGAGTCCTGCAATGACAGGCTGCCTGAGGAGTATTTAGCTGTGGGAAACAATAAAAAGATAACTGGACCTTTATCACTACCTGTTTCCCAACAGCAGAGGAAAATGGACTTGTGAACAAGGATTGGAAGAAATTCTCTTTGCCTGCCTCTTTCAACTGAGGCTCAGAAAGATGTAAAGCACCTTGGAACAACAAGCATAATTCACTGAGAAATCCAAGTAATCTCCAGTCTCGTTTTCACAAAGGAAACAGACAAAAGCTAAACAGTTCATCTTTTGATTCTTGCAATCAACAACTCTTAAAAAATCTGTAACCTATAACTGCCTTACTTTCCTGTCTGTACTGCAGCCACTTTTTTCGTAAGCTCATTCCCCTGTACCAGAGAATGTGCTTGTTATAACATTCTCTTAATTTTGGGGTTATAAAACTCCAAGCTCTTTCATGCAGGAAAACCTCAGCTTCATTTTTGACCTCCTTAACAAAGATAGACAAACAAGGATAGGTTGCATCCTGTGTCTGTCTTGTGAGGAGGTCATTGTGGTTTCTCGCTGTGGCAAGTTGGAACTGGCAATCAATGAGTTGAGCATTGTATCCTGTTCTTATAAGGGCATCTTTCAGCATCTTCAGATGTCCATCATGTTCCTCCTCATCCGATCAGATCCTGTGTATATGCAGGGCTTGGCTGTGGGGGACGGTTCCTTTAACATGTTTCGGCTGGAAGCTAGAGAAGTGCAGCATTGTGAGATTATCCATGGGTTTGTTGTAGAATGATAAGGTGTCCATTCTTGATGGAGCGCTCCAAAAGCTTGTGGATTTCAAATAAACCTGTTGGGCTATAACCTGGTGTCACGTGACTTGTGACAAATGCCAATGAAGGTCAGCAATAATGTGCATGGCTAGGGAGAAAATGTGAGGGAGTGGGACAAGATGACTATTCAAGTTGTCTCCTTATGTGCTGTACCCATTCTGCCCATACTGTCGTCAATCGATTGAGAGTCTGTAATGAAAAGGGATTAAAAATGGGAATGAATTTCAGATGGACCTTAATATAAATTTTTTTTTTCAGGTGAGCCACTCACAAGGTACGTCACTCAAGCACAACGAAATGCCATTCATGCTCTCTAGACCAATCGCAAGATTGTCATCAAACCAGCAGACAAAGGAGGAGCCATCGTCATACAGGATAGAACAGGCTACTGCAAAGAAGAATACCAACATCTGAACAACAGGAACTACAGACAACTACCTGCTGATCCAACCAAAGAACATTCCATCAACTCAACCCACTGATCAAGACTTTTGATCCAGACCTTCAGAGTGTCCTATGCACACTCATCTCGCATACTTCTCACATAGGAGACTTCTACTGTCTTCCAAATATACACAAAACCAACACACCTGGCTGTCCCATCATATCAAACAATGGGACCCTGTGTGAGAACCTCTCTGGCAATGTCAATAGCACAATACCTTCATCTTTTATAACCAGTTCTTCACCCTGACACACAAAACAGCCATGGGGACCAAATTTGCAACCCAGTATGCCAACATTTTCATGTCCAAGTTTGAACAAGACTTCTTTGCTGCACATGACATCCAACCAACGCTATACAGCAGATACATTGATGACATTTATTTCCTTTGGACTCATGACGAGGAATCACTGAAACAACTATATAGTGATATCAACAAGTTTCATCCCACCATCAGACTTACCATGGACTACTCTTTAGAATCAATCTCATTCTTGGACACATGCATCTCCATCAGGGACAGACACCTCAGTACCTCACTCTACCACAAGCGCACACATAACCCCATGATGCTGCACTTCGCTAGCTTCCACCTTAAACATATTAAAGAAGGCATCCCCTACAGACAAGCCCTACACAGACACAGGATCAGCTCAGTTAAGGAGGAACACAATGGACAACTAAAGATTTTGAAGGACACTCTCATAAGAACGGGATACAATGCTCAACTCATCGATCGCCAGTTCTGACGTGTCACATCGAAAAACAGCAATAACCTCCTCAGAAGACAGACACATGATATGACCGATAGATACTCTCCATCATCCAGTACTTCCCCGGAGCGGAGAGACTACACCATATTCTTTGCAGCCTTCAACATGTCTTCGATGATGATGAACACCTCACTAAGATCATCCCTACGCTTCCACTTCTTGCCTTCAAACAACTGCCAAACCTTAAACAGACAATTGTTCACAACAAACTACCCAGACTTCAGGACAACATCGACCACAACACCACACAACCCTTCATGGCAACCTCTGCAAGACATGTCAGATCATCGGGATGGACACTACCATCACATGTGGGAACACCAGCTACTATGTGCACGGCGATGTGACTCGGCCAATGTTGTCTATATCATATGCTGCAGGCAAGGATGCCCCAAGGCATGGTATATTGGCGAGACCATGCAAAAACAGATGAATGGACACCGCCGAACAATTGCCAAACAGGAACACTTCAGGGGTCAAGGGCATTCAGCCTCTGATCTTTGGACAAGTGTCCTCCAAGGTAGACTTTGAGTTAAGCAACAATGCAGAATCACCAAGCAGAGACTGATAACCAACTTCCATACCCATGTAGACAGCCTCACCTGTGATCTTGGTTTCATGTCGTGCTACATGTGAACCCACCGCACTGTTCTATATCTGTAAAATCTTCCTGACTGTCCTGTTTTGACACCATCAAATTGATAAATTGCTATGATCTCTCTACCTTAATTAGTTTGTACAGTTTTGAATTACTTATTACTTTAGTTAGACCCTCAGCATGCGACTCTTATACATATCATGTTATTCCAGTCATTTGGTTTGTGTCCAGCGTCACCTTATTTTTTAATTTTTTGTACTCTCTGTCTCATTTAATCGGATTTTAGGCCATCCCTTCACTGTTTATTCAGCTGTTGACACTTTACTCATCCTCTGACACTCTTGGTCGCCTGCAGAGACTTATTATCTGACACTCCACTTACACCAGTTGTATGATCTTTTGATCTCTCAGCCCTTGATCTCTGTGCCTATAAACTCACTGTGTGTGTGCGCTCTTCTCTCTCACTGCACCTGACGAAGGGGATGCGCTCCGAAAGCTTGTGATTTCAAATAAATCTGTTGGACTATAACCTGGCGTCGTATGGCTTCTGGCTTTGTCCACCCCTGTTCAACATCGGCACCTCCACATCATTTTTTTTTAATGAGAGGAAGATCAATTATAATTCTCCACAATTGGCAAAACTGTGTGAAAAGGAAGGTTTGCTTACATAAGTTTTATCATTGCCAATATCTTACTCACTGCAGGCAACGGAAATGTTTAGTCCAGATCATTGGTAAACAAAACTCAGCGGTGTTTTGGATTTGTACCTGTAAGATGGTTTACCAAGTTTAGAAATGTTCTTGGCTTCATTGCATTAATGCTGGTTTGGATAGAAAAACTTTGCTTAAGGATTCCCACGCCAAATGATTTTAATAAAAATGTTTCCCACCTTTCTCAGTGAAGGTTCTCCTTTTTTTTCTGCTTAAAGTTTCCCAAACGCCCAATCCCTGTTGGAAACAAAAGCAGGGAATTCTGGAGAAACTCAGCAGGTCTGGCAGCAACAATGGAGAGAGAAAACAGAGTCAACATTTTGGGTCCAGTGACCCTTCAGAGGAACTGTTAAACCAGGTCTGCTTAGGCCCACCATTATTAGTTACCAACTTTGCAATGCCCCCAACTCTGCCATCTGGATTAATATATCATTCAGAGTCCTTTGCTTCTGTCTCTGAAACTTTGCCTTGTTTCCTGGTGGGGACTGGTGGCGAGGCCTGGCGCAGAGTCTGCTTGCAGTATTGTAATGCAAAACTTCTTGTTTCTTTATGTTGCTAATTTATTCCTAAGATTTTGAACCTAGTTACCTAGTACCTGAGATGGTGTAAAGAATTGCAATGCTGAGCTTTTTATTTCTTTGTTTTTCTAAGTTATTCCTAAGATCTTGCCCCTAAAATGGCACCATAAATGGCAATTTTGTAAACTTTTCATTGCACTCATGTGAGTACATGCAACAGTAAACCTAATTCTAATTCTAATTTATTATATGATGGCAGATCAAGTAAGTTTTTAATTGTAAATACGCTTTTAACTTTTTGCTTTTCTAGCCTGGATTTCAGCGCTTTTTTAAGTTTCCCCTGGGTCATCAGGGATTTTGAACCTCCCTCATGCAGCCTTTGATAATTATTCCACTGAACTCCGACTTGGCACTGTTCCCACAGACCAAATGCAATCTATAATATTCTTCTTCCCTGAGGACTTGTTAACTTTCCTGTTGCAACATGCATCTTATCTAGTCTGAAATGCTTTTACCGTTCACCGCAGTATTCTTCCTTGTTGAGGATTGGCATGAGAGCTTCAGTTTGTGAGTCACAGGCAGCAGTACTAGTGCAGAAAGGAATTGCTCAAGTTAAAAACTGAAAGAACTGCAGATGCTGTAAATCAGAAACAAAAACAGAAATTTGCTGGAAAAAGCTCAGCAGGTCTGGCAGCATCTGTGGAGAGATATCAGAGTTAACGTTTCGAGTCAACTGACCCTTCCTCAGAACTAAGGGGTGATTTCGCTACAACGTTAGTAATTAATTCTAACTCATTGGTCAAACTAGGTTTAGTATAACCTGTTATAACAAGGTGTAGAGCTGGATGAACACAGCAGGCCAAGCAGCATCAGAGGTGCAGGAAGGCTGACGTTTCAGGCCTAGACCCTTCTTCAGAAGGGTCATTTTCTGAAGAAGGGACTAGGCCCAAAACGTCAACCTTCCTGCTCCTCTGATGCCGCTTGGCCTGCTGTGTTCATCCAGCTCTACACCTTGTTACCTCAGATTCTCCAGCATCTGCAGTTCCTACTGTCTCTTATTATAACCTGCTCTCTGATTGCTGCCGTAATGTGTTGGGTTAAAAAGATTTTGATTGAATACAAATTCCAGCAGCTAACATAGTGGGATTTCATTCCAAGCCTGCAGAACAGTAGGTTGGAATTCTAGATTATAAGAACATCCAAAATGGGAACAGGTGTAGGCCATTCAGCCCCTTGAGTCTGCTCTGCCATCCAATCCAATACTCCTCACATCCACTTTCCTGCCTTTTCCCCATTATCCTTAATTCCCTCGACAGAACAAGAATCTATCTATCTCAGCTTTAAATATACATAAGATTACCAAAGGTAAATCTGTACACTGCCACCACTTCCTGGACAGATTTTAGGAAGAAGATAAATCGATTGTGTTTAACCAAGGAAGTTAGGGATGGTATCAAATTGAAAGAAAAAATATACACTGTGGCAAAGATTCATAGAGTTGATAAGGGCAGCCAGTGCCTGCGATTTATTTGAACTTTCAGAAGCCTTTCAATAAGGTCCCACATAAGAAATTAAGGTGACACGGTGGCTCAGTGGTTAGCACTGCAGCCTCACAACCCCAGACACCCAGGTTTGATTCCACTCTCTGTGTGGAGTTTGCACATTCTCCCTGTGTCAGAGTGGGTTTCCTCAGGGTGCTCTGGTTTCCTCCCACAGTCCAAAGATGTGCAGGTTAGGTGGATTGGCCATGCTAAATTGCCCATAGTGTTCAGGGATGTGCAGGTTAGGTGGTTAGACATGGCAAATGTAGGGGTAGGGGAATGGGTCTGGATGGGATGCTCTTTGGAGGGGTGGTGTGGACCTGTTGGGCCGAATGGCCTGTTTCCACACTGTAGGGACTCTATGACTGTAAAGATTAGCACATAAAGTTAAAGCACATGGAGTTGTGGATAATATATTGGCATGGGTAGAGAACTGAAATAAAAAAAGAACTGCAAATGCTGGAGATCTGAAATAAAGACAGAAAGTTGCTGCAAGTTTGGCAGCATCTATGGAGAGAAAGGCAGAGTTAATGTTTCAAGTTCATTGACCCTTCATCAGAATACTTGTCTTTGGATACAGAACTTGTTGGTAGACAGGAAACAAAGAGTAGCAATAAAAAGGTCTTTCACCAAGTGGCAGGCAGTGGTCTTTGGGTACTCTAGGGATCAGTGCTGGACCCCAGCTATTCACAACATATATTAATGATTTACATGAGGGAACTGAATGTAATATCTACAAGTTTGCAAATAACACAGCTCGGAGGTTGAACTGTGAGGAGGATGCAGAGACATTTCAGTGTGATTTGGAGAAGTTGAGTGAGGGCCAAATGTATGGCAGATGTATAAAGTGGATCAATATGAGGTTATCCAATTTGGTGTAAAATGAAAAGATAGATTATTACATGAATGGCAATAATGAGGAAAGGGGGAGGTGAAGCAAAGACCTGGGTGTCCTTGTACACCTGTCGCTGAGAGTAAGCATGCGACTACAGCAGGCAATGAAGAAAGCAAATGATATGTTGGCCTTCAGAGCAAGCGAATTTGAGTACAGACGCAGAGATGTCTTGCTGTAATTGTACAAAGCCTTGGTCAGTCCACACCTGCAGTATTATGGGCAATTTTGGTCTCCTTTTTTGAGAAAGGATTTTTTTTTTCCCCTGTAAGGGTAGTGCAACAAAGGTTTACCAGGCTGATTCTTGGGGTGGCAAGACTGAGGTAGGAAGAGAGACTGGATCGGTTAGGATTATTTTAACTGGAGTTTAGAAGGCTGGGAGGGGAATCTCATAGCTATAAAATTCTAACAGGAAACAATGGAAACACAGAAAGGATGCTGTCAAGGACTCAGGAGTCTAGAACAGGGTTTTACATCAAATGTAATGGGTCAGGCTACTTAGGACTCAGATGAGGACAATGTTATAAGTCTATAGTGGTGAGCCTGTGAAATTCTCTGCGACAAAAGTGAAAGAAAGCCAACACACTGAACATTTTCAAAAAGGAGTTGGATATAGCTCTTAGGGCTCAAAGAATCAAAGAGCCCAGGGAGAAAGTGGGAGCAGGGTTCCGAATCACTAAGCTGGTCCTGGGTATGGACAATTTTCCTGTAAGGACAGGTTGTATAGGCTGGGCCTGTACTCATTGGAGTTTTGAAGAAGTGACCTTAATGAAACATACAAGATTCTGTGGATTTGACAGAGTAGATGCTGAGAGGTTGTTTCCCCATGTAGAAGAATCCAGGATCTAAGGGCCTGATCTCAGAGCAAGAGGTTAAGACAGAGATGATGAGAAATGTATTTCCCTCAAAAGATAGCCCATCATTGACTCAGAGGGCTATCAAGGCAGTGTCTTTAATTATAGTTGCACCAAAGATAGATTTTCAGTGAGAGAATCAAAATTTACAGGGCAAGTGGAGTTGAAGATTATCAGATCAGCCGTGATCTTGATGTAAAACCGAGCAGATTCAATGGGCTGAATGATCTATTTTTGTTCTTATGCATCATGGTCTTTCACAGCATTTCAAAGATGAATACTGTTGTCACTGTAAAATCATGATATACACGACCATCTCATGATCAAGACCACCCCTCATTCTTCTAAACTCCAGTGAACATAATCCCAATCAATCAAGTTTCTCTTCATACATCTCATGATCATGTCCATTCTTGTTACATTGCAATGATGAGAGCTTGGAGGAGTCTTGTGTGATGCATGTCATAGAGTCATTGAGTAATACAGCATGGAAACAGGCCCTTCAGCCCAGACTGTTCTGTGCTGACCATAATGCCCACTCAAAATGTGTTTAAATTCTGTGAAATAAATATAAACCTTCTTTTGACTTTTAAAGCAATGTTAAAGCTCTTAAGAATGAGTAGTCATGGATCTGATGGGTGTAAGGGAGTCATTTTGAGTACACACAGTGATTCGGTATTCATCGTCGGAAAGTCTTGACTTTTCTACAGGGCAGGCAATCCATTTTAAAAATTAACTTATGTATTCAAAATAATTGACAGGATAGTTTTTGTCATGGTAAAAGCAGCTTTTCGAAGATTGTTTCACATAAAGTAGCATCAGACAATGATGCAGCTGAATCACATTGTAACGTGTATATTGCCAGGATCCTTTCGTTAGAAATTTGCCCTTTGCATGATCTGAACAGACATAATGGGCAATGCCCATTCAGGCACAGTTTCAGTGTACGTGACCCTCCCAAAGCTGGCAGCTTTATTTCTAAGAAAGGCATCCGCAGTGAATGTGGAAAATTGATGTTTATAGCAATGGTATTATGAAATAGACAAACTCCTCAGCCTAATCAGAGTACAGATAGAGTGGACAGCCAGAGACTTTTTCTTAGGGTGGAGGTAGCTATTACTAGGGGACATAGTTAAAGTGAGTGGAGGTAGATATAGGGGAGACGTCAGAGGTAGGTTCTTTACTCAGAGAGTGGTCGGGGCGTGGAATGCATTGCCGGAGAGGGTAGTGGAGTCGGCCTCTTAGGGGCATTTAAGCGGCAATTAGATAGGCATATGGATGAAGTATAAGGTAGGGGTGAAGGTTAGATAGACCTTAAGATTAGGGTAAAATATCAGCACAACATCATGGGCCGAAGGGCCTGTACTGTGCTGTACTGTTCTATGTTCTAATCACACAAGAATTTGACCAAGCTGATGGATGCCATCGGATTTTCCATTCATTGAAGCATGGACTCAGAAAATTCCCCTCGGTTTCTCTTCTGATGGAAACAGGCAATAAATGCACACCTTTCAGCAATGTTTGCTCCTTGAGAATGAATTTTATAAAAACCACTCTATCTCAATCTCAAAGGAGGAGGAGGTGAAACTGCAGAGAATTGGACAAAGAAGATTCTATATTCAGTCTCAGAGAGTGACACCCATTCCTTACTGCACTAAGCCAGGCAATATGGCAAGCTGAACAATGTGATAGGAAAGTTTTCAGTCAAACCAAATCCAGATACAGGCAGTGGAGTTTAGGACATTTAAAACTGAATGCTAAAAGATGTCGTGAAACTCGAAAGGGCTCAGAAAAGATTTACGAGGATGTTGCCAGGTTTGGACGGTTTGATTTATAGGGATAGACTGAATCGACTGGGGCTATTTTCCCTGGAGCATCAGTAGCTGAGGGGTGACTTTATAGAGGTTTATAAAACATGAGGGGCATGGATAGGGTGAACAGCTAATGTCTTTTCCCCAGTGTCCAAAACTAGAGGGCATAGGTATAAGGTGAGAGGGGAAAGATTTAAAAGGGACCTAAGGGGTAATTTTTTTCATGCAGAAGGTGGTGCATGTCTGGAATAAGCTACCAAAGGAGGTTGTGGAGGCTGGTACAATTACAAAATTTATAACATTCAGGTGCATGAATAGGAAGGTTTTAGAGGGATATGGGCCAAATGCTGGCAATTGGGACTAGATTAATGTAGAATACCTGGTTGACATGGATGAGTTGAACCAATGGGTCTGTTTCTGCACTGTGCAGCTCTATGATTCTATGACTTTAATCTAGTTTTGACGGCTTCCTAATTGATAGATTTTCAGAAATTGTGTGATCTGAAGCTGATATCAAAACACAACTGCGAAGTTGTGTAACCAAACATTTTAGGATCAAATATTATACTAGAAGAGACAAAGAACTTAAAATCAGTTATATGAACTGATGCTTCCATACATGGAATATCCTGGGGACCAACTGGTTTGATTCAAATTCCAATTTGAGGAATGAGGGCCAGGAGCTCTCCTCGCAGAACCATTTCATAATTCAAATGCTGTAGACATTTCTAGGTCATTATATTACCATCTTCACTTCAGAATTTTTCCATAAAAGTTAAACAATCATTTTCTTTTGGCAGCTGCACAGGGCATTGAGGTGGGAATTGCCGTATGGTACTTATGATGCTGGATTGACAACCCAGAAATGGTTGATAGAATTTTCTCACCTCAGCCCCCAATGTAGTACCAGGTCAGGAAGCTGTTGCATTCTCCAACAGAGTTTACTGGGCCCCTTCAATCAAATCCTAACATTAGCATTCTGCTTCTGGAATCCTCAATCAGTAATGAGGATGGGGAGCATGAGACACTCATCATTCAAAGGGATAGATTCTGAATGAGAGTGTCCAGGCATATACATAACAGTATTTCACCTGCATGTGGATTGGAGGGGAACTTCCAAGGAGTGGTGTTCTTTTTATCTGCTGCCCTTGTCCTTCTACATAGTAATGGTTGTGGGTTTGAGAAATGCTGCCTGAGGAGCCTTGGTGGTTTCCTGCAGTGCATCTTGTTGATGGTGCGCACTGCCCCTAATGAGGCATTACGTTCAGTCATTGGTGGAGCAAGTGAATGTTTATGGACATGGTGCCAGGACGGTGCCAAGTTTCTTGAGTGTTGTTGGAGCCGCACTCCACTTCCCAGGGATATAGGAACTCCTAAACTAGCCTTCTCTAGGGAGTACAACAATGGATCCAGTGCAATGTGGAAAAGTTTTAGTAAAAGGGAACTGTCCTGTTTTTGTCCATTCTCTATTCTTAATGGAGTTGTTATGGTCCTGTTCCCTTCAAACACCTTGTTATTGATCAAGTACAGATCCACAATCAGTGATACAAAGTCTATTGGGAGCTTTTACTCTGTGTAGTTTTGATAAGTCATGCATGTTCGATAGAGTCATTTGCCTTTGCAAGCTCATCAAAGACAATTGCAAGGTCCTTTTGGTTACACTTGGCATTCTGTAAGATTTTCTGAAGTATAGTAATGTTTTTTCTTGCAATCATCGCTATTTGAAAGTCCTTCTGTCTCAGGTTGTCTTGGCTGTCTCATTCAATCACTTCAACATGATCTTTGTGAACAGGCAGAGCAACATGGGACTTATTGTGATGGGATGCCAAATATCAATGCCCTTCAAGTGTCCTGGATCCTTGTTTTTTGGGATTAGGACTTTCCAGGTCTTTTTGAGGGTTTCAAGCACTGCCTTTGACTTCAACCTTCGAGAGATTAGTTGGGGAAACCTTGTGGTATCTATCATTTGATGGCTTCTGCTGTAGTGTATGACTTTGGCCTTCTCTTGTCTCCCTTTCATAATCGTCAGGAGACACCTTCAGTTTTAGAGTTTGGACTTTCACATGTACTGAAGACTCTAATGTGTCAGGGAAGCTTTTGCTTTGAAAAACGTAAGGGTGTAAAACCTCAGTTCCGTTAAACCAACCTGGACAAACCAAAGTACAAAATTGCAAGCCAGCCCACAAAAACACCAAACAGTTATTACCTGCTCAGGAACAAAAACAAAAGTTGCTGGAAAAGCTCAGCAGGTCTGGCATCATCTGTGAAGAAAAAATCATAGTTAATGTTTTGGGTCTAGTGACCGTGCCTCAGAACGGGCGGGTTCTGAGGCAGGGTCACTGGACCTGAAATGTTAACTATGATTTTTTTCTTTACAAATGCTGCCAGACCTACTGAGCTTTTCCAGCAATTTCTGTTTTTGTTCTTGATTTACAGCATCTGCAGTTCTTTTGGTTTTTATTTAGTTATTACCTACTGGTTGGACATTCAGGTGCAACTGAACATGCACAGATAGATTATGATGGTCATCTTTGTATTGGGAACAAATGCTCCATGGTCCCAAACGAGATAGAATTGTACTGGAATGACAATGGAATTTCAGGGTGAGGCTATCACAAACAAATGTATTTGGATGTTCAATGGTGCAGTCACTATTTGGTAATCTGGAGGCCCAAACTGCAATACACAGAATTTCAATTCATATCCTACCAGTGTAGTTGGAAAAATGTACATTCAGTTTAAAGCATCTGGAAAGGACAAACTAAACTCTCTAAAAGAGACTGTGCAGTTGTATGTTTGTGGAAAGGCTAATTCATTCACTATTTTCTCTTTAAGGATTCCTTATATAAATCCAGTTTATATGAGCAACAAATAATTTATAGTAATGGATTTGATATGATAGTATAATGTCCCCATTGTGATACAAAGGAGCATCATCAAATAAAATTCAACACAAAACTACACAAGGAGATATAAATAGAAATAAATAAACAGGCAGGTTTTAAGAATTGTTTTAAAGGATGAAAGACACATGGAGAGGTTTAGGGAGGGAAAATTCTAGAACTTAAGGACTGGGTGGCTGAAATAACATGCAATAATAATATAATCATTAAAACCAAGAATGATCCAGAAGCCAAAATCAAAGAAGGATAGATTTACCAGGATGTTTCCCATTTAGAGTTTTAGATATGAAGAGACTGAGAGAGGACGTTATTAGGGTTGATAAAATTATGAGGGATATAGACAGCGTAGATAGGAAGGAAGAGTATTCAATGATGAGGAAGCATCGATTGAAGGTAAAGGGGCAGGCGGGAAAACTTTTTCAACCACAGGGTGCTGGGGAGCTGGAACTCACTGTTTGTAAGGGTGGTAGAGATATAAGAAGTGATTCGATGTACATTTGCAATACCAAAGCTCTGGACCAAGTGCTGGAAAATAGGATTGGAATAATTAGGTGATTGTTTTTGACTGATGCAGACTCGATGGGCAAAAGGAATGATGTTCTCCACTTTTATTTCAATAAGAACATCTTGATCAAATGGTATTGGTCTGATGGACTTTTGCCATGTTGACTTTGAACAGACCCATTGTCAGAAGGAAGCAGCTACAGATTGTGCTGTTCAGCCTGTCAGTGGGATAGTGGATCACTCAAACAGATTCTCATGTTTTCATATTATTCATCATCAGGCTCCCTTCTTATTGACTGTCAATTTTTGTTTTTAAAATTAAATTCAAATTCATCATTTGCCATGGTGGGATTTGAACCTAAGCTGCCAGGATATTAAGAAAACAAAACTAAAGAACTGCAGATGCTGGAAATTAGAGACAAAAAACAGAAATTGCTGGAAATACCTCAGCAGGTCTAGAAGCATCTGTGGAGAGAAAGCAGAGTTAATGTTTCCGAAGAACGGTCACCAGAAATGTTTTTAAATGCTGGAACAATAGAAGCAGCCTGAGAGGGTGTGGTCAAGTTCCCAAAAACAGAACCAGGGATTTTAGGTTCAACTTTCAGCAGTTGTTGCTGGGGTCTCAGCAGGGTTGGAAGGCAATGAATTTCTCCTGATTGCTGCACTCTCTCACTGAGTTTTCTCTTGATATTTTTCCTCCCAGACTACAGGAGTTGTATATGAGCGATCTATGTTTTGAATTTGCCTTTTGCCAAGGGCATGTTTATACAATGTTACCATATTGGAACAGTTACTATTTAGCAGTAAAATTATCTATTATTCTGTTAAGTTTTCCAATAGCCCTAACTTATTTCAAGTTCCTCTTTCTTATTTTAAAGGTAAGCATGAGGTTACTGTGTTCCAGATGCAATTTCGATGGTCAAACTACCCAACATTAAGCAAACCACAATTTATTCAAACACTACAGTTAAAATACAACAAAAGAGAAAGTTAGGGTCTAGGCCACCATCTTAATGTATTTTGAGAAGGTCTGGTCAGGTCCATAAACTTTGCTGATGTTTCAAATCTTATCCTGGTTTCACATTCTGTGGCTTGATGCTGCAAAAATATGTTTTAGAAGTTTTTTTCCATTGCTAAGTACCTCTAGACATTTTATCACTTTAAAGTGTGCCCTGCAAATTTAAGTTTTTGTAGTTTATTCACACATTTTTCTCTTTCTATTGAAACTGTTGTCACTTTGGTGAGTGTTAATATAGAACACAGAACAGTACAGGCCCTTCAGCCCACGATGTTGTGCTGACCTATTATCCTGCTAAGATCAAACTACCCTGCATACCCTACATTATATTATCATCCATGTACCTATGCAAGAGCCGCTTAAATGTCTCTAAAGTATCTGACTCCACTGCCATTACCGGCAGCACATTCCACTCTCTGTGTAAAGAGTCTACCTTCCTCCAGTCACCTTAAAATTATGCCCCCTCACAATAGTCATTTCCGCCTTGAGATAAAGACTCTGGCTATCCACTCTATCTATGCCTCTCATCATCGTGTTGGTGAGATCCAGCTGAAATGTGGTGCCCTTAGAATAGCAGTCTTCACAACCCAGGGTGAAATTCACTGAACTGTCTCGATATTTTACCCTAATGGAAATCCTGGCCTCAGCTTTACAATCACAAATCAAATAAATCTGTTGCACTTGGATTCTGGCATTGGAATATTCTTAAGAACTGAATGAACAGAAATGAATGCTGTCACCAGAAGTGGACAGAATAGCAGAGACTGATTCATTTTTGTGAACCAATCTTGCTGAATAGGAAGGAAAGGATGTTGGCAATGAAACAGAATCACTTTGCAGTTCAGAATGAAATGTGTCTCTGATCTGGAATAAATGTGTCTGTGAAGGATGAATGATGCTTGGATTTATAATGATAGTGTAATTCATCATCCATGTGACACCCAACTTGGTAACATTTAACACTGAGCCAAAATTGACTCTGAGACCATAAGGCATGGGAGCAGAAGAAGGAGTGTTCTTCTCCATTCAATGAGATCATGGCTGATCTGATAATCCTCAACTTCACTTTCTTGCCTTTCTCTCATAACCGTTGATTCCCTTAATGATTATAAATTTGTCTATGTCAGCTTTGAATATACTTAATAACCTACTTCTACAGTTCTCTGGGGTAAAGAATTCCACAGACACATGGAATTCCTCCTCATCTCTGCTCTATATTGGCAACACCTGAGTCTGACATTATGTCCTCTCATACTATATACTGAAAGAACATTTTCTCACCCACCCTATCAAGTCCCTTAAGATTCTTAGACGACAAGGTGTAGAGCTGGATGAACACAGCAGGCCAAGCAGCATTAGAGGAGCAGGAAAGCTGACGTTTCGGGTCTGGACCCTTCTTCGGAAATGGGGGAGGGGAAGGGGATTCTGAAATAAATAGAGAGAGAGGAGGAGGCAGATGGAAGATGGATAAAGGAGCATATAGGTGGAGAGAAGATGGACAGGTCAAGGAGGCGGGGATGGAGCCAGTAAAGGTGAGTGTAGGTGGGGAGTTAGGGTGGGAGTTGTCAGTCCAGGGAAGATAGACAGGTCAAGGAGGTGGGAATGAGGCTGGTAGGTAGGAGGTGGGGGGTGGGGTTTGAGGTGGGAGGAGTAGACAGGTGGGAGAAAGGATGGGCAGGTTATGGAGGCGGGGACGAGCTGGGCTGGTTTTGGGATGCGGTCGGGGGAGGGGAGATTTTGAAGCTTGTGAAGTCCACATTGAGACCATTGGGCTGCAGGGCTCCCAAGCGAAATATGAGGTGCTGTTCCTGCAACCTTCGGGTGGCATCATTTTGGCACTGGAGGAGGCCCAGGATGGACATGTCGTCCAAGGAGTGGGAGGGGGAGCTGAAGTAGGAGGTGCAGTCGTTTGTCACGAACCGAGCGTAGGTGTTCCACAAAGCGGTCTCCAAGCCTCCGTTTGGCTTCCCCGATGTAGAGGAGGCCACAACGGGAACAATGGATACAGTATACCACATTAGCAGATGTGCAGGTGAACATCTGCTTGATGAGGAAGGTCTTCTTGGAGCCTGGGATGGGGGTGAGGGGAGAGGTGTAGGGGCAGGTGTAGCACTTCCTGCAGTTGCAGGGAAAAGTACCGGGTGTGATGGGGCTGGTGGGGAGTGTGGAGCAGACAAGGGAGTCGCGGAGAGAGTGGTACCTCCGGAAAGCAGATAACAGTGGGGAGGGAAAAATGTCTTTGGTGGTGGGGTCAGATTGCAGTTGGCGGAAGTGTCGGAGGATGATGCGTTGGATCCGGAGGTTGGTGGGGTGGTACGTGAGGACGAGGGGAATTCTGTTTTGGTTGTTACTGCGGGGAGAGGGTGTGAGGGATGAGTTGCGGGAAATGCGAGAGATGCGGCTGAGGGCGTTTTCGACCACTGTGGAGGGGAACTTGCGGTCCTTGAAAAACGAGCACATCTGGGATGCCCGGGAGTGGAATGCTTCATCTCAGGAGCAGATGTGGTGGAGACGAAGGAATTGGGAATAAGGGATTACATCCTTGCAGGAAGGCGGGTGAGAGGAGGTGTAGTCTAGGTAGTTGTGGAAGTTGGTGGGCTTGAAATAGATATCAGTTTCCAGGTGGTTGCCAGAGATGGAAACAGAGAGGTCCAGGAAGGAGAGAGAGGTATCAGAGATGGTCCAGGTGAACTTAAGGTTGGAGTGGAAGGTGTTAGTGAAGTGGATGAACTATTTGAGCTCCTCGTGGGAGCATGAAGCAGTGCCGGTACAGTCATCAGTATAACAGAGGAAGAGGTGGGGGATAGGGCCAGTGTAGCTTCGGAAGAGGGATTGTTCCACGTATCCTACAAAGAGGCAGACATAGCTTGGGCCCATGTGGGTACACATGGCCACCCCCTTTGTCTGAAGTAAGTGGGAGGAATTGAAGGAGAAGGCGTTAAGGGTGAGGACAAGTTCAGCTAAGCGGACAGGGGTGTAGTGGAGAAGGACTGGTTGGGCCTGCGGGACAGGAAGAAGCAGAAGGCCTTTAGGCCATCTGCATGGGAAATGTAAGTGTATAGGGACTGGACGTCCATGGTGAAGATGAAGTGTTGGGGACCAGGGAATCAGAAGTTTTGGAGGAGGTGGAGGGCATGGGTGGTGTCATGGGCGTAGGCAGGGAGTTCCTGGACCAGGGAGGAGAAAATGGAGTCCCCTAATCCCAATTCCTTTGCCTTCGCCACATTTGCTCCCGAGATGAGGCATTCCACTCCCGGACATCCCAGATGTCCTCGTTTTTCAAGGACCGTAACTTCCCCTCCACAGTGGTCGAAAACACCATCGACCGCATCTCTCACGTTTCCCGCAACTTATCCCTCACACCCCGTCCCTGCAATAATGACAAAAACAGAATCCCCTCGTTCGCACGTACCACCCCACCAACTTCTGGATCCAACGCATCATCCTCCGACATTTCCGCCATCTGCAATCCGACCCCACCACCAAAGACATTTTTCCCTCCCCACCCTTATCTGCTTTCCGGAGGGACCACTCTCTCCATGACTCCCTTGTCCGCTCCACACTCCCCTCCAACCCCACCACACCTGGCACTTTTCCCTGCAACCACAGGAAGTGCTACACCTGCCCCTACACCTCCTCCCTCACCCCCATCCCAGGCCCCAAGAAGACCTTCCACATCAAACAGATATTCACCTGCACATCTGCTAATGTGGTATACTGCATCCGCTGTTCCCGTTGTGGCCTCCTCTACATCGGGGAAACCAAGCAATGGCTTGGAGACCGCTTTGTGGAACACCTACGCTCGGTTCGCGACAAATGACTGCACCTCCCAGTCGTGAACCACTTCAGCTCCCCCTCCCACTCCTTGGACGACATGTCCACCTTGGGCCTCCTCCAGTGCCACAACGATGTCACCCGAAGGTTGTAGGAACAGCACCTCATATTTCGCTTGGGAACGCTGCAGCCCAATGGTCTCAATGTGGACTTCACAAGCTTCAAAATCTCCCCTCCCCCTACCACATCCCAAAACCAGCCCAGCTCGTCCCCGCCTCCCTAACCTGTCAGTCCTTTCTCCCACCTATCCACTCCTCCCACCTCAAGCCCCACCCCCACCTCCTACTTACCAGCCTCATCCCCGCCTCCTTGACCTGTCTATCTTCCCTGGACTGACCAATTCCCACCCTAACTCCCCACCTACACTCGCCTTTCCTGGCTCCATCCCTGCCTCCTGACCTGTCCGTCTCCTCTCCACCTTTCTGCTCCTTTATCCATCTTCCATCCGCCTCCCCTTCTCTCTCCATTTATTTCAGAATCCCCTTTCCCTCCCCCATTTCCGAAGAAGGGTCCAGATCCAAAACGTCAGCTTTCCTGCTCCTGTGATGCTGCTTGGCCTGCTGTGTTCATCCAGCTCTACACCTTGTCGTCTCAGATTCTCCAGCATCGGCAGTCCCTACCATCCCTTAAGATTCTTACATGTGTTAATATGGTGGCTCAGTGGTTAGCACTGCTACCTCACAGCACCAGAGACCCAGGTTCAATTCCACCCTCAGGCAAATGTTTGTGTGGAGTTTACACATTCTCCCTCTGTCTGTGTGGGTTTCCTCTGGGTGCTCCAGGTTCGTCCCACAGTCCGAAGATAGGTTGATTGGCCATGCTAATTTGCCCATAATGCTAAGTCATGTGAGATGAATTAGTCATGAGAAACGCTGGATTACAGGGAATAAAGTTAGGGGAAATGGGCCTTGGTAGGATGTGTTTTGGAGTGTTGATGCAGACTCAATGGGCCAAATGGCCTGCTTCCTCACTGTAGGGGTTCTATGATTCTAAGATTGCCTCTCATTCTTCTGCACTGCAATATGCAGCTCCAGCAAGATTGAAGAGGCTTGACACCATCCAGGAGAAAGCAGCCCACTTGATTGGTACTACATTCCTTCCATCACCGACGCTCAGTAGCAGTGCCATGTACTACCTGCAAGATGCACTGCAGAAATTCACTAAGGACCCTCAAACAGCACATTCCATCTCAAAGGACAAGGGCAGCAGACACATTGAAGCACCACCACTTGCAAATTCCCCTCCAAGCCACTCACCATCCTGATTTGGAAACATATCACTGTTCCTTTGCTGTTGCTGGGACAAATTCCTGGAGCAGTCTCCAGAATGGCATTGTGGGTCTACTTACAGCACATGGGCTGCAGCAGTTCAAGCATACAGCTCACCATCACCTTCTCAAGGGTAATGAGCACAGACCCAACCTACTCAACCACTCCTCATGAGACAGTCCATCCATACTCAGAGCTAACTTGGTGAACCTTCTGCAGACTGCCTTCAATGCCAATATATCTTTCCTTAGATAAGGGGATTAAAATTATTTACAGCATTCCGGCTGTAGTCTGAATAGTGCCTTGTTTGGTTTTAGCAAAACCTCCCTATTCCTTTGAAATAAAGGCCAACATTCATTCCTGGGCTTGTGTTCTTTATGCTGTGTGCATGACATATATCTCACCTAACTGGAGACTTGCTCAGCAGTTTCCTTGATTGCAATGTAAGGATCACTGGAGTTGTAGTAAAAGGAGAGACTGGAAATAATCACGGTGACAGGGAAGACTGCTATTTTAGAGCATTACATGTACATAATTGGAGTTCTGATTCAGAGGCTGCAGTAATGAACTGACAACTGACACTCTGAAAGAATTTAAATTATACAAGCAACAACCATGAGCAATCCGGAGGTCTTTCCAGTGAAAAGTTCCAGAACTGCTGAATTATAGAGTTTCTGTCTTGTTTTTAGTTGCTCCTAAAACATTCTGAAATTGTGCAAAGTACAGTCCGGATTCAAATTCTTTCTGCCATAAATAATGTTGATCCTATTTGAAATTACATTGGCTGAGAGAAAAAGAAACACTGCAGTAGGTTTTCAGGTGGGAGCAATTTTTGAATTTATGTTCAGTGAAAGCAAAGTATTTACGGAAATCTGAAATTAAAACCGAATGGGATGGAGAAACTCAGCATGTCTGACTGCATCTTTATTTCTCACTCATGAGACTTGGGAATTATTTTCCAGCCCAGTTGCCCTTGAGAAGGTGGTAGCGAACTACCTTCTCGAACTGCTGCAGCCCATGTGCTGTATGTGGACCCACAATGCCATTGAAGAGAGACCCAGGATTTTGTCCCGGCGATGACAGTGACCAATCGGCAATATATTTGCAAATCAGGGTGAGGAGTAGCTTGGAGGGGAAATTGCAGGTCGTGGTGTTCCCATGTGACTGCTGCCCACGTCCTACTGGATAGAAGTGTTCATGGGTTTGGAAGGTGCAGTTTAAGGAGCTTTGGTAAATTCCTGCATTGTGTCTCACAGATGGTAATACATTGCTGTCAGTGAGCGTCAGTGGCGAATTGACTGAATATTTGTGAATGTGGTGCCAATCAAGCAGGTTGCTTTGTCCAGATGGTGTCAAACTTCTTGAGAGTTGTTGGAGCAAGTGGGGAGTATTTTATCACACTCCTGACTTGTGCCTTGTCGATAATGGATAGGCTTTGGGGAGTCAGGAGGTGAGTTACTTGCTGCTGTATTCCTAGTTTCTGACCTGCTGTTGTAGCCAATGTATTTATATGGTGTCTCCATGTCTGTCTAGCCATATTGCCTCTTTTCACCTTGTATTTATGTATTTATATGGTGTGTAAATGTCTGTGGAGTCTTTAAGAGAGAAACAAAGTTAATGTTTTGAGTCCATTGATCCTTCTTCTGAACAGCTCTCCCAATGTTTCAGGTAATTGATGCTTGAGGTGAGGGGAGATAATTGGCTTGGTCCTAACCATTACACAACAATTCTTCATTTTTTCACACATTAGGTACCTCAGATCTTCTGCCACTGCAACTTTCACCTGTACCTCTCTTACTGGGTTATTCCATGCTCTTCTAGCCATATTGCTTCTTTCCACCTATCATAAACTTGAGCTGAGAAGGTCAAAAACCACACGACAGCAGGTTATAGTCCAACAGGTTTATTGGATGACACGAGCTTTCAGAGTCTCACTCCTTCTTCAGGTGTTTGTGAGAGAGGTGGCATCAGACACAGAATTTTTAAGCAAAAGATCAAAGGGTTATAGAACTGATGCAAATATATTGAACAGACCTAAGATGGCTGTTAAATCTTTAATCAGTTAGAAAGGATAAAAATGCAAATCCCAGAATTTCTTTCAAGTCACTGCCCTGAGATAACTAAAGATTTTATCAGTATACCAAAGGTGACAGAAGTGACATCTCAGGTCATTTTAGGTGTGAGGCTTTGGTTAGAACCTGGCTGTGTATTAACTTGGAGTCAGACTGGTTTTATTTCCAAAGTAGGAATTTATAAAATGCCCCATTGACTGTCTACAAATTGTGTGCCTTTTGAATAAGATAGAATGTATCTGCAATTACAAATCGACAAATGCAATTTCACCCCATAGATTTAAATATGTGTGTGCATGTGTGAATAAGGAGAGTGTGTGTGTGTGTGAGAGAGTGTGTGTGTGTGTGTGTGTGTGAGTGTGTGTGAGAGTGTGTGTGAGAGTGTGTGTATGAGAGACAAGAATATTTGTGTGCGTGAGTGTGTGAGAGAGAGTGTGTGCAAGACAGTGCATGTGTGCGCAAGAGAGTGTGTGTGAGATAGAGTGTGTATGTGTGTGTGTGTTTGAGAGAGAGAGTGTGAGAGTGTGTGTGTGTGACAGAGAGTGTGAGTGGGTGTGTGTGTGCGTGTGTGTGTGAGAAAGAGAGAGAGTGTGTGTGTATGAGACTGTGTGTGTGTGAGAAAGAGAGAGAGAGTGTGTGTGTGAGTGTGAGTGTGTGTGTGTGTGAGTGTGTGTGTGTGAGTGTGTGTGTGAGTGTGTGTGTGTGTGTGTGAGTGAGAGAAAGGAAGAGAGTGTGTGTG
>NC_063344.1:11984029-11993871 GCF_021869965.1 Rhincodon typus | reverse complement strand
GTGTGAGTGAGAGAAAGGAAGAGAGTGTGTGTGTATGAGACTGTGTGTGTGTGTGTGAGTGTGTGTGAGTGTGTGTGAGTGTGTGTGTGTGCGTGTGTGTGCGTGTGTGTGCGTGTGTGTGTGTGTGTGTGTGTGAGAAAGAGAGAGAGTGTGTGTATGAGACTGTGTGTGTGTGTGTGTGTGTGTGTGTGTGTGTGTCTAGTGTGTAGTGTGGTGGGGCCACCTGTAGTGCGACATGAACCCAAGATCCAGGTTGATGCCGCCCTCATGGAGACCGAACTTGGCTATCAGCCTCTGCTCGGCGACTCTGCGTTGTTGTGTATCACAAAGTCTGCCTTGGAGGCTGTTTACCCGAAAATCTGAGGCCGAATGTCCTTGACCGCTGAAGTGTTCCCCCACTGGGAGGGAACATTCCTGTTTGGCAATTGTTGCGCAGTGCCCATTCATCTATTGTTTAAGCGTCTGCATACTTTAGCCAATATACCATACCTCAGCACCTGAAATAGACAACATTGGCCAAGTGACATGAGTATCTGCTGTGTATGTGGTGGCTGATGTTCCCACATGTGATGGTAGTGTCCATCTCGATGATCTGAAATGTCTTGCAAAGGCTGCCATGACGGGGTCGTGTGGTAATGTGACCAATGTTGTCCTGAAGGTTGTGTAGTTTGCTGTGAACAATGGTCTGTTTAAGGTTTGGCAGTTATTTGAAGACAAGAAGTGGAGGCGTAGGGAAGATCTTGATGTGATGCTCATTGTCATCAATAATGTGGTGAAGGCAGTGAAGAACATGGTGTAGTTTCTCCGCTCTGGAGAATTACTAGACTACCAAGAATACCCTATCAGTTGTATCCCATGTCTGTCTTCTGAGGAGTTAATTACGGTTTTTTGCTGTGGCAAGCTGGAACTGGTGATCAATGAGTTGAGTATGGTTTACCATTCGAATGAGGCTGTCCTACAGCACCTTCAGGTGTCTGCCGCGTTCCTCCTCATCAGAACATTTCTTATGTATGCACAGGGCTTGTCCATAGAGGATGGCTTGTTTAATACGTTTAGAGTGGAAGCTAGGGAAGTACAGCATCGTGAGGTTATGCATAGGCTTGCGGTAGAGTGACGTACTGAGGTGTCCGTCCTTGATGGAAATGCATGTGTCCAACAATGAGACCGATCCTAAAGAGTAGCCCATCGTAAGTCTGATGGTGGGATGAAACTTGTTGATATCGCTATGTAGTTGTTTCAGTTAGTCCTCACCACGCATCCAAAGAAAGAAAATGTCGTCAATGTATCTGGTGCATAGCGTTGATCGGATTTTCTGTACAGCAAAGAAGTCTTGTTCAAACTTGTGTTTGAAAAAGTTGGCATACTGGGGAGCAATTCTGGATCCCATGGCTGTTGCGTGTATTTGGTTGAAGAGCTGGTTGTCAAAAGTGAAGATGTTGTGGTCGAGGATGAAACAGATGAGTTGTAGGATGGCATCTGGAAATTGGCAGTTGGTGGTATTGAGTACCGAGGCTGTTGCAGTGATGCCATCATCGTGGGGAATGCTGATGTAGATTTCTGAAATGTCCATTCTGACAAGGAATATTTCTGGTTCGATAGGTCCGTGGGTGCCGAGTTTCTGTAAGAAATCTGTAGTGTCGTGACAGAGCTGGGGGTTCCCTGTACAGTGGATTGCAAGATGCCCTTCACATAGCCAGAGAGGTTCTCACACAGGGTCCCTTTGCCTGATACGATGGGATGTCCAGGTGTGTTGTTTTTGTGTATATTCCGAAGACAGTAGAAGTCTCCTATTCGAGAAATACACAGGATGAGAATGCGTAGGGTACTCTGAAGGTCTGGATCAAAGGTCTTGATCAGTCAGTTCAGTTGACGGGTGTGTTCCTTGGTTGGATTGGAAAATAGTTGTCTGTAGTGTTCCTGTTGTTCAGTTGTCTGTGTTTCCTTTCAGTAGTCCGTTCTATTCTGTATGACAATAGCTCCTCCTTTGTCTGCTGGTTTGATAACAATGTTGCAATTGGTCTTGAGAGCACGGATGACATTGCGTTGTACTTGGTTGACGTTGTGCATTACCTTGTGAGTGCGGCTGATGAGTCTGACATTCACGCATTCCCTGACGGCTAGAATATACATGTCAAGCCCAGAGAACTCTGAAAGCTTGTGTCTTGCAATAAACCTGTTGGAATATAACCTGGTGTCATGTGATTTTAAATTTGAGCTGAACCAAATCTCTATGGCCTCTATTCTGACAGGCATCAAAACTCTCTCGCTCATTGTCCCTGTGCTTGCTGACCTACACTGGCACCCTGTCCAACAATTTCTCAAAACTATAATTCTCTTCCTTCCTTGTTTTCGTGTCCCATTAAAGGCCTTCCCCTCTCTCTATCACTGTGATCTCCACTAGCTCTCGAAAGCTCTGAGATCTCTAAGCATCTCCATTTCTGGCCACTTTCACATCCTCAATTTTAACCAGTCCACCATTGGCTGTCATATTATCTGCCTAGACCCTAAGTTCTGGAATACCCGTCTTACACCTCTCCACCTCTCAATATCATGCTCTCCTTCATTAAAGCATCTCTTAAAACTTACCCTCAGTGTAAGATTTCACCATTTGCTTTATCTCTTTAAGTGGCTCATTGTCAACTTTATTTGGCAGCACTCTTGTAAAGAATCTTGCAATGCTTTGCTAAATTAATTGTATTGTTTAAAATAAGGTCGATGCTCTGCTTAATTTATCAGACCATTACAGAGAGTATGTGTCACATTAGGCATCACTACCTCAGTCTATATCTCAACACCAGTCGCCAGCTCCTCTTCGTCATCTTCCTCGATGAAAAGTCACTGACTCATTCATAACTATTCAATCTGTTCCACAGCACATCACCCAAATCTTAGAATTTACACTCCAAGCAATGTTTCCAGGAGCAGGACATTACTAGAACATAATGTCATCAATATTTCTTAAGGTTCCTGACTTATTTTGGCCATTTCAATTTGCCAACAATGTTTCACTTTTATTTTGAGCTGTGAGTCACATATTGAATGCCATGGTTGCTTGGTTGAATGAATTGGTTATTTCAATAGATGCTAACCCTTCATCAGATGAAGGGTCTAGGCCCGAAATGTCAGCCTTTCTGCTCCGATGATGCTGCTTGGCCTGCTGTGTTCATCCAGCTCTGCACCTTGTTATCACAGGGAAATGTCAGGGCATTCAGGAATATCATACTCATTTCAAGTGCTTGTCAAAAACTTGATGTAAAACAGATAGGTTTATTTTCTGGTACATCATCCTTATAACCTTGAAATGTTATAATCTTGATGATTTTTAATATTAAATGATAACTTCTCATGTGGGATTCTAGTGTTGGAAGTTACATATGGCACGGTTCAATATAAAATCATCAGAACTGAAATAAGATTGCTTACACCAGTATGTAAGGCTACAGCTAATGATATACAGTGGACTTTTAACAGGACTGTAGGCAGGAAGGTCAGTGTGTTACACATGGTTGCTTAAATACTGTAAAGAGCTGTACCATGCATCTGGCAACTGTCTTAGTTTAAAGTACCCTCTACGTACAATGAAGGAAGAATTGTCACCAATTACTGTGTTAAGCAACAACCACAATCATGCTCAACGTGAATGATTCTGAGCACAAGGCTTAGTTCTTTCCCCACAGTATTCCTACAGCTCAGATGTGCTGCTTCAAACCTTACAACTGACCTGCGTAGAAATAGTTACCATAATACTCAAGTGCTTGACTTCACACAAGGCAAAGAGGTTCACTTGATTTCTTACCTTCAGAATCTACTGCCGGTCCTGAGTGCTCATTGTGACTTTAAGCTACACAATGCATTGGCTCATTATGGCTACATCACCTGTCTATGCCTCTCTTGTCATAGGTACCACCAAGGACAACAGCAACAACTTCCTGACACAACCATTACTTTCAGGCTTCCCTCCAAATTACACACTTAATGACTGATCTGAACATGATGGTTATTCTAGGGGTCCTTTTTTTTAATTCATTCATGTGATGAGGCCGTCGCTGGCTAGGACAGCTTTATTGCCCATCCCTAATTGCCCAGAGGGCAGTTATGTGTCAACCACATTGCTGTGAGTGTGGAGTCACATGTAGGCCAGACCAGGTAAGGATGCCAGTTTCCTTCCCTAAAGGGCATTAATGAACCAGATGGGTTTTTCCAACAATCAACAATGAATTCACGGTCATCATTAGATTCTTAATTCCAGATATTTATTGAATTCAAATTCCATCATCTGCCCTGGTGGGATTCAAACCCGGGTCCCCAGAATGTTATCTGGGTCTCTGGATTAACAGTCCAGCGATAATACCGCTAGGCCATTGTCTCCCAGTAGAAACATATGCATTGACCAGTGTGATGTAGGTTTTGATTCTTTATTTTAGGGTTTAGATTTTGAAAGAGTGACATGTGTGTTCTGATGTGTGCATATGAGGAGTTGTTAATGATTAATTTGTCTGTATTTCTGGAACCTTGATGTTTTGAAAATTAAAACCAAAATAAGAGAGAGAAAGTTCTTGGATTCATAATGGGAATTTGTTTGAATTGTGAGAGTTTTACAATCAGACAGAGTAAATATTGGAAAGTGTTAACTTGCTTTCATTTTAGAAGTTTTTTTTTGTTAGGGGACTATCCCATCGATTGGAAACCTTTTGGTTTCTGTTCAAACAGGTCCTCGTTAGAGTTATATTGAAGAATATAGTTTCTCCTGAAGAAATGAGGTAGTTCAGACAATTGCGTATAAGGTTACATCAGTGTAAGGGCTTTAGTTGAAAGTTCCAAACCAAAAGTGTTTGGTTAGCACCCCAAAGGGATTAACGACGATTAGAACAAAAGAGAAATACAGCACAGGAGCAGACCCTTTGGCCCTCCAAGCCTGCACTAATCATCATGCCCTGCCTAAACTAAAAAACAAACCTTCTGCCCTTATTCGGTCCATATCCCTCTATTCCCTCCCTGTTCATGTAACCATCCAGATGGCTCTTAAATGTCACCAACGTGCCTGCTTCCACCACCTCCTCTGGCAATGCATTCCAGGCTCCTACCATGTCTGTGTGAAAAACTTTCCTCACAAATATCCCTTAAACCTTTGGCCTCTCACCTTGAACCTGTGCCCCTCTGGCTATCCACCCTATCTATGCCTCTCATAATTTCGTAGACCTCTATCAGGTCTACTCTCAGCTGCCACTTTTCCAGTGAAAACATTCCTAGTTTTTTTTTAACCTTGCCTCATTGCCAATGCCCTCGAGACCGTGCAACATCATGGTGAACCTTCTGTGCGCTCTCTCCAAAACTTCCACGTCCTTCTGGTAGTGCGCCTAACAAGGGTTTTATATAGCTGCAACATGGTTTGCCAAATCTTGTTCTCATTGGCCTGGCCGATGAAGGCGAGCGTGCCATATGCCTTCTTAATCTCCTGGGCCATCCGTGTTGCCACTTTTAGGGAACTGTTGACCTGCAGGTCCAGATCCATCTGAATGTTAATGTTCCTAAAGGTTCTACCATTTACAGTATAATTCACACACAAATTTGATCCTCCAAAATGCATCACCTCACATTTATCTGGATTAAATTCCATCTGCCAGTTCTGTGCCCAAGTCGCCAATCTATCAATATCCTGTTGTATCTTTTCATAATCGTTGGCACGATCAGCAATTCCACTAATCTTCGTGTCATCAGCAAACTTACTAATCAAACCACCCACACTTTTCTCCTGACCATTTATATATACTACAAACAACAGAGGACCTAAGACTGATACCTATGGAACACCATTAGTTATCAGTCTCCATTCTGAAAACACCCTTCAACTGTTATCCTCTGTCTTCTATGACCAAGCCTGTTTTGTATCCATCTAGCCAGCGCACCCCGAATCCCATGTAATTTTAGCTTTTGTACCAATCTGCAAAGTAGGACTTTATCAAATGCCTTACTAAAGTCCATATAAGCTACATCTGCAGCTCTTCCCTCATCAATTATATTTGTCACCTCTTCAAAAAATTCGATCAGGTAGGTGAGACATCACCTTCCCCACATGAAACCATGCAGCCTGTCACTAACTAGTCCATTTTCTTCCAAATTTGCATATATCTTGTCCCTCAGTATCTTCTCCAAGAGCTTCTCCACCACAGATGTCAGACTCACCAGCCTATAGTATCCTGGATTATGCCTGCTTCCTTTCTTAAAACAAGGGAACAACATTGGCTAATTTCCAGTCCTCTGGAACCTCGCCTATGGTCAAGGAGGATGTGAAGGTATCTGCTAATGTCTCAGTTAGTTATTCCCTTGCCTCTCGCAGCAACCTGAGATAGATCCCATCTGGCCCTGGGGATTTGTCTACCTTAATACAGAAAGCCGAAGCTCAGTTGTGTGACTGATCAAGGTAAACACTAACAAATTCTCAAGACTGGGAATTGAAAGAAACAGTTAAGTCAAATGTGTAAACGTTATAGAGCGAAACGTTGACTTCCCTGCTCCTCAGATGCTGTATGACCTGCTGTGCTTCTCCAGCCCCACATTTACTGACTCCTGTTGAAACTAGGCAGGCCGGGAACTGACTGGCCAGAGGCTAACAGTCACATTGTTTCAGAACGAACCCCTCTTTACACGAAGCTGCTCAATTAGGAGAATGTTACACAGACTTCATGGCACCCAGCTCAGTAATAGGCCAGAGGTAGACTGGGACAGCACGTGACACTTGAAGGCTCAACACCATGTTCTGCAAACTCCAAATATAGAAGGTAGTCACCTTACTGGATATTCCTGCCACCACCCCAAGCTAGTATTAGACACAGGTCACTGAATTTTTGAGACAGGTGTGAAGAGGGAGAGAGAAAGGGCAACTTGGAGCCCCAGTTGCTCTGATTTTGCACTTTCTTCAATGGCATCACCAGAGATCACTTTCAACTGGCAGCCAAGCTGCACAGCATCTCCATCTCCTTGTACCTCTTGGTCAGCATTGTGAGACTGACCAGACCCAGACAGACCACCTTGCTGAAATGACCTGAAGACCAGAACTAGCCCTAGATGAGAGGGGATGCCCACATCGACAACTGCAGATCCTGCTGCTACTGAGCGCCGGTGTTGCAAGGAGTGGATGCTTGTGGATATTTTGCCAATCAAGCAGGCTACTTTTTCCTGGCTGGTTTCAATGGGGAGGTGATGGCTTAGTGGTATTATCACTGGACTGTTATTCCTGAGACTCAGGTAATGTTCTGGGGACGCAAGTTCAAATCCTGTCTCGGCAGATGGTCAAATTCAAAGTCAATAAACATGTATGGAATTAAGAATTTAATGATGATCATGAATTGATTGTCAGGGGAAAAAAAAACCCATCTGGTTCATGTCATCCTCACCTGGTCTGGCATACATGTGACTCCAGACTCACAGCAATGTGGGCAATTAGGGATGGGCAATAAATACTGCTTAGCCAGTGATGCCCTCATCTTGTTAATGAATAAAGGCAAAAAAAGCTTCTTGAGTGTTGTTGGAGCTGCATATACTCAGGCAAGTGAGAAGAATTCCATCACATTCCTGACAGGTGCCTTGTAGATGGTGGAGAGGCTTTGTAGAGCAGTAAGTGAGTTTCCCACTGCAGGATTCTAGCCTCTGATCTGCTCTTGTAGCCACTGTACTAATGTGGTGAGTCCAGTTCAGTTTCTGGTTAATGGTAACCTACAAGTTATTGACACTGGGGAATTCAGTGATGGAGAATATAATGGCCAATGGTCTGATTCTGTCCTGTTGGAGATGATCATTGCCTGAAAGGCTGGTGGGATCAGGTTCATGCAGAATCCTGCATCAGGGAATTGCACATGCATTTGATGAAGACACATTTTGTGGATTATGAGGAAAAAGCTTGAATATCAGAACAAATTGGAGAGCTTGTTCAGGGAGGATGATAGGTTGAATGGGCTTTTTTTGTTCTGTTAGGCTCCACAGATTCCAAAAATCCTCTCATAGTCAGTTCCTGCCCATATTGGCACAAGGGCATCATTTGTCCATTATCTTGGGCAATTCGGTATTTTTGTCACCACTATTAAAGCTGCTCTAACCAATGTCGGCTTGGTCTGCTTTGATGGGTAAGCAGGGCTGACACTGGCTATCCTAGGGTACCATGAATCAGCATGGGTTCCCTTGCCATCAGGGTGTCTGTCACCTTTTACATTTTCATCGCAAAGTCTAGATCCAGCCCCATGAGTGTCAGATTTTGCAGCAGCTCTCCTGATAGTCACACCACCCAAAAACACTCATTGTACTCACAAGTGACAGGCCTGTGCTCATTAGTGTCAGCACAGCAAATCTTGTGCAGTAAAACGGAGAATGAGGAATTACTTCTTATAGTAACATTCAAGATGCTTCTGGGAAGTGACATTAAGAATCTTTTAAGACCAGGGATCAGTCTTT
The DNA here is from genome assembly GCF_021869965.1 of Rhincodon typus. Classification (NCBI taxonomy): domain Eukaryota; kingdom Metazoa; phylum Chordata; class Chondrichthyes; order Orectolobiformes; family Rhincodontidae; genus Rhincodon; species Rhincodon typus. The sequence continues at coordinate 11,985,426 of NC_063344.1, read as the reverse complement.
GAGCAAACATGACTTCAAGCAGTTGACATTTAGTAATCCCACTGGTGCCAGAACAAGGCAAGAAATAATTATAACACAAACTATAATCTTAAAAATGCAGCTAATGATGAAAAGGGCACTGTTCAAACCCTGGTAAATTACTAAAATTCGGTCTTCTCATTTTCGTTTGTCTTTTTTGACATTAATCCAAACAGTCACTCATTACTGAATCATTTGTCATATTTAATTTGCTGTGTTTATAAACTTGGGAAACTGCACTATTAGAAAAGGAAACAAAAACTGAGGCTGAGGAAGTGAGAGACGACAGATGGAAATCAAGGGCTAGAATTGGATCGTACTCAATTCAGTGAGGGTGGCTTTACATACTCATACCAAGACTTGTGGTAGATGCATGACAAAGTGGAAAGGAAAAATGAAAGGAGGGTAGAATAAGAGAAAGGTTTGCAGTGAAGTAGTGCCTTTCATGACAATGTATGAGCTATAATGACAGGCTGGACAAACTAGGGTTGTTTTCTTTGGAGTGGCGAAGGCTGAGAGGAGACCTGATGGAAGTTTATAAAATTATGAGAGGCATAGATAGGGTTGGCAGTCAGAATCTTTTTCCCAGGTTGAAATGTCTAATACTAGAGGGCATGCATTTAAGGTAAGTTCAAAGGAGATGTGAGGGACTAGCCTTTTTTACACAGAGAATGCTGAGAGTCTAGAATGCGCTGCCAAGGGTAGTGGTAGAGGCAGATATGATGGGAGACTTCAAGGGCCTTTCAGATAAGCAGATGAATAAGCAAGGGATGGAGGGATATGGACCGGGGGCAGGCAGAAAGGATGTTTAATTTGACGTTGTGTTCAGCTCAACATTATGTGCCAAAGGGCCTGTTCCTGTGCTGTATTGTTCTATGTTCTATTAATATGTGTTTCCACACTTCCACAAATGAGCTCATAGGCCAGCCACAATCCTCTTCCCCCTTCTATTTTAATACAAGTACTCTTCTGATAAAAACCGAAAGAACTACGGATGCTATAAATCAGGAGCAGAAACAAAGTTGCTGGAGAAACTCAGCAGGTCTGGCAGCATCTGTGAAGGAAAAAACAGCGTTAATGTTTCGGGTCCAGTGACCCTTTCTCAGACCTGATGGTGGCTGGGAAAGCATCAGTTTATATGCAGAAAATAGGGAGGTGGGTGGGGTAGGGAGTAAACAATAGGATAGAGCCCAAAGAGAGAGAAAGACAGTTGGACAGACAAAGGGACAACAAGGTGCAGAGCTGGATGAACACAGCAGGCCAAGCAGCATCATAGGAGCAGAAAGGCTGACGTTTCGGGCCTAGACCCTTCATCAGAAAATGGGATTAATTTAGTTTAGGAAACCCAGTTGGCAATGGATGAGTTGTGCCAATGGGCA
>NC_063344.1:11895349-11983629 GCF_021869965.1 Rhincodon typus | reverse complement strand
TCTGCACCTATGATGCTGCTTGGCCTGCTGTGTTCATCCAGCTCTGCACCTTGTTGTCTCGGATTCTCCAGCATCTGCAGTTCCTACTATCTCTGGACAGACAAAGGAGTTGCTAATGATCAGGCTGGGAGGGTGAATAGTTATTAATGGGGACTGTTAGTGACTAACAACAGGGGATGTGTAATGGCAGGCTATGTGGTAACAAGATCTGGTGTGTGGGGTAGGAGACTGGGACAAGGGAGAGTTTAGGCCCTAAAATTATTGAACTCAATATTGAGTCCAGAGGGCTGTAGGGTCCCCAAGCGGAAAATGAGGTGTTGTTCTTCCAGCTTGCATTGGGCTTCTCTGGAACACTGCAGCAAGCCAGAGACAGAGATGTTGGCCAGGGAACAGGGTGGTGCGTTGAAGTGGCAGGCAACAGGTCTTTTTTGTGAGCAGAACGTAGATGTTCTGCGAAGCAGTCGCTAAATCTACGCTTCGTTTCCCCAATCTAGAAGAGACCACATTGTGAGCAGCGAATGCAGTAGACTAGATTCTGGGATAACAAGGTGTAGACAAGATTCTGGGAAGTGCAGGTGAAGTGTTGTTTCATCTGGAAGGTATGTTTGGACCCTTGGATGCTGGGGAGGGAGGAGGTAAATGGGCAGGTGTTGCACCTTTGCCGGTTACAGGAGAAGGTGCCACAGGGCTGTGGGGAGGTGTTGGGGGTGAAGGAAGTGTGGACCAGGGTGTGCTGGAGGGAACGGTCCCTGCGGAAGGCGGAAAAGGGAGGGGAGGGGAATATGTGTCCGGTGATGGCATCTCGCTGGAGGTGGCAGAAACGGCGTCTGATGGCCTGATGCTGCCAGACCTGCTGAGCTTCTCCAGCAACTTTGTTTTTACTCTTCTGATAACCCCACACTTAATTTTGGTGGATGCGACATGGTCTTTGGATTCTGAAAGCTTGTATGTTGCAGAAAAGAATGGCAAACAGGAGATCGGGGTAGTATGGTGAAATTGCCATAGTCCATCTCTTCCATTACAGAGACAACTCTGGTGGCTGTTTAACCTGAGGGGCCAGGGTGTGATTGAGATGGTAGAACCTTCACAGTTATCTCAGTCAGTGATGGGAATTGAACCCATGCAGTTAGCATCACTCTACATCACAAACCAGTTTGTCCAGCCAACTGAGTGAACTAACCCAGGGGTTGATAGGGAGAAGGGAAAAGGTAAAGAGAAAAGTGCATTGGCCAACAACTGGATTCTCAACAGTTTAGGATCCCATGGGAAACTGTCTTGCTGGCTGGCATTCATAACATGGAAGGGAGCGATGTCGTGCTTTTGACACCTTAACTTTTGGAAGTGTAACTGATCCTTTATCTCTAGGTGTTTTACTGTAATACTGTAACTGTCATGATACAAAGTGCCACTGGTTAATGTTTAACTGTAATGCCTTCTGTGTCATTGAAATATTTACATGAATTAGTGAACTGATGCTGGGTCAAACACTTGCAAATATTTGCATTGACATTTAAATGAAACTGTTTACAAACAGCTTCAAACTGAGCTGTGACAATGAACCTTTTATAACCTTACTTTGGTCTGCATTTCATTACACTGTGCTGTAGTTTGTATAGACATGCCAAATATTGCTGGTAACAAATTAATCAGTCTTGCTGTGTTTCTTCCCTCATCTGTATGAATGTATTGTCCCCTTTACAGTTATGATGTTCCACAAGTCCTGTTCACCCTTTTATTTATTAAAAAGGTGGCAAGGTGGCTCAGTGGTTAGCACTGCTGCCTCACAGTGCCAGGGACTTGGGTTCGATTCCACCCTTGGGCAACTGTCTGTGTGGAGTTTGCTTATTCTCCCTGTGTCTGTGTCGGTTTCCTCCCGCAGGCTAGGTGGGGCCATGCTAAATTGCCCATAGTGTTCAGGGATGTGTGGGTTACAGAGGGATGAGTCTGGGTGGGATGCTCTGAGGGTCAGTGTGGACTTGTTGGGTCAAAGGGCCTGTTTCCACACTGTAGGGATTCTATGATCTAGGAGCTCATGGGAATACTTATTTATATTTAAGACATTTTGGAAAAATTGGAATTTATGGATTGGTTCGGATGTTTTCTGGATTAAATAATGTTTTATCCAAGAGAAAAGTCAAAAGTTTAATATGCTCTGTAAATCATCTGCTATCTACAGGTTATTCAAATAGTTTTGGAGAAAACAGCCAAGTAAAATTTCAAGGAGAAAGGAGATGGTATTTATTACTTGCTTTGAAAGTTCTAGAGATCTCTCCGATAATGCACAAAATACTTAACTCCAGGTTGATTGCAATCAGAACTGGGCATCTACAATCTATCTGCAGTTGGCTTTGTTGTCAAAATGAAATGTAGTGGTTGTGTCCTTTATTTCCAGACTCTTGGACAACTGAGGGTGACGTTTCAGAGGTTTATAAAATCATAAGGGGAATAGTCAAGGCCTATTCACCAGGGTAAAGGAATCCAAAACTAGAGGGTATAGTTTTAAGTTGAGAGGGGCAAGATTTGAAAGGGACCAGAGGGGCAACTGTTTCACATAGAAGGTGGTGCGTATGTGGAACAAACTGCTCAGGAAGTGGTAGAGATGAGTACAATTACAACATTTAAAAGACATTTGGGCAGGTACATGGATAGGAATGGTTTAGAGAGATATGTGCCAAATGCAGGCAAATAGGACTAACTCAGTTTGGGAAGCCTGGTCAGCATGGATGGGTTGGGCTGAAGGGTCTGTTTCTGTTTTGTGTGACTCTATGCCTCTATAACTATGATAAGTTCATAGGTCAAGTAGACTATGACAGTTCACTGGCTGATAAATGAAAATTAGCTATTTTGGACTATGTCTTAAAGATGTGCCTGGTACAATAATAAGGTAAGGGGAGAAGATTAAATCCAACTTAACATCGTACAGTCAAATTTACTTTCAGCATTCAGCATTTCAGCACCTCAATAGAAATGAAATGCCAATGGATCTTTTGAGATGGTGAGAGTACAAATGAACATCCAGATTAGGAGCAGCAGTAGGCCACTTGGCCCTTTGAGACCTGTTCCACTATTCAATAAGTTCATGGTGGATCCGACTGCTCCACATTCCTACCTATCCCAATAACCTGTGCCTATCAAGAATGTGAGGTCAATCTAAATTTCTGCCACTTCTGAAATTCCTTTGACATCGCATGGAGCAAGATTTGGGCTCAAAACTATCACTCATCAGAAAACTATTGGATTAGTTGAGAATAAAAATGCTTCCTTTTCCAACAGATATTCCATTGCAGTTTTGTTTTCTGATTAGTATTTATTGATAAGGAAAGGCAACATCTTATTCCCTTGCCTTAACAAGTCAACGGAAAATTGAGTACAATAGGAAGTCATAGCGCCTTTCAACAGAATGGGACATCCAAAAAGCACTTCAAAATGAGCAAAGTACTTTTGAAAAGCAGAAAGTATCTGGTCAATATTTATCATGCAACTATCAACCCAAAAACAGATCACCTGGTTACTACTAAATGGCTGTATTTGGGATCTTGCTGTGCATAATTTGGTTGCCATATTTCCTACAATACAGCTGACACAGCTCTTCAAGCAGACCTCATTGTTTTCTGGATGTGCTGGGGTAATGAAATGTGCTATCTAAATGCAAATCCATTCCATTTCACCAGCAAATGCAGTAAGTTCCTAAAATGTCCATCACAATCTCTACTAATGATCTGAGACCGCAATTTCTGCAATAGCCAGTGCACACCAGAAAAAAAACAGATAAACACCTTGGTACACAAAACTTAACATCATCTTCCCTACCCTAAAAATATCACAGAGATCAAGAAGAACAAACTGATCTGACATTAGCCTTCAATTGCGTTAAATCTTAGAAAAAAATCTGAGCTTCAGCATTGGACATATCTAATTTCCCAGGACGAAATAATGGCATTCACTATTTGATCATAATACCCTCATGCCGTCTCCCACGATTTTAATGAGTGAATATCTGAACAATAACTCCTGCTGATTCTTATGAAATAACTGTAGTAAACTGATTTAATTTGATTTATTGGCATGTACATTTATTACAAATACAGTGAAAAGTGCTGTTTAATGCGCCACTCTCCGACACCATCTTAAAGCACAGAAAATAAACAAAAACACAGAATATAAAGCCAGAAAAATAAAACAATGCAGTTCATATTATAGTTTTATGTCACTAAAGTTAGGTGGTTTTAAAGTTACTGCTCATACAGTTAACACAAAGAAATTCTTATGTCAACAGGGGTGTGCCTAAAGTTTCTGCAACTGTTGACAAACTATACTGAGTCTGCAGAAGCAATTCCCAAGGAAGGGTTGGAGAAAGGGAGACAGTCTCTCTCCTTAGCCCTGTAGCATTCTTAGACATGGCAAAGAAGCCATCGCAGCAAAAATGGTTTCACGTAAACAGACTGAAAATAAATCAGAGAAGGAAACAAAGCCAGCGGAACTGGATTTCAGGAAGTTTCAATTCCAGAACAGTCTGCAAAACAGAAATAGCTCAACTGTGGCTCCTCTGCCTCTGAAATAAGGATTTTGATGGTGAGGGTTATAGAATTTTAACTGTTCACTCTGTTACAATATTGAACCTGAGAGCCAGGATAACTCTTGTAGCTGCTTGCACTCTAACACCATATCACCATATAATGAAGAAGATATTTTCTTTAAGCCTTAGACAGTGTCCACATCCTATAGCAGTTATATAAAATTTGTCAATGGGATATGAATGTCATTGGCTAGGCCAGCACTTATAGTCCAGAGGGCAGTTAAGATTAACAACCACTGCTGTGGATTGAGAGTCACATGTAGGCCAGAAGATTTCCTTCCCTGAAGGGCAATAGTGAACCAGATGGGTTTTTACAACAGCTGACAATGATTGAAATTAAGCCAGCCTTCTACTCCAAGTTTCCACTCAATTCAGATTTCAACATCTATCACAGTAGGATTTGAATCCATGACCCCAGAACATGGACCTATATTTCCCAGAGGATTAGTGCAGTCCATTACACCAGCACATCCTCATATGTTTGCTCATTGACATTTCCATACTTGCAATTATCCAAATTCATATTAGCAAAAGTTTGAACTGTTACCAAACCAAAGCAACTTCAGGTACACAATTTCTTTATGCACTCAAAGCAGGAAGCACAGCCTGAAATCTCCAACAAGTCATTTCCAGCTACACTTAGCTACTTTTTACAATACAGTTCGATCTTGAGACCCAGCCAAGACAGGATTAAGAGAGGATTAAGGGAGCTACAAATAGCCCAATAGGTCAGTGTGCCAGTTCCCTGCTCCCACCTTCAGTCCTTTCTTACAGATGCATGAAGTTAATGAGCAACAGGCCTAAACCCATGTATATTGCAGTTAGCCGACCTTGATAGCAATGAAAACCAAATGAAGGCCCCTGGATTTTTTCAGTATCCTCTATGTTCCTGTCGGTGGTGGGGGGCTGACAGCAGATAAGTGGGAGTGTTAGATTGCATGTGGGGGTGCCCCATCAAAATATTTTTTGTTCTCCCCTTGGATGTGGGCATCGTTGGCTGGCCAGCATTTATTGCCTGTCCCTGGCTGCCCTAGAAAAGGTGGTGGTGAGCTGCCTATCTGAACCCCTGCAGTCCTCCTGCTGTGGGTTGACCCACAATGCCATTAGGGAGGAAATTCCAGGATTTTGACCCAGCGACAGTGAAGGAACGGCGACATATTTTCAAGTCAAGATGGTGAGTGGCTTGAGGGGAATCTGCAGGGGGTGGTGTTTCCAAATGTCTGCTGTCCTTATCCTTTCAGATGGAAGTGGTCCTGGGCTTGGAAAGCGCTGCCTAAGGATCTTTTGTGAATTTCTGCAGTGCATCTTGTAGATCACACACATTGCTGCCACTGAGCGTCAGTGGTGGAGGGAGTGGATGATTGTGGATGTGGTGCCAATCAAGCAGGCTGCTTTATCCTGTACATTGCCAAGCTTCTTGAGTGTTGTTGGCACTGTGTCCATCCAGATAAGTGGGGAGTGTTCCGTCACACTGTGCCTTTTTCATGGTGGACAGGCTCTGGGAAGTCGAGAGGTGAGTTACTCGCTGCAGTATCCTACCCTCTGACCTGTTCGTTTAGCCACTGTGTTTATGTGGTGAATCCAAGTTGAGATCCTCCCTGCCTACCTTGGTTCAGAACACACTGCAGGCTATTCGACAGAATGTTCCCCAATTCAACCACAACATTGGCCAGTGCCCAAGTTATTTTTAATTGAAAAGTTATGAAATGTTAGGGAGTGCGTACTTCTGTTTTCAAGAACTCTCTCACTCAATTGCCTTGCATAGGATAAAATATCTTTGATAGCTCCCCCAGCAATGGGACCGTGCTCACTAACCTTGATGTGCCCATCTTTTGGCCATTAATTAACTGCTTCAGGCAAAACCTACACTGAGTTTGGAATATTTCTTTCCCTGCAGATGGCGACTGAGGCGACGAGTAGATGACACAGCGGCAAAAGTTGGCCTTAGAAAAAATACTTGCTCCCTTCTTGCCATTGGAGCCATCAAGTTCCGGGCAAGAAAGTCCATTGGAGACTTTCTCAACCTGTCACTAATTTAGATTTTAATTGGTCAATTGATTGCCTTTTAAGGGCGGCACGTTGGCTCAGTGGTTAGCACTGCTGCCTCACAGCACCAGGGAACCGGGTTTAATTCCACCCCCAGGCGACTGTCTGTGTGGAGTTTGCACATTATCCCCGTGTCTGCGTGGGTTTTCTCCGGGTGCTCCGGTTTCCTCCCACAGTCCAAAGATGTGCAGGTTAGGTGGATTGGCCATGCTAAATTGCTCGTAGTGTTCGGGGATGTGTAGCTGAGGTGGGTTATAGAGCAATGGGTCTGGTTGGGATGCTCCAAGGGTCAGTGTGGACTTGTCGGGCCGAAGGGCCTGTTTCCGCACTGTAGGGATTCTATGATTCTTCTATTAAGGGCCTGAACTGTCACCACTTTCCAATTCTTCACCTTCCCAAAGATAAAATAATGAACAACCAGAAAATCCAAGAGAAATTCGCCAGATCAGGCAGCAGGGAAGCAGAATCATTGACAACGGGCCACTGGACTCAAGGCGTTGTCTTTGCTTCTCTCTTTAAGGATGGTCCTGACCTGCTGAGTCATTCCATCACTTTCTGGCTGTGGTCCAGATATTCGGCTTCCGCAATTCATTGTTTTTGTTTCAATATGAAAACAGGGAGTAGTTGCATAACTGAGAAACCAGGCCCACTTGGGGTGGTCCTCTATGTTCCCCAACCTCGGGTAAATGAGTAGCATGAATGGGGTCAAATAGGAGAGCCCCTGAAAGCCAACCACATGCCCTTGCCTGTGAAGTCCATCTCCCATGACACCCACCCCATGACAGGAAGCTAAGCATCTCTGACCTTTTCAACACAGGATACCCCAGGGCTAGGTCTCGACTGTTGGTCCTTTAGAATCTGGCATCTGATTGGCTGGCAGCTTCTAACAACCTGGTATCAAGGCTGTGACAGGCCAAAACCTTGGCCAATGCTCGATTTGTTGGCTCAGAATAAGCTGATTGGTGCATTAATACAGTGGGTTCTCTCAACAGTAGAATGGTGTGCTGGTTGCCATGTTCAAGCCTCACCGCCTCCTGAATTCAAGAATAAAATAGCCAAACTAAGTCCTGAGAGTCTGTGTCCCTCACAGCGCTTACTTCCCATCTACATTTCAACACAGTAGCTTGGTGGTTAGCACTGCTGCCTCACAAGGCCAGGGACATGAGTTCAATTCCATCCTCAGGCAACTGTCTGTGTGGAGTTTGCATGTTCTCCCTGTGTCTGTGTGGGTTTACTCTGGTTTCCTCCCATCATCCGAAGATGTGCAGGTTAGATAGATTGGCCATGCTAAATTGCCTATAGTGTCCAGGAATGTGCAGGCTGAGTGGATTAGACACGGGAAATGCAGAGATAGGATGTGGGTGGGTAGGGTGCGGTCTGAGTGGATGGTCTTCAGAGGATCGGTGTGGACTTGATGGGCTGAATGGCCTGCTTCTGCAGTGTAGGGATTCTGGATTTCAGCCTGACAGCAAGATTTGGAATCCTGGGGGAAAATTCCACCCTCAACTCAGGAATGTCTCTGTGGGACAGCAAGGTCTTTGATGTAGTTTAAACTCGGCAGTCTGGAATATTTGGCAATATGAAGCAGAAGGAGATATATGTTTCTGAAACCTTTGGCCCCCACCACCTGTGCTCCCAATACAAGTTGGGCTGAAGTGTCTGGCAATCACATAATTCATTTAACAGGTACACACAATGGTTAGCAGCTAATTAATAGCCCCAGGATCAATGGCAGTTCTTCACAGCAAGAACATCTATTCACTACGTTGTGAGTGAGATGTTGGAAGAATCAATCGACTTTTTTTTCTTTTGTTTTTAAAGCTGTAAGAAGCTGGAACGCAATCTTTAAAACCACACACAGGAAGAAAAATGAGAGACTTGGATTTGAAAAGCAATGCATTTCACAGTGTCAGGATGTTGGAAAGTGCTTTACAACCATTTAAAGGCACTTCTGAAGAGTAGCTGTTGTTGTAAGTCACATGAAGACCCACAGCAGAAGCTCAGGACCTTACATATATGTCATTCTCAAATCAAGAGACAGGTGACCACGAGATTCTTGCAAGCGAAGAAAAGTAGCAGTCACTTTTTCTTCCCTACACTGTGGAAGCAGGCCATTCAGCCTGTTGAGTATGCACCAACCCTCCAAAGAGCAGCCCACCTAGACCCACCCCCTATTCTATAATGTTGCATGGCAAATCCACTTACCTACACATCCCTGGATACTACAGGACAATTTAGCATGGCCAGTCCACCTAACCTGCACATCTTTGGGCTGTGGGAGGAAACCAGAGCACCCGGAGGAAACCCACGCAGACACGGGGATAATGTGCAAACTCCACACAGACAGTCACCCGAGGGTGGAATCAAACCCAGGTCTCTGGTGCTGTGAGGCAGCGGAGCGAACCACGCAATTACAGCAATAACTTTTGCTATTATATTTGTTAATCGGATTTGGGTATCACCATCCAGGCTAGCATGGATGGGGGATTGGAAATTGCTAAATTGATTTTGCAAAGAGCTAACAGCAGGCTAGGCAGGTTGAAAGGTATCTTTCTGTGTTGTAACCACTCCATGATTCTGTAAGATCTTAGATTGGAACTTCTGTACCCTTGACGAACAAACTGAGCAGCAAGTGTGCTAGTCACAGATCCATGGCTCACTCACAACAAGAGTCTGCTGCTGGGGCACAGTTCAAGATGAAAGGGAAAACCAGATCTCAGTGAAAAAAGCACATAGTTAATCGTTCAAGTATTTGACATTTAGTTTACTGTTGGGACAATATAACTTGAAAAACTAACACAATCATCAATGTCTCTGCCAGTCATAAAGGATATCAAGATGTTGATTCAGTTAGGTAATATAATTCTTTGGGTTGCAGGTCATGTTGATTTATATAACACTGCTTCTGAAAGTGTTTGATGTCTCGTATGCAGTGTATCTGGATTAGGTTTCAACCCTTTCTAATGAGCTGCACTCCAAATCTATCCCATCATCATTAACAATGAAAAAATCATTGGTTTCATTGTTGGGAAGGCAAACTTCTGTCATCGTAGTGTAGAAATTACTATTAATTATTCTAGTGGGTGAATTTAGATGGAATTCCCCATTCATTGTTTCAACAGTGTACTAAATCTGCATAGTTTAAAAGGTTAAATTCTACCATCAAAATCCCAGACAAAGGAAAGACTTTACATCCATCTGTTAATATTGGCAGTGCTATAGTTGTCACAATGAAACACAAAGCAGCCTAGATTGGCACATCTTTGTAGTCGCCCATTTCTAAGTATGGGTGGAAGATTAACCAATTATCCCAAGAAATGCGGCAAGTTAGATAAATGTTAGGGAACAGGGGTCAAATGGTTTATTCCCATTCTGACATTCTTACATAAGGAATAAATCTGTCTTCCTGCAGACTTGACATCAGACCTCTCCTTCCACCTCAATCAACATAAGCAGTCAGTGCTTCTATATTCTCATCCAAACCATTTATATAAATGATGAAGTCAGAACTCACATGACACCAGGTTATAGTCCAACAGGTTTATTTGAAATCACAAGCTTTCGGAGTGTAGCCCCTTCGTCAGGTGTAGTGAGAGAGAAAAGTACACAGACACAGAGTTTATAGGCAGAGAGATCAAGGGCTGAGAGACCAAAAGATCATACAACTGGTGTAAGTGGAGTGTAATAAGTTTCTGCAGGTGACCAAGAGTGCTACACAGTGAGTAAAGTGACAACAGCTGAATAACCAGAGAAGGGATGATCTATAATCTGATTAAATGAGGCAGACAGATAATTACAAATAATTACAAATAAGGTGGTGCTGGAGACAAACCAAACGCCTGGAATAACATTATAAGTATAAGAGTCGCAAGCCGAGAGTCTAACCACAGTAGTAAGTAATTCAAAACTGTACAAACTAATCATGATAGAAAGATCATAGCAATTTATCAAGGTGATGGTGTCAAAACAGGACAGTACAAATACAAAACAGTATGGTGGGGTTACATGTAGCACGACATGGACCCAAGATCACGTTTGAGGCTGTCTTCATGGGTATAGAACTTAGTTATCAGTCTCTGCTTGGTGATTCATTGTTGTGTATCTCAAAGTTCACCTTGGAGGACGCTTACCTGAAGATCGGTGGCTGAATGTCTTTGACCGTTGAAGCGTTCCCTGACTGGGAGGGAACATTCCTGTTTGGCGATTGTTGCACAGTATCCATTCATCTGTTGTCATAGCGTCTGCATGGTCTCATGTTCCATTTTTGCCCTCCTGATTTCCCTCTTACGTGTACTCCTATACTCCCTATACTCCTCAGGGGATTCACTTAATCTCAGCCTCAAAATCTCTAGTCATCCAGCGTTCCCTACTCCAGCCAGCCTAGCCCTTCACACTAACAGGAACACCCCATCCCTGAACTCTCGTTATCTTGCTTTTAAAAGTCTTTCAAGTCCCAGACATTCCTTTACATGTGAACAGCCTCCCCCAATCAACTTTTGAAAGTTCCTGTCTAATAACATCAAAATTGGCCTTGCCCCAGTTCGGAACTTTAACTTATGGACCAGGCCTATCCTTTTCCATAATTATTTTAAAACAAATAGAATTATCATCATTGGTCCTAAAGTGCTGCCCAACTAACATCTCAGACACTTGCCCTGCCTTATTTCCGAAGATGAGGTTGAATTTTGCCCCTTCTCTAGTAGGACCATTTACATACTGATTGAGAAAGTTTTCTTGAATGCACTTAACAAATTCCTCCCCATCCAAGCCCTGAACACTATGGCCATCCCAGTTTATGCCTGGAATGTTAAAATCCCCTCCTTTAACAACCCTATTATTCCCACAGCTATCTGTGACCTCCCTACATATTTGCTCCTCAATTTCCCACTGACTGTTGGTGGGGGGATGGGCTTGTAGTATAATTACATCAAAGTGATCAACCCCTTCTTATTTCTCAGTTCCACCCATATGGATTCACTGGACAATCTCTCAGGAACATCCTCTCGAAGTACTGTCATCATGTTTTCCCTCATCAAAAATGCCACTACGCCTCCTCTCTTGCTTGCCCTTATATCCTTCCTAAAGCATCTACACTCCAGAACATTAAGCTTAATTTGTTTTGGACTATCCAGGTACTTGTCCATTGTATAAAGAACCCACTTTTAGTGGGTTAGGTGGGTGGAGCTGACCTCATAAAGCTTGCGGTAAATGATCTGAATTTGTTTTTCTGGTTTTGCACTTTGGAATGTTTTAAAGGAAAATCCCAACTCAATCAAGATACAGCTAACAGTAAAACAATTTGTCTTCAATATGTAATATACAGCAATAAATTGCATTCATGTCATATATTTCATGCCTTCATTTCATCCCAAAGTGATTCACAGAAAATGAAGCATGACTGAAATCATAGAATCCCTACAGGGTGGAAACAGGCCATTCCACCCATCAAGTCCACACCTCCCCTCCAAAGAGCATCCTACCCAGTCCCAACACACCCCCCACTTTCAACCCTGCATTTCTCATGGCTAATCCACCAAGCCTACACATGTTTGGACTGTGGGAGGAAACCAGAGCACCTGGAAGAAACCCACGCAGACACACAGAGAATGTGCAAACTCCACACAGACAGTCACCCGACGCTGGATTTGAACCTGGGTCCCTAGTGCTGTGAGGCAGCAGTGCTGTGTCATAATATGAGAAAAGTAGAAACAAATTTGTGCACAGTGAGATCCCACAAACTGTAATGCAGGTAACGAACTGATAATCTGCTTCAATGGGAAATCTTTAAGGGGATGCAATAGCCCAGTGGTATTGTCACTAGACTGTTAATCCAGAGACCCAGGTAATGTCTGGAGACCCAGATTTGAACCCTGCCATGGTGGAACTTGAATTCGCTTGAAGCAAATCTGGAATTAAGAGTCTAATGATGAATCCATTGTTGATTGTCAGAAACACCCATCTGGGACATCCTTACCTGTCTGGCCTACATGTGACTCCAGACCCACAGCAGTGTGGTTGACTCGTAGGATGGGCAATAAATGCTGGCCTCATTGATGAAGCCCATATCCTGTGAATGAATAAAGAAAAATGATCTTGTTTGAGGCTAAAACATTGTAAGAACATGATGTCTCATAATATCAGAATTATGTTGGAATGATTCATTGTGATCGGAATTTCAATTACAGGGCCTTTACCAAGGCCATTATGTGTTAATGAATTATTTTCCCTTCCTGAACAGGATTTGTAATTTATTTCTGATTTTGTTGAGGCTGCAAGTAACCACATCTGCTATTTTGCTGAAAAGTTTTAATTGATCCCTGGATACTTTAGCACAGCTCTCCAAGTATGGTTATATCAGGCTTACGATTTTGACAAGATACTGAAAACATCAGGTGTAAAGAATTCCAATAATGTGCACTCCACAAATTCCATCCTTAGAAAAAAAGTAAATATCTCTACATTTAGACATGGAGGGAAATAAGTCAAACATAACATATAGGAGCAGAATTAGGCTATTCAGTTCATTAAGTCTTCTTCAACACTTGATCACGGTTGATAGGTTTCTCAACTCCATTCTCCTGCTGTCTCCTGGTGACATTTGATCCCCTTACTAAGCAAGTACAAAGCTTTAATTTAGTTCTTAGTGCAACCTTGATTCAGTATTTATTTGTCAAGTGATATCAACCTTAGCAACGATGTGGAGGAGATGCATTTGAAAGGTATGGGGGTTGAGGGAGCTCAATTCCATAGAGAAGATAGAAGCATTGGGCTTTCCTCATATTATAACAATACAGTTTTGCAAAATTGTATGCATGTGGTCATTTCCTTAAGGGAATATAATTCCAAAATCCTTAAAATAATGAGGGAGAAGTGTCTATGCATATTTTATCAAAATTTGCCTGGAAAATAATTACAATATCATTCACAATTCATTTGGTTAACTTGTCTTTAATTGGCTTGTTGCATCTGAGTGTACACACTGTTACTGGCATGTTTGTGGGACTTGGGTAAATATGAGGAACAAGCCAATTAGCTGTCTCCAGACAGATTATACTTTCAGCTAGTAGCATTGATATCTATCAACAGGTTCTTCTCACTCTGCACCATCTGACAATACACACAGTGCCACCTGTGAATGTTTAACAAGGAACTCAAATCTTGGTAAAAGTTTTCATCTGACATAGGTAGAAAGACAAAGCTTGCATTTATATAGGGTGGAATTTCAATGGTGTCTGGGTGATGCAGACTTTACGGAGATATTTGGCAAAATCAAGCAACAAATCTGGTGAGGTCCAGCATGACGTCAGGAGCAACTTGTGCCAGCTTTAATGCTTTACACAAGCGGAAGGGTGGGTTTCTTGCTAGGTGGTGGCAAAGTTGCCAACTGACCATCATTGGTGCTTGTTAAATGTCATGTTAATAGCCCAACTCACCTCATTAATATTCAGCACCTCCAAGCTTGTTGAACACCAGGAAAACCTGACACGAATATGAGAACAGGCGTCTGGAAGATTCAGCCCACTGCTTGCTCCGAATGAACTTCATGTTGGAAACCAGGCACCAATGTCTCTATGGGCACCGGTAACATGTGCAGATCCACAGATATTAGCATCCAGTAAGAACCTTAGGACGCTCATGGCACATCTCCAATCCACTTACAAAGTGTTTCTGCACCTCAGTGCTGCACATTTAGCTGAACCGGAAACTATCGTTGTAATGCTGCAGCAAGGACACTGTGTTCAGGGATACACTCAGACCATGGACTGGACCAGGCGGTATCTGCAGCCTCTTCACCTGCTGCCATATTGCACCCTGGCTCTAAGCCCACCTGGATGCTCACAGTATCCCTGCTTAGCCTTGCCTTTTTTGTACTTTTACCCCCTCAGTGAGAGATACCGCCTCATTTACTGCAGTCCTCACTCAAGTGAAGGGGCTCAGGCATTCCCAGGCACAGTAAGTCAAGGCCGGTCTCCATTAGCTTTCCAGGCCCTTTCCAGGACGGTCAGGGTCGGGATCCTCTCCACATAAAGAAGTGAGCAGCTGCATGATTGGCTGCACACCACATGCCTTGGCTCTTTCTGCCCTGTTGTTGCTTATCTTGCAATGGAGTGAGAGAGAGGCAAGAATTAAGCTAGATGAAAGAAGCCTTCTAGTGTGGGAAAAAGACCTTGGCTATTCACCCTGTCCATGCCCCTCATGATTTTATAAACCTCTCCCTCTAGCTCAACCCCTCCAACCCTGGCAACATCCTTGTAAATCTTTTCTGAATCCTTTTCAAGTTTAACAATACTTTCCTATAGCAGGGATACCAAAATTGAATGCAGTATTCCAAAAATGGCTTAATATCCAGCAAAGCTGGAACATGACCTCCCAACTCACATACTCAATCCACTGACCAATAAAGGCAAGCACACCAAACACCTTCTTCACTACCCTGTTGACTTGTGACTCCACTTTCAAGGAACTATGAACCTGCACCCCAAAGTCTCTTTGTTCGGCAATACTCCCCAGAACCCTATCATTAAGTGCATAAGTTCTGCCCTGATTCGCCTTACTAAAATATAACACCTCACATTTATCTAAATTAAATTCCTATTTAATTTTTTATATCCTTTAGTATTCCTTTATTTGTGGATTATGGGGAATACTAGCAAGGTATTAATTACTACTGTTCCCCAGTGAAGGTAGTGGTAGACTGCTGTCTTGAAAGTTTGCAGAGTTCATAAGGATGGAACCCAATATCCTTCATCAGGAGATTAGATTTCCAGCTATTAGCACCCAAGATTTCTGGTCACTCTCTACCTAACAACACATTCAGAGCTGCCTGCAAAAGTTTAACAGAGAATGTAATTATTGGTAAAAGTTTGTATTTCATACAGACAGAAAGACAAAACACTTGCATAGTGTTTTTCACAAACTCAGTCCTACTGCTGGTCGCATTTATCATATCCTTCAGTCATTGTTGCTTCAACTGATCCCTGTTCATAATATCACTGGTGTCAGAGATATTTTAACACACTATGCCCTTGAATCTAGCAGGAAAGGAAGGGGTAATCTACCATATCGGTGACATATTAATCCTGTAAGAGACTTTTTTTTTAACTGTGACTGAAAATAGGAGTACACAAGGATTTGTCTGCAACTTTGAAAAAGCAAGTGAAGTTAAATGATACACATGCAACAAATTACTTTTGGGAACATTATGCCCAGGCAAAGTAGTGCCACTTGTGTTTCAGGGCAATTCAGACCAGAGAGAGCCTTTAGATTGGCTTGTTTTGATTGGCACCATTGGCTGTGGGTTCGGAAGTTCTCAACATTGCAACAACTTTCTGATTGATCAAGTTGCAGTTTGACACACTTCTTGAGGAGAGTGAAAGAGGAGTGGAACAAGAAGACCTCCAAAGTTAGCTGCATTGATTTTCCTCTGTAGAGTTGTGCTTTCTCCAGTTTTCTTTTGAAAGAGCAGAAGAAAGTACATTTGGAAACACTGATAGAAATAATTCTAAAACCCAAACTAACCAAGTGCAACCAAGCAAAGAGTGAACTAAAGATTATCATCACTATGTAAATTATATCCAGATATCCTCAAAGGAATGAAGAGTACTGTTGAGCCAACACATCTAGCTTTGTGATTTTGGATTGGTGATACAAAATTGTGTTTCCCCTGACTATATTTTTCACTCCACTCATAATATTCAAATTTTGTCTGTTTTCCTGTGCGTACGTATATGTGCGAATTCTAAAAGGGGTAAAGTCTGAGTTACATAAATTGGAAATTCTCTTCTTTTACTGTTCTTGTTAATGTTAAGAGTATTACAATAAATTTTATTTAATTTAGTTTAAAATTATATGCTGAAAAAGAGCTAATTCAATTTTCCTCCGTCCTGGGTAGCAGTCAATCAGAGGCCAGCTGGGATTCATGATACTTTCATTAAATATTCATATTGTCATGACTCTAGGGATAGTGCAGTGCACTCCCCAGTGAGTCTTGACAATCCATAGGCTGATGGAAGAAGACCACAAAAACAGGGTCAGGGGAGATTTCAAGTATTTGGAACAAATCTGGTCTCACATGTAATAATAAATGTAAGTTTGTGAAAATATCTATTGAATTCTTTGCACAACTTGTCTAAAAAATAGTATAAGGATTGACCAGCAGAAGTCAAAGGACTTCCTACATCCCAAAATTGTTTTGGATATTTGGCGATTTCTCAGCACGGTTAATGAAGTGGGTAAATTCATCTCTTCCCTCATCTGCATCATGGAAACTTTAAAGGTGTCTTACATAAAACCCAACAATGCTACTAGGGTGTTCAACCAGATAGGATGTTCCACAAAAGTTAAAGGAAAATTGTCCCATCATGATTCTGGCTTATGACAGCCCCAAATTACCCATTGTTTTCACAGCAGATGCCTTTTCCAATAGCCCTGGATCAGTCTTTATTCAAACTCCAGGTGACAACACAAGGAAATGAGTATTCTTTGTGTCTTTGTTCTTGATGGACATGCAGTAATTATATTTTACAGTTGGAAAGGAATCCTTAGCTGCCTGTGACCAACTCTCCAACTGTTTGATGGGTCTATGCCGTCAAGTGGAAACAAGCCATAAACCCTTGGTCACCCTCTTGACCAAAATGCTCTTAAAAGTCCAAGGCTTTATTTGATACACAACTATATACATTCCAGAGAAAACACAAATAATGTCAGATATTTTGTCCGGCACAATAATCCTTTCTGTTAAAGACCATAACTTGACGCTTATCTCTAATGTGGAAGTGTTTTTCTCTGATACCAACTCTTGCCTGCCTGCGTAAGAAAATAAACACATCAAATTGGCTCAGTTATCAGTTGTCAAATGTATCCAAGTTTGTGTGTTTCTCTTAGATGGATGGCCTAACCACATTCTAACTGTGAAAAATTATGTGAAAGCACTATGAACAGCAACAATATCTGGCCCTGATAGATGAACTACCATCTTCAATGATCACCAGGTTATACTAAATACAACAAGAGACCAAGGCTTTCCAAAGACTCACGAGAGTCACCTTGGTATCACTACGTGCAGAATCAGGCCCCAGAAATCTCATGGTATTCAGGCAAATCAATTGTATACTTCAATTCCTCCTGTTCAACTTGTACAAATCACAATTAAATGTTGACTGAACTGCCATTGCAATCTGTTTTCTCAGACTACCATTGAAAATGGTTGGAGTTGGACCTCTTGGATTTTTAAGGGAAAGTTTACCTTACGACAATAGACAACTATTCTAAACGGGTGTCAATGCCACAATTACAGATGCAATCACTAGAAATTTGAAAAACGTTTTTTCCACCCATGAAATTTCAAATGATGTTATCCCGGATAATGAACTGCAATTTTCATGAAAACGTCATTTGTGAAATCAATGGATTTCACAGTGTTGTGAGATTTCCATCTTCAAGTAAATGGAGAGGCTGAAATCAAAATTATCACACTGTTGCTGACCAAAGCAGTTGACTGGGACTTATCTTTACTCACCTACAGAGCCAAGCCACTAACATCAGAGATCCCGATGGACAAAGAGGCCAATTCTAGTATGAGCAAAAAAATTGAAACACAGATGGTTGACCTTATCCCTTTCAGATCATAAGCTGTTATCTCACCGTGTCAGAATAACACCAACATAGTGGGTAATGCTTAAAGCACTCTTCAATATTAACCCTTTCATAC
This sequence comes from Rhincodon typus, assembly GCF_021869965.1. Classification (NCBI taxonomy): domain Eukaryota; kingdom Metazoa; phylum Chordata; class Chondrichthyes; order Orectolobiformes; family Rhincodontidae; genus Rhincodon; species Rhincodon typus. The sequence goes on along the minus strand of NC_063344.1, from coordinate 11,965,297 downwards.
CCTAACACATTTAGACAAAAATGGTGATTCATGTGCTTAGGCACATGCACAGTGCTGGTGGGGGAGATAGCTGGTCCAGCAGTTGAAGTGAGCAACAGTGAAGGAATGGCAATGTAATTCAAAGATACGGTGGTGTGTGAGTGGAATACAAACTTGTAAGTGGAAGTGCTCCCATGTGTCTCTCTCCTTGTTCTTTGAGATGCTTGTCAGCTTGGTGGATGCCGTCAAAGCTGCATTGGCAAGTTATTGCAGTGTATCACGAGAATGGTACACCCTGTACTTACTTCATACATTTCAACAGTGAATTCACTTCAAAAATACTGGAATGGTTGTGAAGTGCTTTTGGAGACATTTTTGTGGAAGGTGTTATACAAAAGAATGTCTTCCTTTCTTTAAATCTGTGCCATTTAAATAATGCCTTCAATTAATTCTGCTATGAACTTATACGCATTTAACACTTTTACAAACTTAGCACAAAAAGTGTGCAGGCCAGTAGCAGGTATCTGAATATTGTAAATGTCTAGCCATTGATTTTGCAGCCAATGCCCACGTAATTTCCCAATACACACTTCCAGTCTATGCTGTTCCAAGCCAGAAGTGTGAAATTGGAAAATGTACCCTAAATAATTCCCTCTACATGATTTGACACAGGATGACCAAATTTTACTGTAACATGTGAAATTCTGATCTGCATTGTACCTTCTTGCAGTACACACGGCAATGAGTCTCTATGACATGAATCCGCAAAACCTAAGTTTGGACAATGGATCACAGCTTCCTTAACTGGAACGCTATACTTCCTTCGCTGCTTATCCATGATATCTTTCTACAAGCAGCAGAGGAGAATAATCTTCATATCAGGTTTGTGTTATTGCACCCTAGAAATTAAGCTAACATTTGCTGGGTTAGCTAAAGTAATGTTAAATGAAATGAGAAAAAGCCTATGAAGCCTGGTGATGACCTAACGATTAGAATGGCCACTGGTTGTAAAATGTTTCCGTGCTTTGCTGAGGAAATGTGTTTATATTGAATGCTGTAACTCAGCAGTAATGGGCTGAACTGTCGCAGAAACTCTAGAAAAGTTGAAAAAGACACAGTGATCAGCTGTGATAATGTGGACTAAGTTTGAGATTGCCATGGAATTGTCTGTGTAAATATCAGACAATTGACTAGATGACATAAAAGTGGTGAATAGCGATTGCAAGTTCAATTTTAGGTAAAGTTCATTAATAGGAGATGTGCCTCTTTCCATGGAGACATGAGCAAGTCTTAATGGGTTAATTGACCATAGAGTTATAGAATCGTGGAGTTGGAATCAGGCCCTTCAGTCCAACTTGTCCATGCTGAACAGAAACCCAGTCCCATTTGCCAGTGTTTGGCCTATATCCCTGTAAATCCTTCCAATCCTGTACCCATCCAGATGCCTTTTAAATGTTGTAATTGTACCAGCCTCTACCATTTCCTCTGGCAGTGCATTCCATATATACACCAATCTCTGCATAAAAAATGTTGTCCCTTAGGTCCCTTTTGTATCTTTCGCCTCTCACCTTAAACCTATGACCTGTAGTTTAGGACCCCCTACCCTGAGAAAAAGACCTTGGTTATTCATCCTATCAATGTCCCTCATGGTTTTATAAACCTCAAAAGTTCACCCCTCAGCTTCCGATGCTCCAGGGAAAATAGCCCCAGCCTATTCAGCCTCTCCCTATAGCTCCAGGCAACATTCTTGTAAATCTTTAACAACATTTTTGCTATAGCAGGGAGACATGAATTGAATGCAGTATTCCAGAAGTGACTTAACAAATGTCCTGTACAACTGCAACATGGCATCCCAACTTCCATACTCAATGCACTGAGCAATGAAAGCAAAGGTGCCAACTTCCTCACCATCCTTTCTATCTGTGACTCTACTTTTAAGGAACTATTCACCTGCTCCCCTAGGTCTTTTTGTTTGGCAACATTCCCCAGGACCGTACCATTAACTGTAGCCTTACCAAAATACAATGCCTCACATTTATCTAAATTAAACTCCGTCTGCCACTCCTCTGCCCATTGGCCCATTTGATCAAAGTCCCATTGTACTGTAAGGTAATATTTTTCACTGTCAACGGCACTACCAATTTGGTGTCACCTGCAAACTTACTAACCATACCAAACTGATGTAAGGAACATAATAAGTTTGTGATGTTTGCCAGTGGTCAAATAGATCATTTACTGGAGGCTGGACAACATGAAAGTTTGAGCACACAGTTTCTTTGTATGAAAGAGTATATTAAAAAAAAAATTTTCTTGAGAACATGTTTAGCGAGCTCAGGAATAGGAGATCACCTGATCAATGGCTAGAAATTGGGACAGTGGGGATAATCAACTGTTCTGTTCTGATCTTCAGACAAGCCCATGCAAATGGAGTCACTTGTGATTGTAGGCATTGTATTGGGAAGACTTTTGCAATGTTTTAGTAGTGTACCTTGCTTTAATAAAGAAAATTGGGTATATTTCATTGTTAGAAATCTCTTTTTGGTTATTGACACCCAGAGTAACCCTAACACACTGAGAAAAGTTGGAATGAAAACGTACAGGAACAGACTGGTTTCATTTCACAGGTCAATTCTTTCCCCAAACATACTGTCAGGAAATATCTGTTCCACTGAATCCTCTTGTTTCAAGTTTTTGAAACTGTTTTCTCTTGCCTTCCAATTATAATTCAAATGATTCTATGCAGATAACCTCCGTCTAATTCTCCACTGTCACATTCTGTCAGACTATCTTCATAACCTGCATTTGAAAGCTTGAAGTTATCCTGGCTGTTACTTCCTCTGATACTTTCTCCATTCTTTCCAGTATGCAGACAGCCCGCTATCACATCACCAGAGGTTAGTCGGCTTCCCTATTGGCCCACAAATAAAAATAGACATCTTCTTCAACAGTAGACTGATTGAAGTTGAACATTGTCCCACTGGATTGGAAAGGAAAATTAATCTACAGGCCCACATTCTACCCATAGGAAGAGGATCGTGATCAGTACGTCTTGCCAGAAATGGAGCATGAGACAATTAATGTTATAAGAACATAAGAACTAGAGGCAGGAGTAGGTAATTCAGCCCCTTGAGCCTGCTCTGCCATTTGATACAATCTTGCCTGAACTCATTTTGGCCTCAACTCCACTTCCCTGCTCACTCTCCGTAACCCTTGAACACATTACTAATGAAAAATCTGTTTAAACCCTCCTTAAATTTAATCAGTATCCCGGCATCCACCACATGCTGGATCTGGCATGGTTGTTCAGTGGTCAGCACGGCTGCCTCACAGCCCTAAGGACTTGGGTTCAATTTTTACCTCGGGCAACTGCCTGTGTGAAGTTTGCACATTCTCCCTGTGTCTGCGTGGGTTTCCTCCAGGTGCTCTGGTTTCCTCCCACAGTCCAAAGACGTGCAGGTTAGGTGGATTGGCCATGCTAAATTGTCCCATAATGTCTAGGGATGTGCAGGCTAGATGGATTAGCCATGGAAAATTACAAGCATAAGATGGCTCTGGGTGGGATATTCTTTGGAGGGGCATTGTGGACTCAATGGGACGAATGGCCTGCTTCCACACTGTAGGGGTTCTATGATTCTACAATCTGGGATAGTGAAATCCACAGATTCACAGCTCTTTAAGAGAAATAATTCTTCCACAGTGTTGTTGTGAGTGGCATGATGATAGAGTGGTTAGCCCTGCTGCCACAGAGTCAGGGTCATGGGTTTGATTCCAGCCTTGGGCAACTGTCTGTTTGAGGTTAGCATGTTCTCCCCATGTCTGTGCATTAACTCTGGTTTCTTCCCACAGTCCAAAGACATGCAGGATAAATGGATTGGCCATGTTAAGTTGCCCTGTAGGGCCCAGTGTGGATTAGTCATGGTAAATACGGGGATAGGGTGGAATGCTCTTTAGAGGATCAGTGCAGACTAGATAGACCGAATGGTCTCTATCTGCACTGTAGGGATTCTATGAAATCTGCCACCCTTTAGCCTAAAACTATGATCTCTTATTCTAGATTTCCGCACATCCTCTCTACATCTCTTTTGTCAATCTCCTTTAGCATCTTTTATAACTCAATTCCATTTTGACCGTAAACCATACCAAATAGGAACAGGAGCAAGCCATTTGGCCCCTGAAGCCTGCTCCACCATTCAAGAGGATCATATCATTCCTCATGGCCACTTTCCTGTATATTCCTAGTAACCCTCCTCTTCAAGAATCTATTTCTCTCAGCCTTAAATATACACAAGGACTCTGCCCCCATAGCTCTCTGCAGCAATGAGCTCCAATGATTCACAACCTTCTGAGAATAAATTCCTTCTTATTTCAGTCTAAAATTGGCACCCCATTATTCTGAGACTATGTCCTCTGATCCTAGACTTCCTCATGAGGGGAAACATCCTCTCAGTATTTACCCTGACAAGCCTCTGAAGAATACTATGTTTCAATGAGATCATCTCTCATTTTTCTAAGCTCCAGTGAGTACAGTCCCGACCTGTTTAACCTTTGTTCAAAATATCATCCACTGTAATGTCAACAAAATGAAGGAACTGGGCATTGACTTCAGGAAGCAGAACGGAGGACACACCCCATCTGTATCAATGGCGCTGAGGTGGAGATGGTTGAGAGCTTCAAGTTCCTAGGAGTAAATATCACGAATGATCTGTCCTGGTCCATCCACATCGATGTTCCAGTCAAGAAAGCGCACCAACGCCTCTACTTCCTCAGAAGGCTAAGGAAATTTGGCAAGTCCACAAGGACGCTTGACCAATTTTTATAGATGCAACGTAGAAAGCATCCTTTCTGGATGCATCACTGCTTGGTATGACAACTGCTCTGCCCAAGACCGCAAGAAACTACAGAGAGTTATGAACTCAGCCCAGTCCATCACGAAAACCAGCCTTCCACCGATTGACTCCTTATGCATTCCCCACTGCCTCAGGAAAGTAGCCAACATAATCAAAGACACCTTCCACCCGAGTATACCTACTTCCACCTTTTCCCGTCAGGCAGACGATACAAACGTTTGAAAACTTGTACAGATTTAAGAACAGTTTCTTCCTTGTTATTATCAGACTTATGAACGGACCTCTCATAGATTAGAGTTGATCTTTCTCTGGACCTTCTCTGTAGCTGCAACACTATATTCTGCATTCTGTTCTATTAGCCTGATGTATTTATGTAACATATGCTTTGTGTGGCTAGCACGCATAACAATACATTTCACTGTATCTCAGTACATGTGAAATACAAATCAAATCAAATCAAATAAAATAAATTTCCTCTCTTTCTTCTAAAAATACATTCTTCTGAGTATAGTCTGTATATGTTCAATCTTACATCATAAAACAAGCCTTTTGTCTCTTAAATTAATCGAGGATTATTTTAATTGTCTGTATAATTCTGATTGTAATGCAAGTAATGTCCTTGTAATCAAACTGCCATTTCCCCCTGACACACACTATGAGTGTCAATGTTTTGAGTCAATCACAAAATAGCAAATTGTTTCTGTTTTGACATTGCTATCCAAAATAAAAGAGATTAGATTTCTTTAATGAACTTAAAAGTTATTAATTTATTATTAAAAAATCATTTCTATACACAAGTGGCATAACTAGTTAACAAATAAAGAAAGAACTATATTTCCCTTCAATCCCAAACAAACAGAACCATACAACACAAAAGGACAACAAAAACTCTGCAGAGATTTTGAAAAAGGCAAAAGTAAAAACACTTTGATTGGCCAATGGTCTATAAAACAACAGACAGAATTTGAAAAATTCTCCTAGCTTGCTGAATTACTTGTTGCCAAAATCAAATGACTAACTTCCATAGACCGATGGAAGATCTCACAAATAAGCTTCTGATTGGATAGAAATTGAGCTGGTTCCAGGTCTTAGAAAACAGTCATGGCTAAATTTCTAAGCGTTTACAAGGAAACCAAACTGATACAGCAAAGAAAAAGACCATTCAGCCCATTGTGCCAGTTACAGCTCTTTGAAAGAACCATCTAATTAGCCCCAGTTTTCCAGCACGTGCCCCATCACCCTCAATGTATTTTTCAAATTCACTTTTGAAATCAGTTATTGAATATGATTCCATCGTCCTTTCAGGTAAAGAACATGTGCATTAAATAAATTATCCACGTCTCCCCTGTGATTTCTTTCACCAATAACTTGAAATGTTGCATACTCTTAGATACAAGTTATTGAATAATTTGGAAAATGATCTTTCTCTGATTCCATAAAACATAATCCATTACATCACAGAACAGTTGCCTCCGCCATCATCATGCAACAACATCTGGAAATATTTTAGCCCTAGCAAGTTTCAAACATCTTAGCTATTTTTCTGGCACAGTTGCAGCATAAGTATTCATCATCAAACTTTTGCGTCTAAAATATTTGCAAAGCTCCCATTTATTCAGCATGATTGGCCTACTGAGATGAAATATTTTGAAAACATCTCCATTCCTCTGATTTCCCCTGATAAACTATCGGAACACAGGATTATTGCCTATTGAAACCACTTGAAACTGATCAACAGGAAACAAATTTCCATGATTTTCCATTCTGGATGATGCTTTCATATTGGAAACTCTTCAGTTTCCTGTGGGAGATCTACAAGAAGAACAAATAATCCAGCTCATTTGTCTAAATGGAAATTGTACCATGAATTTTCAATAAAAGGATATCCTGTTGATGGGAGCACCCAGTTAAAGAGGATGGTCTGCCCAGAGAAATCAGATATCAATTTAATCAGCTTTTTCTTGGTATATTGCACTTGTCTTTTCCAAGCAGAACATAATCTTATTAATATGATTAATGTTACTGCGGCCAGTATAAGTTTCTTTTCTCAACTCAAATCAGCAGCAAGCATTCAGGGTCATAGTCCACACTGAGACCAGAGTTAGATACAGAGTTCTGTTTTATACCCAGAGTGCCAGCATAACTCATGATGGCCCAAGTGGTCTCTGTTTTGGTACAGGTTTCTAATATACTCTGTTCCAGCAATGTTCCTTGCCACTTCTTTTCAAGCAATGGCTAGATTATTTTGCTAGTGCACTCACAGGTTGGGGTTACAGTGAAACTACATTAGCTCCACTTACAGATTCATTAATGTAGAAGTGAGTTTTCTAGATGTGCCAAGAGCCAATGTTATGCCTATTTAGTTGACCTCCATTGTGCATTTCTGGAATATCTCCAAGTCATTCGAACTTGCTGCCTGCAGAGATGGACACTGCGTGGTTGAAATTCTCTGCCTTGATTTTCTTTCCTTACACTTCATTTTATGATTTTATAAGATGCAGATGCCTCAAAATGGCCTTAATGTGGCAGATGGTCAATTTGAATTCAATAAAAATATCTGGAAGTAACAGTCTAATGATGACCATGAAATTATTGCTAATTGTTGGCAAAACCCATCTGGTTCACTATGTCCTTTAAGGAAGGAAATTGACATCCTTACGTGGTATGGCCTACGTGTGACTCCAGGCTCACAGCAATATGATCAATTTGCATAACCCCTTTGCAAAAAAAGGTCAGTAACCCATTTACGTTCTTAATCTCTTGCTGTACATTCATGCTAAACATTTTGTGATTCACGTATGCTATGGACCAAACCAGACCCCCTCAAAATATCTTAAGAAGATTGCCTAGACCCTAACTTTTTCTTATTTTAAAGGCAAGTGCCCCAGGAATTTCATTTGATTGGTCAAACTGCTAGATTTGAAGCAAAACACACTTTATTCATACACTATAGTTAAAATACAACCAAAGGAAAAATACAGGAAAGAATTGGCTTAGCTGCAAGTCTATTGAAAAGAATTAACAGAATAATAGATTATTTAACTAATTAACAGTAAGGGTTCTGCACAACCTGGGACAGAGAGCAAATTCAGAAAAACAGATTGTCTCACTTGTAGCTCCCATAGCAGACAGAGAACGCCCAGCTTTTGGCTGTAACCGAGAGAGGGGTAAAAAACAGTTCCCACTTCTTCAAGTCCCCAGCAGCAACTGCTAATGAAAAACTAAAGATAAAACTCCTGGTTCTGTGAGAGCTTGACCCCACCCATTCAGGCTGCTTCTATTGTTCCAACTTTAAAAAAAAAAACCCAAGGATTCATAAACTGTTTACTCTAGTGGCTCTGCATAGATTGCTCGGTGCCTCTGTCCTAAAACCTCTCTTTGAAAAAAACTGGATAAAATATACCTCTTAAAGCCCTTGTATCTCTCATGTATAAGTCTAAACTTAGACATATGGTATTCTAACAGCATTGGACAGGGTAAACACTGGAAGGATGTTTCCAAAGACTGGAGAGAGCAGAACCAGTCTATGCATACAGTAGGCCACATAAGACTGAGATAAGGAGATACCTCTTCACCCAGAGAGTGGTGAGCTTGTGGAATTCTCTGCTGGAGAAAACAACTGAGGCTAAAACATCAAAACTTTCCAAGAAGGGGATAGACATAGTTCTTAAGGTTTAAGGGATCAAACGATTTTGGGGGAAAGCAGGAACAGGGTACAGAGTTGGATGACCAGCCATGATCATACAGAATGGCAGAGCAAGCTCCTGCTCCTATTTTCTATATTTCTGTAAGGACACCCAGATCCCTCCCATCCATAGTAGCCTAAAGTCTCTCCACTCAAATAATATCCTTCTTTTGTATTCAGTTGTGCCAGAAAGTACAATATATGGACATCAGAAGCAGATCCCCAGAACAGACCAGCTCCTCACCCATCACAGCAATGCTCCTATACATGGCCTGAGTGATGCACCAGAGAATTGTCAGCACAAACACATCAACATCACCAGGATATAGCAAAGGAGGAAAAACAGGGGAAGAGCCAAAGCAGTAAACCCAAACACAATTCTGAGGGCCCAGATGGCCTACTCCTACTTCTATTTCTTTTGTTCTTTCTGCAGGAAAATATGGTTTAAAAGCAGGCAGAGTTTCACTTGTGACATTTCTGAGACTGGGAATGACATGCTCCTTCCCTGGCAGTGTTTTAAACTCATCTTCCCTTTCTCTCATCTGTCCCAGTCCACACCAAAGCAATCTGTCACCATCTGTCCATCACACTACGAGCAGTCACTAGTTCCATTTTCCAATCTTGCTGTAATGATAATTTTCCCTCTATACAGCCATTAAACATATAGTGAAGGCAGAAAGGGCTGCATTCATTTAGAACTTTCCACAGCCTCAGGACATTCTGAAGTGCTCTACAGCTAGGTAAGTATCTTCAAAGTATTGTAACATAGGAAATAAAACAGCTCAATTTGTGCACAGAAACCTCCCACATGCACTCAAGCAATAACATAACAAGCTGTTTCAGTGATATTAGTTAAGGGATATATACTGGGGATCAGACAGGTGGTTTGCAATACAGAGTTACACCAGCAGTACAGGTTCAATTCCTGCACTGGCTGAGTTTACCATGAAGCACTCTCCTTCTCAAACATCCCCCCTCACCTGATGCGCGGTGACCTTCAGGTTAAACTACCACTAGTGTCTCTAATAAGAGAGTATGACTATGGTGGTTTTACCTTTTTTTTTTGGAAGATCAACTAAGGCACCAGGGAAAATTCACTCCTCCTGTTTGAAATTGTGTAAGGAAATGTGGTAGGCCAAGGACTAGCTTGGAGAACATTGAAGAGTAGAGCACAGGAACAGGCCTTTCTGCCCACCATTCATGTGCTGACTATAATGCCAAGCTAACTAATCCCATCTGCCTGCACATGGTCTGTATCTCTCTATTCCCTGTCCATGTGTCTGTCTAAATGCCTCTTAAATGTTGCTATGGTATCTGCTTCTGCCACCTCCCCTGGTAGTGCATTCTAGACACACCCCACCCTCTGTGTGAATTACACAATTTCCTTAAAACTTTTCCCTTTCGACCTTAAATCTAGGCCCTGTAGTATTTGACATTTCCACCCTGGGAAAAAGCCTCTGACTATCCACCCTCATCTCAGAATGTTACGTACTTCTGTCAGTTCACCCCTCAGCCTCTAACATTCCAGCAAAAACAACCCAAGTTTGTCCAACCTCTCCTTTTATATTTAATCATGTTTGACTTTTTTACATTCATTCACAGATCATGGATGTTGTTGGACAGGTCAGCATTTTTTACACATCTCTAATTTGCCCAGAGGGCAGTTGAGAGTCAACCATGTTGCTGTGGGTCTGGAGTCACATGTGGACCAGATCAGGTAAGGATGGAAATTTCCTTCCTTGAAGAACATTAGTGAACCAAAAAATCAGATTTTTCAGTCATCAGCAGCATTTTTATAGACTCTTTACTCCAGAAGGATTTTTTTCAACTGAATTCAAATTCCACCATCTGCCATGGTGAGATTTGAATCCAAGTCCCCAGAACATTACCTGTGTCTCTGGATTAATAGTTTGGAGATAATACCACAGGCCATCATCTCACTTTGGTGGAACAGTGGCTTTGGGTAGCTAAGGGGTTAGCACTTCTGCCTCACAGCATTTGAGACCCGGGTTCAATTCCAGCCTCAGGTGACTGTCTGCGCGGAGTTTGCACATTCTCCCCGTGTCTGTGTGGGTTTCCTCCATGTACTCCGGTTTCCTCCCACAGTCCAAAGATGTGCAGGTTAGGTGGATTGGCCATGCTAAAATGCTCATAATGTCTGGGGGTGTGCAAGCTAGGTGGGTTAGCCATGGGAAATGCAGTGTTACAGGGATAAGGTAGGGTGGTGAGTCTGAGTGGAATGATTGTTGGAGGGTTGGTGTGGACTTGATGGGCCGAATGACCTACTTCTACACCTCAGAGATTCTATTTTTCTTAAGAATAGGATACAGAGTCTCATTTGAATTTGTAATTCAAAGAGCAGCAATCCTGACAATGCAGTACTCCCTCAGGACGACACTGAGAGTATCAAACGAGATGCTGTGCGCTATTCTCTGGAGTGGGTCATGAACCCATGGCCTTCTGACCCAGATGGGGAGGGCTGCCATCTCAGCCTTCTCCCTTTGTGCTTGGGCTGTCACACGACCGCTTTGTCCAATGTGCCAAGGTCAACTGGGGCCGGCTGCTAGGCTGATGCTGGAAACTGAACCTCTTCCAGGGTGCTGCGGGCTCAGCCAAAAACTGCAAGAGAAAGCTCTCACCATTGGTCGTGTTCTGCTGCATCCCAAGCGTAACGACAGCTGAGGGCCCGTTTCATCGCATCCTTGGGCCTGAATTCAACGTGTATACAACCACTTATTTCTTCTTACACCAATGAAAAGAAAATACCCATAGAAGCAAACATTCACTGTGTCCGAAACACAACGCTGCACCTTTTGTTTTCGACAAAACCTCATGTGGTTTTGATTTGAAAAATTGAACCTTTGACCCACATCCACAAAGAGTGAAAAAATGTACTTGGGAAGCCAAAGACTGGTCTCAGATTTCATTCAATTATATTTTCCTTGAGCCACTATTGCGAGTGGTTCCAAGCTAACAGCGCGGTTCATTAATAATAAATGTGCATAATTAGCCATCGAGTTGAAAGACAACAGGATTCAATTTCGTTAAGTGCATTTTTAAATCTTGAGTATTTCAAGCAGCTTCAATGTGATCTAAAGTGCAATCTAAATTGTTTCTCATTTGCTGGCCGATTCTTAAAGGATTAGTGAGGTCAAAGTGTTAGCCATTTGGCAAGATGTCAATCAGTGTGACTGAAGCACCCTCTACTGGTAGCTATTTGCTATGGGTGGATCTCCCTCCCTACTTGAAATACTTGAGTAAAATTGAGCATAGACTGTTAAAGCTTGCACTCTGTTTCTGCATTTGCCATCATAAAATATTGGATCCTGCCACTTGGATAGCAAGCAAAAGGTGGTCTCATAAAAGTCTGGTCAGTGAATTTTTGCTGACACATATTGAGGTGATGGTGAGGGATTGCAAACAAGATCGTTTGGAAAAAGAAAAGAAATGTGGGGAATTTCCACACCAGTGCTAAGACAGTTCAGGAATGCAATATCACTGACAAGCTTGCTTAAGGAAGACCAGCTGCAGAGCAAGGATCACTTTACTCCTACAATGCCAATGTCAAAGGTCAACATTATACGTTGAACCAGATTCTTAAGGAAGAGGAAGATAAGGGATGAAAATGAACGGAACATTCAAACCCATCTGATATCATCAATTTGAGGTCCAGTCACTCAAAGACCTGGGTCTTAAGTGCATCCCAGTGTGAAGTGCTTGCTCAGCATGGACGTAGTTATGGCAGTACCTGCCTGGATTGGGCAACACCCATAGACCTTCCCCTTATTAGAAAGGGAGTGATAGAAGGGGAGGAAGGCTTTGTGAATGGCAGGTCGTTAAATATAGGGATAGACAGATTTTTAATCAGGAAAGGAGTCAAAGACTTTGGGGATAAGGCAGGAAAGTGGAGCTGAGGATTATCAGCTCAGCCATGATCGCATTGAACGGTGACGCAGTCTCGATGGGTTGAATGGCCTACTTCTGATTATGGCTGGAGTAGAAGACCTAGCACATGAGGAGGTCCAGGCTTTCCTACTTGCATCTGGAGGGGCCACAGCCAGATAAAGGACAATTTTAACCTTGAGCTTGAGATACTTTCATGAAATGGAATCACTGCAATAAGCTCCCTGACCTAGTCCACAAAGTCTGACAATGTAGCTATATTAGAGAAACAGGCCATTGAGCCCCAAACGCTTCATGCCATTGCTCCTGTTCTACTTCAGTCTCCACTTCATTTTATTTCATGAACATATCATTCTATTTCTTTCCCCCCAATGTGTTTATTCAGTTGGAAAAGCTCAACAGGTCTGGCTGCATCTGTGAAGAAAAAATCAGAGTTAATGTTTCAGGTTCGGTGACCCTTCCTCAGAACTGAGGAGACCCGAAACATTAACTCTGATTTTTTTTTTCTTCACAGATGCTGCCAGACCTGCTGAGTTTTTCCAACAAACTTCTGTTTTTGTTCCTGATTTATAGCACCTCAGTTCTTTTGGTGTTTATTTAGCTTCCTATTGAATTTATCTCTGCTGTAAGGACTTAAAAGCAAAAAATGTAGCAGCAAGAGTAGGTCATATTGCCCCTCGAATTAGCTCCACCTTTCAGGAAAATCGTGGCTAAGCATTGCCCTTACCTTTTCTGCCTTATCCCCATGTTGTCGAAGTGTTCAAAAACCTCTCAATTCCAGTTTGAAATGTTTTAATCAGCTAAAAGTCCACATTTGATTTGGTTCAATTTGACCATAAGACCATAAGACACAGGAACAGAAATTAGGGCATTCAGCCCATTGAGTCTGCTCCGCCATTCAATCATGGCTGATAAATTCCTTAACCCCATTCTCCGGCTTTCTATCCATAACCCTTGATCCCCTTGATAATCAAGAACCTATCTATCTCAGTCTTAAATGTACTCAATGACCTGGTCTCCACAGCCTTTTCCTTGGTGATGGCCACCATACTCAGCTCTGCCCCCTGACTGTCTTGAAATTTTGGGATATTACTCGTGTCTTCCACCGTGAAGACTGACGCAAAGTAATTATTCAGTTCCTCAGTCATTTCCTTGTTTCCCAATATTATCTCTCCACCATCATTTTCCAGTGGTCCAATGTCCACTTTTGCCTCTCTTTTGCCCTTTATATACCGAAAGAAACTCTTACAATCTTCATTTATATTACTTCATTATATTACTCGCTAGCCTACCCTCATATTTAATCTTCTCCCTCCTTATTTCTTTTTTTGTTGCCCTCTGTTGGTCTTTGTAAGCTTCCCAATCCTCTGGTTTCCCACTGCCCTTTGCCACATTATATGCTTTCTCTTTTGCTTTTATGCTATCCCTGACTTCCTTAGTCAGCCATGGTTGCCTTATCCTCCCTGTACCATGCTTCTTTTTCCCTAGGGATGAAATTTTGCTGTGTCTCCTAGATTACTCCCAGAAACTCCTGCCTTTGCTGTTCCACTGTCTTTCCTGCTAGGCTCCACTTCCAGTCAATTCTGCCCAGTTCCTCCTTCATACCTCTGTAGTCCCTTTACTCAGCTGTAATACTGTTACCTCTGATTCTATCTTCTCCCTCTCAAATTGCAGAGTAAATTCTATCATCTTATGATCACTGCCTCCTAAGGGTTCCTTTATCTTAAGCTCCCTTATCAAGTCTGCCTCATTGCACAACACTAAATCCAGTATTGCCTGTTCCCTTGTGGGCTTCACCACAAGCTGCTCCAAAAAGCCATCTCATAGACATTCCACAAACTCCTTTTCTTGCAATCCACTACCAACATGATTTTCCCAGTGCACCTGCATATTGAAATCCCCCATGATCACTGTGACTTTGACTTTCTTACACACCTTTTCTATCTCCTGGTGTATCTTGCACCCCAGCTCCTTACTACTGTTTGGAGGCCTGTACACAACCCCAGCTATGTTTTTATTTTACCTTTGTGGTTCACCAATTCTACCCATACAGATTCTACACCATCTGACCCTACTTCGTTTCTTCCTATTGATTTAATTTCATTTCTCACTAATAAGGCAACCCTACCTCCTCGGCCCACCTGCCTATCTTTTCGGTAGGATGTATATCCTTGGATATTCAGTTTCCAATCCTGATCCCCTTGCAGCCACGTCTCCGTGATGCCCACTACGTCATACCTGCCAGTTGCGATCTGTGCCACAAGCTCATTTACCTTCTTCCTTATACTGCGTGCATTCAGATATAACACCTTCAGTCCTGTATTAACCCTCCATCTTCTCATTTTCATTCTTTTTTCCAGTGTTTGATTGCTAGCCTTTTCCAAACACTCTGTCCTGTTTGTGTCTGTGCTGGAGACTTTAATAACCTCTCCTGAATTTTCCTTCCCTGTCATTTCTTTCATATTTTTCCACTTAGTTGAATCCACCACTACAGATGTTAACCTGTTGCTTTGTTTCCCACTGGGGCAAGTTTCTCCATTCCCTTCCCCCCACTTTCTAGTTTAAAGTCCTGTTGACCAGCCTATTTACCCTTTTCGCTAGAACATTGGTCCCAGCTCGATTCAGGTGAAGACCATCCCAACGGTACAGTTCCAATACTGATGCCAGTGGCCCATGAAAAGGAACCCCTCTTTCTCGCACCACTCTTTTAGCAATGTGTTTACTTCCCTTATTCTCATGTCCCTACGCCAATTAGCACGTGGCTCGGGCAGTAATCCGGAGATTATAATCCTTGAGGACTGTTATTTAATTTGGTTCCTCGTTCCTGATAATTTCTGAACAGGTTCTCTTTCCTAGTCTTCAATTTGAATTGATTATTGTCACATATACAGAGATACAGTGAAAAGTACTGCTTTGTGGGCTAACCAGACAAATCATACCTTACATAAGAACATCAGGGTACAAGAACAGAATGCAGACTATAGTGTTACAGCTATAGAGAAGGTGCAGAGAGAGATCAACTCGAGTATAGGAGAGGTCTGTTCATGATGACAAAGGGAAAGAAGTCGTTCTTAAATCTATTGGTACAGTACATGTTTTCAAACTTTTGTATCTTCTGCCCAATGGAAGAAGATAGAAGACAGTATAACCGGGGTGGGAGAGGGTCTATGATTATTTTGGCTGTTTTCCCAAGGCAGTGGGAAGTGTAGAGTGTATGGAAGGAAGGCTGGTTTTCGTGATGGACTGGGCTGCGTTCACAACCCTCTGTAATTTCCTGCAATGGAGAATTCTGATGTGAACGATTCAAAGATTCACAAATCTCTGGGTAAATGAATTTTTCATAAGACTATAAGATTCAGCCCTTCTGGTCTAGCCCACCATTCAATGAGATCTGCTAATCCTCAACTCCACTTTCTTGCCTTATCTTGTACTCCTTGATTCCCTTACTTATTAAAAATCCATCCCAGCCTTGAAATATACTTAACAGTACAGCCTTGTGTTAAAGAATTCCACAGATTCATTACCCTTTTGAGAGAAGAAATCCATCATCATCTCTATATGAGAGAGCAACTATGAGATTATGGCCTGTGGTCCTAGACTCTCACACAAAGATAAACAACCTCTCAGCAGCTACCACATTAAGACCCTAAGAACCCTATGTGTCTCCATAAGGTCACCTCTCATTCTACTCAATTCCATTGAGTATGGGTCCAACCTATTCACTCTCCCCTTCAGAAGACAATCCCTCCACACCTAGAATTAGCCCAGTGAGCCTTCTCTGAACTGCCTCCAATACCATTATATCTTTCTTTAGATAAGGGGACCAAAGCAATTCACAGTATTCTCAGTGTGGCCTGACTAGACCTTGTATAGTTCCAGTATGACCTCCCTATTTTAAATCTACTCTCTGTGAAATAACAATCAACAATCTATTTGACTTCCCTATTAACTGTTGAATTTAAATAGTAGCTTTCTCTGATTCTTTGAAGACTCCCAAATCACTCTCTGCTGCAGTCTTTCTTCATTTAAAGAAAATCCAGCCCTTCCTTTTGCAAAGGGGCAAAACCGCACAATTTTCCAAATAATATTCCATCTTCCAAGTTTTTTTCCCACTCACTTAACCTGCTAAATCCCCTTGTTGACCCTTTTCCTCACTATGTGCCTTCCCACTTCATCTCAGTCCTCAATGGATGGACGTTGTCCTGAGACTGAGACTATGTACTTCTAGATTCTCCAGCCAAGTCAAATAACATCTCAGCAACTAATCTGTCAAGCCCTGTCAGAGTTTTGCATCTCTCCTTCTTGAGAACAAAGACCCACTTTACTTTATCTTGCCTTATACTACAATCCTGTCATCCAGGAATCAATCTCACAAACCTTTGATCTAGTCCCTTTAATGCAAGCAAGTCCAGGAACAAAAGTTATGGACCCTGGGCGCTTCTCATGTGTCTGGGCCCCTTACTCTCTGGCTATGACCATCCCATCCCCCCCAATCATGCATGTTCTTTTCCTCTTTTCCAATCAATTGATCAGCAATTACGGAAAGGTCCTCGTAAAATGATAATCCCTCCTGTTGGCTTCTGAATTATCAACTGATTCATGCATCCATAGATCATTAGTATTATGAGGGGCAACAATATAATGCGTTGTTAGTCTGTCTGTGCCCGATAGAGGATCCCATTGCAACTGGGAAACAAAGCAGAGGTGGTGGATTTGGCTTTAACAAAATGGTGCAATATTACAGGACAATATCCCTTTAGCATATAACACAATGCAGACAGTAACACTGATTTTGCTGACTGCCTTATTTACATCATATTCACGCTGCACCACAGATATACAATAATGGTAAATTCAGATTTCAGGAAAAGATTCAATATCAGTACTTGCAAGCCAGATACATGGCCCAAGATCTAGAACAGTGCTTTCAATGGCACACTGGCATGTCTGTATCAATGTGGGAAGTGTGCTGTGAGGTTTTCATGCAGCAACAAAACTTTACCTGATAATTAAATCCACATCTCTGCTTCCAATCACCTCTAGAGGCTCACTGTGTCTGCTATTGAAGGCACCTCCATCAACTGTGCTTGTCTCTAGAGTCAAGCATGTGTAGATTTCTAATACCGAACAGATTCAACAAATGTGATGTTTATGACCAATCAATACAGCTGAAAAAAGAGGGTGAGCCATGGGATTGTTTATCTCATTAAAGTGTACAGTGTTACTGAGATCTAGAAGGTCTAGAAGACTTCCACCTAACTGGGAGCATGATAGCATTCTATGTAACTATCTTATACAAGATGTAATTGGATTGTAATTTACCAAATAATCTCACAGGATGGACACCTCAAATGAGCCCTGAGCAATGAAGTGAAACTGATGTACAGCATTGGTGTTCGCTGTCAGTGAGAGGTCTCAGGAACCACCTCGGAAACCTCCCCACACATGCACACACACACCACCTCACAGCATAACCCCGTGAGATTTAACTCTTAATGAGCCAGAAGGCAAAAACTGAATAGTTCAGAATTGCATCTGTCTGTACTTGATCAGCAAGTCTGAAGGCACAGTGAACTGCTGCTTCTCACTACTGTTTAGTTTCAGCGTCTTCATTACTGTGCCACTGTATCATGATACTTCAATACTTTGAAAAACTCGTAAAAACACCAATGTCAAATGAGATAATAAGTGGGCAAAAAGACAACATTGACATCAATGGAAAATATTTTGATTGTCATGTCCAGTGTGAACCAGGTTACGTGGCCCATTACATTCCCCTGCCTTGGCAATTACATCTCACAAAGCCTGCTCCATGTGTAATCCAGACTCGAACAACTCGCTGTATAAATAAATTATTCCTCTTGTCACTTTAGAGAGGTTATGTAAAATCTAAGCCCTCTCATTCACGATCCTTTCAGGAGCAGGAATACTTTCCCTCTATCTTCTCTGTCCAAACCCTTCTTGATTATAGAGAGATAGTGTCATTGACTCATAGAATCATATAGCACACAAACAGACCCTTTGGACCAATCGGTCCATGCCAAACATAATCCCAAACTAAACTATTCCCACCTGCATGCCCCTGGCCTATATCCCTCCAAACCTTTCTATTCATGTATGTATCTAAGTGTCTTTTAAAGTCTTTCTTTATAACTCAAACCTTCTACATCCAGTGACATTCTGAAAATCTCTTCTGAATCCTCTTTAGCTTAATAATATCCTTCCTATAACAAAACTGGACACAATACTCTAAAAGAGGCCTCACCAATCTCAAAATGAAGTCCAAACAGCTCTATCAAATCTCTTCCTAAGCCTTCTATTCTGTGAGGAAAACAGTCCTGACTTATTCAAACTACTTATGGCACTGAAATTCCTCATTGCTGGAATTGTTCACATGAATCTTTTCTGCATTGTCTCTAATGCCTTTGCATCTTTCTTATTGTCTGCCATTCGTATTGACGAGGTTGAAAATTCCCAAGCCTCTGGGGCATCAGCACAACGTATCATCAGAATTGGATTGACTGTTGGGCATAGTGAAAACGTACTCTGCTATTTACGTACTTCTTCAAACTCAAAAGGGAATTTTGAGTAGTGTAACCATATTGCATGTTGTGGTACTAAACCTTCTAAAACTCCCACAGCATCTAATTGGCTGTAGAATGAATTGAGGTATCTCACGATCCAGGTTTGGGCCAGATTTTTAACATCAAGCACTCTCCTAATAATTGCTGCCAAACTGCCAGCACAAACTGGCAGAAAAAGCTTGAGGGGCTGAATGGCCGACTCCTATTTCCTATGTTCCAAATTCCTGCCACTGATCTTTAGGTAGTTTTATGGTTTACTTCTAAAAACAGGAGTGACAAGCCAAAAGCAGCAGCGCAACAACTGACCAGACCGTTAATCTAACAGTTCCGAGTTTTTTCTTTTCAAAGCCGGAATCTCTGGCTGTTGCCGCTCAGGGAGTCCTGGTGCAGTCAGTCAAGGGTAATGAGCGTTCACAGTCCAGGGACTTGACACAATCTGATGCCAGCCTGGGGTGGTCTGGATCAGGGGTTCTTATCACTGTAGTTCAGAGAGTGGGCCTGGGTCAGTCCCGGTCATCAGCGGAATGAGCATTGGGATGGCATCGGGGATGGTAGCGAAGTGGAGGGACTCAACACTGGGAACTGCAGGCAGCAGTCCAGGGTGCAGAGGGGACGAAAACATTGAAGGGTGGATAATCGAGGGCGAGCTGGTACTGCGTCAGGGGAGGCATGGGACACTACAGGGTAGGGTAGTGTGAGGATGGGGATGAAGGGAAGTGACCACCACCTTAGCTTTGATGGGAATGCTGTGTAGTACAAACATGAACGTTACCAAACTGCAGTGACAGGACTGAGGGGATAAGGAAGGAAGTTGTAGCACCAATTTGAGGTGGTGTGGGACTGTCAGGAGGGGTCTTGTCAAGCAGAAAGGGAAATCCCTCAGCCTCATGGAGAGAAACTTCCATAAAACTTCAATGAATAATATACTTAAATACAGTAACAATGTACAGGTAAGATTCAGCGTTAGTATTAACTAGGGTGTGGAAGCGGCTGGAGGCCCGGTGTGGCACTGAAGTGGGCCTCTGGCAGCCTGTGGCGAAGCAAATGGTGGCCCCAGCTGTCAGTCAGTGGCAAGATGGCAGCGTGGAGGTGTTGGGATCGAGAGATCGAGCCCAGCACGGGGGGAGAATCGAGTCCTTTTGGGGAAAGCCAAGTGTGGAGCGACTGTGAGCCCATGGCTAAAGAAGGGCTGTAAATTTGGAACTTTTAACTTTACTTCTTATTTGTTACTTTATACCGACATGAACTGTAATATTGAACTTATAACTTATTTCTTTACTTTTCTACTTTTTATCTGAGAGTTTGTACTTAGGTTTGTACCTAAGATGGCGCCATGAATGGCGACATTGTAAATTCTTCACTGTACTCCGGTTAGAATTTCAGATAGAAACCAACTTTTGGAACAGACGTCAGAGGTACGGAAGAATTTCTGTGAAAACGTTTGTTTCTCTCAACTTTCATGGCATCAATGGATGGGATGTTCATCAGCAACGCAGAAAGTGGAGGATTTAATGATAGCAGCACTTTGGGATCGCCCAGATATGGGCCCCAAGTGTTAATATTGGATGAGGGATTACATCCAGAAGGAGTGAGGATAGACACAACTTTGGCAAGTATCACAGACGACAGGAACTGGGAAAGTATAACTGAAGAATGAATGCTGGAATGTCTGGGGAATGGCCAACACATGGTTTAGATGTAACTAAGTTGAATGATCAGCCGTGGCCATATTGAATGGTGGGACAGGCTCGAAAGGCAGAGTGGCCTACACTTGCTCCTATTTTCTGTGTTTTTCTGCAACTCTAAATATCATTGTGCAATGAGTTGTCTGAAGTAGAATTAAACGATCTTCAAAATGGTGCAAGAGACAGAAGAAATGACAATGACTGTGATCAGACGGATGGAATTTTAACTCAACTCAAGAAGCTTCAGCCTGGAATGAAATGTTCAAATTGAAAATGCAGTTGATCATGCTGGGATGTCAAATAATGGATGCACATCCACAGCATGAGACGTGAGACATGAGAGCATAAGACATTTCTGATTTACAGCGTCCACAGTTCTTTCGGTTTTTATTTTCCATGGTACGAGAAGTGAATTATGCTTTAAATATAAGGTGTCACCCACTGAATTCAGAAATGAGGAAAATTTTTATCAAAGGTCGTGAGTCTTTGGAAGACTTTTCCTCCATAGAGAGTGAAAGCCAAGTCTTTGAATATTTTAAAACTGCGGTAGGTAGAGGCTTGCTAAGCGTGTGAAAGATTATCAGGGTAGATGGGAATGTGAAGTATCAGATCAGTCACAATTTAATTGATTGGTGGAGCAATGGAGTGGACAAGTGACCTAGTTCTTCTCCTAATTGGTATGTGGATATTATGTTATGGCCCAGAGTTTTGTCACTGCTCCACTCTTTTACCCACCCCCTCATATTGTACTTCATTGGCTGTGCATTCCAAACACCCACCAACTTCTGGGTGAAAAGGTTTTTCCTCAAATCCCCTCCTAGCCCCCTGCCTTTCTCCTTAAAATGACTCCCACTTGTTATTGACCCTTCAACTAAGGTTAGCAGTTGCTTTCTACCCACCCCGTCCAAGCCCCTCATCATTTTATACACCTCTATCGGGTGCCCCTCAACATTCTCACCTCCAAAGAAAACAGCCCAAGCTAATCCTGCCTGTCCTCATAGCTTATTCCAGACATACAGCACTAGAATCTGTATCCAGGGTCCCAATCTTCTGCAGTTCAACTAAAAAAGACTCTTAAAACTAGACCCAACTGCAACACAACAAGTTGACCGTTTTGAGATTTGTGCAATGATCCGCTTAGCCCCTATTAATCTTTCATAGGATTTGAATGTTGCCACTAGTCCAGCATTTGTAGCCTCTCCCCACTTGTTGAGAAGATGTTGTTGAACAGCCTTCCTGAACTGCCGTGGCCTACATGCTATAGATTCACTCAGAATGCTCTTAGAAACAGAGTTCCAGGATTTTGATCCAACACCTGTGAAAGGACAGCAAGCCAGAATTACGTGTGGTTCAGAGGGGAAATTTCATTTGGTGGTGTTTCTATTCAACTGTTCTACTTGCCCTTGTAGGTGTTTGAAGTATTGATTTTGGATGGTGTTGTGAAATGATCCTTGATGCAGTGCATCTTGTATTTGGTACATTCTGCTACCACTGTGCATTATTTGGAGGAAGTGAACATTAAATGTGGTGGATGTGGTGCTGGTGAAGCAGGTTACTTTGTCCTGGATGGTGTTAAGCTTCTTGAGTGTTATTGGAGGTGCACCCATCCAGGCAAGAGGGGAGTATTCCATCACATTCCTTCTTGTTTCTTGTAAATGATAAAAAGGCTTTAGGGAGTCAGGAGGTTAGTTGCCATGATAACGTCCTGTAGCCATTGTATTTGTGTGTGTGTATGTGTGTGTCTGTCTGTCTGTCTGTGTATAACCAAATCTAGTTAATTTCTGGTTAATAGTAACAACCCAGGATGTTAATCTTGGAGGAATTCAGTGATGGTAATGCCACTTAAGGTCAAGGGCAGATGGTTAGATTCTCTCTTGTTTGAGATGGTTCATTATCTGGGCACATGGGGGCACAAATATTACCTGCAATTTGTTGGCCCAAGCCTAAAAGTTACACTGATCTTACTGCATAACAGACACTGTCTACTTCATTATCTCTTGAGTCAAGAATGATGCTGAACATTGCGTAATTATAGGTAAATATCCCCATTTCTGCTTATGCATTGGGGAGAAGCTTATTTAGCAAAGCAGCTGAAGACACTTGGGCCTTGGATACTGCCCTGAGGAATTGCATCAGCAATATCCTTGAGGAGCAATAATTGCCCTCCACAACCAGAACTATTTTGCTTTGTGATAGATACAAGTCCAGCCAATGGAAAGGTTTCTTGTGGTTCTCATTGACTCCAGTTTTACTAGACCCCCTTGATGTCACACTCAGTCAAATGTTAACTTGATATCAAGGGCACTCTCAGACAGACATCATCCTTGGAGTTCAATTCTTTTGCTCATGTTTGGAGCAAGTAATGAACTCAGGAGTCCAGTTCCCCTGTTGAACCTAAACTGAACATTGATATTGTGATGTAGGTAACATTGGCAATACTGTTCATGACTTTGTTAATGATCAAGAACACATTGATGGACCAGTTTAGATGTATGACACATTTTATGGTTAGAACATACCTAGGCAATTTTCCACATTGTTGTGTGTAATACCAGAGATGTAGATGTGGTGGAACACTGAATAGGGGTGCAGCTAATGTGGGAGCACAAGTCTTTAGGACTACGGCTAGAATGTTGTCGGGGCCTTAGCCTTTGCTGTAAGCAATGCAATTCACTAAATATTTACCGTGGTCCTATCGCAGACGAATCCCTAGCCTGGAATCCTTTAGAATTAAGATAAGCATCCATCTGTGCTTGAGATGGATTCCAGCCCAAATTTAAGCAGCACAAGGACAGAGCTCTTTATGCCAAATCACAACGCAATGCCGATATTGACTAATCAGCTTCATATCATGACAACAAAGGAATAACCTTCAACTGTGTTGCATTAAAGATATACTGCCTTACAACTGCCAAATATTTGTGAAATGCAAAGGCCCAGATATTAATTGAAGCCGGCAAGAGATTAATGGCGGGTATTGTTCTGCAGTTGGGAAACTCCAAAGAAAGGGTTTTCCTTGGATCCTGCCAATTTAAATTACAGAATCCGAATAATATTCACTTGGCCTATTTTCTTATGGTTACAAACAGCCAGATTAAAGGCTTGGCTAACTTTCAGTGTGACGTTACATCAGAAGGTTGGAGTGGAGGGAAGGAAGAATTGACTGCATCAGAAAAGAGTGGAAAGTGGAAGTCAGGAGGGACTGAAGATGTGGCCATGTGGGGGCAAGAGGGATCTCAACCTTCAGACAAGGGAGATCGGAGGGGAGAATGGAGACTGTAGCCTGTGAATAAAAGAGGAGGGGGTAAAGGATTGGAGAGACAGCAGAGCAGGACATGAAGAGAGTTTGGTCAATGGAAGATTGTGAATTGGGTGGTGGGTTCACTGTGTAAGTGGGGGTGACAGTAAGCTGGTAAGTTGAATCTAGCAGATAAATGAAAAGATGTTTTCATTATAGGATAGGAGCAGAGGTAGGCCATTCGGCTCCTCTAGCCTCATTCTCTACTCAATAGAATCATGGCTGATCTGATATTCCTCACGTCCACTTTTCTGCATTTTCCCCTTGAAATAACTGCACAGAGGCTGGTATCGCATCTCCAAGTCCCCCTTTATTTACTTGTGCACAGTATACTGACAGTGGCCCAGCCAGCTCAGAGTCAGTGCCCCTGAACTGAGGAGATTCTAAATCTCCTGTCTATATTGATCAACCAGGGCCTTCCTGATTGGTCCAGGTTAACAACCCCAATCAAAGATCTCATAGTTGACGAGTTCTATTTGGTTCCAATCACTGCATCCCTGCCCACCAAGTCCTTGAATGTAGGCCTGGTCTTTGGCTTGTAGCCTTCTCTGCAACATTTTCACCCCAGGTCTGGTTCCTCTGATTCGGACTCTGACACGGGCACATGCACCGGACCATAGCCCACATCTTGGGAGAGTTTCCTCCTCTTCTCACAGCGGTAACGGTACTGAGGCTGCATCCATCTCAGACCCTGAGGTTTCCTCAACACTAGATGGAAGGGGAGAACCTGCAGTTTCTGCCAGGCCTTCTGATTGTTCTGAGGGGCCAGGCAGATTTTGCTCCTTCTCCGTTTGCGAGGGAACGGCCCTCAGGTGATTCACGAGTTTCTTCAGGACTGTATCACCTGCCTGCCCTTTGTAAGTCACAGGATCTGATCTCATGTTAACCTCACCTCATACCCATGCAGGGCCACTTCCATGGTTTCGGCATTAAATTAAATTGTCTCTCTCGCTCAGAGGAGACATGTTGCCCGCATTGACATTCCTGCTGCCATTTCACCATTCCCCCACTGCCCCCTCCCCCTAGGTCTGGGAATATCAGGTTTAACCTGGTGTGGAGTCTTCTCCCCATCATCAACTCTGCTGGAGCAATCCCTGTAGTTGGTGGGGTGTGGGTTGATCCTATAATCGAACAGGAACCAGGACAGTTTGGTGTCAAATACCGCTGCAGGCTGCTTCTTTAAGCCTGCCTTCAACATCTGGATTGCTTTTTCAATGAGATCATTGGACGATAGATGGCATGGAGCTCCCCTTATGTGCTGAATGCCATTTGACTTCAGGAAATATTCAAATTCCCTGCAGATAAATGACGTCCCATTGTCCGTGACCAACACTTCCTGGCATCCCCAATAACCAGGAACATTGAGCCCAAAAAAGGACCGACGTAGTCGACATGCAACCGAGTCCAGGGTTTACCTGCCATTGCCGTGAACGTGCGGCGCTGCTGGTGGCAATTTTTGTCCTTGTTGGCACTCTGGGCACTGGCCCACCAATGCAGCTCTGTCAGCATGCAACCCTGGCAACCAGTCAGAGTTTCTTGCCAACACCTTCATCTTGGAAACCCCTGGATGAGCATGGAGGAGTTTAGCCAGTGTCTGGCGGTGACCTTTACTTGAGAGAATCACCCTTGCTCCCCACAGTAACATGCCGTCCTCCACTCTGATCTGGTCTAACCGGGTCCAGAAAGGTTTCAATCCAGGTTGTGATGGCTCTTCTGCTTCCCCCATTACCACCAGCTGTTTTAGTTTCAATAGGACAGGATCTTTTTGTGCCCGCAGTCGGATATTATCCGCGATGGCTGGAAGGGTGTCCAGGAAGTTTAAAACCAAAACAGACTCGTCCAGGGGAGCTACCACTGGTGGAGTATCTGCCGGTGGGAGGCAGCTCAGAGCATCCGCATTAGCCACTTGGCTTCCTGGATGGTGACCTAACGTTAAAGTTTTTTGAGAAGATTTGTAGCTCAGGTTGTGGATGAGGTTGTAGACTTGCTCGCTGAGCCGACGTGTTTAATTGCAGACGTTTCGTCACCCTGCTAGGTAACACTGTCAGTACGCCTCTGGTGAAGCTTTGGTGTTCTGTCCTGCTTGTTATTTATATGCCTCGGTTTGCTGGGGTGGTTGGCATCACTTCCGGTTCTGTTTCTCAGTGGTTTGTATATCGGATCCAGTTCAATGTGTTTGTTGATGGAGTTGCAATTGGAATGGCGGGTCTCCAGGAATTCCCTGGCATGTCTCTGTTTGGCTTGAGCTATTATGGGTGTGTTGTCCCAGTGCGTATTAAGACCAGTGAGAATTGGTCGTGTCTCTTGGTGTCACTGGCCTTAATACACAAGGACAAAGAAGGACACAAATTCGACACATCCATAATAGCACCAGCCAAACGGAGACATGCCAGGGAATTCCTGAAGGCTTGGTATTCCAAACGGAACTCCGTCAACAAATACGTTGAGATGGACCCTATTTACAAACCACCGAAAAACAGAACTGGAAGTGATGCCAACCATCCCAGCAAACTGAGGCATATAAATAATAAGTGGGACAGAACACCAATACTTCACCGGAGGCACACTGATAGTGTTACCTAGCAGGGTGACAAAACATTTTCAACCAAACACACCAGCTCGGCGTTCAAACTTGTGCTTGTATGCACCGAGAATAAGGGCCCATTGCCGAATTCTACTGGAAGCTATGGGCGACAACACCATGTCTTTCTTCAGTAGCAGTGGGAGACCCAGGGAGGCCCAGGCAGCAGTGGGAGACCCAGGGAGGCCCAGGCAGCAGTGGGAGACCCAGGGAGGCCCAGGCAGCAGCAACAGGAAGCTTACTCGGCACGAAACAAGCACACAGCCCAGTAATGAACCAACTTCTTCCTCCTACAGGAACACCAGCTGTGGCTAGCCAGCTCGGAGTCAGTCCTCAGCTGAGGAGATTTTAATCCCCTGGTTATATCTATTTCTCTCTGTCATTCATACCCCCTGTTTATATTGGTCAGCCAGGGCTTTTCTGATTGGCCCAGGTTAACAACCTCAATCAAGGATCTCATAGTCAATGAGATCCACATGGGGAGGGTGGGGAGGGGCTCACCAGGTGGAGATGGAGTGAGATGTGAGAGAGGCATGGTGCAGGTAGCAGAACCAACCTCAACCCCCTTCCCAATACCATTTCCCTCAATCAGGCACTGAGCATCTTTGAACAAGGAACAACGTTTCCTGTTAGCATCTGGTAGGACCCAGCAGGTATGCCTGAGACAAACGGAACTAGGGAACAAGTGATGGTTGAGTGTTAATTCAGAGATAACTGAGCATATAGATGTAGGGGCAACAAAAGATCTTTAGGGTGATGGCAGTGTCCATACCTCTGGGCCAGAAGGTGTGTGTTCTAAGTTGCACCTGCCCTGTATCTCAACAAGTTGTTTTTTTCAAAATGTTTGTATGAGGATCAAATAGTCAGATGGGACAAAATAGGGGAATAACCTCCCGAATGGCATTGTGGGTCTACCTATAGCACATGGACTACAGTGGTTAAAGAAGGCAGCTCACTACCACCTTCTCAAAGGCAACTAGAGATGGACAACAAATACTTGCCCAGCCAGTGATGCCCATATCCCACAATTGAATTGAAAACAAAATGTAAGAGGTTGTGTTGGATTTTTGTAAATTGTGATTGGAGTAAAACTCTGAGAAAAGTATATGACTGGACTCTATCTAACCAAACTTCAGTCTCTGATGTCAGTCAACCATAGTTCACACCCATACTTTGGAAACCAAGCAAACTCACCAAGGGTGAGACCTTCAATAGGCAGTAATTGATCCCCTTAGAAGCCTCAATTCATATTCGGGGGACAGAGAGGGCAGCCATATGCCTCCCATCACCGACATAATCAGGAGAAGCTGGGGAGGCAAGAGTTTCCCAACCTACATCGTCCCACCTGATCAAATAGTTCCCCACTTCCCATGCCAATCTCATGTCTTGGGAGAGCAATACATTAACCCCAAGAACTCATGGCAAGGGGCAATTCAATACCATCCATTATTTGCCCCTAAAACGTCAATCTTCTTGATATGAGAAAGTGTGTAAAATGGTTAATTTGTACCAATGCTGAGTGAGAAACTCTTTCAGGGTTACAGCAACTTGTGGAAACAAATATTTTTTCTTGGTAAAAGGCCTTTGCTCTACAGTGATATCCTCAAAAATTAACTTCTCCTCCTTCATGGGGAATAATGGCCTAGTGGTATTATCACTAAGCTCTTAATCCAGAGACACAGGTAATGCTCTGAGACCCAGGTCTGAATCTCATCATGGCAGGTACCAAATTTGAATTCAATAAATTTCTGCAATTAAGAGTCTAATGATGGCCACGAATTTGTTGTCAATTGTCAGGAAAACCCATCTGGTTCACTTATGTTTTTTACACAAGGAAGCTGCTATCCTTGACGGGTCTAGCCTATATGTGACTCCAAACTCACATCAATGTGGTTGACTCCTAACTGCTCTCTAGGCAATTAGGGATGGTCAATAAATGCTAGCCCGGCCAGTGACACCCTCATCCTGTAAACGAATATAAAAGAAAACTTCCACCACAGCATTAGATTCACCAAATATAATCCTCACAATACACCAATATTAATAAAAAGATATAGAATCTGATTTTTAAAGTATAATGTTAAAATGCTCTTTGCAAAACAAGTCTGGTCAACACATTGTAAATTAGTTGATAACATGCAAAAGTTGAAAAAAGCTATGCTGTAATGATACATTGGAAAATATATTACACTAAACTTTAGACATCTGCTTATAATTAAATTAATGTAAACCTACTTGGATAAATGTGAAACTCAATATAAACTGATTCTGACATGCAATTTTTCATTGCGCTTCAGCAACTATAGTGCCTTCGATTCTGTTTCACTTTCAGAGATCCTAATGGTTCTGGGGATGAAAGTGCATGCTGGAAATATGAGAAATATCTGGATGAAGATTAATTTGAAATCTTTCTTCACTTGAAATAGTGTTCACACAAATGTCTGGGCCAATTTTTATACCTTAGCCCACATTGTTGAAGCAAATTAACTAGTCATTATCATATTGCAGTTCAGAAGATCTGTCTGTGTGCAGATTTGGCACTAGGTTTATGTATTAATCTATTAATGCAGCCACAACGTTTCAAAAATACTTCATTAACTTTACCACACATTGGGACAAGTGTAAATTGTGAAAGACACTGCAGAAAAGAGCATTTCTTTTTCAATGAGATTTAATTTGAAGTGCTGAGCTGAGACCAAAGCAGTCACATTTTGGATCAAACTAACATGCAATATAAAGTTAGTGATGGCCGAAGAATTAAAACAGTCTCCTGTCAATGCACGCAACACATGCTACTGGGGACAATTTCAAACAAGCATGTCCATGAGGAAACCAATGAATTTGAGGGCACTACTGGTTTCATACTCATCAATCTTATTCTCTTTTGAACTCCGTTATGAGCTTAGTAGACCCCCAGTAACTTTTTTAAATAAAAATCCTAATCAGACCTAGTAAAAAAAACCTCAAGATTGCATCATAAAATCAAAAAACCTTTTATGATTCAAGAGTCCAAACAAAGCAAACACTAAATAATATTCTTGTAACCAGCTGTACTCTAATACTCAGATTCAATATAAGTTAAAGATGAATTAGCAGGCAAATTGTGATGGATTATAAACAAATCATTTGCACACTAGATGGAAGATACAACTCTGGCTCTTATGCATCTATCTTAGTCACAAAGCCCTTCAAAACTTTTGTCTTCCTCGTGAATAATTTTTGCTTCTTTTAGGATTTATTCTGATATCCATCCAACTGTATCACATAGCCAATGCAAGTTCTGCAGGCATGTCAGACATATGTCATATGTACAAAATGTTATGCATTTGCAGAACTTGCTCATCTCTGTTATTTTTTAAAATTTATTCATGAGATGAGAGCATCAATGGATAGGCCAAAATTTACTGCCCTTTCCAAGGGCAGTTAAGAGTCAACCACATTGTTGTGGGTCTGGAGTCATGTGTAGGCCAGATAAGGATGGCAACTTCCTTCCCTAAAAGACATTAGTGAATCAGATGGGTTTTTCCCCAATAATTGATAATGGCTTCAGGTTTTCATTGTACTGAATTCAAATTCCACCATCGATCCTGGCAAGATTTAAACCCAATTCCCCACCGCATCAGCTGGGCCTCTAGATTAATAATCCAACAATAATACCACTAGGCCATTATCTCTGCTAGTGACATCTTCACTGGCGAATTCACCAATGGCAACGCCAAGTCACAGAAGCAGCTGCGGCAAAAATGGCCTGAATTGCATTGACATCTAACTGACATGAGCTACGTCACAAACTTGACAGGATCACACAAGATATCCAATGAGACCTATCTCAATGGCAGGAGCAATTCATTACATCTTTTAACTAAAGTTCAGGGTGTTGAGGTGAGATTCTCACTAGGCAGTGGTATGTTGCCTATTAAGGGGGATTATTTCTTGTTATTCACTTTATTAGCTAGAGTCATAGAGATGTACAGCACAGAAACAGACCCTTTGCTCCAACTCATCCATGCCAACCAGATATCCTAAGTTAATCTCGTCCCATTTGCTGGCCTCTGGCCTATATCCCTCTAAACCTTACCTATTCATGTACCCATCCAGATGCCTTTTAAATGTTGTAATTGTACCCACCTCCACCACTTCCTCTGGCAAATCATTCCATACATCCACCACCCTCTGTGTGAAAATGTTACCCCTTAAATCCCTTTTAAATCTTTCCCCTCTCACCTTAAACTTACACAGTTTAGTTTTGGACTCTCTTACCTTGGGGAAAAGGCATTGACTATTCACCCTATCCATGACCCTCATGATTTTATAAACTTCTATAAATTCACCCCTCAGCCTCATGCGCCCAGGGGAATATAGTTACAGCCTTTTCAGCCTCTCCCTACACCTCAAACCATCCAGCCCTGGCAACATCCTTGTAAATCTTTTTCTGAACCCTTTCAAGTTTCACATCTTTCCTATAGCAGGGAGACCAGAATTGAATGCAGTATTCCAAAAGTGGCCTAACCAATATCCTGTACAGCTGCAACATGACCTCCCAACTCCTATACTCAATGTACTGACCAATAAAGGCAAGCATACCAGCTGCCTTCTTCATTACCCTGTCTACCTGCGAATCTACTTTCAAGGAACTATGACTATGTATAGCTTCCTATCCTACTAACTGCCACAAGTAAGCTAGACATCAACATTCCTAACATGGAAATCAGACTGGGTGCCTGGCGATGATATAATAAAATAAAACAAAGAACTGTGGATTCTAGAGATCTTAAACAAGCAAATACAGAAATTGCTGGAGGAGCTCAGCCGGTCTGGCAACATCTGTGTATCCCTGACAACCTCAGCTCACCTCTTGGACATTAGACACCATTATTTTAGGGCATGCTTCATTGTTTCTGCCTACATGGCCCCCACATCCATGGACATTGGTATATGACCTGTACCAGGCTCTAGGTATCTTCAGGGCATATCTCCGATTTTCTTACAGGATGTTTCTGCATTTCAATACTGCACCTTGGGATGAAATGGCACCTGTCACTGTTACATTGCAGCAAAAGACACTTTGCGCTCAGGGACAGGCAAATAGCTCATGGAATATACCAGGTTACATCTTTGACCTGCTTGCTTACCCTCTGAGTGCTCACTCATTTTGAGTCTATCTGGAAGCTCACAGCATCCCTGCCTTGCCTTTTTGCATAGTGCTCCTCAACCAGTGATATTGGGCTGGCAGTATTACTGTATTGCTATGTCACTTAGCACAGACACAAAGCCAAGAAGCTTGTCACAGTTGTCAGCAGACCTCAATCAGTCAAGGGAGCTAGTCTTCTGTCACATAGCAAGAAAAGAACAGTCCCTCATACCAGAACTGAGGATTGGACAGACAATCAGCTGTTTGGGTTGATCAGAGTCAGGATTGTCTCCGCATAAAGGGAGCCTACCACCCAAATTGACTCTTTTTTGGGGACTGTTTTCCTCCTGAAATGAGACAGCGGCGTGTATGACGGGAAACAAAAGTGGGTGGCATAGTTGTTACTGTCGGTACAGGTAGGGAGGCTTCCTGAGCAACTGAGTAAACAGCATAGAAGGCATACAGGGTTAGGGATGTGCTAGTTGGGCTGGGGGACAATGAGAGAGGGATGTTGTTGCGGACAATTGTAAGGGTGGTAGAGCATGAGACTTGATGGGAGATGAGTACAACAGTAGAGATAGAGCGAGTGTGAAGTAGGGAAAGAAGAAAGTGGCACTTATGCTGGAAGAGTGGGAAAGGTCATCGATCTGCTTTCTGTAAAACTGTTTGGTCACAATGACAAAATCAAGTTGGCACATGGGGACAAAGTTTAGCCTCTGTGGGCTTCATTCCTGATCATTTTTCCTTTATAAAGAAAGAAAGATCACCTTTGTGTTAGTATTTATCTGATTGTTTGTCTGTGTATAATGTTCCCCTCATGGACAATGACAAAGTACAGGTCTAGAGTAGGCATGGCAACTGAGTACCGTTGACTTGGAGAGGTTGTTCGGACTGGATGTAGCTGAGGAAAGGTAAAGTGTGTGGCCTGGTGGTCAAACAGCAAGAGAACACGAGTTCCTTGTGTGAGGGAGCGTCAGCCATGTCAACGATGTGCCATGTGAAAATGTGGCATGGCAACTGCAGGATCAAATGATCCTAGTGTTTCAGCGAATATTCACTGTTTCAAGCTGTCCCAGGAATGATAGGTGGCAAGGTAGTGTGCAAATTAACGTGGTAAGATTGGTCAGATAAGTCAAGATTTCCTGCTAGGCCTCATAGTGAGACCATCCGGAAAACCCGACCTAACCCAGACTTTGCCAAATTAGATTCAGCTCATGGAGTCGAATGATAAAGCATAAATATATGTTTATACTTCGAGGAAACCATGAAGTTTTAAGTAACCTGGTCATTGAAATATAACAGGATATGGATCTGCTCATCCACCCTCAGGATTTCAGTTTGTGTTTAATGTGATTATATAAACCACTGCCACAAATCAGCAGTGCATAACTGAAGTAGTTCCTGCCAGTAACTTTTGTGCCAAGTTGTTTGCTAACTCTCTACAGCTGCCAAGTTTAAATAATCTTAACTTTTCGCTGTCAGGTCGACTTGAGTCAGACACAAGTCGAGCTTTGATACTGATACTCAATAAAATACACATTACAGCAAGAAAAAGATTTCTGATTACATCCCACAGATGTTAAAATTGCTCTCTCCACAATGAGAAGAGTAATTCTCTTAAAGGAGTTTGTAGTTTTTGGCCAACAAATTTAAAAAAAACCTTGGTTTTCTGTGTACTGACAAGTACCGAAGAAAAGGAAGCACTTTAATTCTCAACTACTGCAGTTTCTTTTCCAAAATAAATATTCCACATCTATGTCAGTGCTTGTAGACCAGTTAAAATTTGTTTTGGGACTTGAGAGGTCTGTCAATAGATATAACAGCATCCCATTCTATCTGCCAGCTCTTTTCTCTTGATTCTTAGAAGCACAGGATCATAGAATGTTTACAGTATAGAAGGAGGGATTTTGGCCCACTGTGTCCATACTAGCTCACTGTAAGAGATATTCAATGATTTCCACTCCCTTATCTCTTCCCTGAAGCACTGAAAATGTTTTCCTTTCAGATAATTACCCCAATTCCCTTTTGAACCAGGATTCGGTCTGGCTCCATCATACTCTAGAGCTGTGTATTCCACATGTTAACTGCTCACTGTTTAAACAAAAAAAAGTCTTTCCTCATGTCATACACACAGGAGCAGGAGTAGACCCCTCGGTCCTTCAGTCCGCACCATGACAATGCCAGAAGGGAAGGAATTCCAGGATTTTGAATGAGAAGTTCTCCTTTATTATTTAATGCTGGCTTTCTTGCACTCATGGAGGGGAAATGGAGAAAGAGAGAGATCTGATGTTCTTGTGGTTGAATGTTCCCTTCTATCAATTCTGTCACAAACTAAAACTTAAAACCAAATCCAAAGGCACCTGCTTCCAGCCAGAACACAAAAGAATCAAATCCATCTTCTACAAAAAAGTTATATGCTCTTGCATAAGTATAAGTGAACCCCATGCAATTCTACTTTGACTTGTTAAAAAAAAGTTCATTCTCTGCAACACAGCAATCTATATTTCCACTTTCCAGTTTATATTTCTAATAAAATACAACAAACTCCTTACAATATCCATCATCTGCCCCTGAAATTCTGGGACAATGATGAAATCCCTGCTGATCTCAGGGATGCAGCCATTGCCACTTTTTTAAAAAGAAGATAAAGTGTACTATAGAAACTACCATTGCCGGGCAGATAATTCCTTTGAATCCTCATGTAGCTCCTTCTCCAAGTCTCTGAGGAAATCCTTTCTGAAAGCCAGTGTGGCTTCCGACCAAACTGTGGAATAATGGACATGATTTTCACTGCTCGACAGTTCCAAGAAAAATGCCAGGACCAGCACCAACCACTCTGCATGGCCTTCAATCGACCTGACCAAGACTTTTGACTCCGTCAATCAAGAAGTGCTATGGAAGAACCAGTCAAAGGCCAGCTGTGTAGTGAAATTCATCAACATGTTCCATCTCCTCCATGGCAAGATATCAGTGATGGTCCTCACCGATGGTAATGTGTCAGAATTTTTTGATGCCAAGAGAGGGGTCAAGCAGGAATATGTCATCACACCGCCTTTTACTTCACCTTCATCGCCGTCATTCTTTATTTTCTCAAGAACAAACTTCCCAATGGCATAGACATTGTCTACAGGATGGAGGGAAAACTGTTCAACCTCAACTGGTTGAAATCCAAGAAGAAAACAACACAGACTTGGAGACAGTAAGGACTGCAGATGCTAGAAGCTGGAGTCAATCAATGTGGAGCTGGAAAAGCACAGCAGGTCAGAGAGCATCCAAGGAGCAGGAAAGTCAACATTTCAGGACGAAACCCTTCATCAGGACAGTTCAAGGAAAATAATTAGTTTACTGGAATGTTAGCTTGTGAAACTTACAGATCAGGACTGTTTGGTTACAAATCTGAAGGTTATCAAAAGCTGAAGAATGTAAATTCTCAGTTTTGTGAGTGTACATGTAAGAAGTATTTCACAGGAAAGACCTGTGAAGATTCAGTTGAGTTGAATTTAAAGGTTTGAGGTAGAGGGCTGATTTTTCTGGATTTGATGCTATAAAGTGATAGTATTGGGAATAGAAGAGACTTTGTCTTGCTGTCTGCTTGAAGATCTTTCAGACTGTGTTCTATATTTAAATAGCTTGGTTATTTTATTTTATTGTGCTTTCTTTTTCATGCAATATACTTCTGTTTTACCATTGAAGAAAATCTGCAGCCATGTTTGTTTATGTGTCAATGAATGATGGCCATGTTTAAATAAAAAAGTTCAATAAGGTCAGATCTTATTCTGGGATCTTATTCGTCCAGCAGTAACATCAACTGGCACCACAGTATAAAGAGGCTATATTGAGAGAAATACAGGTTATATGGGTAGAATTAAGAAATAGGCAGGCATTATATTGTATTGGGAGTTATGTATATCAACTCTGAAGTGTTAGATTCTATAAGTACAAACAATAGAAAAGCATGTATGCAGACAGGGAGTGGTTTTAAAGGAAGAATTTAATTTTCATACAGATTGAGCCAAGCAGACAAACCCTTGCATTCAGAGAGGGAGTAAGTTTTGTGAGTGCATCAGTGATCACTGACTATTTTTTAAGTAATGAGATTTATAGAAACACCTACAGTGTGGAAGCAGGCCATTCAGCCTATTGAGTCCACTCCAACCCTCCAGAGGGAATCCCACCCAGAGCACCCTGACCCTACATTTCCCATACCTAACCCACCTAGCCTGCACATCCCTGGACACTACGGGCAATTTAGCATGGCCAATCCACCTAACTTGCACATCTTTGGACTGTGGGAGGAAACTGGAGCACCCGGAGGAAACCCACGCAGGCAGGGGGAGGACATGCAAACTCCACACAGACAGTCACCTGAGGGTGGAAGTGAACCCAGGCCCCTTGTACTATGAGGAAGCAGGGCTAAACACTGAGCTAGTATACCACTCAAAGATTATTGCTGCTGTCGCCTGCAGTAGGAACATGTTCTCCCAGCTGCAGCATGGGTTCATCACCAAGAATCTAGAGGACTAACAGTGATGTCCAAAGTTTCACCCTCTCTGACATTAACATAGATATGTAGGAGCAAATTACTGCAGATGCTGGAATCTGTACTGAAAACAACAAATGCTGGAGACCACAGTGGGTCAGACAGCATCCATGGAGTGACAATAAGCTAACATTTCGTGTCTAGATGACTTTTCAGCCAACTCCGAAGAGTCATCTAGACCCAAAACATTAGCTTGCTTTCTCTCAATGGATGCTGCCTGACCCATTGTGATCTCCAGCATTTTTTGTCAACATAGATATGCCTCTTTAGATCCATGTTCAGTTAAATGAATTGTAAGTGTTTTGGATTCCAGGCACAAGGCAGGGTGGTGTTATAAGTGAGAGGTCCCCAATCTACACAGTGCACCATCCAAAGGATGTACCTCCTTTCCTCTTTTCCTTTCGTCAAATTTAATGAAATAATCCACCTTCCCGCTCTCACCAACCTTCTACTGTACAATGTATAAGGACAGAGGAGATGGATTAAGTTCATTTAAAACTGGCCAACTGGCCTGCCCACTCCCATCTGACTCAGCGTTCAGGTCAACAGGTTTATTAATGAGCCTATTTCATTATTTATTTAAGTACAGTGGCAGGCCATCAATTTCGGTGCCTGACC
This sequence comes from Rhincodon typus, assembly GCF_021869965.1. Taxonomy (NCBI): domain Eukaryota; kingdom Metazoa; phylum Chordata; class Chondrichthyes; order Orectolobiformes; family Rhincodontidae; genus Rhincodon; species Rhincodon typus. The sequence continues at coordinate 11,928,446 of NC_063344.1, read as the reverse complement.
ACCTGGTGTATTATGAGGGTGGACCCAGGGGTAGGAAGGTGTGTTAGGCATCCAACCTTTGACCAAATGATTCTCGGGTTGTGGCTCAGATGGAGTAACCAGTGACTCATTGTACCAACAATGCTGGAGCATTGAGGATTCTTTAATAAAATAGTTCCTTCGAAAGCCACTTTTAAGATCAAATTTCAGTTACATCAAGTTGTATTGGAAACATGCACTGTATTCAAAAACACATCACAATGTAAGTTACAAATGATAATGATTACTGACACACCTACTTTTCTTGGAAAAACCAAATCAAATAAAAACCACAGATGAATATAAATGTGGCTATTAAACTGAATGAGCCAGTATAGATTTCCTGATAATACTCTTCCATGGAAAGGATTTACTTGAGAAAGGATGTATTGGCACTTACTTGAGAAAGAATGTATTGGCACTGGAGGGAGTGCAAAGGAGGCTCACTAGGCTGATTCCGGAGTTGAGGGGGTTGGTTTATGAGGAGAGACTGAGTAGATTGGGATTATATTAATTGGAATTCAGAAGATTGAGGGGGGATCTTATAGAAACATATAAAATTATGAAGGGAATAGATAAGATAGAAGTAGAGAGGATGTTTCCACTAGCAGGTGAAGCTAGGACAAGAGGGCATAGCCTCAAGATTAGAGGGAGCAGATTTAGGACTGAACTGAGAAGGAATTTCTTCACCCAGAGGGTTGTTAATCTATGGAATTCCTTGTCCAGTGAAGTAGTTGACACTACTTCAGTAAATGTTTTTTAAAAAAAAGGTAGATTTTTTTTGAACAATAAAGGAATTAAGGGATACGGTGAGAACGCGGGTAAGTGGATCTGAGTCCACGAAAAGATCAGCCATGATCTTATTGAATGGCGGAGCAGGCTCGAAGGGCCAGATGGCCTACTCCTGCTTCTAGTTCTTGTGTTCTTGTGTTGTGTGAGTTACTTGACTCGAAACGTTAACTCTGTTTTCTCTCCACAGATGCTGCCAGCCCTGCTGAGTTTCTCCTGCATTTTCTGTTTGTGTTTCAGCATCCGTATTTCTTTGTTTTACTCGATTATTTCACTGCTCATTTCCACAATTCACCTGCTGAAACCCAGGCACATGGAGTCTTCCCACCAGACGTGGCAGTGCAATTTCACCCCCATTGAAGCCAGGATATGCTGACCGTCAATAACACCCCTCCTGCCTTACCCCTTTCCCTCCCATTCATTATCGCCTCCCTCACCTCTTCTATTGAGTTGCTCCCATTCACAATTATTACCCACCTTGCATCTCAGCATGCTGCCTCCAGGCCCCACAGTTGTGTTGCCCAGCTTCCCTCCAGCAGCAGTGCAAACTGATAACTCCCCCCGTGACTGTTAGCGAACAGGTCTTCAGGACTGACCACCACTTTGACTGATTTGGATGGACAAGTCTGAGTGATAAGTGACCGGACCGCTAACTGATCCACGAGCATCTCCATGCTTGACATAACACAACTCCTTCGACCCACAAGTAATTTTAAAGACCTTCATTCACTTCCTAGTTAGGTGTATTTTTTTTCACACAGCTGTCTCTTAGTATACACATACATGGGGATGGCATGGTGGTTTAGTGGTTAGTACTGTTGCCTCACAGCACCAGGGACCCATGCTCGATTCCACCCTTGGGCAACTGTCTGTATGAAGTTTGCACAATGTCCCTGTTTCTGTGTGAATTTCCTCTGGGTGCTCCTCCCACTGCATAGAGATGTGTAAGTTAGGTAGTTTGGCTGTGCTAAATTGCCCTTAGTGTCCAAGGGTATGCAGGCTGGATGGTTTGCCCATGGGAAATGCAGGGATAGGGTAGGGGTGTGGTTCTGGGTAGGATTCTCTTCAGATGGTCAGTGTGGATTCAATAGGCCAAATAGGGATTCTAAGATTCTATGATACATGCCATTAACTAATTTGTCAAGAGATTTTATTCAGCCTTGCAGACACAGATAAGAGAAAGAAGTAAAATACTGCATTGGGTCTTTGGATTGAGAAAGCCGTTATTCAGACACTCATTCCAATTTAATCTCTGATACAATCTAAAGTGTATTTATTGCCAACAGTAATTAATCATTCTCAAAGGCCTGTGCTTTCAGTAATAACTTTTTCACAGGAACTGACCACCCCCACAGTTACTCTGCCAATTATGTCAATGAATCACTGGAATTTGCCAAGTTAAATGAAAAATGGTTTAAAATTTATTGCTTTAAATTTCCTTTAACATTGCAGTTTTAATTATGACAGCAGATTTTCCTAGTTCTTGGGTGTAATGCTGTTGGATAACTCTGAGGCAGAACTTCTGGGAAAATCAGGCAAGAAAATGAGACTACCTGAAATAACTCCACAGCAGCCAGTATCCCATCACCTTTTAATTACAGGAACAAAAACAAAGTTGCTGGAAAAGGTCAGCAGGTCTGGCAGCATCTGTGAAGGAGAAAACAAAGTTAACATTTCGGGTCCGGTGACCCTTCCCCAGACCTGCTCGGTTTTTCCAGCAACTTTGTTTTTGTTCCTGATTTACAGCATCCTCAGTTCTTTTGGTTTTTACCTTTTAATTACATGTGGAAAGTCCTTGACACTGGTCCAGCTCCCTCAGAGCCAGCTCTCAGAGTGAGCAGAACCTCTGACCTTCCTGTTTATGTCTGTCAGCCAGGGCTCCCTGATTGGACCAGATTAACAGCCCCAATCAGGGAACCCATATAGTATGAGGTCACCTAGCTGACCTCGTTACAATCACTACATTACCATCCAGCAGTAAACTATTTAATAGACCTTACATCCCCACAGCTTGTGGTTTCTATATTCTCCACATGCAGTTATTCCACCAGGCAACATATGTACACCTAAAGCTTCCACCTCTGAATTTATCTCATGGAATTATGAGATAGAATTTTGACAGAAGAACAAGAAGGTAAATATATAGAAATAGTCTTGTTTAGAGAATTTTAAAAGTATCATCTGTTGATTACAACATCTCAGAGTCATGGATTCAGACAGTACTAAAAAGGTCCTTTGGCTTCTCTGTGCTGACCTATCTACACTAATCCCATCTTCTAGCACTTGCACATTGACTTGACATTTCAAATGCTCATCCAAGTACCTGTTAAAAGTTGTGAAGTTCTCCATCTCTACTCCCAGGCAGTGCATGCCAAGTTCCCACCACACACTGTGTGAAAAAAAGGCTTTCCTCAAATTCCCTTCAACTTAAAATTATGCCCCCTCATTAATGATCCTTCAACTAAGGGGGACATTTGCTTTCTACCCTTCCTGTCCATGCCCCTCATAATCTTATGCACCTCAATCAGGTTCGCCTTTAGCCTTCTCTTCTCTAAAGAAAACATTATTGAGCATCGCTGAAAAGGAATTTGGTTAGGTATTTGAAGAAAACATGCACAAGAGAGTTAGAACAAGTTGAAAATAAAGCACCAGGCAGGCACAAAGACTTAACTGCCCTCCTTCTGCAGTCCTCTTCCAGAATGACAGCATTGACTTTTGTAATCAAACATTGGAATAGGACTTGAATTCAGAACCTTGTGTGAGGAGCCAATGCTGACAACTGAGCCGCAGTTGGCAAGAAATGGAAAGTTGGAGTTCCCTCTCCCAGAATGGTGCTGAGGCGATTATACATTTAATTAATTATACATTTCAGAAATGAGATTGATGGCTTTTGGTTGAGCAAGGATAGAAACAGAAAGGGAAACAGTTTGGGATTAAGATCTAGATTGGCCTAGTCCTAATTAAATGGTGGTATAAACTGGAGAGGCTGAGTGGCCTGTGGCAATACCAATGTTCCTGCAGCTAATAATGCATTATTGTGTAAGTAGAATGGCTAGTTTGGCACCTTAGGGTTTAAACATGATTACATAGTTAACATAACAACATTGCAGCCTTTACAGGAACAGTCATCCTGACCGAAAGGAAAATATTTCAGTCTGAGCAACTGATCACTGCACTTTTGGGATACTTTCCTTTGAATTTTCTTGCCTCTGTTTCAACAGGAGGAAGGAAGAAATGATTTTATACCAGCCACTAAAAACCACAAGTTTATACTGCGGATGAATGGGTGTTGCTGTCATACTGAGCTCTCAACATGCGTTAACTTTCCTCTTACTCAATTCATACTTCAACTGCCAAAGTCAGCATTCCGTTGTTCGGGTACTGAGTTGAATAATATGTTGCTTGTGAAACTTCTTGGGAAGTAGATTAGGTACAAATTTCTCTAATATACCTTATACATCAAATTTGATGTAGTGAGAGATCATTTCAATGCTCAGGCATGAAGTTGGTCTCTGGAACCATTAGGAACTAGAACTGAATCTGACATTTCTGTTGGCTAAGTCCAAGTTGCATCAGGCTTTTTGGAGGGATTTCCACCACAATGCCGAATGGATTTTCTTGCCACATCTTACCAAACACACCTCATTAATTACCTATACCGCCAAGGAGCTTCCATCATGTCCATCTCTAGGTCCCTTCTTACTCCACATCGTTCCCGGAGTACTTCATCACTCACTGGGTATCACCATGGAATTCAACAGTGTCCCTTGCTCCCGAGCTATCTTGTGGATGATCCGAGCACCACCAGTCCAGAGCCACCCTGCACAGTTCCTGACATTTCCCCAGGACATGACAGAGAGAGATGACTCAGCACCATGCTTGGCAGGCAGGGATCTGGAGATCTTGCTAGTTAGTGCAAACAAGGGCCGTCCTTTTCTCCCAGGACCAGCAGTGAAACCAACAACCCCAAGAACTATGCCAACCTGGTCCAAGGCCGCTGTCAGGGCGAAAGCAGTCTCAACCATCATGAGGAATGCCCAGCACTGTAGGAAGATCAATGACCCTCTCCACTCCATCAATGTAAAGTGCCACCACCTTCTGTCTGATAATTCACACTCTCTTTCTCTGTTACTGTACCCACCTCCCACCAAGTCTCATGCTCTACCACTCTCACTTCTGCCTGTATCTTCCCTGTCTCTCTGTCATCCTCCTAACCCCTGACACCACTAATCCTGTGGACCCTCTGCACTGCCCACTCACTTCTCCACCTGCACCAACAACAACAAATATGCCAGCCGCTTTCATTTCCCTTGCTATTGGTCTCTCTCTCTCTCTCTCTCTCATTCCTGGAGGAAAACAGCCTCCAATAAGATAGGAAGAGACAAGATGAGTGATGGGCTAGATGACATTTGACTCCTCAACTGGTAGGTGGAGAGCATCATTTCTCTGACTGACCTGGGCAGCTGAATGGCCATGTCCTAGTTCCCGGACCAATTACAGAAGTTGCCCTGGACTAACTGAGCCAGAGCAAGGGCTATATCCCTTCAGTTGACTGAGACCTGCTTTCAGCCATGTCGATCTTCCTGCCTTTGCTTCTGAGATAAACAGCAAGGCAACACCGAAAAATCGGGAGCCTGGTGTCTCTGGCTGAGGGAGCAAAGTGCAAAAGGGCAATGAAAGGAAAGGATACAATCAAACAGAGTGAGCAGTATGACAGTGCGTGAATAGCCAGCGATGCAGTCTGATTTAGCCCATGAGCTGGGTATATTTCCCTGAGCTCATAATGCAGCCATAGTTCCAGAGAAACACGCTCTCATTAGAGAGAGAGAGAGAGAGAAAGAGAGAGAGAGAAAGTACTGTAGTTGTGGTTTTATCTGAGGGTCACCACATATTATTTCAAGGGACTAGGGTAAGAAGTAACAGATATTACAGGAATTGAAACCATGCTTTTGGCATCACTGTGCATTGCATACCAACTAACCCCAAAGCACATAGTATCCTTGCTGGAGCATTACAATGATAAAGCAGCCTCAACCATCACTATGCTAAGCCTAAGGTGCAACACTAAAGTACAGATGTATGGATCAGAAATACGCCATGAGAGTTCTTAGAGGCTGGCACATGTCAGATGCCGATGTCTATGGACAAGGGGAGCACATGATGGATGTCCATGGAGTGTACCATTAGATGTTGGCTCCTGGTATCCAACATGGAGGTCCTTCAGAGAAAGTGTCAATTCGAATTCGCCAGGTTCCTCCTCTGATTGCCATTTGAATCTTCTCAATGTCCAGCTTGCTTGAAAAGTTTGGTAACATAGATAACTGAATAGCATTGAGGCAAGATGGGCCATCAACAAGGTGATTATTGGCAACTCACAGCTGGCTGGCCAGAAACTCACCACATCACTTGTGAAAGGCATAAAAGATGGAGTGGGATGTTCCTGCTGTCACAGTGGGCCTCGCTGAACTCCTTGTCCAATTCTGCTACAAATGTTGTCACAGAATCATAGAATCCCTACAGTGTGGAAGCAGGCCATTCAGCCCATTAAGTCCACACTAACCCTCCGAAGAGCATCCCATCCAGACCCACCTCCCACCTTAACCCTGCATTTGCCACAGCTAATCCACCTAGCCTGCACATCCCTGGACAATATGGATAATTTAGCATGGCCAATCCACCTAACCTGCACATCTTTAGACTGAGGAAGGAAACCAGAGCACCTGGAGCAATCCGGCACAGACACGGGGAGAATGTGCAAACTTCCCACAATCGCCCAAGGGTGAAATCGAACCCAGGTCCTTAGCGCAGTGACGCAGCTCTGCTGACCACTGAGCCACCGTGCCACCCTGATCCCATGCTCAAACCCCAAATGGATTTTATTTTTGGTGACACATTGCAAAGGGGCACAGGTCACAGGCAGTACACTCCTGACACATACAAAGAAGGAAAGTGATAGGAAAGGTAATAAAATCAGCAAGTGCTGGACAAGCTCAGCAGGTCTGGCAGCATCTGCGATAAGAGGAACAGCATTAATATTTCAAATCTGACATAATGGACCGATACATCTTGGGCTTGTAACATTAACTCTGTTTCTCTCTCCACAGATACTGCAAGATCTGCTGCATCGCTCTAGCCTTCTCAGATATTATTTCAGATTTCCAGTATTTGCAGTGTTTTACTTTCCCTCAAGAGGAAGAACAGTGTTAATGTGCTCACATACACTACCTCACAGACAGATCCTGAACAAGACTGCAGCAACGTGTGAAAAATACTGACCCTAGATACATGCCTGAGGAGCAGGGTAAAGGCATAAAAAATGCAACTCTTACCAGCACATTCTCCTGAATCATGCATTATATACTCTCTCCTGACACTGTTGCCATTTTCTGAACTGAGCGAAATGTGAAGGGTTTGTAATAAGACCTGATGATGTAGAATCAGAAGTAGACCATTCACCACATCAAGTATGTCTGCCATTCAATGATATCAAGGCTGATGTGATCATTCCTAACTCCACTTTCCAGTCTTAACCCCATAATCCTTGATGGCCTTCCTGATCAGAAATCTGTCTTTGTCAATGTTGAATATACAAAATGACCCAACTTCAACAACCCTCTGTGACTCAGCCTCAACAATACACTGTGATAAAGAATTCCACAAAGAATTCATCTGAGAGAAAAAGAATCCTCCTCTGTTTTAAATGTGTGTAAGACCAAGGTATTTCTGAGATGATACACACTGGTCCTAGGCTCTCCCACAAGAGGCAACAACCTTTCCACATCTACCCTGTCCGTTTGTATCTTTCATAGAGTCATAGAGTTATAGAGCCATACAGCATGGAAACAGACCCTTCGGTCCAACCAGTCCATGCCAAACATAATCCGAAACTAACTGGTCCCACCTGCCCGCTCCTGGACAATATCCCTTCAAGCTTGTCCTATTCATATACTTATCTAGACGTCTTTTAAATGTTGGAATTGTACCCACATCCATCACTTCCTCAGGAAGTTCATTCCACACACGAACCACCTTCTGTGTAAAAAATTTGCCCCTCATGTCTTTTTTAAATCTCTCTCCTCTCACCTTAAAAACATGTCCCCTAGTCTTGAAATCCCCCATCCCTAGGGAAAAGACATCTACCATTAACTCTATCTATACCCCTCATTATTTTGTAAACTTTGATAAGGTCACCTCTCAACCTTCTATGCTCCAGTGAAAAAAGTCCCAGCCTATCCAGCCTTTCTTTATAGCTCAAACCTTCCATACCCAGTAACATCTTGGTAAATCTCTTCTGAACTTATAAAATGCTGAAAGGCCTGGATAGAATGGATGTAGACAAAATGTTTCCACTCGTAGTTAAGACTAGGACTGGAGGGCTTGGGCACACTTGATGGGCTGAATGGCTTAATTCTGCTCCTATATCTTATGGTCTACCTTAATATAATTTATCTGCACTTGGGTCATAGCCTACTATGCCCTGGCATTTTAAGTGCTCATCCAGATGTTTCTCGAATGTTGTGAGAGTACCTGCCTCCAACACCCTCTCAGGCAGTGCATTCTCAGTTTCTACCACTGTATGGGTGATTTTATTTTTCTCTCAGACCTCCGCAAAACCACTTACACCTCACCTTAAACTGCGATCTCTAGTCTTCGACACGTCTGCCATGGGGAAAATATTCTCACAATCTACTCTGTCTATGCCTCTCATTCAATCAGCTCTCCCCATAAGCCCAGCCTATCCAGTCTCTCCTCACAACATTTCATTCCAGGCAACAGCCTGGTGAATCTCCTCTGCACCTTCTCCAGTGTAATCACATCTTTCTGATAGTGCGGTGACCAGAACTGCGCACTACATTCCATCTGTGGCCTAACCAATGTTTTATAAATTTGTAACAAGAATTCCTTGGCCAAGAGGAGGTGATGGTCTAGTGGTATTATCACTGGGCTGTTAATCCAGCGTTCCAGGTAACGTTCTGGGGACCCAGGGTCGAATCCCGCCATGGCAGATGGTGGAATTTGATTTCAATAAAATATCTGGAATTAAGAATCTAATAATGACCATGAATCCATTGTTGATTGTTGGGAAAAACCTATCTGGTCACTAATGTCCTTTAGGGAAGGAAACTGCCATCCTTACCTGGTCTGGCCTACATGTGACTCCAGACCCACAGCAATGTGGTTGACTCTTAACTGCCCTCTGGGCAATTAGGGATGGGCAATAAATTCTGCCTTGTCAGCGATGCCCTCGTCCCATGAAGAATAAAAGAAACAAAAGCTTTCAGCGGTAAACCTAGACGAGTACGCCACCACCGTCATGGATTTCATTAGCAAATGCGTGGGGGACTGCATACCTAAGAAGTCAATCTGAGTGTTCCCCAAACATAAACCTTGGATGAACCAGGAAGCCCACTCCCTACTGAAGACCAGACGTGCAGCATTCAAATCGGGTGACCCAGAGCAATACAAGAAATCCAGATATGACCTCCGTAAAGCCATCAGAGAAGCAAAGAGCCAGTATCACACTAAGTTAGAGTTCCAAACCTACCAAACAGACTTCCGCTGTCTATGGCAAGACCCAAACAATATTACACGATACAAAATGAAGCATTGCACGATAGCAGACAAAGGCACATCCTTCCCTGATGCACTCAATGCTTTCTACTCTCGGTTTGAGCAGGATGCCAGCGGCACGGTCATGCCTGCCCCAACAGCCCCAGACACACCTGTTCCCTCCGTCACGGCTCCAGACATCAGATTGGTCTTCCTGGGAGTCAACCCAAGGAAAGCAACGGATCCAGACGGTGTCCCCAGCCTAACACTCAGATCCTGTGCAGACCAACTGGCAGAGGTATTCAGCGACGTCTTCACCCTCTCCCTCCTACAGACTGAAGTCCCCACCTGCTTCCTAAGAAATCACACGCAATGTACCTTAATGAATACTGCCCAATGGCTCTGACCTCAATAATCATGAAGTACTTCAAGAGGCTGGTCACGGCCCACATCAACTCCAGCCTCCCAGCCTGCCTAGATCCCCTACAATTTGCCTACTGACATAACAGGTCCACACAGAATGCCATATCCCTCGCCCTGAACTTATCCTTGTGCAATGTAACCTGTATGCCTCTAAGTCTTTTTGATTTGTACATCCTTCTACTTACTATGATCTGCCTGTACCACTTGTAAAGAAAGCTTTTCACTGTATTTCGGTACACGTGACTATAAATACCAACCAATCAATATATTCTATGCCCCAGCTAATGAAGGCAGGCATCCTGTATGCCTTCTTCACCACCCTGTCACCCAGAGCTGACATCTTCAGGGGTCTATGGACTTGTACACCAAGGTACCCTTGTTACTCACTAGGAACCCACTATTTATTGTCTATATCCTTCCCTCATTAGACCTCCCAAAACACATCACCTCGCACTTTTCATGATTAAATTCTATCTGTCATTGGTCTGCCTAATTTACCAGTTGATCAATATCAGACTGTAATCTGAGACCATCTTCCTTTTAGTAACACCACCAATATTCATGTCAATTCAAACTTACTAGATATACCTTACATCCACATTCAAACTGTTAAAGTACATGACAGACAGCAAAAGTTCTAACACCATTCCACCCATCGAGTCTGCTCTATCATTCAATCATGGCTGATATGTTTCTCAGTCCCATTTTCCTGCCTTCTCCCCAAAACCCTCGATCCCCTTACCAATGAAGAACTTACCTCTGTCTTAAATACATGTAATGATTTGGCCTTCAGCCTTCTGTGGCAATGAGTTCCACAGATTCACTGCCCTCTGACTGAAGAAATTCCTCCTCACCTCAGTTCTAAAGGGTCATCCCTTCAGTCTGAGGCTGTATGTTCGGGTCCAAGTCTCTCCTTCGAGTGGAAACATTTTGTCCACATGTACTCTATTCAGGCCTCTCGATATTTTATAAGTTTCAGTCAGATACCCCTCACTTTTCTAAACTCCACTGAGTACAGACTGAGAGTCCTCAACTGTTCCTCGTACAACAAGCCATCATCTCTGGGATCATTCTTGTAAACCTGCTCTGGACATCCTCCAATGTCAGCATATCCTTCCTTAGGTATGGGCCCAAAACTGCTCACAATATTACAAATGCGGTCTAACCAGAGCCTCACTAGTATATCTCCGCTCTTGTATTCTAGCCCTTTTGAAATGAATGCAAATTTTGTATTTGCCTTCCTATGTATCAACTGAACCTGCATTTTAGCTTTAAGTTGAATCTGAACTAGGACTCCCAAGATGTTTTGTGCTTCAGATTTCCGAAGCCATTCTCCATTTTGAAAAGAATCTATACCTCTATTTATCCTACAAAAGTGCATAATCTCAGGACTTCCTATTGCGTTCTTAGTTATCCTCTGCTGGATTTTAAAGGCATATCAATCCTCTAGTTTCTCACTAATCTATACGTTTTTGTTTTGTTTGATACTGTCCCTGACTTCCCTTGTCAGCCACAGTTGCCTCATCCTCTCCTTTTATATGTCTTCTTCCTTGGGAAGAATTTCTGCTGGGTTTCTGAAATTACCCCCAGAAACACCTGCCATTTCTGTTCCATCCTTTTCCCGGCTAGGCTCCCCTTCCAATCAACTCTGGTTTATACCTTTGCAATTACTTCTACTCAAATGTAATTCCAGCTTCTCCCTTTCAAACTGCGGGGTGAATTCTATCATATTACGATCACTGCCCCCCAGGATTTCCTTCACCTTTAAGCTCCCTAATCAAATCTGCCTCATTACACATCAGCAAATCCAGAATTGCCTGTTCCCTAATGGGCTCTACCACAAGCTGGTCCAAAAAGTCATCTCATAGATATTCCATGAATTACTTTGTTTTTGATCCACTCCCAACCCGATAAAGTTTGGTGCTTTTCGGTCAGCATAAACATGGTGGGCTGCAGGGCCCATGTCAATGCTGTATGATTGTAGGACTGTATTTCCTCCAAGCTTACATAAGTGGAAGGAAGGTTATATTGACGTACCTTGATTCAACTTCCTGAAACAAAACTGACATCTCTCAGCATGACTACAATCTCACAAAGCCCAAGAGGGACAGCGAGGCTGGGCAGCATGACCACCAGCATTCAAGACTCCAGCCCACAGTCTAACTAGCCTCAAGGGCCAAATTAACTGCTTTGTTCATTGTCCCTGAATTGCTCTCTGTGCAAATCTGATGAGGTACTACATTCCTCTTACATGCACTGTGCAGGCAGGATGTTTAGTGAATTCAAAATATCCAGGGAAGCGTACACTCATAAACTGGTCCGAAATATCCAATGACGCAATGTACAATATAAGAAATATCTGTGTCAATGTATGCTTAATCATTAATGGCTTCAGTAAGTGTACAGCAGCTTCATAAAATAATTATTCAAAGGCTTATTAGACTTGTGAAATGTAAATGTTCTATTCAAGTCTCCACTTTTAAGTAAATCCTAAAACAAAAATAATGAGGTGAGATTGCAATGTGCACTGTTGGATACAAAGGCGCATGTATGAAGTTCCTTTCTCCACTGTTTTAACAGGCACTACTAAACTATTTAGCTCATCATTAGACTTCCCTTCTTGGCCTCTCCTGCTAGCTAGTGCAATAAATGGCTCCCTCTCCTCAAGTGGCCCCTCCCTTTTCTTCAAGCCTGCCATTGCTGCACCCGTTCCTCAAAAAGCCTGTGCCTGACCACTTTGTCTTTGCAAACTATTGCCCCATCTCCAAACTCGATCTCTATCCTCCAAGTAAAACAAAAGGCTGCTCATGAACCTTATGCGGCTTCCACAGATCTGATTTCATCTAAGCAGGTGGGACTTTCATTCTGCAGCCATCCAACTGGATTGTCCTGAATTATTCAATTCCTCAAGTTATCTGAGCAGGCAATCATAATGCAGAACACTCACACACGGCAGAGCAGAAAATGAAAAGCACTGATTATAATCCCTTTGTTTAAATCAGAAGACAAAATAAAGATTGGGGCAAAAGGGGAGACGGTGGTGGTGAAGTAATAGTATCACAAGACTAATAATCCAGAGTCCCAGACTAATGTTCTCGGGCATGGGCTTGAAGACCACCATGACCGACGGTCAAAATTTGACTTCAATTAAAAGCTGCAATAATGGGACGATGTAACCATTGTTGACTGTTGTAACAACCTATCTGGTTAACTAATGTCCTACAGGGAAGGAAATCTGCCATTCTTACCAGGTCTGGCCTACAGACCCACAGCATCATGGTCTTAAATTACCCCTGAAATGTGTTCGCAAGACACTCAATTTTAGGGCAATAAGGTATGCTAGCTCAACCAGTAACACCCATGTCCAATTAAAATATTAACCAAACACACAGGATTTTAAGATACAAACTGAGCTATCATAACAAAATTTTAAATTCATATACATTTATTATATAAAATATCAGTGTATTTCAAAATGTTAAATATTAACAAAGAGCAAAAAATGTTTCCAGGTCAGAGAGATTGTTCAACATTAGGTTAGGAACGTACAAGATGTATCCCTGTGAAAGTGTAGATTTATGGACATTTGGCCGCTTTGTACCAAACCTCTTATCGTTTGATAAATATTACACATATCTGTTCCTCTGACAAAGAGGGTAACCTCACATTGTTCCACATTATATTTCATTTATTATGTTCTTGTCCACTTGATGAACCACACTCCCCTTTAGCTGCTTTACAAAGCAATAGAACCCCCTTCTGCTCCCCCATTTCTGAAGAAGGGTCTAGACCTGAAACGTCAGCCTTCCTGCTCCTCTGATGCTGCTTGGCCTGCTGTGCTCATCCAGCTCTACACCTTGTTATCTCAGATTCTCCAGCATCTGCAGTTCCTACACTGTCTAACACAAATTCCCATTTAGCTTTGCATCATTTGCAAACTTGGAGACATTACATTTGGTCCCCGCCTCCAAATCATTGGTATATATTGTGAACAGCTAGGGCCTAAGTGCTGGTCCTTGTATATCCCAGTAGTCCCGTGTGCCAAAATGGGAATGGCCCATGTGTTCCTAGTCTCTGTTTTCTGTCTGTTAGCCATTAATCCATGCCAATACTGAACAAACAGACCACGCGTGCAGGTTCATAGTTCATTGAAAGTGGAGTAGCAGGTAGACAGGGTGACGAAGAAGGCGTTTGGTATACCTGCCTTTATTGGTCAGTGCATTGAGTATAGGAGTTGGGACATCATGTTGCAGCTGTACAGGACATTGATTAGGCCTCTTTTGGAATACTGTGTTCAATTCTGGTCTCTCTGCTATAGAAAAGACATAGATAAACTTGAAAGGGTTCAGAAAAGATTTACAAGGATGTTGCTAGGGTTGGAGGGTTTGAGCTATAGGGAGAGGCTGAATAGGCTGGGGCTATTTTCCCTGGAGTGTCAAGGCTGAGGGGTGACCTTATTGAGGTTTATAAAATGATGAGGGGCATGGACAGGGTAAATAGCCAAGGTCTTTTCCCCAGGGTGGGGGAGTCCAAAACTAGTGGGCATAGGTTTAATGTAAGAGGGGAAAGATATAAAAGGGACCTAAGGGGCAACTTTTTCAAGCAAAGGATGGTGCATGTATGGAATGAACTGTCAGACAAAGTGGTGGAGGCTGGTAGAAACATTTAAAATCCATCTGAATGGGTACATGAATAGGAAGAGTTTAGAAAGATATGGGCTAAATGCTGGCAAATAAGATTAGATTAATTTAGGATATCTTGTCGGCATGGACAATTTGGGCCGAAGGGTCTGTTTCCATGCTGTACAACTGTATGACTCTAATGTATTATCTTCTATCTCATGTGCTTTAATTTTTGTAACCAGCTTCCTGTGTGGGATTTTATCAAAAGCCTTCTGGAAATCTAAATGCAATGTGTCCATCAGTTCTCCTTTGTCAATTTTGTTAGCAACACCTTCAAAAAAACACCAACAAATTTGCCAATTTCGATTTCCCATTTGCAAATCTATACTGAATATGTCCAACTAGATCATGAGCATCCAAACGTCCATTCATTGGGCCAGTAGTTCCTTGCTTTCTGTCTCACTCTTTTCTTAAATAGTGTGATGACATGTGCTATCTTCCATTCTGTGGGAATCATTCCAGGTTCTGTAGAATTCAAGGCAATCCCACTATCTCTACAGATACTTTCTTCAATGCACTAGTATGTAGATTCTTGGGTCATGGAGATTTATCAGCTGTCAGCTGTGTTAATTTCCCCAGGGCAATTTTCTTTACAAATACTGACTTCCTTCAGCTTTTCATTCTCCCTAGCCACTTGGATCTCTAGTTCTGAGAGATTTCTTCTATCTTCCTCAGTGAAAACAGACAAGAAGTTAAACATTTAGATCCTCTGCTATTTCTCTCTTCCCCATTATAAATGCTCCTGATTTTGCCTGTTAACAGACTCATGTTCACTTTAGCCAGCCATGTTCTCCTTTTGGCATCTATTGAAGCTTTTGCAAGAAGGTTTGACTTTGTACTCTGACAAAATCAGCATTTATCATTTTCAAATGTTTTACAGTGAGAATCAGGCACAAATAAGTTACGTTGCATGTCATGTTGCTGATTCTGTTTGTATCTGACCACAACAGGCATCCTGTGGAGGGATATGAGTCAATCTTCAACAGTAAAACCCACATTTCCAGATTCAACTGCGAATGTTGAAAGTTCCTGTCAGTTTCACACATTAATCCTGGTGTGAACTGATGGTTTTACCACAATGACAACCACAAATCTCACACCTTTTTTTTTATTCATTCACAGGCCGTGGGCATTATGGCCAGGCCAGCATTCATTTCCATCCCTAATTGCTCAGAAAGCAGTAAAAAGTCAACCATTTTAGAAGAGGATAATAGGTCGCCTCAACATCGTGGGCCAAAGGACCTGTACTCTGCTGTACTGTTCTATTATTCTATGTTCTCACATTGCTGAGGGAATGGAGTCAAATGCAGTCCAGGTAACAATGACACTTTCCTTCTCTAAAGGACATTAGTGAACCAGATGGGTTTCTCCTTACAATTGACAATGGTCATCATTTGTCTTTTTTTTTGCATTGGATTCAAATCTACCATGATGGGATTCAACCCTGGATCCCCAGAATATTAGTCTATGCCTTTGGATTAACATTCCAGTGATAATTCCACTGGGCAATTCTCCAAGATATTTTGCACAGCTTCATGTTTGAATCTCTCCAATCAGAATTCTTCCTGAAAGAGAACTAAAAGGACCTTAATCAATGCCAAAAATATCAACCTCCGTTACTGCAAGATTGGTACTTTTCTACCCTTTTCTAGCTTTGTTGATCTTTCTGTTACATTTGAAACAGTCCACACTACACCATCCTCATCAATAACACCCTGTTCCTCAGATGCATGAGACTGCCAACATTTGATTTTATCGCCTCTATTTGTTCATTGCCAATGCACCTCCAGCAACATTTCTCAGAATTTAAAGCTCAAATATTAAACGGAACAGAGCACAAACCCAAAATCACCTCTAGTTCAAGTGAAATGGGTAACAATCACATGGAAACACCACGATCTGTATGATGATGCTGTGGCTTTAAAAGGTTATTTTATCCTTTTTTTTAAAAGAAACAGAGATTGAATGCGAGGTGCCAAGCATTCTATGTAAAAGTAAACAGCTTGGGTTTATTTTAAAAGGTTGGAACAAAAGAAGCAGCCTGAATGGGCGTTATCGATCTCCCACAGAACCAGAGATTTTAGGTTTAACTTTCAGCAGTTACTAACGACATCTTGAAGAAGTGAAAGCTATTTTTCCACTCTCCTGGTTAGAGCCGAAACCTGGGGATTTAACCTGCCTTCAGCGAGAGTTACATGTGAGATAATCTGTTTCCTGAATTTACCTTTTGCCAAGGTTGTGTTTATGGGATATTACTACGCTCTGTTAAGTTTTCCAATAGAGTTAAGTTATGCCAATTCCTTTATTCTTTTGTTGTATTTTAACTAGAGTGTATGAATAAATTGTTTTAACATCCTGTAGTTTGAACAACCAAATTGCATCTGGAACGCCACACCTTACATTTATCTTTGAAATGAGAAAAAAGTTAGGGTCTAGACAATCTTCTGAATATTTTGAGGGAGTTTGATCTGGTACATAACACCTGCAAGTTCCTTTTCAAGTCTCACATTATCCTGACTTGGAATTATGTCGGCATCTTGGAATTACATCACTGTCGCTGGGTGAGATCCTGGAACACCCTCCTTAAACAGCAGTCTGACACACCTAGATCACATGCACTGAAATGGTTCAAGAAGTTGGCTCACTGTTATCTTCACAAGGGCAAGTGGCAATAATCAATACATTCTGGCCTTGCTCACACCCCACAAATGAGATTTTAAAAACTGATAACTGTAGTTTTGCTGCCTCAGGCATATAACGATAGTTGAAAAATTGCCCACTGACTAAGAGAGCGTTTTCAAATACACGAAGATGAAAAGATAAGAATTAATTTGAGGTGGAAGGTAAGATATTTATTTTAAACTATTTAAATAATCTGTCAAAATGGTAAAATAATGGCAAACAACTGTATTCAGCATTCACATGTGAAAATTCACAAAAAGAAATTTCAAGAAATGTGTAACAATTCAAATTTTATTCTGGAGTTATACATGACAACTTACAGTGAAAATTTATATTACATTTTCAATAAGAATTCCTGACACTAATAAGAGGCTTCAATGAAATTCATGTGTACTTTCAGTCAAATGGTATTCCTTGTTGAGAGCAAACAGTTTAAAAGATACAAAATTAATGGTTCACAGGTGGAAGTACCATTTTGTGGTACGTAATGTAGATCACAGACTAAAAAATATGTTTGAAACCTGTGAATACAGAAGGTGTTATAGCCTATCCGTGACTGCACAAAGTAAAACAAGGCTTCAGGAAAGCAGCAATGTCTATATGTTAATCATTGTAGCATTTTGCCCCTTTCACTTCTAAAAGAGATTCACTCACTTTCTGTGCTAAATTATCGACTTTAAAAGCCCTTCAAACTGCGAACAGTAAACAGTTTTCACATTATCCTCATTGATCTAAAGACCTACAAAGGGCTGGGTTTTACCAAATATCGGCTAACCATCAATTTTGAGGTGTTTCACAGAGGACTTCCCTCTGTGAGTCTTACTAAGTTTTCCCTTGTAACATTACATTGCTACCTTCATTATCCACGTGCCTTGTCTCTATTGTACCAAGATCATGCATATCATGAGCTCCCTAGTGTCGGAAGCACTTACCACTGCCAGGACTTTCTGGGATTGCCAGGACCTTATTTCAAGCCCAGCTGTGTACCAGGTTAAACACTGCCAACCATGGCTGGCATGGTGACTCAGTGGTTAGCACTGCTACCTCACAGCACTAAGGACCTGGGTTTGATTCCAGCTTTGGCAACTGCCTGCGTGGAGTTTGCACATTTTCCCCGTGTCTGCATGAGTTTCCTCCGGGTGCTCCCTGTTTCCTCCCACCACCTAAAGATGTGCAGGTTAGGTGGATTGGCCATGCTAAATTGCCTGTAGTGTCCAGCGATGTGCAGGCTAGGTGGTTTAGCCATGGGAAATGCAGGGTGATAGGGATAGAGTGGGATGCTGTTTAGATGGTCTCGATGGGCCAAATGGTCTGTTCCCACAATGTAGGGATTCTATGATTCTAGCCAGGAACTGCCCATCAGTGTGCATTTAGTGGGAGGGAAATAAAAACAAAAAGCATATAAGGGCACAGAGGTGACAAGGTATCATGACATCTTCTCATTGTTCAATGGTGGAACATTACATTTTGGAAAGCCTTTAAATGGCTGAAGGTGTTAACTCATATTGAACACTAGGAAAAGTGAAAAGAAAAAAAATCTCCATTTTCTCCGGGGAATACACAGGAATAACTTGCCTTTCAAGCAACAACAATTTGCAGCCAATGAATTTTCACTTTATCCAACTCACCTCTATTGGAACTGGATATCAATAAAGTCCTAAACGGCTCCAGATCAGTGCTTTGCTCCATCCTGCAGAGGGTGATGTTCCTTCTCCTCAGTGCCCTCTCAGAAAGTCACTGATGTTCTCCCAGATCTTCAGCATCCATCACATCCCTTCTTTGGTAGCTCCAGTTGTGTACAGCAAAGCATGCTAGGATTATGCATATTCTGTCTAGGGAGTACTGCATGCCCACACCTCCAATCATCTGCTTCCCCATGGCATAGGTGGAAGAATGGGTGCGTTTGTATTTATGCTCAGCCTCATTCAGGAGCTTGCATAATAGAGTTACCAGCAGACAGCAGCTCTTGTTTCCCAGCATCCAACTTTTGAAATGAAGGAGGATCAAGGTTTTTGAAGGAGGGTCTTGAGAGTTTTTAAGGGGATAGATATCGTGGCAGCTTCCAGGGTATCTGGTGCTAACCTCCAAGATTTGGCATCAATGATTCACAGATGATATTGAAGGCGATGAAACTCTTCTTTTCTTGTTTGTGAAGTCAGCCATGTTTTGGTATTGGGCTGTCAATGTGATGTGTACCATCTACAGTGTCCTGCTTCTGGGGGAAGTCAGCTTTGTTGGCAAAGCCTACTGCCCAGGCTGCAGCACTGACCTTGCCATGGGCAAAAGAGATGAACCAATTTGATTTTGTACAAATTGCTTCCGTAACAGCCTTGATAAACTTGTGGGTCCAGGTTTGTGAGGTCCAACAAAGGTCCCAGTGAATCCTCGGAAACAACCAGTTGCATAACAACGATTGTACTTCTGTCACTCGGCTGGTCACTGAGACAGGCCATACCATCAGTTGAAAAGTCCCTGTTCCAGCAGGCAACAGGTTCATTGATGGCGTCCCAGGACATCCTCAGTCTGTAGCAACACTGTACCTTGCTCATCTGGAGTAAATGGCAACAGAAACAATAGACTCTGAGTCTTCTGTATCTCCTCCTGAAAGGACCTTCAGCTGCAATGTCTACATGTGAAGGCCGCTTGGCAGTCTCTGAAAGTTGCTACTGGTCCTGGGATTGTTAGCTTAGCCATTCCTCCTCCATTTCTCTGCAATTTCATAGCACCACGGGCACAGTGACGACTACTCTTGCTCTGGTTGGATCCGTTAGTCCCAGTTCCCCTGTGTGGGAAATATCAGAAACAGAACAGTAAGGTGAACAGCTAGCATTCACATCACAAACAAATGGCAGTTTAATATAATCCTCAAGACAGTGGGAGGGCGTTAAGATGGCTATGCATAGACCTTAGACATTAGTAGACTTTATTCCAATGTATGCAGTTCAAGTCATGCCCCACAAATACAGTAGGGAATTGCTGTAGGATCACTGAAACATTTCCCTCCCCACACATCCCAATGCCCACTTCATGCAAGAAAGTTAGAATTGCATATAACAGCATGTTGACTAATACTTCCAGTTCAAGTTAGGACACAACCAGTTCTGTGCTTTTGTTCATCCTTTAAGATCATAAGGTGTAGGAGCATAAGTAGGCCACTTGGCCTGTTGTGTCTGCTCCACCATTCAGTAAGGCCATAGCTGATCTGATAATCCTCAACGCCCCTCCTGTTTTTATCCCCTTAGCTCTTGATTAAAAATCTGTCTATCGCAGTCTAAAATGGCCTTGTGGTATTTATCTTTCGTCTATTTGTTCACAGGATGAGGCCAGCATTTATTGCCCATCCCTAACTGCCCAGATGGCTGTTAAGAGTCAACCACATTGCTGTGGGTCTGGAGTCATGTATAGACCAAACCACGTAAGGATGGCAGGTTCCTTCCCTGGGTCAATGAAGTTACCCTTTCAGACTCCTCACTATTAGAGACTTATGTGCTCATAAAGCAAAAATAAAAATTCATTCTACCCCCTCTAGATGAGGTACCTATGCATGGTCTGAAGGATCTTGCAGTACACCCCAGACAGAGTGTGCTGCACAATCCAGGCATGCTGTGATCTGTGCAAATGGAGCAGGCAAAAAGGAGGATGTGATGGGTGCTGAAGAGCTGAGAGTGCAAGAGGAAGATGAGGACACAGAGCAGGAGAAACATCATCTCAGGCGCAACAAGCTAGGCACGACTGCATTGTCACCTGGTTTTAACTGGTATAAGCCAGAAACAGTGATCACTCATTGAATGTAAATTTGTCATTGCACAAAATGTGGTATGATGATAAGAATAGGTAACCTACAAGCTTAAACAGGCACAAAGAGAATGCTGGAGAACTTTAGCAAGCCTGGCAGTGGGTGTGGAAGAAGAAAGAGGGTTAATAGTTCAAGTCTGGTATGAATCTTCTTTGGAATTAACTCTGAACTTTAACTCTCCACAAATATAACCAGACCTGCCGAGTTTCGCCAGCATTCTCTGTGCTTATTTCAGATTTCCAGCATCTGTACTATGTTGCTTTTACTTTTTACAGGTGAATGGGGTTGATTGTCAATCTAATTGACTGGCACAATAGAATTAAGACACTCGGTGGCCTACTCCTGTTCCTAATGTTACTGTGCAATGCCCTCTATCATCTTTTCTTGCATTTCTCTGCATCTCTGAGCTCTAGATTTACTTCATTTTGAGCACAAGGCGTTAATATTATTCAAAATAAAAACCGAAAGAACCGCGGATGCTGTATATCAGGGGACAAAAACAGAACTGAGGAAGGGTTTCCGGAGCCGAAATGTTAACTCTGATTTCTTCTTCACAAATGCTGCCAGACCTGCTGAGCTTTTCCAGCAACTTCTATTTTTGTTGTTAATATTATTCAGTTCGAACAGAATCACCTTGGAATTCCAGACTTCCATCGAAAATTGCCTTATATTAAAGACCATCACATTCCATGATATCCAGCTCGTCCAAAATGCACATTACCTCATTGCAGTCAGAAACCTGAACCACATCATTAGCATGTCAATGTGCTTGATCTGGCAGTTGTGAGGTATTTGGTGTCAACTCTGAGGCTAGAATAATGGATATCTGCTTCAAGAACATGCTGCACTGAACACTAATCAATCCCACGTAGCTCTCCTCGAGCACTGGATGGGATTCAAAGAAAATGAAGACACAGCGTCAAAATCACTGAAGCCTTTCCAAAACCAGCAAGCAGCATGCCGTATAATTTATGTCCAAATGTGGATGCAATTAAACAGGATTTTCTTAACAAAAATGTAGTGTTAAGCAGTTCTTGTGAACCGCTTTCACTTCAGAAAGCCAGTTGTATTTTGACTTCAAGCTCTTAATGGAAATAGGTGAGGATAATTAGCACATGCAATGTTGAGAAAATAAATTGTCATGGAAAAAAGATTAAAATTATTGGAGAGATATTGAAATCAGTCAAGAGAACGCATAGCATCTAAAGAAAGAACTGTTAGCAATCTGCTTGAAGATATTTATGATTACACCTTGCTCCTCACCTGAAACTCTCATTCCTGTATCCTAGCTTCTAACAAGTCCATTCCCTCATCACTCCTAAGTTCAATGACCTACACAGGCTCCTGGTCTGGCAATGCTTCATTTATTAATTAACATCCTTATTATTTATTCCCTCCATGGCTTCAGGCCTTCCCAACTCTATAACCTCCTCCAGCCCTACAACCCTCCTGAAAATCTATGCTCTTTCAATTCTGGCATCAATGTTTTTTGGACTTTACTCACTTTGCTATGCTGACTGTTCCAGAATTGTAGCCAACACATGCTGCTCACTGCATATCCATAGGCGGTGCTGCAGTGCCAATATACAGGGTATGGATTTGTCCTCTTTCCCCTGTCAGGATGTTGAATTTGGGTAGTTCTTCCTTCATCCTAGCAAACAGAAGCCTTTATTTGATTGCTTGGAACTCTCAGAGATTGTGCAAATAGAGTAAGAGAGATGACTTGCTGCCCCTAATCAGCCTTCGATATTGCTTGGCACCTTTTTATAATTATTTAATTACTTGTGAACCAGGATGAATATCACCAGTCCAGGGTTGGACAGAGGGATTATTGGAACACTGTGTGTGATAAACCCTGTAAGGCCCATGGGAAACCATTAATTAAGCTCCTCATGGAGCTCATTGAGTCTGAGGTGCTGTAGTAAAAGGCAATGGTTTGCCATACTGGAACTCATCACCTGAGCCCTTTATAAAGCAGACTCAGGGATGGGTCTGCAAAACTGTCTATCCTGGGCTGCGACACCATGGGTAGTGGCTCTATTTTGGCGTTTAGCAATAAACAGTGTTCCTTTCCAGTTGGGCTTCCCGAATGATTACATTGTGAGAAAAGTTTCCAATGCTCCTCTCTTGTGGAAGTAGGCCGAGCCTGGCTCTAACCTGTGCAGTGACTTTAACATGATGCTATGTCCCAGCCACAACCCTCATGTAAAATGATACCAAGAAAATTCTGCTCTATGTTCGTTTTAATTCATTTTGACAGAGGCTGAAACCTCATGTCCTGTTCATTGACGTTGCTTCTTCTGCAGAATATCTTGGATTGAGACCTTCAGGGGCCAAGTAGAGTCCCTGATTTGACAGATTGGCCATTGAACCAGACCATCAAGGCATTATTTGGACCTTTCTGATGTTACACTGAGGGACCAACTTGGGCTGCAACGTGGTCTTTAAGTCACAACGTTATGCATTTAAGTTCCACTCAAGAGTGCAATTTCCAAGCTGACACATCAGTGCATTACTGATAAAGTGTTGCTTTGTTGGAGGTGCCATCATTTAAACTGCTCAAGTGGGTGCATAAAATCTATTTTTTTAACAATGATAGGCATGTTCTCCCAGTAAGCTGAAAAATAATTGTCGCTCAGCCAACACCTTAAAAAAAGAGATCCTCAAAGATTCAAAAAGAGAGTTTCAGCCACTTCTCTAGGATTTCCTGCCTCGTGAAGTAAATTGGGTTTTTAAAATCAATGATAAAAGCTAATTTTAAAGCTAACTCAATCTGCTGGCTTTTTCCATTAGATACTTCATGTACTTGAATCAGATCAACATGTAGCTGACTCATCAAGATATGTCATACTTGCACTGAGTTTCTGTATAACAGGAAAGAAGTAAAATTAAATGTGAGATCCTCATGCTTTTGGCAAGACAATCCTTTCAATTAAATCGCTGTTGCCTATTTAAAGTGCATTTCGAGTCTGCTAGTATTTCAGTTGTCATTAATCATTTATGAAGATGTGTGCTTTGTTAATATTTCCCCAGAAACTGACTGCCCCTCAATTATTTTTCCAATTATACCAATAAATCATTTGAATTTGACAAATTAATCCAAAACTGAAAAATAAATTTGAAAAATCTTGTGGCAAATTTCCCTGCTTTAGCTCTTTGGTTGCCTGATTGCTGGAAATTCAAGAAAGTCAGATGAGGAAACAAAGTAGTCACTCATCCTCAATGAAATTTGTACCCTTACAGCCTGAGTTTACTTCTTTTACCACACCCAAGGCAACTCAATAACTGTTATCTAAGAATATAAAAATAATTCACTCATGTGAATTATCTGTCTGAATTTTTTTAATTTATTCATTTGTGGGACGTGGGCGTCGCCGGCTGGGCCATCATTTCTTGCCCATCCATAGCTACCCTTGAGGAGGTGGTGGTGAGCTGCCTTCTTTAACCACTGTAGTCCCCCTGCTGTGGGTTGACCCACAATGCTATGAGGGAGGTAACTCCAGGATTTTGACCTAGCGACAGTGAAGATGATGGTGTATGGCTTGGAGGGGAACCTGCAGGTGGCGGTGTTCCCATGTATCTGCTAATCTTGACTTAATGAGTCATTGCCGATGATAAGATAATAGTGTTTGTGGGTTTGGAAGGTGCTGCCTAAGCTCCTTGGTGAATTTTCGCAATGCATTTTGTAGATAGTACACACTGCCACTACAGTGATTCAATTGCTTGTGAATGTGAATGCTTGTGGATATTTTTCCAATTAGGTTGGCTGCTTTCTCCAGATTCTTGGGTTTTGTTGGAACTGCACTTATTCAGGCAAGTGGGGAGTATTCTATCACATTCCTGACTTGTCAACAAATGTGGGGCTGGAAAAGCACAGCAGGTCAGACCGCATCCGAAGAGCAGGGAAGCCAACGTTTCTGGCCAAAATCCTTCACCAGGTAAGACCTGCTGTGCTTTTCTACCTCAACGTTTATTGACTCCAGCATCCAGCATCTGCAGTCCTTTCACACTCCTGGCTTGTGCCTTGAATACGCTGGGCAAGCTTTGGGGAGTCAGGAAGTGAGTTATTTGCTGCAGTATTCCTAACCTCTGATGTGCTCTTGTAACTGCAGTATTTAAATGGCCAGTCTAGTTCAGTTTCTGGTCAATGGTAAAGCACAGTACGTTGATAGTGGGAGATTTAGTAATGTTCAAGGGACAATAGGTAGGTTCTTTCTTGATGGACATTATCTGACCTAATGATGGAGGGAAGATCATTGATGAAGCCACTGAAGATGGTTTGGCCTAGGACACTACTTTGAGAAACTCCTGCAGAGATCTCTTTGAGCTAAGCTGACTGACCTCCATCCAACCCAACAATCTTCCTTTGTAACAGATAGGACTCCAAAATGCAGAGATGTTTTCCTCTGATTCCCATTGAATCTAGTTTTGCTAGGGCTCCTTGATGCCACACTTGGTCAAACATGGCCTTGATGTGAATGGCTACCTCACCCCACTTCCAGAATTTAGCCCTTCAGTCCATATTTATGCCAAGTAATGAGTGACCTTGGCGGAACCCAAACTGGGTATCAGTGAGCAAATTATTGCTGATCAGCTGCTCCTTGATATCTCTGTTGATGACACCTTCCATCCTTTGACTGATAATGAAGAGCAGACTGATGGGATGGTAATTGGCTCTTATAGATTTGTCCATCTTTCTGAGTACAGGACATAACTGCAATTTTCGACATGGCTGGGTAGATGCCAGTGTTGTAGCTGTACTGCAACAATTTGTGTGGCAAGTTCTGGAGCGCACAGCTTCAACACGGTTATTAGAATCTTGTCAGGCCCCGTAGCCTTTGTCGTATATAATGCCTACAACTGTTTCTTAACATTACGTAGACCGAATCAGGTTGGTTGAAGACTGGCATCTGTGATGCTCTGGATCTTCGCAGGAGTTAGTAAACGGTCTGGCTGTTCACACAATTATTAACAAAATGTCTGAAGCAAATTCTACTCCCTGGCAGGACTTATTCAACACCTTTTTTTTCAAATTCTATCAACAGCATTTGAATACCTGAGGAAGATATGCTTCTCAGCTCTTTGGTGTTGACTTTGCCATATCATTATCAGTCACAAGTGAGAAAGGAGTTTCATTTAAGTAGTATGTTTGTATGGCACCAGGATGTCCAATAGTGCTTAACTGCTATATAAGCACTTTTCAAGTATATTCACTGTTGTAAATTAATAAATGTAGCAGCCAATTTACAAACAACAAATTTCCACAAACAGCAACTTAATAATGACCTTGTAATAAAGTTTAAGTGCTTGTTAAGGAATAACTATTGCTATCAACTTTGTTTTAGAAGAGTTTTGTGGGATCTTTTATGTCCATTGTAAAGGGCAGGGCTGGATCTTCAAATTAGGTTTGCAAAATACACATTGCAAGTTCCTGACTTTTCAACCCAAAGTCATCACCTTCTCCAATACCCTCCATGTTATTTTCTCTTAGAACTGGGTGAGTGAGGTTCAAGTCTACAGCCTTGCTAGGCAGGCCCATGGCAGTATCCAAGGAATATGTGTGCAGAGACTGACTGGTTGGAAGGGTCTAGGTTCCTAAGGACATTAGTTCAGCTGCCTCCATCATTCTTATACCTTCCACCCTCACCCACACTTCTTTTATCTTCACCTATCCTCATGACCCCCTGATAACCCATATCCAATCAGCCAATAAGCCTTCCACCCCTCATACTGCATCGCCCCTCAATGGGTCCCATATATCCTTCACAGCCACTCACCCAGTATCCTCACCATGGACCACAACAGCCATGCAATACTGACTGAAATGAGCTTTTAAAAAAAATATGAAACCTCTGACAAATTGCTCAATCAAACACACAGTCCTTCATACTATGCTTGCGTGGTCACAACCTTAACCTAACCCAGACCCCATGGGAAATGCAGGTTACAGGTTAGAGGGGTGGGTCCAGGTGGGATGCCTCTTCAGAGTTTCGGTGTGGACTCGATGGGCTTCTACAGTGTGGGATTCTATGATTCAATGATTCTATGTAGCACTGTTTTTATGGGGAAATGAAAACTTCCAGTCCATAGCTTCAATTTTGACAATTCCCATACTTATTCCTGAACATTCTGGGGCATGAAAATTGGAGCCGGGGGTCTCAATTGAACGAATCCTCCAACAGGAATGCCTTCCATAAATACTACACTGAAACATCAGCCTTGACTTTGAACCCAAATCTCTGGCATGGGAAATACCTCCTAACTGCCTACCTACTGACTCATAGACCAGAGCAGTACCAATTAGGTCATAGATATTTTCCTATCAACCTGTTCAGAGATGTTATTACACACCTCTGGATCAGGTGGGACTTGAACTTGAGTCTTCTGACTCAAAGGTAGCCCAATTATGTCATACCTGACACCTCAATGCAAGATAGTGCACCAGGCACTTAGATTCAGTTACTAACTCAAAACATTAACTTTGCATTCTCTCCAGAGATGCTGCTAGACCTGTTGAGTTTCCACAGCAACTTCTGTTTTTGTTTTAGAATGTTGCTGCTAAGATTTTTTTTTTGCTATAGATTCTATTAAAGTCTTTAAAGAGAATGAAGTCAAATTTGTTATTGTTTATTGCATTCTGATTTATATACATATTCTGTGTATTATCTACAAAAATCACCGCAGAAATTCATCAAAGATCCTCAAACAGCATTTTCCAAACACAGGACCACTTCCATCTGGAAGGACAAGGGCAGCAGATACATGGGAACACCACCACCTTCATGTTCCCTCCAAGCCACTCACCATCCTGACTTGGAAATATGTCGACATTCCTTCAGTGTCAGTTAGTCAAAAGCCTGGAACTCCATCCTTTACAGCATTCTGTGTGTAACCTACAGCAAATGGGTTGAGACAGTTCCAAAAGGTAGCTCACCACCAGCTTCTCAAGGGCAAACAGGATGGACAATAAATACTGGCCAGCCTGCAACGCCCACAACTTATGAATGATATTTTCGTAAAAAACTGAAGGTGTTTCAATGGGAGATAATTGATGGGGATTTCCCACCCTTAGGCATCAGAATCCCATTATTGGTCCAACAAGGATCAGAAACATGGCCAGTGAAATGACAGTTTCTCCCCAATCTGAATTTCCCTGGAGCCAGAGGGAAAAATTCTCAAAACTGGAGGGTCTCCCGTGGTCAAGAAGCAGCAGGTTCTCTTTTTGACTTAGAGTCAAAGAGATTTTCAGCGCGGAAACGACCCTTCGGTCCAACTTGTCCAAGCTGACCAGAGATTCTAAGTCAATCCAGTCCCATTTGCCAGCAGTTGGCCCATATTCCTCTAAACCCATACTATTCTTGTAACCATTCAGATGCATTTTAAACATTGTAATTATACCAGCCTTAACCACCTCTTCTGACATAGTGACATTGAAGAAACTGTTATGTAGTCACAAGTCAGGATGGTGTTGAAGTTAGAGGGGAACTTAGAGATCCCCTTCAAATTACACACCATGTTGACTTACAGTGGTGATAGTGGTGTTCCCATGCACCTACTGCCCTTCTCCTTCGAGGTGGTAGAGGTCATGGGTTTCAAAGTATTGCCAAAAGTGGCTTGGTGAGGTGTTGGCATGCCTCTTGCAGATAGTACATAGTGCTCCTACAGTAAAGAGCCCAGTACCTTAAGGTGGTGCTGATCAAGTCAGCTGCTTTTTCTGGGATGGTGCTAATCTTCTTGGAAGTAACTCGTTTTGCTGTTTAAACTTTCATTGAGAAAACCCTTCATTGTACCCTTAGTCAAGTGTCAACTTTTCAAATACAATTTGAATTCTGAAAGATTTAAAGACATGTTGAGACTGTTGCAGAGATAATTTTAATAGGCAATGCCAAGAACAACGATCCTCAATGGCTACAAAAGAAAGAGGAAATCATAAAGTTCAACAAAGTGTTCCAAGGGCTTCATTGAAATAAAATACACATTTTAAGGATGTTAAGATATTTACCTTATAATTTGCTAATTCAGAAAATAGCAGCAATGCTTTATGATGGAATTTATAAAACTGAATGCTTATCAATCTGCAGTGTTTGGTATTCAGTGCAATGTAAACACAAACATTACTGAGTATGTTTGAGATACAGGACTGTGGCCAACTGCACATTTGACAGCCAGTTAAACGGAGCACAGGGTAATTGATCCTGTCAACTTTCTGTTAAAATGCTTGCCAGCAAATTTTGCTGCCATTTATAATCCCAACTTTCAAATGATAAACAACTCATTGCTGCTACAAAGGAAAAATCAGCTGGCAAGTACATCAAATGATGTTGTTTTTATACTGTTGTTGATTTGGTTCAAAGATTGGCATCTGTCAGCCAGTTTCAAGCAGTTACACTCCAAAATCTCGAAAGCTGGCCAGCCAGTATTAAATGTACGTCAGTCTCCCAACTGCAATGTGCGGCAACAAGGTGCAGAGCTGGATGAACACAGCAGGCCAAGCACCATCATAGGAGCAGAAAGGCTAACGTTTCGGGCCTAGACACTTCATCAGAACCTTGATTTATATATTATAATAGGTGCTTCTACACTTGTGAGACACAACATGGTCACAACAAATATATCTCTAAACTCTGAGACCTAGGTCTCAGCTCTCCCTCTACAGCTGGATTCCTGACTTCCTGACCCAGTCAGTAAGAATAGGCGACAACACCTCCTCCACCATAATCCTCAATGCCAGTGCCCCACACGGCCGCGTACTTAGCCCCCTACCATACCATACTCCTACCATACTCGTTTATCTCAAACAATGAGACAAAATACAGGAAAGAGTTTGAGTGCTTAACGGCATGGTGTAAAGACAACAATCTCAATGTCAGCAAAACAAGGGAGTTGGTCATTGATTTCAGGAAGAGAAATGGAGCACACCCCGTCTGCATCAATGGTGCTGAGTTGGAGATGGTCGAGAGCATCAAGTTCCTGGGAGTGACGATCACCGACAATCTGTCCTGGTCCAGCTACGTCAACCTGAAAGCACAACAATGTCTCTACTCCCTCAGGAGGCTAAAGAAATTCAGGTGTCTAGAAGGGCCCTTACCCATTTTTATAGATGTTCCATCGAAAGCATCCCATGTTATTGCATCACTGTGTGGTATGGCAACTGCTCGTCCCAAGACTGCAAGAAACTACAGAGAGTCATGCGCATAGCCTAGTCCATCACACAAACCAGCCTTCCATCCACTGAGCTGGAGGGGCACGGCAGGTCAGACAGCATCAGAGCAGCAGAAAGTCAACGTTTCGGTTCGGGTCCTTTCAGACCTGATGGAGGGTCCTGACCCAAAAAAGCGATTTTCCTGCTCCTCTGATGCTGTCGGACCTGCTCCACATTTTATCAACTCTGACTTCCAGCATCTGCAGTCTTTGCTAACTCCTTCCATCCACTGACTCCACATATACTTCTTGCTGCCTGAGAAAAGCAGCCAACATCATCAAAGCCTTCTTCCACCCCGGTTATGCTCTCTTCCATCCTCTGCCATCGGGTAGATGATATAAAACACATACGAACAGATTCGAGAACAGCTATTTCCCTGCTGTTATCAGACTTTCGAAAGGACCTCTCAAATGTTAATTCTGATCTCTCTTTCTCTGCACTTTCCCTATGGCTGTAACACTGTATTTTGCATTCTGTTCTGCTACCCTGGTGCATTTTGTATGGTATGATCTGTCCGTATAACACACGATACAACACTTTTCACTGTATCTTGTAACATGTGACAACAATAAATCAATCAATCAATATAAGTAAGGGCAGGCAGGTACAGTATCACAGTTAAAAATAGAAATTTCTGCAGAAACTTAGTTGATCTAGCAGCATCTGTACAGGGAGAAACAGAAGCAGTTAACATTTCAAGTCCAGTGATGCTTCTTTGTTTTACTTCAGTGTCACATTCCATGTTTTAAGATTTTTAATGTGTGCTGGTAGTTTACAAGAGATGAATATTGCATTGACCATCCAAATAGGTTCACAGATAGATGTTAAAAAGGAAAACAATAAAAGCTTACAAAAATAAAATTCTGAAAGTATGCAGGGAAAGACAAAATTGAACACGTCTATTCAAATGTTCTATATTTGATTACGTGAGTCCGGGGACTGATCTATGCTCACTATGCTTAATTGGATAAGCTTGGTTGTGAACTCAGAACAATGTCAAATGTTACCACAGAAGTTACTAGGAGTTGAGCTGATATAAGCATAGTAACAGATATTTTATGACTGCAGAAATATTTTAAAACTCTTACCAATAAATCTGTTTTAGAAGCTCATGTTTCCATTGCATTGCTCTGACAAATAAAAGAGCGACAAACTGGTGATGACACATTAAGGACCAACTGGATATTGCTTCATAGACCTAGTATATGGTTTGAGCAGCTTCCATAAATTGATCTCTCTGTTTTTCTCCCTTCATGGGTTCTGGCTTCCAAGGGACCATGTATTAGGTGTCTGTACCACACCCTTGAGGATTAGCTACTTGGCTAGATTATCCTAAAGCTGAATCTGCTCCATCTGTGTCTCTATCTAATCTAAGAGTGACCACTTTCAGTCTCTCAGGAGTTCCCGTGAATGCTTATATTTACATACCAATGTACAGAATACTGATTAGATGTCCCTAATACAGTTCTTTCATCTCTCCCTTCCTTCCCAATAGCATGTAACTGTAGAGCTACATCATCATCTTTAATGTATAGGTTCTCATTACACTGCCGCTTGGTCACGATTGGCCAAGTAATCTTATTTTGTGACTTTAATTACTATGATTCCACTGGGGAAATTTATTTCTCCTTTAGCAGAAAAATCTTGGAGATAGCACACAAGAAAATCATCAGACTTCTGGCGATGGCGCAAATGAGGTAGTTTAAGCATATTACTGTTCAACAGCTCTCCCGCTAACTGGTTACCATTTGGCAGGCTGACTCCCTGTCATTAACACTATTGCCTAAAAAACCTTGAGGGAACATAAGTCAAAGCTGAATAGAGCTTATTTTTAAAATCATAAGTTGATAAGGAGTGTTTGGCATGCATATCAGGTAGGATGAGCAATGCATTGGCACATAAAAGTGTCATTCTGTGGTGTGCATTAGATGCAGTTTCAGGGTGAGGCAATATTATGTAAAGAGTATTAATGGGTGGTCTGCATAACATATTCAACATAGGGTGCAGCAACAAGAAAAACTATACATAAAAGTGCCAAATTTTACAAAAAGCAGAAGATGCTTTTCGTAAGTTGCAAATAATGATCTACTCGAATTATGTTGCAAATATTCAGAAGCAGGCAAATGTGAATCATAGAACCCCTAAGTGCCAAGTTTTTTTCATTCATTCACAGGATGGAGGCATTGCTGGCCAGACCAGCATTTATTGCCCAGAGGGCAGTTAGGAGTCAGCCGCATTGCTGTGGATCTGGAGTCACACATAGTCCAGACCAGGTAAGGATGGCAGTTTCCTTCCCTAAAGGACATTAATGAACCAGATGGGTTTTCCTGACAATCAACAATGGATTCATGTTCATCATTAAACTCTTAAATCCAGATTTTTATCAAATTCAAGTTCCACCATCTGCCGTGCAAGATCAAACTCGGGTCCCCAAAACATTACTTGGGTCTCTGGGTTGACAGTCCAGTGATAACACCGCTAGGTCATTGCTTTTGCACAAGCTCCAGGGCTAAATTCCACTCCAGACATTTCACGTTTAACAACAGGTCATGCTGATATTCAAAGATTTCTTCTGGGAATATTAATCTCTTAAAGAATTGCATGGATGGGAATTGTCATATTTTACCTTTAAGCATCTAAAGGTGACTGCCTGTTTTAAATTGTAGAACTGCATCGGGAGCATTAATTTTGTTATTTAATATGACATGGACAGTACGTGTGAGGTTGAATCTTTGCCTGCCCTTAACTGCCTTTGAACTGACTGATTCATTAGGCCATTTCAGAAAGTGGTTAATAATCAATTACATTTCTGTGGACAGATAGTAGGAACTGCAGATGCTGGAGAATCTGAGATAACAAGGTGTAGAACTGGATGAACACAGCAGGCCAAGCAGCATCAGAGGAGCAAGAAGGCTGACGTTTCGGGCCTAGACCCTTTCTGAAGAAGGGTCTAGG
>NC_063344.1:11868307-11894949 GCF_021869965.1 Rhincodon typus | reverse complement strand
ACACACCAGCTCGGCGAGCAAGTCTACAACCTCATCCACAACTTGAGATACAAATCTTCTCAAAAACTTGAACAGAAGTCAGTTTTAGTTGTGATTTCTCACACGGCTGATTAGCCCAACAGTTTCTTTACACATGGAGAATGCTTTAAAGGCTATGGCAGTCCTGCCCTAAGTCTCTCTGCTTCTGTATCACCTTTAAAATGTTTCCTAAACTCTACATCTTTGAATAAGTTTATAGTCATGCCTCCTAACGTGTCCTCACATTGGTGTAAATCTTTTGATAACACTCCCATGTAACACTTTAGGACATTTCACTACTTTAAAAGTTCTCTGTCAGTCCAAGGTTTTGTTCCCAAGACACTGGATAGCTGCTGGTGTCATTGGCATTCTAGACTCAAGAGAGGCAGCATTGTTGAGGAAAGATGTGCAGCCAAGTGGAGGAGTCAGTCCGCAGAGAATTGGTTCATTTAATTTGTCAAGAATTAATATCTTCCATAAGGAAATGAGCAGCTGCTCTGATGGATTGCAAATGCAGCATACCCCATTCCCATTTTCAGAAACAAAAACAGGTTTCTGAATTTCTGAAGAAGGGTCTAGGCCCAAAACGTCAGCCTTCCTGCTCCTCTGATGCTGCTTGGCCTGCTGTGTTCGTCCAGCTCTACACCTTCTTATCCCTACATTTCTGTGGATCCTGATTCACGTGTAGGCCAGACCAGATCAGGACATCAGATTTCCTTCCATAAAGAACATTAATGTCCCAGATGGAATTTTACAACAATCAAGCTTAATTGTTTTGCTCACTATTGCCGACCAATTGAATGTAAATTTAACCAGCTGCTATAGTGAGAGTTGAACATATGTCCCCAGAGCCTGAGCCTCTGTATTATTAGTCTAGGATATTACTATTTCCTCCTATTGTGGTCACCTCTCCTGATTGTTGTCAAGAATAAATCAAAACTTGCACAACAGCAGTCCATCTAAGTGAAATTTCAATCTATTATTGACATCTTGATAACTAATCAAGTTAATTTTAAATTCAATTTCTAGATTCTACATGGAAATATAAGAAACAGAAGCAGGAGTAGATGATTTCCTTGAGTATGATCTGCCACTCATGTCTGATCTTCAGTCTTTAACTAGATTTTCCTAACCTGTAATGATTGATTCATTGAAAAATCCTCAGCTTTTAATCTTACTTGACTAACATGCAAGGAAGAGGTCAATTGAAAGAAAGAAACATTCATGAATAAGGTAGGAGCTAGCTGTTGGAATCTGTACTGAAAAAAAATACTGGAAATCACAGCAGGCCAGGCAGCATCTGTAGAGAGGGAGCAAGATAACATTTCGAGTCTAGATGATTCTTCATCAGAGCTGACTCTGATGAAGAGTCACCTCTCTCCATAGATGCTGCCTGACCCATTGTGATTTCCAGTTTTCAGTTCATGAATATGGTGCCTTGAAAAATGACCATTGGAAGGATGCAGATCATTTCCTTTCTTAAAAAAACCATTTGATTCATTAATCTTCTGATAATGTGCAATTTTTCATGAACAATAGGAATTGATGAATTCTGGAAAGGTTTGAACATACACTTCTGTAAGGGTGACAACAAGCAACTAAAGAGATTTATGGAATAAGCTGACAGCAAGCACTAGCATTCAAGCTGACTGAAGGCCACAATCAACTCAATATATGAAAACCATCATGCCATTCAAATCTCTAATCCTAGTTGCAGAATTGGCTCATATGGCCTTCAGAAAAATACTAAGAGAACTTTGAAATAAATATTGTCTCATCACTTTGACTATTAGAATGTCAATCAAGAGGAGTAAGCAGTAATAATTAATAATAAAAAAAGGAATTAACAGCAATCTTTTAATGAACTACAATTTTCATGGGCTGTGGATGACAAAGGGTTATTATTTGCTGTAACAGATAGATTTTCTGGCAGCTCCAGCTCTTAGTACAGTTTGGACAATAGACTACACATGTGATCATCTTAGATGCCAGGGTATGTTAATAATGCAACACACGCATCCACACACTCACATGACTTTGCCAACTTATGTTGATGCTATTTTTATTTCAGGTATTATTCACAATATCACATAACAACCTCCAACACCAACTACAATTGACAACAAGTTGACTGCATCTTTATGCAACTTCCCAAATTTAAACATAGACATGTTAAAGAAAGGCTTGCATTTATGTAGAGCATTTCACAATCAAAAGACAAGAACTTTACGATGAATTAATTACTCCTGAAGTGAAGTCACTGTTGTGGTGTAAGAACTGCAGAAGCCAAGTGTTCAGGAGATCTGTTTCAGTGATGATGTATTTTTATATTTGCTCATGAGATGTGGGCATCACTGCCTGGGCCAGCATTATTACCCATCACTAGTTGTCCTGGAGAAAGTGGTGGTGAGCTGCTTTCTTGCACTCCTGTAGTCCTTGCAGTGTAATGATGCCCCCAGTACTGTTGGGAAGGGAGCTCCAGGACTTTGACTGTGAAGGAATGACGATATATTCCCAAGTCAGGATGATGTCTAGTTTGGAGGGGAACTTGCAGATGATATTTCCATGCATTGGCTGCCCTTCTCCTTCTAAGTGACAGATGTCACTTTCAAAGGAGGCTTGGTGAGTTACTGCAGAGCAACCCTATATAATACGTATTGTGAATCGGTGGTATAAAGAGCGACTGTTTAAGATGGAAGATTGGGTGCCAAGCAAAATGGGATTCTTGGGCCTGGATGGTGTCAAATTTCTTGAGTGATGTTGTAGCTGCTCCCATACAAAGAAACAAGGGTATTCCATCACACGACTGACTTGTGCTTTGCTGAAATAGGATAGACTTTGGGGAGACAGGAGGCGAGTTACTTGCCACTGATTTCTTAGCATCTATACTCTTCTTGCAATCACACTATTTATATAGCTGGTCCAGTTCAATTTCTGGTCAGTCGTGACTCCAGGATATTAATAGCGGCAGATTCAGTGGTGGTAATGGTGTTCAACACCGAAGGGTGACAGTTGGCTTCCCCCCTGTTGGTGATGGTCACTATCTGGCACTTCTGTGGCGCAAATGTTATTTGCTACTTATCAGCCCAAGCCTGGACTTTTTCTAAGTCTTGCTGTGATGTGGAGGTGCCGGTGTTGGACTGGGCTGGACAAGGTCAAAAATCGCATGACACTAGGTCATAGTCCAACAGGTTTATTTGAAGACACATGCTTTCGGAGTCTCGCTCTTTCTTCAGGTGTCAGTGGTCTTGCTGTACATGAATGTGGAATACTTCAATATTTGGGGAGTCACAAATGTTTGAGGTATAAATATTAGTTTGGATTTTATGCTGATCGTTATTCCAGAGTTGGCAATGAGAACCCCATGAAATCCCCATCCTGATACATTCTAAAGAATTGTCTGGGAAATTAAATTTTCCACTGGGTAATTCCTCTACACTTAGAACCTTCTGAAAGTCTCCATTCAAATCAAAGACTTCCAATGAAAATTCAGTAGTTACTCTGGAAAAGTTACAATGATAAATACATAGTAACGCTGATTAAATATTCAACTGACCCCATACTTACCTCTTAACCCCTCCCCAACAGCTATACGTCCCACACATCACTTACATGTTCCAGTCACTGACTCAATAGACACTCCGTCTTCATCAGACCTGACCTCACCCACCCAATCCTCCAGACCTGAACCAATCCAATCTGACCCCCAAGCTGACACTCCAAGGCAGACCCCCAGACCTTTCCCCCACTGCTGAATCCAAATCCTCAGACATGGTGCCCAATCTGCAGGAGGTTGCCACTCCTTGGAACATCCTGTCCATTGATCTGAGCTGTAGGGAGGCCTCCTATGCTCTTCTATGACACAGGATCTTTTACAGCCACATCAGGAGGAGACAGGGTTCGGTCTAACACTTCAACCAAAACACAGTCCTCCCAGCAGTGCAGACCTTCCTCAGAACTGCATCGAATTTTGTACCGCCTTCAATCTTCAATGCACGACCTTCAGATTCTGAGGTGAGTGATCTACAACTGAGGCATGGCTGATATGTCTAGGTCATTACCCTGTGACACATACTGGAGCCTGCACATGTACAGACATTAGATGAGAAAAGGACTGAGCCCAGCTGGGATGTACTCATGGTCAAACCTTCACTTTCCATGACAGTAACAGAAATTGTTGGAAAAACTCAGCAGGTCCGGCAGCATCTGTGGAGAGAAATCAAAGCTAACATTGTGGGTCGAGTGACCCTTCCTCAGAACCTTCACTTTCATTCGTCGGTTTATTATGACAAACATCAATTGAATGTGTCAAACAATGTTTTTTTTTCCTCCTGAAACAGTACAATTCCAGTAAGGTCAGGATCACAGATGCATGAAAACACTGCAACCTATAAATTCCCCTTTATGTCATGAACCATCCTGACTTGGAACTACATCACAGTTCTGTCATGAGTCAAAAATCTTGAATTCCCTCTCTAACAGGACTGTAGGTTTACCTACAGCACACGGGATGCAGCAGTTCAAGGAGGCAGCTCATCACCACTTTCTTGAGGGCAATATTTTTTTTCTTTATTCATTACAGATTGAGGGCATCACTGACCAGGCAGCATTTATTGTCCATCCCTAATTGCCTAGAGGGCAGTTTAGAGTCGACCACATTGCTGTGGGTCTGGAGTCACATGTAAGCCAGACAAGGTAAGGATGGCAGTTTCCTTCCCTGAAGAACAATAGTGAACCAGATTTTTTTTTTCCCCTGACAATCAACAATGGATTCATGGTCATCATTAGATTCTTAATTCTGGATATTATATTGAATTCAGATTACACCATCTGCTGAGGTAGGATTCGAACCAGTGTTCCCAGAAAGCTATCTGGGTCTCTGGATTAACAGTCCAGTGATAATACCTCTAGACCATGGCCTCCCCAAATTAAATGCAATGTAATTAAATATGGGTGATGAGTGTTGGCCTAGTCAGCAACACCCACATTCCAAGAATGAATGAGATCCCAGCCTGATTGGATGTTGAAATTTTGGTGCAGCTTCAACCCAATTCCCTGATAAAAAGTGATCCCTCATTGGGCAGTTTCACTAGAAAGACAAAAGGATGATGGCCTAGGGATTGGAAAAATAAACCACATTGTTAAGGGTGATTGTCTAGGGTTGATTTGAAGCAAGTGGAGCAAATCAGAAAGATCTGGCCATATACTTGCCCCTGACAGTGCTTGGTGCTGAGAATTACTCTCTGGACCGAATCCCTTCAAAATATTTTAAGGAGGTAGCCTAGACCCTAACATTTCCTTATTTTTTAAGGAAAATGTAAATTGCCCTGTTCCAGATGCAATGCAACTGGTCAAACTACTTGATTTTAAGCAAAACCCAATTTGTATAAACACTGTAGTTAAAATACAATGAAAGAAAGAGGAATTCCGAATAACTTAACGCTTTTGGGAGACTTAACAGACTTATGGATAAATAACTATTACTAATTAAACGTTCCAATATAGTAGCAACCCATAAACACACCCTTTGGCATAAAGGCAAATTCAGAAAATCAGATTTTGTCTCAAATGCAATCTAGTAGCCTAGGAAGAGAATCCCCAGCTTTTGGTTGTAATCGAGAGAGGGAAAAAACGGCTTCCACCTCTTCAAGCCCACAACAGCATCAGCTTAAAGCTAAACCTAAAAACGAAATAAAACCTGGAAATTCTGGTCTGTGAGAGCTGGCCACACTCAGCCAGGCTGCTTCTATTATTCCAACTTCAAGAACGCAAGGCTTCACAAGCTGTTTACTTTAGTGGTCTTGGTAGACAGCTCATAACCTCTGCCTTACAACCTCTCTTTTAAAAAAAGGGCAAAATAATCTCTTAAAGCATAGCATCATCACAATGGACAATGTTCCACTCCCTGGCACTGTGTCACACACCTTGAGCATCAAATAAGAAAAAAAAATCCCCTTTATTTACCATAGAGTTCTTGACAAAGTTAAGCTGGGCCAAGACAGCATCCTCAGGGGAAGAAGAAGGAAACAGAAATGGTAAAGAAAGTTTAAGAAAAGCATTATAAACTATCTTGCAGATGTGAAGAGTGGGCATACGTCATTATTACAACTAGAAATGATGGTTGACAATGAGAAGTCGCCATTATAAACTTCAAAGCATGCTTCGTACCGCTCATGGTCA
Organism: Rhincodon typus; assembly: GCF_021869965.1. Taxonomy (NCBI): domain Eukaryota; kingdom Metazoa; phylum Chordata; class Chondrichthyes; order Orectolobiformes; family Rhincodontidae; genus Rhincodon; species Rhincodon typus. The sequence goes on along the minus strand of NC_063344.1, from coordinate 11,888,751 downwards.
CTATACTTTTCCAGCAGTGAATAAGAATATAATTGATTTAAAACTAAGTCGCGGGCATAGCTCCAGTTCTAAGCTGGAAAAAGTTATCATGTTTCAAACAGAACCAGAAGAAATCCATGCTAAGTCTCTGAATGCAAAGCTGAGATGCAATGAATTTATAGAACTTCTTAGGTTACCGAGGCAACAGTAAAACAGCTTTTATTTTGGTAACTGGAAGTCCATTGCACCTGTTTTTAGCAACCCGTGCTACTGTTTAGCAGACTGCCTCAGTAGGTCAGATGTACTGCTGTTGGTATCACCTGTAAAGGCAGAGAAGCATTGAATTTTATTTGGAGTTATGCATTCCGCCTTCCCAATAAATCTGCAACCAGCAGCAGGCGTTCTGTTTTTATCATAATAACATGAGAACTTACATTTATATAGCACCTGAGATGAACTCAGTATATCCCGAAACTCTTTTCAACTAATTAGGTTCTTTGAGGTTCTGAGGGTCACCGGACCCGAAACGTTAACTCTGATTTTTTCTTCACAGATGCTGCCAGAGCTGCTGAGCTTTTCCAGCAACTTCTGTTTTTGTTCCTGATTTGCAGTGTCTGCAGCTGTTTCAGTTTTTCTTTTGAAGTGCAATCCCAGTTGTAATGTAGAGAAAGCTGGCAGCCAATTTGCACACGTTGATGCCTTTCTTGAATTGTTGGCATAATGTGGGAAATAAGAAAAAGCCTTTTGGTGAATCACATTCAATCCACTGGCCTAGGCTGTGATTTTAGCCCCCATTTTCCCGCTAGATTCTAGACCGAGAAAACATATCATTGTCTCCAATCTGTACATCCATTTGAAGAAAAGTCACACAGAACTCGAATCATTAACTCTGTTTCTCTCTTCACATATGCTGTCAGACCTGCTGAGTTTGTCCAGCACTTTCTGTTTTTAGTTTAGATTTTGAGCATCCACAGAATTTTACTTTTATTTGAGAAGCTAACTGCCTGGTTTCCTGTTTCCTGCCTCCTTCTGCCCCTTTCTTCATAGAATTATTATATTTACTAATACTTCCAGTGTGACCATTCCAAAACCTAATGAATTTTGAAGAATTAACACCAATGTGCCTGTTAGCTTATTTACCACTTTTCTAAGACCTTAGGATGAATTCCATCAGGACGCAGAGACTTAGCAGCCCACAATTCCATCACTTTGTTCAGTAACAGTTCCTTGATGAGGATAATTTCACCAATTTCTCTCTTCTTTCAACCTTTTGATTTTCAGACATTACTGTAATTGTTTCTTGAATCCTCTATAGTAAAGACAGAAACAAAGCATTTATTCATTGCATTTGCCATTGCTTTACATTTTACTATTAACTGCCCTTCCTCACCCACAAGCATTCACTTCACCTATTCTTTTGATTTTAGATATCTATAGAAACTTTTGCTATCAGTAATTACATTTTGAGTTAGCATCCTCCTATGCTCTAATTCAGTTGTCCTGATTAACCTCTTGGTCATTCTCTGCCATTCTCAATACTCTAACCAGCCATCTGAACTACCATTCACCTCAACTGTATGCTTGTTCCTTAAGTTTGGTCTTCTCCTTAACTTCTTTACTTAGCCATGAGTGGTAGGTCCTCCCCTTGGAATTTTTATTTATAGCAGGAATGTACTTATTCGGAAATATTCCTTTCAATGTCTGCGATGGCTTCTCTACTGATTCATCTTCAAGCCTAATATTCTAGTTCACTTCAACTAGCTCAGCTTTCGTGCCTACATAGTTGTCCAAGTCCAAGTCTAAGATACTAGTCTTAGGCCCATTTTTCTCCCTTTCAAATTGGATATAAAATTCAATCATATTATGATTGTTGCAATCTAGAGGTGCCTTTTCTCTGAGATCATGTTGTTCAGGACATTGGAAGTATACAGTCACGCGGCAGGATGTTTCATTGTATTCTTAAGCAATCCAAAGGGTAGAACAATTACAGATAAATAGGGAAACAGTTCTCTAAGCCCAAGTGATCTGTGGCAGCATTTATGCTTTACAGTAACCCTTTTCCCATCTTTCATTCTATCAGGATATCACCAAAAATGGACCAAGCCAAAGAATGTAGCAATTTAAACAGTAACATTCAACCATGTTAAGTATACAAAACCAACAGATTTGAGTTCAAGAATGTTTTCATTCATTTGGAAGTATTTGCTGACATGCTGTATTCAATATTGCACAATGTGCAATTGCATAGGATCAGAACAGGGCCATGTAACCCTGTCAATTCACTGAGATTATAGCTGAACTGCAACCTAATTCCATATATACTGACATTCTCCCCATATCCCTTTATAGCTTTGGTTAATAAAGACCAATCAACTTTAGATTCACAATTAACAATGGCAGTATCAAGTGGTGTTTACGAAAAGAGTTTCAAACTCCTACCACTCTTCATGCGTTGCCATGTTTCCTAATTTCAACTAAAACAGAAATTGCTGATGAAACTCGGTAGATCTGGCAGCATCTGTGCAAAGAAAGCAGAGTTAGTGTTTCAAGTACAGTGACTATTCATCAGAATTGGTTCCCTAATTTCAATCCTGAAAGATCTGGTTCTACTTTTTAGACTATTTCAACACTTTGAGCCTGTCCACCCATATTGTCATTTCAGCCAACCCGATCAGTTCCCCTTGAAAACATTATTGAAATACCTCCATAGAGTATAACCAAGTCACCCGTTATTTACACAAACATAGAACATGACACTGACCCAGCTAGCTCAGAGCTGGCTGCTAGATTGAGCAGAACCTCTGACACTCCTGTTCGTATCTGTCAGCCAGGGATCCCTGACTGGAATGGATTAACAGCCCCAATCAGGGAACTCATATTCTATGAGGTTCATCCAGCTGACCTCATTACAATCACTGCAGTTATCAAATGACCTCTTGACCATCTAAACTCCAGGGAGTGCAACATTACTTTATGTAATTAAAAAAAGAAAGTACTGGAGAAACTCAGCAAATCTGGTATCATCTATGAACAGCGAAACAGAATTAACATTTCGAGTCAAAAATGACTGATTCTTCCTTGGTTTATGTAATCTCTCTGCAACATGTAATCCTGTGAATCCAGGTATCATTTTGATAAATCCAATGCCAATCGATCCTCAATCATGTCTAGTGCCCAGGATTGCTTGGGCAACCAAGTCTCTTTGGACGTCCACTTCTTCTAGCTTTTAACCATTTAGAAAGCACCTTGTTATGTCCATTTTAGGATGATCTCATATTTGACCACACTGAGATCTATTGATCTCAGTTGTGACCAATCATTTTACCCATAAATACCTCTTTGCAGTAGTATGCGGCCATTTCTGTTCCTAATATTGACATCTGCCTTTGTGTAATCAGCAAACTTGGTAAGTGATTTTATTTTAATCTTCTCATCAAAGTCTTTAATAAATCCAGGGAATAATCGAGGCCCCAACACAGATCTTTGCAAAGCCCCACTAGTCAATTCCATCAAATTAGATCGCCAATCCAACGTCCCTATGCTGTTTCTCACTGTTTCTGAAGAAGGCAATCATTTGCCTTTAACATCACATATCTCACTTTGAATAGAGTCAAAGTCCAAAGTTCTGTTTGTTTACTTGATATGCAACTGTACAGAACCGAACTGCATTTGTGACTGATATATAAAGCAATTTTTTACAAATAAAGCATACTTTTGAAATAAAAAAATTCATGTGTCTCAATTTTAGCTAGCTACTACTCGTAAAAGATTTTATCAAATGCTCGCAAGAAGTCCATAGAAATCACATCTATCATATATTGCCTGTCTACTATTTTCATCACTGCTTCGAAATAAATTCAATCAGATTTTTGAAGAATGGCTTGAACTTTATAAGGAAACGTGATAGTGGAGTTTGTTGCATCTAAGATAACAGAATCTAAGTTATGACTGAAAACTAATCACTTACCACATTAAATTCTTCGGAAAACAATACTTCAATATTGCTAGCAAAATACTTAACAGTTACAGAGAAATAAAAGGTGTCAAACAGAAAAACAAAGTTCCAGATGTGAAGTTTCTTTTTTTTTAAACAATACTTTGGATTTCACGCTAACCACAAACATCTGGCAGAGCCAAGATCACCGACAGCTCATGTGCAGCATGGATTATAAACTAAACATGATACTGTGGATATACAACTTGGAGTAGGCACTTGAGGGAAACACTGCTGGTTAATTTATTGAAAACCAAATGTGAAGCGTGCTCTCTTGGCTAATGAGATTTCATGAAAGTGAAGCAAATGACTTATTTGTATCAAGTGCTTAGATGTCTTACAGTGGATTCTCCCACTGAGACCAAATGTGTTTCTTTAGACTGATTAGCAGAACCCTAGGCTGTTTGAGGTGGAATAAACAAGACATAGACAGGTCTGCAGCTTTATTGTGGTCCAGATCATCATGAGATTTAAGTAAAGAGTGCTGGAAGCTCACTAACGGCCTTCTACAAACACGGTAACTGCAAAGAACTGAAAATATGATCTGGAATTCACTGGCTGAGAGGGCAGTAGTAACAAATCCAATGTGAACTTTCGAAAGGGAATTGATAAATATTTCAAGGGTAGAGATTGCTTGGAACTGCTGCATGGAATTAACCTGGATTTGCCTGGATAGTACACAAAACCATACTTTTTACTATATCTTGGTACATGTGACAATAATAGAATTCAAATCAAATCAATGGGCAATATAGGGTCTGCCAATGCTGTATAATTCAATGATACTGATTTATTTTTGATCTTAATATGGCAATTATCACCAGCAAATTCTGAAATGTTAATTTTAGTTTTGACAGAACATTGTGCTATTTTCTGGGTCTGCAGATATTGTTCAGGTGCAAAGATGGCATTTAGTCAGTTCTGTTCTCACTGCTATAGGAGGGATGTTGTGAAACTTGAAAGAGTTCAGAAAAAATTTACAAGGAAGTTGTCAGGGTGGAGAGTTTGAGCTATAGGGAGAGACTGAATAGGCTGGGGCTATTTTCCCTGGAGTGTTGGAGGCTGAGAGGTGACCTTATAGAAGTTTACAAAATCATGGGGGGCATTGTTAGGGTAAATAGGCAAGGTCTTTTCCCCAGGATAGCAGAGTCCAAAACTGGAGGGCATAGGTTTAAGGTGAGAAGGGGCAACTTTTTCATGCAGAGGGTGGTGCGTTTATATAATGAGCTGCCAGAGGAAGTGGTGGAGGCTGGTACAATTGCAACATTTAAAAGACATCTGGATTGGTATATGAATAGGAAGGGTTTAGAGGGATATGGGCCAAATACAGGCAAATGGGACTAGATTAGTTTAGGATATCTGGTTGGAATGGATGAGTTAGACTGAAGGGTCTGTTCCGTGCTGTACATCTCTATCTTTTTCCTTTAGAAATGCAGTAGGTCTGGCAGCATCTGTGGAGATAAAGCAAAGTCAACCTTTCAAGTCTAGTGACCCTTTTTCAGTTCTTGCTACGTCTTTTTCCTTTGATGCTTTCCTTTCTCCAGTCATTTTTATAGAGTCCTACAGCATGGAGACAGGCTCTTCGGCCTGAACTGGTCCATGCCAACCAAATTGTCCATTAACGCTAACCCCATTTCCCTGCACTTGACCCATATCCTTCTAAACCTTTCCTATCCATGTATTTGTCCAAATGCCTTTTAAATATTGTTAATGTACCCACCTCAACCACTTCTGCTGGCAGCTCATTCCATATCCATACCACCCTCTGTGTAAAAAGTTGCCCCTCAGGATCCCTTGTATTCTTTCCCCTCTTACCTTAGTCCACAATTTATGCCCTCTAGTTCTCGATTTCCCAACTCTGAGAAAAAGGCTGAATGCATTCACCTTATCTATGCCTGTCATATTCTTATACACTCCAATAAGATCACCCCTCAGTCTCCTACGCTCTAAAGAGAAAGTCCTAGCTTGTCCAACCTCTCCATATAACTCAGCGCCTTGTGTACTGGCAACATCCTTGTAAATTTCTTCTGCACTCTTTCCAGTTTAATAACATTCTTCCTATTTTTGTATAGGTTTTCTTTTATTCTTTCATGAAATGTGGCGTTCAGCATTTGTTGCCCATCCCTAATTCTATTTCAAATGAATAGCATGCTCAGCCGTTTCAGGGGGCATTAAAAGGAAATCACATTGCTACGGTCTGGAGTCACATGTAGGCCAGACCAGGTAAGGATGGCAGATTTCCTCCGCTAAAAGTCATTGGTGAACCAGATGGATTTTTACAAGAATTTTCACAGCAACAAAGAATTTTCTTGATGTCCAAGCAAAAGCTCCCCCGAATTCAACATTATTACAATAAATTATAAATCTCATTAATTTCATTTGCTGTTTGTAGAATCCTGCTGAGCATAAATTGTCCGTTGTATAACCCCTGAAATTAATTCAAAGTCATTCACTGCTTGTGAAGCATTTGAATCATGATAATAAACTATTTAAATGTTTTTTTTAAAAAGGTATTCTTTTACGGGATGTGGGTAGCACTAGCCAGGCAACCATTTGTTGCTCGTTCAAAATTGGCCTTGAATGTTTGACAGACCATCTCAGAGCAAAGCAAAATACTGCTGATACTGGAAACCTGAAAGAAATACAATGAATGAAAAACGTGAACAGCTTTGGCAGCACATGTGGAGAGAGAAGCACAGTTATGTGCCGAGTCTCATATGATTCTTCTTCAGAAGTTCAGCGTTCTGAAAAAGATTAATCCGAGCATGAAATGTCAACTCTTCTTCTCTCTCCGCACATGCTGCCAGACATTATGAGTTTCACCAGTATTTTAAAGGCAAGAGTTAAGCATATTGGTGTGCGTCTGGAGTATGTGTAGGACCAGATAAGGGACATTAGTTAACTAGATGGGTTTTTACAGTAACATGAGCACCCTGACATTCAACTCTATCAACTATTATAGTGGGATTTGAACCCATAACCCCAAAGTATAAAGTTAGGCCAATTACCATTTAGGCTAACAATGCTTCCACTGCGCCACCATCACTCTCAAACTAAAGAGCACATGGGACCATTACATGACCCTCTTGCATCTGCTACTCAACTCCGCTTTATTTGCTATTATATGCAGAATTCACCAACTGGACATTAAATAGAATTAATAATCGTAGAAGGAACTTTCTTACCAAATTTGAAAGTCATTCCTTACAGAAATATTTGCAATGGTAACAAATTTGTAATATTAGGGCTGCTTAAATTGATCAATTCTGTCTACAATTGGTTTCCATTGATTTTCTAATTGAATACTCCAGGAGAGAATAGGGGAGCAGTTTGATCTTTTTTCTTTTTTATTAACCTGGATCCATTGATGAGGTTTAGCCCATTGTATACCTTCAGAATAGGTACATTTGAGAAAGTTTGATGGGCCAAATGGCCTATTTATGCTGTTATGCCTTAAGAAAAGTCTGTTGCTCTGCCCTTGTGCACATCAACAGGAATTCAAACAACAATTCCTTTCCTTAAGATGAACTGAGTATTTTGTTAAACGTGATTTTAATAGACAGGAATCTCCCAACAACGTTGCAACCTGTATCCAAACGCCATTCTTGTCTGTGGTTGCTTTCCATGGTCTGTGTAAACAAGCAAACAAAACAAATCTTGGAACATTTGAAATAAAAATTAAATTAAAAATGGCAAAACTGTTCATCGTCATTCGCAACAAAATAATTACAAGCCTTTTGCAGAGTTTCTGAAGGCTTCCGCGAATCTGGAAGATTTGGCATAAGACGCACTTGACGGTAAAACAAATTACAAGCAATGGTTATTTATTTATTCCATTGGCCAGCTGCTCCATATCACGCTCCTGTCTGCTTTCACAACCATTCGTGCAAGTTGGATGATGGGGGAAGAGAGGAAAAGAGAAGGGTAAGTCATAAGAAAAAGCAAAGCCATCCTCCACACAGGAACATAAATCTCACTTTAGAAGGATTGCATTCATATAACACTATGCAAGTTTTATAATCAATTAAGCACTTTAAGGTCTGAAGTTTGGCTCTGAGGTTGAGGCTCAGAGTCAGGACATTCACCCACTCCACAAATCTGACTCAGGCACGCTGACTCCAGATGGTTGGGTTTTCAATCAATGCCTGTCAGTCTGTCTGGAAGTTCTAGAGGATGATCCTGGAATGAGAGGCGATGTTGTCTGGTGCGGTCATGGACTGGGCAGAAGTCGTACCTCGAATGCTCTGGCATTGTGTCAATGTTTTTGTAAAAGACAAAATAAAACAAAAAAAAAAAACAGGCCTCCAGTCCTCACTCTCCCACAGACTCTCCTGCTTCTACCATGTCTCATCTGCACACATTCATGGGTCAACAATATCAGACATGATGGCAGGCAGCTACAGAGGGGTAACCACCTCTGCGTGCTCGAAACGCAACCCGTCTCCATTCCCACCCTTACAAAAAGGTTTGTGTGCGAGCTATTGCATTTTGTTAAAACAAACAAGGGCAGGACATGTACAGTTAATGGTAGGGCCCTGTGTAGTGCTGTTGAACAGAGAAACCTAGACGTTCAGATACATAGTTCTTTGAAACTTACATCACAGGTAGGCAGGATGGTTAAGGAGTCATTTAGCACTCTTGCTTTCATTGCTCAGACCACTGAGTATAGGAGTTGGGGCGTCATGTTGAGGTTCTGCAGGACATTGGTGAGGCCACTTTTGGAGCACTGCAGACAGCTCTGGTCACTCTGCTATAGGATGGATATTATTAAATTGGAGAGGCTTCAGTAAAAATTTACCAAGATGTTGCCGGGACTGGAGGGTTTGAGTTATACGGAGAAGCTGGGTAAGCTGGGACATATTTCACTGGAGTGTAGGAGGTTGAGGGGTGAACTTATATAGGCTTATAAAACCAAGCTGGGCATAGATAAGGTGAAATGCAAAGGTCTTTTCCTTGGGGTGGGAAATTTCAAAACTAAGGGGCATAAGTTTAAGGTGAGAGGAAAAAGATTTAAAATGGACATGAGGAGCAACTTTTCACACAGAGGGTGGTGCATATGTGAAATCAACTGCCAGAGGTAGTGGTAGATGCAGATACAGTTACAACATTTAAAAAAAACATTTGCATAGGTACATGAATAGGGAAGATTTAGAGGTGTATAAGCCAAACCTCAGGCGTGGCATGGAGGCTTAGTGGTTAGCACTGCTGCCTCATAGCACCAGGGACCTGAGCTCAATTCCATCCTTGGGCAACTGTCTGTGTGGAGTTTGCACATTCTCCCTGTGTCTGCGTGGGTTTCCTCTGTGTGCTCCGGTTTCCTCCCACAATCCAAAGATGTGCAGGCTAGGTGGATTGGCCATGCTAAATTGCCCGTAGTGTTCAGGGATGTGTAGATTAGGTGGGTTATAGTGGGGTGGGTCTGGGTGGGATGCTTTGAGGTTCAGTGTGGACAGGTTGGGCCAAAGGGCCTGTTTCCACACTGTAGGGATTCTATGAAATGCAGGCAGGTGGGACTAGTTTTGTTTGGGAAACTTGGTCGGCATGGATCAGTTGGACTGAAGGGGTTTTCATGCAGAATGACTCTGTGACTCTACGAAATGCCTGGTTTTCAGTCTCCTCCATTTTCACAATGTCGGAGTCTTTTCATCTTTATGAAAACCAAGGTCTTGGTACTGGAATGTTGCAAAGTTGAGCCTGGATTCTGTAGTTCTTTAAAACTGACAGGAGAGACACCGATGTTGAAGTCACCTCCTCAACTACTTCTGATGGGTGACATTCTTTCCTGTTGGTGATAATGACATGGGATGTAAGTCACACAGATAAGAAACTCAAACTTGGCAGATCATTTGAAATTTTTGTGCTGAGTTCAGAAAGGTTTGATCCACAACCTGGGAGCCTCAGCTTGTTAGAAGAAATGTAAATGCCATTAAAGGGCAGATATGGTCTGCTTATCATCTGAAGTTGTTTAAATACATAATTCTTTAAACATGTTAAAAGTAGGCTAAAGTGGTTGGATAGTGTGAGAGAAAGGGACAATTTGATTGACAGATCATCTATTGGAGCTTGCAAAATATCATTATCAGCTGCTTTTGCAGTTTCAGGAGACTTCATTGTTGACATTTTCCAAGAGGTATTTTATAGCTGAGCCCATTATGAATGCTTGACTGAGTATCTAAAACTCCAACACCACATATCTCAGCAAAGGGTCTGAGTTTAAATTTCATTGCATAAATGAAGATGCTATTAAAGGATGAGTTGCTTTTGACATAGTTAGTGAATAGAAGCTTGCTTGTTTTTTGACCACTAAAAGAGATTAGATTTCATGAATCAAATCTCAAGAATGTATGAGTGAGAGTCATGGCTGATAGCTTTCTCAATTCCGTTTTCCTGCCTTCTCCCCATAACCCTTTAACCCCTTTCTAATTAAGAACTTATCTATCTCTGTCTCAAATACACTCAGTGATTTAGCCTCCACAGCCTTGTGCAGCAATGAGTTCCACAGATTCGCTGCCTCTGACTGAAGAGATTTCTCCTCATCTCAGTTCTAAAAGGTCATCCCTTCATTCTGAGGCTGAGCCCTTGGGTCCTAGTGTCTCCTACTAGGGGATACATCTTTCCCACGTCCACTCTATCCAGGCCTCTCAGTGTTCTATAAGTTTCAATCAGAACCCCCTTCATCTTTCTAAACTCCACCAAGTACAGACCCAGAGTCCTCAACCTCTCCTCATACGACAAAGAATCAAATTCAAGGAGCAAAAAGTCTCCGTAATTTCCAGTGGTTGTGGGAAGAAGATGCAGTTAAATGAACAAATGTGTGAAGGAATCAATGGCAGGATGTGCAGACATTGTAATTGAAAAGGGGAAGTCATGAGATCAAGTCTCCTTGAATTCATCCAGCAAGAGTTGGCAACACAAGTGTCATCTTTTTCCACATTGGATGACGAAGCTCAGAAAAAAATGGCAGCGCACCAGTCAAGGACCTTATGTGTGCTTTGATCTATACTTTCCTGGCTTGGTGTTGGTAGATATTTCGCCCTAGTGGGCCCATTGGAGATCCCTCCCTGCCATGGCATTAACCCTCCCCATCAACCATGGCCTTTCAAACACCAGCACCATGCCCCATCACGCCATTCTACCAATTTGCAAATGATGAATTACCTATACATTCACTCAAAACCATATTAAACAGTGTGTATCTCTGTCCCGAGGTGTCAGGCCCCTCTGAGCCTTGACCTTCCTCATCCAGTGAAGTGGAAGCCAACATCTCAAGTTTAGTCCAAACAAATTACGAGGCAAAAGTCATCAAATTAACAGATGACCCTGCCAATTTTTTCAGGCAAGTCCTGGGGAATCCAACATCTTATATAATTCAGCCTCATGTTCCCTCCCTAAAAGAGAGTTGTGAGTTTTATTTTAAAATAGCAATCCAACAATTACAGGGTCACTCATACCAATTTCTTATTTTTACTAATTTTTAACAGAATACAAATCCTTGAACTGCTGTGGAGAGATTCAAACCTCACACTCATGGAATTATTAATCCAGATCTCTGGATTACTGATGCTGTAACATAATGACTACTTAACTGTATATCACATTTAACTACACAGCCCAAAATCTTACACTACCTAATTACTCGCTACCTGCTATAGAATTCTGGTGCTGCTGGATTGTAACAGGCATGAGGCTTCCAGATCTAAAATCAATGGCTAAAATTTAAATGGATTTTTTTTTTGACAGAATGCTGGAATGGGCAGAGAAGTTGCAGCGTACAATAGCAAAGGAAGTCATGATCAACCCGTATGAAGCACTGGTTCAGCCTCCACTGGATTACTGCACCCAGTTATGGCCATTGCATTTCAGGAAGGAAGGAAAGACCATAGAGAGAGAGAGAGACAGGCAGAGAGAGAGAGAGAGAGAAGAAAAAACTCATGAGTATAACTCCAGGGATGAGGAACTTCAGTAATGTGTGTTGGAGAATCCAGGGCTGTTCTCCTTGGAGAGAAGACTGGGAGGAGATTCGATTGACATGTTCAAAATCAAGGGAGATCCAGACAATGAAATATAGGGAAAACACTGCTGCTGGTAGCAGGATTGCCAACCAGAGGACACCAATTTAAGGTGATTGACAAAAGAAACATCATCATAAGGAATCACTTTATTATGCAAAGAGTGATTAGGATCTGGAATTTAATGCCGTGGCCATAGTAGATAGAAGATTTAATCATAGCTTTCAAAGGAGAATTGGAATTGTATAAAGAGCTATATCAGCAGGCCTAAGAAGAAAAGGTGCATCAATAAGCAAATTGTTCTGGAAGAGAGCTAGCATGCATATGGCAGGTTGAATGTCTATGCGGTTTGACTCGACAATTATATCTTTGGAGTCCTCATCAGATTATTGCTGGGCCACCTCTGTGATAAGGAGCCCTTGTGTAAGCCATCCAGCAGGTTCCCAACTCACCAACTGATTGATAACCAACTCAAGTCTGGATATAGTAAGATGATAATAATGGGAAATAGTGAGAGAACAGAAGAATCTCTCAATGTGAGAGCAATGAGTCTGCATCTACTGCAGCTCCATATCCAGTTCCAACCCCAGCAAGGACAACAATGTTCAGGCAATGAATGGAAGTCTAACAATAAGTCTGTAACCTTAAAGATGAGAGTCAGTAGATGAAACACTGCTGAAGACTACTGATCAACATAAAAACATATAAATCAGGAGCAGGAGTGGGCCATTCATTCTCCTTCATTCAAAATGATCATGGAGCTATCATGTTGATGAAATAACAGCTAATGTGAATGTTATCCCCATGCTTCATAATTTCTACTAATAAAATGCAGTAGAAGTAGATTCCCTACAGTGTGGAAACAGGTCCCTTGGCCCAACCAGTCTATACTGAACCTCAGAGGATCCCACCCAGGCCCATCCCCCTATAACCCACACCTCCCTGAACACTATGGGCAATTTAGCATGGCCAATCCACCTAACCTGTGCATTATTAGACTGTGGGAGGAAACCAGAGCACCTGGAAGAAACCCACACAGACATGGGGAGAATGTGCAAACTCCACACAGACAGTCATCTGAGGCTGGAATTGAACCCAGGTCCCTTGTGCTGTGAGGCAGCAGGGCTAACCACCATGCCATCCCCATGTGTAGCATTCTCAATGAATACTGTTTAGATAGCTCATACTTTTAAAACACCCTGCCAGAGTTACTAAGGAAGTATGGTGGATTTATGAAACATTTCTGACTGCACAGATTTTCATACTCTTTCCATGTGAGCTCTTATTTCTTATCACTAAACACAACATTTATTCAGAACAGCTATTCCATGTGGAGAAGCTTTTGATGCTCACAAATATTTTGTTTTATGGTGAGAGTCTCGAGGCCGACATAAACCATTTATTGGTTTGGAGTATTGGTCCAAATGAAGTTAACAAATAGTTCATCCAACCAAAAGATTGAGAAGCTGAAGATTTGCACTGCAGTTAAACGTTTGAGTTTCTATAGGGTCTGATTTTGGATGTTTTCAAGAAGAAATTAGGTAATGTTCTTAGGGCCAAAGAGAATAAAATATATGGGGAGAAAGCAGGAATAGGGCACTGAGCCGAATGATCAGCAATGATCATATTGAATGGTGGAGCAGGCTCGAAGGGCCGAATGGCCTACTCTGCTCCAATTTCAATGTTAACACAATGTGGAGCTGGAGGAACACAGCAGGCCAGGCATCATCAGAGGAGCAGGAAAGTTGACATTTCGGGTCAGGACCCTTCTTCAGAAAGTCAGCGACCCGAAACATCAACTTTCCTGCTCCTCTGAGGCTGCCTGGCCTGCTGTGTTCCTCCAGCTCCACACTGCGTTATCTCTGACTCCAGCGTCAGCAGTTCTTTCTATCTCCAATTTTAATGCTTCTATATTTCAATTTATAGTCACCTGGCCCTCTGAGGAAAGGACCACACTCAGTTTAGAAATGATCCAGAATAATCTATTTCTGCAGGGCATAGTATTCTGACAAGATTTTTGTGGGAGGAACAGTGGAATAAGAACAATGAGGTTCTTAACATGATGATATCCACCACTGGTAGACCCAGTGAGATAATTATGGATATAATCATCCTCCAACTCCTTGTTATTTCTGCCAGTGATGCCACTGCCCAGCCCAACCACTGCCACAGAGCCCTTGATCTTTGGTGAACACCATATGAATCCTTTGTGGTCCAAATTAGGGCAATGGATGTCCCATTAGCAGCTGGAGTTCTATGGCATTGGGATAACATAGTTTCCAGAGACAGAGCAAGCCTACATCAGGGCTATACCACATGGACTGCACCAGAAATAGCTGGCTGCACGGGACACACTCCCCAAGTCAGTGAACAGCAGCTGGACACAGTATGATTAGCATGGATTTTGTGCCTGGGATATTTTCAATCATTGTAAAACAGGAACAAAGTCATTATCCAACAACTCACCAGGACTCCTGCAACTGCATCTTCCAATTCTGTGATTTCTGCCTTTTAGAAGGACAAGGGCAGCAGATACATGGGAACATCACTGCCTGCAAGTTCCCTTTCAAGTCACTCACCATCCTGACTTGGAATTGCATTGTTATTCCTTCACTATTGCTGGGTCAAAATCCTGGGATTCCCTGACCTACAGCACTGTGGGATCAAAACTACTATAATGGTTCACAAAAGTGGCTCATCACCTTCTCAAAAGCAATTAGGGGCAGACAACAAATACTGGCCCAATCAGTGTTGCCTACATCCCATGAAAGAATAAAAAAAGAATCCAATGGTGCTTTAAGACAGTTCTTCATCATATTTTCCATAACATAATGTCTTCTGTGTAAATCAATTGTAATATTGGGCACATGTTATGCTTTTTAATATGGACATATCATTAATCTATCCTTCTGTGTGTGTTTTGCAAGTTAATTGACACATTTCCAGAGGAACAGTGGGAATTCTTTGGCATGAGTCACAATAACACATGCTCTGCAATCTGTCCTTCTCTGGCTTTAATTCAAGAGCTACCATGAAAGTAAAGCTTACAGAGAAATAGCCTGCTTTTAAAGACAATACAATGGGTTTAAAAATTGACAAATATATTTATCCTAATTTCTTTTTACAGCTTTCCAAAAAGTTTATAGCAAAACCAAACTGTAGACCAGGGAAAGTAATGTATCAATTTAGACTAATCATAAGTATGGCATTCAAGAGGGCATTGGAAGGCTTTGGATAGAAATGGTGTGCCAGAGTTTGGGGAAAAATACAGTAGATAACGATGCTCATTTGAAGACCCAGTGCAGGCATGATGGGCCCAATGGTCTCCTTCTGCACCATGTCAATTGTGTAATATGCACACTCAAACACAATGGAAGGCCATACTTCAAAGGATTTGTTGGGTTTGTTGAGCTCACTATCTCGATATTTAAATTTCACTGCAATTTTTAGTCAAGATTTCGTTTGTACAAAAGTGTTTGATAGAAACTGTGTATTGTGAAGTCTAAATTATAAATACATTATATATATTGCTGTGTGCCCTTTTAATATACAGTTTGGGGCTTAAAAGTTCAGTTTTTTAATGATGTGGAGGTGGCGACGTTGGACTGGGGTGGACAAAGTCAGAAGTCACATGACACCAGGTTATAGTCCAACAGGTTTATTTAAAATCGCAAGCTTTGGAGAGCTGCTCATTCATCAGGTGAAGGCAATCTTCTCACACAATACAGAGGACCATGTGTGTGCATTCATTACGAGTCAGAAGATTTACCAGATATGAAAATGTTTCAGTTCCAGTCTCTAATGTTTGGCTTTGAGCAAAGGACAAGTAGCTAAAGTGTCATCACCCCTCTGCCCAACTCTTTGGCCGAGATGATCTTTTAGCTGATCTCATAATGCTGCCCAGTTGTTCATTCCTGTTGGATACTTGAATGGCAAGAAGGGAATACAAGGTGCCACAAAACTTGCTGAGATTGCTATTCTGCATAACTACTCTTGTTGTTTTATCCAAGCCTCTGACTGCTCTCAATATACTTTGCAGGGAGAGAAGAAAAACAAACTTCTGTCGGATGGCCTCAGACTGTATCTGTTCATTCTACAAGAATGCCATAATATACTGAAATGTACTGCCTGCCATATTGGTACAGGTCAATAAATAGTCATCTGTGCCTGTGTCTGAAATAAGCATTAGCAAAGCAAATGCAGATTTGGGAGACAATGGCCTTGTTCTATTATCGCTAGATTA
Source organism: Rhincodon typus (assembly GCF_021869965.1). Lineage (NCBI taxonomy): Eukaryota > Metazoa > Chordata > Chondrichthyes > Orectolobiformes > Rhincodontidae > Rhincodon > Rhincodon typus. Next base: position 11,872,526 of record NC_063344.1, on the reverse strand, counting down.
TTAATCCAGAAACTCAGCTAAAGTTCTGGGGAAAACACAGTGTGGAGCTGGAGGAACACAGCAGGACAGGCAGCATCAGAGGAACAGGAAAGCTGACATTTCAGGTCAGGGCCCTTCTTCAGAAATAGGGAGGGGGAAGGGAGCTCAGAAATAAATAGAGAGAGGAGGGGTGGGACTGGGGAAGGTAGGTGGGATGGTGATAGGTGAGAAGGTTTATTTCTGAAGAAGGGTCCCGACCCAAAATGTCAGCTTTCCTGTTCCTCTGATGCTGCCTGGCCTGCTGCGTTCCTCCAGCTCTACACTGTGTTATCTCAAACTCCAGCATCAGCAGGTCTCACTATCTCTAAAGTTCTGGGCACCTGGGTCCAAATCCCTCCATGGCACATGGTGGAACTTAAATTCAATAAAGAATCTGGAATTAAGAATCTAAGGATGACCATGAAACTGCTGTTAATGTTGGAAAAGCCCATATGGTTCAGTAATGTCCTTTGAGGAAGGAAATCTCTCATCCTCATCTGACCTATGTGTGACTCCAGGCTGACAGCAATGTAATATTCCTGGTGTTTTACAAGGCCTTAGAATAGGTTTTCTAGACTTATTTTGCTACCTATGTAAACTGCCAAATTTTATTTGCTTTCAAATTGCTGTAGTGAACTGTCAGCACAAAGTTACGAGCCTATTGTCGCTCTCAGTCAATGTGGCTGACTCGTAACTGCCCTCTGGGCAACTATGGATGGGCAATAAATGTTGGCCTAGCCAGCAACACCCTCATCCTGTGAATGAATTAACTCAGTAAATATATTAAGTTGTCATAGCCCAATAGGGCTGCTCTCCCATAAACGAGAGACAACTCATGCTGCTTTAACCCTGAGTGCCATCACCAGGCAGAGGGCAAGGTTGAGAAGGCAGGACCTTCATAGTGACCATGCTGTTGGAGTCACTCTGCATTGCAAACCAGCCATCCAGCCAATTGTACAGGCAATTAAATAGGAACCTGGGAGTGACAATAGGCTTGTAACTTTGAATGATGTTGACAGTTCACTGCAGCAATTCGAAAACAAATAAAATTTGGCAGCTTACATAGCTAGAAAAATAAGTCTACAAAAGTTATTCTGAAGGCTTGTGGAAGACCAGGAATATTATACCTTAGTGTTCAGTCTTCCTCTTAAAATCAGGCCAAAACTGCGTGGGATTCCTGCTTCAGATCCAAATTAAAATGAACTGTTAATGAATGTCAGGAGACCCATTTTCAAACTTGCCATTTGCTAGTGAGTGGTTGATCAAACACCATTCGGCCATTCTTCATTCCAAAAAGATTAAGACACCTTTGACTTCTATTTTTTATTCACTAATTTGGCGCTCACCAAAGCCATGGGATGTTTCATCTGACACGTAAAAAAGTATTATTCCATTCGTCCCAAATCAGTGTATTAAATAGTTCCATCTTCTGGTAGAAATTGGAGTTTCATCAAGGATTTGTTTTTTGTAAAATTCTGTCTCTCAGGCTTACAAATCAACAACGTTTATCAAAACATGTTTCATGGCTTTGAATCTGATGTTTTCTGAATAGAAACAAAACTGGGGGTTGATTTTTTCACAACGTTCCTCAGGATTCACTGCTGTGGTGTAGCACTCATCCGTAGTCTCCTGTATCTCCCTAGATATGTGGTCAATGTTCCTTGTAAGCTATGTGGCCATGGAAAATCCATAAATCCAATCAGCATGCAGATTTATTGCTTTCTGATTCTAGAAGTTGTTGCCACATGTAGACCTTGGAGCTCTGTGCTGCAACATTACAATTTAGAAGGAACATGCACATAGCGTACAGTTAATGGACATTCTTCTCAGTAATTGGAATAAACATTGAGAACATCTGCACAATATCTGCACTCAGATAAAACAATGATAACATAGTGGAAGGAGAAAGAGGAACTATTAATCCTGCGTATGTCTACGTGGAGGTTGGGTGGCAAAGTGGACAGATATTTTATCAATATGGGAATCGAGGCTCATGGGGAATAAGCAGGAAAATGGAGTTGAGGATTGTCAGTTATGGTTTCATGGGATGGTGGAACAGACTCAATGGGCAGAATGGTCTTCTTCTGCTCTTTTGTCTTATGGTCCTGTATTCAAAGTAGGTGGAGTCACTTTATCTGAGATAGAAGCACTGGCCTTGAGTTCCACCCTGAGATCTGGTAGCCAAGGAATTGCATTCATAACATAACCAAACAGATTGAGTAGAGATCTAGGACTCCTTCCAAACACACCAAGTGCAGATTATAGGAATGAGACATATTCCTCTTCAGACAAATGATGAAAAGTAGCACTATCCACAACTCAATAGTACAAAACATGTGTAAAGGTACATTTTGCCACAGGATAACATGAGTAAACAATTACACACAACCAGCTATCCATTATTCATGACACTGTGCATAGAGTGTAGTATTTACTGACAATGAAGTACTGTTTAGAATGAAGACTTATTGGTGATGGATCTAGAGATACATAGTACTGAAATCAGAAGTTATAGTACTACTGTCTATAAAGCAAAAAACAATCTGCAGAGTATAGCCTGTAAAAACAAGCTGGACTAGACAGAAGAGTTTGATTGTGGGCCCATTTGTCATTGATAATGAGATGAGATGCTTTGTATTTCTGTGAGTTGCTTATGATTTGTCTAACTATTCAATTTACATGAAGATAGAGTTGGTGTCTACCGAAGGAAGTCAGGCTGTGAGACCACCATCTTTACAAAATCTCCACTGTTACCCATATAGAGGAATACGTGAATTAGGAGGAGAAGTCGGCTGCTCGGCCACTTAAGCCTGCTTCTGCTTGTCACAGAGTCATAGAGCTGTACAGCACAGAAAGAGACCCTTCAGTCTAACTTATCCATGCCAACCAGATATCCTGAAAGGTCTAGTCGTATTTGCCAGCATTTGGCCCATATCACTCTAAACCCTTTCTATTCATATACCCATCTAGATACCTTTTAAATGTTGTAATTGTACCAGTTTCCACCACTTCCTCTGGCAGCTCATTCCATACATGCACCACCCTCTGTATGAAAATGTTGTCCTTTAGGTCCCTTTTAAATCTTTACCCTCTCATCTTAAACCTATGCGCTCGAGTTTGGACTCCCCCACTCTGGGAAAAAGACCTTGTCTATTTACCCTATCCATGCTCCTCATGATTTTATAAACCTCTATAAGGTACCCCTCAACCTCCAATGCTTCAGTGAAAATAGCCCCAGCTTATTAAGCCTCTCCCTGTAGCTCAAACCCTCCAACCCTGCCAACATCCTTGTAAACTTTTTCTGAACCCTTTCAAGTTTCACAACATCCTTCCTATAGCAGGGAGACCAGATTTGCATGCAGTATTCCAAAAGTGGTCTAACCAATGTCTTATACAGCGACAACATGACCTTCCAACTCCTATACTCAATGCACTCACCAATAAAGGCAAGCATACCAAATGCCTTCTTCACTATCCTGTCTACATGCAACTTGACTTTCAAGGAACTATGAATCTGAAATTCAAGGTCTCTTTGTTCATCAACACTCCCCAGGACGTTCCCATTAAGTGTATATGTCCTGCCTGATTTTCTTTCCAAAATGCAGCACCTCACATTGATTTCTATGAAACTCCATCTGCCACTCCTCTGCCCACTGTTCCCATGTTAGTCAAGAATCTATCAATGTCTGTGTGAAAGATAATCAATGACTCTGCCTCCACGTCTCTCTGGTGAAAAGTATTCTAAAAACTCACACCCCTCTGACAGAAAAATAAATCCTACTCATCTCTATCATGGATTGAGGACCCCTTACTTTTAAACAGTGCCCCCTTGTTCTAGCCTCTCCCACAAGGGTAAACGTTATTGTCCCTTTCAATTTCTATCAGGATCATTTGTACTTCAGTTAGGTGACTTTTCACTCTTCTAAATGCCAATGAATATGGGCTCAGCCTATCTAACCTTTCCTCACAAAATAATCCTCCCATTTGGGTATTTGTTGAATGAACCTTCCCTGAATGGCTTCTGAAGCATTTATGTGTTTTCTTAGATAAGGAGATGTGTCCTCACCAATACTCAATACAACTATAGCAAAAGATAGTAAAAACTGAAAGAACTGCGGATGCTGTAAATCAGGAACAATAAAAAAGTTGCTGGAAAAGCTCAGCAGGTCTGGCAGCATCTGTGAAGGAAGAAATAGAGTTA
>NC_063344.1:11846044-11868207 GCF_021869965.1 Rhincodon typus | reverse complement strand
TAACTCTATTTCTTCCTTCACAGATGCTGCCAGACCTGCTGAGCTTTTCCAGCAACTTTGTTTTTGTATAGCAAAACATCACCATTTTTATCTGCCTTTCCTTTGGAAAAACAAGATTATTACATTTGACTTCTTGATCACTTGCTGTACCTACATACTAACATTTTTGTGATTTGTGAACTAGGACACCCAGATCCCTCTGCTTTTCAGAGTTCTGCAATCTCACAATTTAAGATATGCTGCTTTTCAATTTTCTCTGCCTACATGGACAAGTTCATATTTCCCCACATTATGCCAGCAAATTTTTTGTCCTCTTCCTTAACATTTCACAGCCTCTTTATGTATTCTTCATAATTTACTTTCTTATTTTGTGCCACTGGCTAATTTAGCAACCAAAGTTTAATAATAATCCCATCATCCATCTGCTTATACAGCTTGTAAACAGTTGAGGCCCTAACACTGATCTCTGTATTCATCACATTCTGCCAACCCAATCAAAATACATTAATTTATCTGAGATAGTAGGATTTTCTGAAGAAGGGTCTAGGCCCGAAATGTCAGTTTTCCTGCTCCTATGATGCTGCTTGGCCTGCTGTGTTCATCCAGCTCTACACCTTGTTATCTCACATTGATTTATCTGTTTATTTAGTGCTTAATTATTTGTTCGTGATATTTGGGCATCAGCATTGATTGCTCTTCCTTATTTAGCCTGGAGAAGGTGGTGGTGAGATGCCTTTGTGAACCTTTGCTGTTCTTGAGGTTTAGAGACTGTTGGGAAAGGGTTTTCAGGTGTGTGACCCAGCTACAGTGAAGGACTGTCAATATAATTCCAAGTCAGGAAGGTGTCTGACTTGAAGGAGTAAGTGCTGGTGGGCACACTACCGTTACTGTACATCGGCAGTAGAGGGTATACGTGTTGATGTGGTGCCAATCGAGCACACTGCTTTGTCTTGGCTGGTGTCAAGCTTTTCAATATTGTTAGAGCTACACCTGTCCAGGCAAGTCGGGAGTACTCCATGATATCCTGACTTGTGCCTTGTGGATGGAGGATAGCACTGGGAAACATGAACTTAGTGACATGCTACAAAATTTCTAGCCCCAACCTGCTCTTGTAGCCACAGTATTTGTATGGCTAGTCCAGTTTAGTTTCAGACAATGCTAATCTCCAGGATGTTGATAGTGGGAGATTCAGTGATGGAATTCCATTGAATATCAAGGGATGATTGTTAGATTCTCTTTGTTGGTGACGGTTACTGCCTGAAACATTTTACTTACCATTTATCAGTACAAGCCTGGAGGTTGTCCAAGACCTGCTGCATTTGGATGAGAATTCCTGTGAATGGTGCTATCATGGATTGCATGTGATAGGTAGATTGGAGAGGGTGAGGTAAATTAGGTTTTATCCTCTAGTTGGCCCCCTCAACACTTGTTGCAGACCCATTCTAGCAGCTATGTGCTAAAGGACTCAGCCAGCTCAGTCACAATTACTGCTACCAAACCATTCTTGATGATGGCCATTGATGTCCCCTACCCAGAATACATTTTGTGTCCTTTCCACTCTCAACGTCCTGAAAATGGTTTTCAACATGCAGGAGTATTAATTCATCATTCTGAAGGGAGAGTCTTGAACTGTGGGTCTCTGCAAGATGTTTCCTTGCCAGCATTTGGCCTGATGCCATGCGATTTCATGAGGTCCAGAATCAATATTAAGGACTCCCAGGGCAATTCCTTCCTGACTGTGTATAACTGTGTTCCCACCTCTAGTGGGTTTGTCCTGCTGCTGGGACAGGGCTTGCCCAGGGATGGTGACAGTGGTGTCTGTAATGATTCAATGGGTATGACTTGTCTATGGGACAGCTTTCCTGGTTTTGGTAGAGCCCAAGCTGTAGGTAAGGAGGACACTGTAGGGTCAACGGGGCTATGTTTGTCAAAATCATTTCGAGAGTCTAGGCTGATGGGAAGTTATCGGACGAGTGTCATTTCTTTGCTTTTTATTACCCAATCAATCCTCATGTGTTACCCTCACTTGAATAGCTGAAGATGATATGAAATGCAATGAATTATTTACTTTATAATTACCTGGAGTATTGCATACAGTTCTGGTCCCCTCACTTGAGAAGGGATTTAGTTGTATTGGAGGCAGTTCAAAGAAGATTCACAAGACATATTCCTTATTCCAGACATGGAATCATAAGTCACCTATAAGGGTGGAAGCAGGCCACTCAGCCCATAAATTTCACACCAACCCTCTGAAGAGCAGCCCACCCCATCCCTGTAACCCTGTGTTTCCCATGGCTTATACACCTGGCCTGCACATCCCTGGACACTATGGGCAATTTAGCATGGCCAATCCACCTAACCTGCACATCTTTGGAACGTGGGAGGAAACTGGAGCTCTCCCATGCAGACACAGGTAGAATATGCAAACTCCATACAGACAATCACCAAAGGCTAGAATTGAACCCAGATCCCTGGCACTATAAGGCAGCAGTGATAACCACTGAGCTACTGTGCCATGAGGGATTTGCCTTATAATATTAAGAGTTTAGACCTATAGAGAGCTAATACTTCTAATATCTAATTGAGCTATATTAGATGCTAAAGGGGATTGATAACCTAGACATAGGGAGGATATTTACTTATGTCGGGGGCAAATGAGAGCTCATAGTTTTAGGCTAAAGAATAGCAGGTTTAAAACAAAGACGAGGAGAAATTACTCCTCTTAAAGGAATCTGTGGAATTCATTACAACAGAGTGCAGTAGATGCTGGGGCATTGAGTAAGTTTGGGGAGGAGTTGGACATATTTTTAACTTGTAATGGTTAAAGAGTTATGGGGAGCAGGCAGGAAAGTGGAGTTGAGGCCAAGATGAGATCAACTGTGATTGTGTTAGATGGTAAAGCAGACCTGAGAGGCTGAACTGCCTATTCCTGCTCCTAGTTCTTACATTCTTACTTTCAAGCAATAAATAATCTAAATTTATTTTTAATTGTGACAAATATTTAAGATAAAGAGATCTGTTATTAATTGCTTAACATTTTTGGAAAATTTGCCACAATTTCAGGAAATTATCTGAATCGATAACCTATTTATTTTTTAGAGTCATTCTTCTTTAGAGTCATTCTACAGTCAATAACCTGAGATTCACATGAAATTGTCTCAACAAAATCAGACTAGATAAAAATCTTGGAATACTGGAAAATAACTCAGGATTTCTGACATGTGTTTTTACTGAAGTTGCTGAGTCTGCTGGGACAATTCGACCAGTTCATGGAATTTAGAAAAGAAATAAACCAAAAAAAGATGGATGACTTCCACATTATTTAATAAAAAAAACTAAAGCAAGACAGGATCATGTCTCAGAGAAGGGAAAAAAAAAATGTATTTCTAAAGCGGAAGTTATTTGAAATTTTGTGGAACTTAATCCCCTTTTAAAAGAGTAAGAGAGTATCCCACAACCATCACATTTGCCAACACTTTTCATCTAAGTACAAAAAAAAGCCTTGCCTTATTTTCTAAAGTGTTTGAGGGACTCTTGTGTCGCAGAAAGAACTAGAGATTAATGTGGAAAAAGAAAAGCAATTTACCACTTCGAGATTTTTGAAACAACAAGACTGAAAATACAACTCATTATTAAGGGACTGCTGCGCTGTCAAGACACTCGCTTTCAAATGAGATGTTGAATCTCTCCAATTGATATAAAAGATCCTATGGCATTACACTGATAAGGAGAAATTTTCTCTGGTGCCATGATCGATATTCATTTGTCAACCAACCACGCTACAAAAATAAATGTAATGTTTATCTGTCATCTGTTTATCCGACTGTAATGTTTATCCTTTTAATTTTGTTTCTTATTTTCTAACTTATACTATGATTCATTGTAAGGTTATGTAACTTCTTTTCTCTATTTCTCTATTTGTATCTTTGATTTGTAACTAGGTACTTTGTACTTGAGATGGCCCAATGAGGAGCGATATTGTAAACTTTTCATTGTACGCCTGTGCTTGAGTACATGTGACAATAAATCTAATTCTAATTCTAATTATAAACAGACTATCTGGTCTTTATTACATATCTGTTTATGGAATCTTTCTATGTCATAATTGGGTGCCACAATTTCAACATTGCAACTGTGACTACACATCAAAAGTTCTTAGTTCCTTGTCTGGTGTTTTGAGAGGTTTTGAGTCTATGAAAATCAATACATAAATGCAAGCCCATCTATTCAAAGTATTTCAGTTTATCTAAACCAAGGATCCCCACAGGGGTGATATCTAACACTTTTTGTAGTATGATGGGATCATATATACTACAGTAATTAGTGGGCTATGTTGCCAGTAATGTTGGATTACATGGAATTGTGATCACAATGTGTATGGCTCCCAAAGGTGCCTTCCCTTGTAAAGAGAGCTATATTTAATTAAGCCCATTAGTGTTCACTGATGTGGGTGCGAACATGATCTAATGACAATTTGATGCCAAGCCTCACTATTGGATATTACATATGACACCAAATGCCTAGTCAAAATTGATATAAAAAGTACCTAAGTTGAAGACAGAGGCACAGAAATGAAAGGAAAAAAAATCCATAGCCTTGGTTCTTTGCAACTGAGGGTATGATTTCCAGTGGTGGAGTGGTGAAAACATAAAAGTTAGAAGCAGGAGTAGGCCATAGAGCCTTTTGAACCTGCTCCATCATTCAATATGGTCATGCCTGATCCTCTACCACAATGCCATTTTCCTACTTTCTAACAATACCCCCGATGTCCTTAAAATCTAAAAAAAATCCATCTCTTCCTTGAACATATTCAGAGATTTGACCCTACAGCCTTCTGTGATAAAGATTTCCACAAGTTCTTTACTCTTTGACTGAATTATTTCCACATCTCAGCTCTAAATGGCCTATACTATATTCTGAAATTGTGCCTCCTGGTTCTAGATTTCCCACCTTGGGAAACCATCTTCACTGCATCTAATCTGTCCAGCCCTATTAGAATTTTAAAGATTTCAATCCTTTCATCCTTCTAGTGAATTCAAGCCCCATTGAACCAACTTCTCCTCATGGGACAGTCCTGCAATCCTTGGTATCAGCCTGGATAACCTCCGGTGCATTCCTTTATGACAAGTACACCCTTTCTTGTGTAGGGAGGCCCAAACTGCTTGCAATACTCCAGGTGCGGTTTCACCGCGGCACCACTTATTGCAGTATAATCCTCTTGCAATGAAAGCCAATATGTCGTTTGCCTTACTACTTCCTTGCTGCACTTGCTAACTACTTTAATTTGCTGGTGTACAAGGACACCCAGATCCTTCTGTGTATCCACACTTCCCAATATATCCCCACTTAAATAATACCCTGTCTTTCTGTTTTCCACACTTATGTATGTAATTTACAATTAGCCACATTTTACTGCATCTGCCATATGTTTGCCCTCTCACTCAACTTGTCTAAATCACCTTGAAGCCTCCTTGCATCTTCCCCAGCTCTCAGTCCCACCTAAATTTGTGTTGTCAGTAAACATGGAAATGTTGTATCAGGAGTGAGCAGCATGGTAAACTGGAGGAGCGTAGACATTTCAGAAGTTTGTGAGACTGAAGGAAGTGACAGCAGGAGGAAGACGAAAAGTAGAAAGTAGAAAAGGTCAAGGAGAAATTTGCAAAAAGGCTAAGAATTTTAAAGTCGAGACATTAACAATTTGGGAGCTAAAGCTAGATCAGTGAGCACAGGCTTAATGAGTGATCAGAATTGGGAAGAGTTAGCTAAGGTCCTTATAGTGTGGAATTCCAGAATTCTTGAATATAATCGTGATAAAGAGGTCACAAGTAAGAGGTCATTGTAAGATAATCTTTAAACATTGTTGCTCAGAAAAAGTTACAAAGAATGCTGTTGAAATATTACTTTGGTGTTGAATCTCTATTTTCTTTTTCTGCATAATTCACACTATATATGCATACATTACATGCTTAGAAATGATTGTTGAATCAAAACATAAACCTGTAACCATCAATAAGCCAACAAAGTTGTCCAGGGTTTTGACAAAAACAAGCCCTCACTTCAGTTTCTAAAATATTTGAATGTTTATTTCCAGATATTTAAGAATAAAAAACAGATATGTTATGGTTGTCAAACTTAAATAAAGAACTGCAGATGCTGGAAACCTGAAAGAAAAACAGTTTCTGAAGAAGGTCACTGGACTCGAAACGTTAACTTTGTTTTCTCTCCAAACATGCTGCCAGACCTGCTGAGTTTCTCCAGCAATTTCTGTTTTTGTTGCTAGCTCTGCTTTTCTCTCTCCACAGGTACTCCTAGACCAACTAGGCTTTTCCAACATTTTCTGTTTTTCATTCACATTTCTAGTATCCACAGCATTTTGTTTTTGTTGAAATTATGACGACCTTGTCTCAAAACATAACGAGAGCACTGAGCTCTGTTGTGGTTTCTATTCACAGCAATTACACAGAGGACTGAGACGGTGCAAAAACATTTACAAGGATGATACCAGAACTGAGAGATTTTTGAAGTCTGGAACATTTGAAAGTATTTCTCTAGGCAAAAGGGAGTGGAGGGATGAAGCAATTCTGAAGCTGTTTGAAAGTGGAGAATTTGTTAAGATATTTCCAGTTGCTGAGTAGTCTAATAATTGGTGTTGTAAACAAATGATAGGCACTATTAAATTCAAGAATGACTTTGAGAGAAGTATCATTATCCAGAGAATGGTTAGAATGTAGAATTAGATATGATAAGGAGTAGCTGAGGTGAATAACACAGACTTTATTTAAAAGGAAACTATGTTAGGAAGAAAGTAATAAGAGATTAGAAAATTGAGTGAGAGCAAGTTCAGATGGAGCACTTATGCCAACATGTATAACTTGGGCCAGAGAAGCTTTTTCTAAGCCGTATAACATAGTGTGATCTTATATTCTTTATATTTAATGCAGTACAAGGGAAATGTCACAAAAGCAATTTACCATCCATATTTAATTTCACCAATATCATTATCTCTTGATACATCACTCAATGTTTTATTAACATATCCTCAAATCATCAAGATAAATATTACACTCCCCCACAGATGGATTTAAAGATGACAGGGGCTGTACCTGCTCATCAAAGGAACAACAATAAGAGGGCATAGATTTAAAGTGATGTGCAAAAGAAGCAAGGTTGATGTCAGACTCTTTTTCACTCAGAGTATTTAGTGTATGGAACATATTGCCTGGATGTCTGGTGGAGGCAGGTTCAAGTATGCATTCAGGGGTATTGGATGATTATTTGGATAGATACAGTGTGCAATGGTATGGATAAAAGGCAGGAGATTAGTAATAGGTAACGTTGCTCCATTGAAGAACTGTGCAAACATGATGGGCTGAAAGGCTGCATTTTGCACCATTGCAACTCTGCAATTCTGTGATTAGGGTCTTAGAGTCACAGAGATCTACAACACAGAAAAAGGCTTTTGAGCCCATCATTTCCATACCAGTCAAAACTATTCTATTCTAATCGCATTTTCCAGAACTTGGCTCATAACCTTGTATAGCTTGGCACCTCAAGTGCACATCTAAATACTTCTTAAATGTTTTAAAGGTTCCCACTGCTACCACCTTTACAATAGTCTTAAAGGAGGTGACTAATGAGCTAGTAGGTGTGTGGTAGTAATTTTCCAAAATTCCCTCAATTCAGGAAATGTTCCATCAAACTAGCGATATAGTCCCTCTATTACAGAAAGGAAGAAGTCAGAAAGCAGGAAACTACAGGACAGTCAGTTTGATGTCTGTCATAGAGAAGATGTTTCAATCAGGCATTAAAATGATGTATCTACACACTTAGAAACACACAAGGTATTTGGAAAAAGTTGGCACCGTTTCATCAAAGAGAAATAATGCTTAACCAATTTAGTGATTTTTGAAGGAGTAACATGTGCTGTGGATAAAGGGGAACCTATAGATGTACTATATTTCCATAAGGCATTTGACAAGGTATTACAGCAAACATTAATGTGGAAAATAAAAGTACATAGATTGGGAGTAACATATTATCATCAATAGAAGATTGACTGGCTGGCAGATAAGAGAGAATATGCATAAAAAACCTTTGTTTGATTAGCAGGATGTGATGAGTAGAGTCCCACAAGAGTCTGTACTGAGGCCCCACAGTTTTACAATTTACTTCAATGGCATTGGTAAGGGGAGTTAAGGCACGGTAGCTAAATGCAGAGATGACACCAAGGTCATTTGGAAAGTACGTTGCAAAGAAGACAAAAGGATATTGCAGAGAGATATTGATAGATTGAGTGAGTAGATAAGAATTTGACAGATGGAATACAATGTGGGAAAAAGTGAAATGGTTCATCATGGCAGGAATAATGAAAAACAGTGTATTACTTGAATTAAGAATGACTGTGGAAATCTGAGATGTAGAGGGGTTAAGTGTTTTGCTGCACGAGTCACAAAAAGATAGTTTGCAGATACAGCAAATAACCAAGAAAGCTAGTGGAGTGCTATCCTTTACTATAAGAGGAACTAAACATTAAATTAAGATATGATTCTCCGGTTTACACAGAGTTGTAGTGAGACCACATCTCAAATGATATATACTATTTTGGTCTCTCTATTTAGGGAAGGATGCAAATACATCAGATCTAGGTTAGAGGAGATTTACTAGATTGATATGTGGAACAAGTAGGTTGCCTTATGAGGACAAATTGGACAGCTGGGCTTGTTTTCACGAGAGTTTCGTCGAATGAGGGGTGACTTGATCGAAATGTTTAAGATCCTGAATGGTCTTGTCAAGATGGACTTTGAAAAGATGTTTCCTCACGTGGGGTTTTGAAAGAGTAAATAGACAGAAACAGAAGGATTGGTAACATTACGATTGAAGATAATGGCAGGGAGAACAAGGATTATTCTTTTGGTTTTGTTTCTTATCTGAGAAAGGATGTTCTAGCTATTGAGGAAGTGCAAGGAAGGTTCACCAGACTGATTGCTGGGATAGCAAGACTGACGTATGGGATGAGGTGGAATCAGTTAGGGTTATACTCACTGGAGTTCAGAAGGATGAGGCGAGATCTCATAGAAACCTATGCAATTCTAACAGGATGAGGCAAGGACGATACAGGAAGGATGCTCCCGATGACAGGGGTCACAGTCTAAGGATATGGGATAGGAATGTTTAGGACTGAGATGAGGAGATTTTTTTTCACCCAGAGACTGAGCCTGTGGAATTCTCTGCCATGGGGAATTGTTGAGGCCAAAACATTGAATACTTTCAAGAAAAGTTTAGATATAATTCCTAGGACTAAAGGGATCTGAGGAAAATGAGAGCAAGCAAGAAAAGATCCTGAGTTGGATGATTAGCCATAATCATATCGAATGGAAGGGTAGGCTCAAAGGGCTGAATGGCCTACTCCTGTTCCTATATTCCATGTTTCTATGTTTTACTTGGTGGGTAATGCCCTCGAATGAGCACCCTAAAAGATGCTAAAAGCAGATTCATGGCTAGCTTTTCAAAATTGGATAAATATTTGGAAAAGAAACATATGCAGCACTATAAGCATAAAATGGAGGAGTGGGAATAATTAGATATTTCAGCAATTTTGGCTGAAAAAAAGGTAGAAATTGGAGTATGAGAGAAAGCTAGCAAGAAATATAAAAATAGTTAGTAAAAGCTTCTGCAAGTGTATAAAAAGAAAAGGGCAGCTAATCTGAGCATTAGTCCTTTAGAGGGTAAAAGTGGGGAATTAATAATGACAAATGAGCAAAATGGCAGAGACTTTGCACAAATATATTCTATCTGTCTTCACAGTATTATTATGGCAGCCTTCATCTCTTAAGACAATGGTTTGCGCCATGGTGGGTTGAGTCTTTGTTAAGCATCACTGATGTGGCTCAGGAGGCAAATTCTGTCACAACAGTCTGTGCTGCATTTTTTGTGGAGGAAGACAGTAGCTGAGGAGATGCAATTTCTACTGTCTTCACAGTGAAAACTGCAGAAATCATTCCAAGAATAGTAGAAAAGTAAGGAGCAAAAGGTGGGGCAGGAGTTTAAAACAATAATAATCACTGGAGAAAAAGAACTAGGAAAACTAATGGGTTAAGTGGGGCTTGAAACTTTAGATGCTGAGAGGGTGATTTTCCTCATTCATGAGTCTACAACTAGGAAGTACAGTTTAAAAATAAGAAATCTCACATTTCAGTGGAGTTGAAGAGGAATTGGTTATGTTAGACAGAGTTTTGATTGCCAGGGATGCACTCAGAAAATATGAGACACGGACACAAGCAGATCAGCCAAGGAAAAAGAACAAAGAACTGCGGATGTTAGAAATCTGAAACAAAATCAGAGATTACTGGAGAAATTCAACAAGTTCAGCAGCATCTGTGGAGAGAAAGCAGAGTTAATGTTTTGAGTCCAATGACCCTTCTTCAGAATCGAACATCAGTCATGATCTTATTGACTGGCAAGGTAGGCTCAATGGACTGGCAGCTCACTCCAGCTCTTATTTCGTATAATTTTATGGACTCAAATCCTATATTGCTAGGACAAGCTAGATTTGATTAAGTAATTGTAGTGATTGGAATAAGGTCAGCCAGGTAACATGAGTTCCCTAATTGGCCCAAGTTAACAGGCCAAACAGGGAGGCCTGACTGACAGATATAAACAGGAGTGTCAGGGGTTCTGCTCACTCGAGGAGATGGTTCTGTGCTTTTGGGTCAGCGTCATGTAGTATGCATGTATAAATAAAGGGTAATGCGTTGACAGGATATTTTTGTGGAGTTTTTTCAAAAGTGGGGTTATTGGAAGTGAGCAACACAGCTGGATAGAACATTCTTCACCTGCATTGTCTCCACACTGTGACCAAAGTACATGATTTAGGCTGACATGTCAACACTCACAGAGGAAAACTGATGTAAATACGGAAATCCTTCTGGTTTAGATACTGAACAACATCTTCAAATGTGGCAATAGCTTTAGAGGACAAAATTAAATTTAAATTGTGAGGGAAATTTGTAGCTTATAAGATTATACTATTGAGTTTTTAGCAATTCATTCTAGAAGCCTCTTGTGCCTACATTTTTTGAAGCAGATTCTAAAGCCTGGCACCGTATCAAAGAGGTTGCAGTGTACAGCAAGGATGAAAAGCCTTTCTGCTCACGATAAGTCCAATTTTTGGCCTGAAGGTGAACAAGCAAAAGCAATGGAGAGAACTCTGTGAGCTTTTTGTGGAGCTGAGTAGACTTCTCATTCAGCTGTTCCGACACTTGGGAAAAATGCTACTAAGGCAAAGCAAAAGCATAATAATAATAGTGGGAAAGCATATGCGGCTAATATTTTTAGAACTCTAAAATGAAATGTTCTGAAGTCAAAATGCAAGCAAGTAAATGTTATTTGAGATTTACTTGTCTATTTTCCACATCTGGAGGAACAGGAGCTGGGGAGCTTTGCTAATATGGATTCCAATGCTGTCAATGTTCCTTCTAGGAGTGAGCACTTTTATGACCGTCATCGGAGAATTGTCCTCAATGTCTGGCCCATTACTACATCTCTGTATGATACTCATCCTTCTTCATGGCCAGGAACTTCACCGGTGAAGAAATATAGGCTCAGATTTTCTGGTGGTTATTCGAATGTAGATGGCCCCTGCAGAATCCTAATCAGAGCAGAGTCTGAAGAAATTGTCCAAGAAATTGAAGATTCCACTGGGCAATTCCTTTACAATTGGAACTTTCTGAATGACTCTAACTGAATTGGAGAACTTAGAGGGTTCCAATGAAATTAAGTAAACATACTCAGGAAACCTCCTCTCTTCCCCTGCACACCTCTTTCCCCACTCTGAACCCGATTAGCCTCCACCTTCCCAAGACCTTTGCCCCCCATTCTCCTCAGTCCGGATCCAATTTGCATCCACTTCCCCCAAGACGTAGGCATCCCCTTCCCGCTGTCCTGGCCCAATCTGCCTCCATGTCCACTACAAGAACTCTCACCTCCCTCCCTCATCCTCCTAGCCCTACCTTTCAACCCACTCCTGGACTCGATTTCTCCCACCAGCCCTGACTACTCTAAATATTGTATCACTTACTTGGACACAATGACACTTTGCAACCTGGCATCCTGTCCCTGGCACTCTACACTCTAGCCAGCTTGCACCCTACCTATCTGGCATCCAAGATCCACCCCTACCCTCCTGGCACACTAACCTCACAGATACCTTACGTTCTTACCATCAGACAGTAGCTGACTGTGATTCTAGACCTTTACACTTCAGAAAAACTAAAAGAATTGCGGATACTGTAAATCAGGATCAGAAGCAGATGTTGCTGGAAAAGCGCAGCAGGTCTAGCAACATCTGCGAAGAAAAATCAGAGTTAATGTTTTGGGTCCAGTGACCCTTCCTCAAAATGTTAACTCTGATTTTTCTTCACAGATGCTGCCAGAGCTGCTGAGCTTTTCCAGCAGCTTCTGTTTTTGTTCTTTATACTTCAGAGAATGCCAGCTGACTGCTGTAAAAACAGAGCATGGCTTGTCCTCACCTGACAATGCACAACATATCAAGCATCAGAATGTAAGGATGGTGCCACATTTCTGAAGGAGCGTTGATCAGAATCTCCTCACAGGAACATATTTCGTAAAAAAGAATGACAACCTTTGTGAGATTGCTACTCCTCAGAAAATCCAGCCTACAATCCCTGAATCTTCAGATATTGCAATAATTTATTCGGGGAGGGGGGATGTTTGTTACTGAAGGTCCCCTTTGTGAGTAGACAATAGAAGAATAGAGTCATAGTGTCATAGAGTTGTACAGCACAGAAACAGACCCTTCAGTCCAACTCATCCATGCTGACCAGATATCCTAAATTAATCTGGTCCCATTTGCCAGCATTTGACACATATCCCTCTAAACCCTTCCAATTTATATCTCCATCCAGATGCCTTTTACATGTTGTGATTGTACCAGCCTCCACCACTTCCTCTGACAGCTCATTCCACACACGCACCAACATCTGCGTGAAATATTGCCCCTTAGGTCCCTTTTAAACCTTTCCCCTCTCACTGTCAAACCTATGCCCTCTTGTTTTAGACTCCCCCACCCTTGGGAAAAGACTATTCACCCTGTCCATGCCCCTCATTATTTTATAAACCTCTATAAAGTCACCCCTCAGCCTCCGACACTCCAGGGAAAATAACCCCAACCTATTCAGCCTCTCCCTACATGCAGCTCAAACCCTCCAACCGCGGCAAGGTCCTTGCAAATCTTTTCTGATTTTTAAAAATTATTACAGCTCGCTGTGCTTAATATTTTGCATCTTCCGTAAGCTTCCTTTTCTCACTTTTGAAGCACAAACAAAAAGGCCTAAATCATGGATATTGTGTGGAGAGAAGTTACAATCATGGCAAAACATTAGCAACCTTACATACTGACAAACGAATAAGAAACAGGAGTAGGCCATTCAGCCCCTTTGGCTTGCTCTGCCATTCCACAAGCTCATGGTTGATCTGGCTGTGGTTTCAACTCCACTCTCTTGCTGAACCTAGATACTCTTTTATTCTTTTAGAAACAACATTTGATTCTGTTCTTCCAGCATTTTTCCAACCTATTTATTGAGTGAGAAATAAGCTTCTGTCTGCCCCTCAGAGCAATTTGAAGAAGTCCTTTGAAATTCTGATGCCTTTTCTAGGGGATAGAAATATGATATTCCAAGACAATAGAATCACAAAACGCAGGTTATTCAACCCACCATGTACTTGTCAGGTCTGTGAAAGTGTTATCAGAATACTCCAAGCCTTCTGCTTGTCCTCTACAGCTCTAGAATATTTTCCTCCTTTAACTACAGTGAGCATTTCAGCTTGTAATATAAACAGCTCAACAGTGCTTTAATCTGCGATTCGCTATCTCTCTGATTTCTAAAGTACTGCACCTCAGACATTGGAGAACGCATTATAATTTTTTTTAAAAATTAAACACTTCTTCAGAAGGGGTGAAGAAGTGGAAAGCTTCAAAACCTTGATGGTACTAAAACAAAAAAGTGTTTAATGCACTACGTATTTTCTCCATTTTTCATTCTTAGCTGGTGGGTTCTGAAAGCTGCAGTGCAAAGAATTCAAATCAGGTCACACTTACAGAAGCAGTTCACAAGCCAAAGTATTCCCCAAGCTGCTTCAAGTATTGTTTAGACTGGACAAGAGAGACAGATACATTGTACAATGCAGTCAAAGTCAGAAATGTAAGGGGAAGATGAATAAAAGGAGCCCCTTCAACCCATGGAGCTGCTGCTTTGTCATTTTGTTCACTTTGCGAGCTCCATTGCAGATAACCCTTGCAAGGCTGAAATGAACCATTTGGCCCAACTGGCCCATGTTGTGTTTATGCTCCATATGAGCCTTCTACCAACCACATATATCTAACTCCACCACTATATCAACACTGAAACCCCAGCGCTTTAAGTTAAAACTTTTAGGCATCATTGTACTTACAAACAGGATAGGAGGGGTCATGAATCTTAAGATATCGTACAGATAGTGATCTAATTGAATTGACAGAATAGAATAGATGGGCTGAAAGATCAATTCTTGCTCCAATACTCTTGAGTAGTTACTCGACTGATAAAACAAGCAAGTGGTATTCCACAGGGATCAGTACTATGGAAAGTTTATGATATACTTAATCATTTGGGGACTTTGATTTTAAAGTAGAGGTAAATGGTTTTTTTTTCAATGTTGTGAAGGTAATCTTTTCCAAGCTTCAGAATCTCACCTTTGATCACCGGGTCAAAATGAGCTTTCCAAGGAATCATATGATTTTAAGCTAAATGCCCAAACAAACCACCTGTTGTAAGTGCTGCGGAAGTATTTATTATTAGCTCAGTTGGTCTGTGATGCAAAATGGCATCAACAGGTTCAACTCCCCCAATGGCTGAGACTGCTATGAATGCCCCACCTTTAATCTCGCCCCTCACTTGCAGTGCGGTAACCCTCAGGTAAAACCCCCCACTGTCGTCTCTCTGAGATGAGAGAGGGGGATAATGGCAGATTTACCTTTTATTTATATATGAGCACCACCAGATCTCTGCAAGGAAAATGTGGTATCTTTATTCTTCTCATCAAATGGTACTATCTTACACTTAATGTTGCAATTCACGAGAAAATTACATGCATATAGTGCAAGTTTATTAATGGCTTACAATATTTTATGTGTATCCACTAACTCCAATTTGACGTAATTTGTAAAGTTCAAAATTATGTTTTGAATATCGGTGATCTTCTGAAATAGGTCAACAACAGTGGTTCTGGGACTATTATGATCTAAGTTCATTACGATAGTGGACAAGTCAAATTCTAGAGTGAAACCTGGAATAGCATGACTGATGTATGATGAGAGACTGGATTGTTTAGCGTTCTAAGGGTCACCAGTCCTGAAATATTAACTCTGATTTCTCTTCACAAATGCTGCCAAATCTGCTGAGATTTTCCAGCAACTTCTGCTTTTGTTTCTGGATTAACGGGTGTTTAGAGGAAGGAGGGAGGAATTCATAACTTAGAAAATTCTAGCAAGAATAGACATGGTAAAAGCAGGAAGGATGTTCCTAATGAGTGGGTATTTAGGAGCCAAGGGTCTTAATTTGAGGGGATGGGGTAGGCCATTTAGGACTGAGGTGAGGAGAAATTTCCTTGTCCAGAGAGTTGTGAGCCTATGGAATTCTCTGCCACAGAAAGTTATTGCTTTGAACTCTGAATGTTTTAATAAAGGAAACAAATATAACTCTTAAATGGATCAAGGGGCATGAGGAGAAACAGAGTACTGTGTTGGATGGTCAGCCATGAGTATATTAAACAGTGGGGCAGGCTCAAAGTGCCATGTTGCCTTCTCCTGCTCTTATGTTCTCTTTTCTACGTTTCTCTTCTATGTTCTAAATGAGGAAGCTCCTTACCCTGAGATAGTCCCCATGTGTTCTAGATTCTCCAGCCAGGACTTGGATGGTGTACAGGTGACATGTCAAGAAGCTAAACCATTGTCACTTGATCTACCTTCAGAAGATCCTGATGACTAGACAGCTGGGCAAACTACCAAACACTGGGGTGCTCACCAGAGCTGATATGCTAAGTATCCATATCATATCGAGACAAAATGAGAGCTAAGTGAGCCAGAGTGCCTGACCCTTGCACTTATTTGGTGCAGTCTCACAGCAATCAAAGCAAGTTCTACAATTACACTCCAAAGGCTTCACTCAGGAGTTTTACTACTGATTTTGAGTTCGGCAAGAAGATTACCCAGGATCACTGCAACCAAATATAAAAGATGCAACTTCCTTTGAAAATGAACACACACCAGATGCAAAAAGAAGCAAGACCTGATTTGATTTATTATTGCCACATGTAGCTAGGTACAGTGAAAAGTTTTGTCTTGCATGCAGTATAGGCAGATCACAACATACAAAGATCATAGGGTGATTGAACAAGCGAGGCATATAAAGTTACGGCTGTAAAAAAGGTGCACAAAACACAAGATCAACATACGATTTGAAATTTGAGAGGTCCGTTCAGAAGTCTAATAACAGCGGGGAAGAAGCTGTTCTTGAATCTGTTAGTACATGTGTTTAAGCTTTTATATCTTCTGCCTGATGGAAGAGGTTGGAAGAGATTATAACCAGGTGGCAGGGGTCTTTGATGCTGTTGGCTGTCTTTCCGAGGCAGCAGGAATTGTAGGTGGTGTCAGTGGATGGAAAGCTGGTTTGCATAATGGACTGGGCTGTGTCCACAACTCTCTGTAGTTTCTTATGGTGATATCCTGAGTCAACAACTCATCCAAAACTCAACGGTCTGCAGTATCCGAGACAACAAGGTGCAGAGCTGGATGAACACAGCAGGCCAAGCAGCATCATAGGAGCAGAAAGGCTGACATTTCGGGCCTAGACCCTTCACTGCAGTATCCTGTCCTATTTGCAACAGAACTTTCTGGATGCAGATTAAGTACACATACCCTGTCAAACGTCATCAGAAATATGCACATTTTGAGATTAATGTCTCATCTTGTAGCAGTGAAATCTCAATTAACTCAATTCCTTATCATAGGAAAACTCTTTCATTCCAGTAATCCAATTAGTGAAACTTTGTTGCACTCCATCCAATGAAAATATATTCCTCTTTAGCTGCGGGGATCAAGACCAAATTCTCCAAGAATGATCTCACCAAGATGGTACGTAACTTGGACAAATCAAAACAGAAATTGTTGGAGACAGTTAGCAGGTCTGACACCATAACGGGGAGAGAGAAACAGAGCTCACGGTTCAAATCCTGTGACCCTTCTTCAGAATGAGAATCAGCTAGGAAAACGTGGTCAGGGTTAGGGGGAGAGGAAAGACAGTGCATTGGAGAGGGAGCCCAGAAAGAGAGAGAAAATGAATAGACAGACGAAAAGATTGAAGGTTGTAGACCAGGGAAGAACAAAAGTGACTGTCTACAGGTGTGAGGCTGGAAAAGCACAGCTGGTCAGATAGCATCAGAGGAGCAGGAAATTCAATATTTTGGGCCGAAACCGCTTATCAGGACTGGGGTGGGGAAGGTGGGTCCAGAAATAAATAGAGGGAGGGGGGGTGGCCAGGCACGATGGTAGGGTAGGAGAGATGGTGATAGGTGGTGAAGAACTTCAGGGCATAGGAGAAAACCAGGGGGTGTTGCAGTGGGAGAGAGATTCGCTGAGATCTCTTCAGAGGGAGGAGGAAAACTTCTTCAAAGTGGGCATTCTTAGTAGAGACTTTGCAGTGTTGGTTTTCAATGACTTGGAGACAATAAGGACTGCAGATGATAGAAGCCAGTTCTTCACCAACTATCACCATCTCTCCTACCCTTCTCCCTGCCATTCACCCTCCCTCTATTTATTTCTGGGCTCCCCTTCCCCTCCCCAGTCCTGATGAAGGGGTTTGACCTGAAACATTGACTTTCCTGCTCTTCTGATGCTGTCTGACCTGCTGTGCTTTTCCACCCTCACACCTACAGACTCTGACTTTCAGCATCTGCAATCTTTATTGTCTCCAAAAGCAGAAGTAATATAGGTGATAATGGGAGTTATGAGTAGTTGAACATGGGCTGGCTGAATGGAAAGCAACTCATCTTGTGTCAAGGACCTAGGGTTGTGGGAGTAAATAATAGACAAGGAATGGGGTGCTCATGCTCTGTCATTGTTAAACTCAATGTTGAGTCCTGAAGGCTGTAAGGTACCTGCGTGGAAGATGAGGTATTGTTCCTCCAACTTGCCTTGAGCTTCACTGGAGCACTACAGCAGGCCTGAGGCAGAAATGTTAACCAGGGAACATGGTGGTACCTGGAAGCTCAGGGTCATTTTCATGGACAGACTGGAGGTGTTCCACAAAACGGTCATCCAGTCTATGTTTTATCTCCTCAACGTAGAGGAGAACACATTGCGAGCAGTGAATACAGTTGTCTAGAATGAATGAAGTGCAGGTAGATCACTGCTTCATCTGGAAGGTGTGTCTGCGGGCCTTGGATGATGACGATTGATTGATTGATTTGATTTGATTTATTGTCACGTGTACCCAAGTACTGTGAAAAGCTTTGTTTGCGAGCATTACAGGCAGATCACAGAAAGCAAGCTCATAGAGATCATAGGGTGAAAAAGATTTGGACTGAGTGAGGCATACAGGTTACACCACCCAGGGCATACGCAAGGCAAGAACCACATTAACAAGATGAGCATCATTTAAAGTTAGAGAGTCTATTCGGCAGTCTAATAACTGTAGGGAAGAAGCTGTTCTTGAACATGCTGGTGCGGGTGTTCAAGCTTCTGTATCTTCTACGTAATAGAAGAGATTGTAGGATTTCAGTACTGGGGTGGGAAGGGTCTTTGATGATGTTGGCCACCTTTCCACGGCAACAAGAGGTGTAAATGGAGTCCATGGATGGGAGGTTGGCTTTGCCATGGTCTGGGATCTGCACACAACCTTCTGTAGTTTCTTACAGTCCTGGGCAGAGAAGTTGCCGTACCAAGCTGTAATGCACCTGGTCAATATGCTTTCTGTGGTGCATCTGTAGAAGTTGGTGAGGGACCTTATGGACATGCCCAATTTTCTGAACCACCTGAGGAAGAAGAGGCGTTGTTGTGCCTTCTTGACCATCACATCTATGTGGGAAGTCCAGGACAGGTTGTCGGTTATCATCACTCCTAGGAACTTGACGCTCTCAACCCTATCAATCTCCGTTCTGTCAATGTAGATGGGGGCGTATTCTTCTCCTTTCTTCCCGAAGTCAATGATCAATTCTTTAGTTTTGCCGACATTGAAAGAGAAGATGCTATCATTGCATTACGTCACCAAGGCCGCTCTCTCCTTTCTGTATTCTGACAGGAGGTAAACGGGCTGCATGGGTGTTAGTTAGCTCAGTTCGCTGGATGGTTGATGAGTGGTGAATGGTGATGTCAACAACATGGTTTGAATTCCCATACCAGCTGAGCTCACCCTGAAGTTTCTGCCTTCTCAAACTTGCCCCTTGCCTGAGGCATGATGACCCTCAGATTAAAATCACCACCAGTTGTCTCTTATTAATGAGGGAGTGGGCCGAAGGGGATTTTGCACTGTATAATATAGCAAGACTTCATTATCCTTGCACTCCAATTCATTTGCAATAAAGACCAGTATACCATTTGCCTTCCCATACTTAATATGTATTTTCAATATCCTTGACCAAAGGACTGTTTACCAAATAAAAATCAAAAGAACTGCAGATGCTGCAAATCAGGAACAAAAACAGAAGTTGATGGAAAAGCCCAGCAGGTCTGGCAGCATTTGTGAAGAAAAAATCAGAGTTAACGTTTCAGGTCCAGTGACCCTTCCTTAATTCTGAGGAAGGGTTATTGGGCCCGAAACATTAACTCTGGTTTTTTCTTTGCAGATGCTGTCAGATCTGCTGAGCTTTTCCAGCAACTTCTTTTTCGTTCCTGACTTTATTCTAGTTATTGGACATGTAGTCCATATTTGTGAACTATTATCAATGGAAGTAAGCCCCTTGTCTCTGAATGACAGGTGCTATCTGCTGTTAAACAACTTTTAAACTGTTTCTTGCTTACATTGGGTTGCCAAAGATTTATGCCTGTGAACAAGCTCCTGATGTACATATTTATTACCCAGCTTCCTTATTCCTGCAGCAGAGTTAAGGACCTACTTAGCATGCTCCTACAATTCTGTTGCTGACCTGTTTCTGCTGTCCACCTTTGATTACCTACTTGGTGCTTGTTCCAATACCATCCATCTCCTGTTCTGCTCCAAACTCTTGAGGATATGAGAAGCTGAGCATTTTTCTGTTGTTTTCCCATGGGTCGAATCAGAAACAACAACTGCAAGATCTTACAAAAACAACTGAAGAGAGTGAATGAAAATCTTTTAATCGTGATCTGTGATGTTTATAAAGCATGATTTAAAGGTCACCCTCCAACATGTAAGAAGACAGGCATTTTAACAATTTTGCTTCAACCTCATTCAAAACAAATCAGAACTGCATTATTAACAAATTGTAAAAGCTCCAGATTTTTTGAATTCAGTTGTTTTAATTCCAGGCAACTGTGTTTTTACTCTTTTCTTTAAAATTCAATATTACTTTAGTTGGCTTGTATATGTTCTCATGTAGTTAAGTGCTCCATTTCTGTAAACTTTGCCTTCCTTTCCTTGTGATTAGAGAGAAACTGAAGAGATGAACTGGACATGTTATGGTACTGAAGTCTTTATTTTTAATGTTGTCCTTGTGCTTATGCCATCTTCACAACATAATTTCCTACCTACTTTGCAGGTAGTGGTGCTCCCACAATTCTGCAGCCTCTGCCCTTCTGGATGGTAGTGATCATGTGTTTGGAAGGTGCTATCTAAGGAGCCTTGATGAATTTTTACAGTGCATCTTGTCGATAAGATCTGCTGCTGCCACCAGGCATCAGCATGGAGGGACTAAACGTGGATGTTTACTCAACTTACCATAAACTCGACAGTGTAAACATTTTTCTATTAGCACCAAAGGTGTTGCAATCAGCTGCTCTCTGACAAAATGATAGGTATGAATTGATGTTTTGATGGCCTCTATGAGCTTCTTTTTGGGAAGAAAATCATTCACTGAAATAGGCAACATCAGCATCTATTTTGAAATCCATACTCCAAAAATGATATTAATATATATAAATTATGCTCCTAGTATCACAATAGTGTAGATGCATCCAATCATAGAATCCCTACAGCATGGTAGCAGGCCATTCAGCCCATCGAGTCCACACCGACCCTCCAAAGAGCATCCTACTCAGACTCACTCTCCTACCCTATCGCTGTAACCCTACATTTCCTTTGGCTAACCCACCTAGCCTGCACATCCTTGGACACGATGGCCAATCCACCTAAACTGCACATCTGTGGACTGTGGGAGGAAACGGGGGCACCCGGAGGAAACCCACGAGACATGGGGAGAATGTGCACATCCCTGGACACATGGGCAAATTGGCATGGCCAAACCACCTATCCTGCAGATCTTTGGACTGTGGGAGAAAGAAGAGCTTCCAGAGAAAGCCCATGCAGTCATGGGGAGAATGTGCAAACTCCACACAGACTGTCGCCTGAGAGTGACAACATTCAAGGAGAAGCTAGCTAAATATACGAAGAGAGAAAAATTGAAGATAAGTTTGTTCGTCTTCAATAAAAAAAAAGTGAAGAGAGATTTGTGTGGAGTATAAATTCTGGCACCTAGCAGTTGGCCTGAATGGCCTGTTTTCTGTGCTGTTAATTCCATGTAATGTTCACAGCTGTTATTTTGTTTAGTGTCTCGCCTTCCTCTGGGTTAATTCAGGCTCCATCCATTGCACGATCTGACAGTCAAGTCCCTGAAAATACCATTAAACTCTCTGCCAAGAAATGTTACATTTGACTCAGGATTTATAAAATTTGCAGTTTAAAAATAACACGATGAATCACTGCTTTGCAATTCACCTAATCATTCAGCCGTAATAAAATCAAACAAGTACCATAGCACAAAATATAAGACCTGTGAACATATTCCACTGTTTCAAGAAAGTTTGGCAATGAATTAACATTATCTCTGGAATGAATATTTTAAAACAAAAAAAAACTCCTTTTTAAACCAAGACAACAAGGTGCAGGGCTGGATGAACACAGCAGGCCAAGCAGCAT
>NC_063344.1:11811420-11845644 GCF_021869965.1 Rhincodon typus | reverse complement strand
ATGCTGCTTGGCCTGCTGTGTTCATCCAGCCCTGCACCTTGTTGTCTCGGATTCTCCAGCATCTGCAGTTCCTACTATCTCTGATTCCTTTTTAAACCAGTTTTGTTTCAAACTCAACTGTGATGCTGAACATTGTACTTCTTCAGTCAGCACTCTTATTTTCATATCGTCTTATTTGTGGAAAAACCACAGAATGCTTCATGTCGTCAAATAATTTTTATGTAAATGACCATAACTTCTATTCTGACAATGACCCATAAAGTAGCAAAGGGATGGATGGCCAGCTCATAAGATTGTGCTGTTAGTTCCGATGGGAATTTTAACCATGCCATTGGCCCAAACATGGGGGGGCTTTCCTGCACTCTGTGATCTTTAATGTCCACCTGAATTGTAGAAGTAAACAGCCAGGTCTTTGTCTTGATATCTCAACTGGGAACTGGTTTTTCCAGCAGAAACAATTTGTATTATCCTATCTCCAATCAAATACATTTTCTCATGCATTCCTCCTTCAGTACTGCTCTAGAATGTCAGCCCAGATCTTAAACTAAAATCTTGATGTAATAACCAAACCTGAGACTTTCTGACCGAGGATGTATGAGCCACTTTCTGAGCTTGGCTGACATGTTCTAAAACATTGTTTTTCTTTCTCCTCTTTTCTTTGGCCCGTGCATTTTTCCATCAATAACTGTGGCACATAATTCCAAAACTAACAACTTATTGAGTGAAGAAATTCCTCCTAGCCCTATGATAAATAGGAGATGCCTTATTTCAAAGCTGATCACACTCCATCCAGCCTCCTAACCAGCCTACTTTCAGAACTTTATAATGCCAGCTTTTAATTTATAGGCAGGAAAGTGTGTAACAACATGGGAGTATTGATCACAACAGCTTCACCCAGAGGACTGGCCAGAATTTCAACAAATGTTGGCATGTACGATGGTGGAATTCAGTGCTTAGATTGGAAATGTGCTTGGATCAGGTGCTGGATTTGATACTAATCACTAATACAGATGTTTTGAATTGAATTTACTAAAGGCCATTTGGGGATATGTAGGCAGGTTGACTTTTTGGTAAATATCATCATGCTAATGACTGCACAAAGAATGGGACATTTTGCGTGGGACATAAGCCATGGTTTGAAAATAACATAATTAAAATATGGTACTTGAATAATTCCTTCTTGTTTTTCATTTGAGTTTTCTTATCTCAATACTTCATTTCTGTTTATCTCTGTTGTTCTTTAGCGCGATCAGGCAATTCTTATTTCATAACTTTTTTTTGTTTGCTCATCCATCATTACCTCTGTTTGTTTGTTTCCTTTTTGTTTCATTGCCTCTATGTCGCTCCATCACAAACTATGAACATGGAATCATAGAAGCCCTACAGAGTGGAAGCAGGCCATTCAGCCCATCGAGTCCACATCGCCCCTCCAAAGAGCAAACTGAAAATCTATTATTATAAAATGGAGGTTAACTCCCACCCACACCCCACTTTCGCCGTATAATCTGTAAAAGGAGTGTGAAAAGTGGTGTAACCTGCTTCTCAGCAATGTCTAGTGGTTAAGTAAAATAAACTCCTGATGCTCACTTTAAAATCAACAAGTAACAATTTACTTATCTAAATCTAGCAGTGAACAAATTAATTAAACTATTAACAAACAGAATAAATCCCTTCTAACTACTAACTATTCCGGAATATAGCAAGACTCTAATTGTATTCTGTTCCAATAAATACAAGTCCCAATTATTCGAAAAAAAAATAGAATTTATTCTCTCAAAATTATAGCTGGGTTATGTGCCTTCTGGAATGTTCTGTGCCTTCTCCATCGATCCCTCTGTCAGGAATGCCTTTTCTGCTGTTTCTTCTGTCAGGAATATTAGCTAGTTGTGCCAATGGTGCCATTGTTATTTAGATGGTGTTTTCTCTATTACATAGAGGTGGCTGTGAAAGCCAGCGATTCTCTCTTGAGAGCTGAGGGCTGTTAGCTCTGGTGGGTGGCAGCTAGTTCTTTGGCTTTCTCTAAGTACCCCTTTCATTTATACACTTGATGACCTATCAATATTTCTTACAATAGGATGGGTCCTATGTTGTCAAAACCATTGATTTGATTTTTGGTATCTAAGTGCCTGGTTCAATTTGATTGGCTAAACTCAAAAGCCTCCTGTCTTGGTAAACACTACTGCTTGGCCTGCTAACTGTACAGTCTTTCAATACAAATGTTTCAATTCGGGTGTTCTTTGTGTACTTGCAAACTCTCAAGCTGCTGCTCACAGACATCCATTTTAAATCTCTGAGCACAGAAAAAGCACACCATCTTTTAAAGGGACCACACATCACTTTCCCCCCTAGCATCTTACAAACACCAAATTCTAACTTCCTGCCTCCCAATCCACAAGTACTCCACCCAACTTTGTAATACCTCCCCACTTAAGAAACAAATGAACCATCATTGTGAAAAGATGACTTCATTTTTTTTTCTTTTAAAACTTTAATCCCATTATATTACTGGATCCATAGTTTAGTAATCTGGTTTTACACATCTCATACTAATTTTATTTATATCTAACATGTTACACCACCATTTCAATCTTATATAAGCATTTGTTTTCTAAACTCGCGATAAAGCCTCTGCGATAATATTTTTACGACCCACAACACATAGAATCTATAAATTAAATGCTTGTAACATGAGATTCCAATGAAATAATCTGGTGTACTTATCCTTAAATCTTTCCAGAAATGTTAAAGGATTGTGATCGTTATACATAGGCATCTCTGATGCATTGTTTGCAATGTAAACATTAAAATGTTGTAAGGTCATTAACAAACTAAATGACTTTTTTTCAATAGTTGAATTTTTTTTCTGGTGGATATTGAGTTTCTTTGAAAAATACCTGATTAGCCATTCAATGCCATTGTCATCCTCTTGCACCAACACAGCTCGAACCCCTACATTGCTTACATCGATGGTGACTTTGAAGGGTTTCAAAGAATTTGGCAAAGCTAAAACTGGTGATTAACACTGCTTTTAAATTCTCAAATGCCCCCTGGCATTGTTCTGTCCACTGAAATTTCGTGTTCTTTTTTAACAAATCCATCAACGGTGCCACTACACTATAAAGATTTGTTACAAATTTCCTGTAGAATCTGCTCAATCTTAAAAATCATAGCATTTGCTTCTTTGAGGATCTTCTTGGAAGTTTTTCAATTGTCTTCGCCTTCACATACTTTGGTGTCGTCCATCCATGTCAGACCTTGTGTCCCAAGAATGTCACTTCCACCTTCGCAAATTCTGTTTTTTCCAGGTTTATGGTCAACTTTGCCTTCCGTTGTCTCTCAAAAAGCTCTGCCAAATGCTCCATATGATCTTTCCATGAATGGCTAAAGATCACTAAGTCATTTATGTAAACAGCACATTTAGTCAATCCTGTAACAACTCTGTTCATAAGCCTTTGAAAAGTGGCTGGTATTTCTTTTTTCCAAGGGCATTACTTTAAATTGATACAGCCCATTTGGAGTTACAAAAGCGGAAACTTCTTTTGCCTTCTCCAACAAAGGTACGTGCCAGTAACCATGAAGTAAGTCCAACTTTGTGATGTAAGTGGTTTGCCTACTTTTTCCACACAATCCTCCAGACTTGGAATTGGGTATGAGTCAGATTTGGCCACAGCATTGACCTTCCGATAATCTGCACTGAATCATTGAGTAACACCAGGTTTGGGAGCCAATACAATTGGTAAACTGCACTCACTTGAGTCATCACTATGATGTCTTTTTGGAGCATTGCTTCCACTTCCTTCTGAACCTGTGCTGCTTTGACAGGATTAAGCCTGTAGGGTTGTTTTATTGAAACATCATTCCCTACATCAACCTCATGAACAATGCCATGAGTCCTCCCCATTCTATTTCGACATCTTTATAGCACTGTAACAAGTCATTCAATTCAGTTTTCTGTTCCTGGGACAGATAGCTCACCACCCTATCCCATTCCTTAAGGACTCCTTCATTATTCAATTTATTCTGAGGCACATCAAAATCCAAATCATCTGGATTTGATTCTACACTCTGACTGGCAGTAACAAATATCTGTTTCTCCAGTTCCCTTTCTCTGTCATAGTAATGTTTTAACATGTACACATGACATACCCAATAATTTTTTTTTAATCTGGCATCTTTACCAGATAATTCATGTGACTTAACTTCTTCTCAATCTGATAGGAACCACTAAATCTTGCTTTGAAGGGATCTCGTGCCATTGGTAACAGTACCAATACTTTATCCCCATGGGCAAATGTAGGAATTTTAGATTTCTTATCTGCTTCTTACTTCATTATGTGCTGTGCCACAGCAAATGTTGTCTAGCTAATTTACCTACTCTGTTTAACCTTTCTCTCATCTCAGATACATAATCCAACTGTGAGATCTCTGACTTCAAACGTATCAACTTTTCCTTAATTAATTTTGAAGGACCTCTTACTTGGTGTCTGAATATCAACTCAAATGGAGTAAGCTGAGTCAATTCATGTGGAGCATCTCTAAAAACAAACAATATAAATGATATACTCTTATCTTAATCGTTTGGGTAATCCTGGCAATAAGTTCTCAATTTTGTCTTTAGGGTCTGATGTCACCATTCCAATGCTCCCTGGGATTGTGAATGGTATGCCTTCGATTTAAAGTGTTTGACGCCTAAGCTATCTATGACCTCCTTAAATAATTTTACAGTAAAATTGGACCCTTGATCTGACTGAATCTCCCTGGTCAGTCCATAACAGGTAAAGAAAGCAAGAAACTCCTCCACTTGCTTTGAAACTCAATGAGGGAATTGCCTCTAGAAACCTGGTAGACACATCCATTATGGTTAGCAAATAGTGGCTCCCACCTTTGATTTTAGGGAGGGACATACACAATCAATCATTACCTGTGTAAAAACTTTCTTCAAATGCGGGAACTGTCTAGAAAGGTGCTGGTTTTATCACTGCCTGTGGCTTTCCTACCATCTGACACGTATGTGTAGATGTGTAAATTCAACCACATCTTTATGTAATCCAGGCCAATAGAAATGTTTTTGTATCTTAGCCTCAGTCTTCCTCACTCCTCAATGACCTCCTATAGATAATTCATGTGCTACCCACAATGCTTCCTATCTGTGTTCTGCTGGCAACACAATCTGGTGAACCTCCGCCCATTTCTCATCTGCACTAACCTGCCAAGGTCTCCATTTCCGTCTTAAGATTTTATCCTTAAGATAATAACATTCTGGAATGCACTCTGATTCCTTTTCTGAGTAGGTTTTATGATATAAATCCTTTATCGTCTCATCTTTTTGTTGTAACTTCATTAATCTTTCAGAACTAAACATCTCCTCCTGATCCTCTACCTACTTAGGTTTTTCCTTTACCATCTTTACCATTTACCAAACAGAGTGTCAGCTAATTAGATCCCAACTCCTTTATCTTTCTGTTTTGTTTTCCCTTCTTGTTTTAACTTATGGCTGTGGGATCTTGTCACCACACTGTGTGAGGAAAATTTCCAGGTTATTTTTCTTTTAACTCCTCAGCTCCCTGGTTTTCTTTTGGCTTTTCCACAACAATGGGCATCACTCCCCACCTTGATCCGGCTATATTGTTTCCAAGAATAAACCGTACTCCTGGAATAGCCATTTTCTCCATCACTCCCATTATCACTTCCCCAATCTTGATTGGACTTTCTAGCCTTACTTTACACAGGGGAACACTACTCCTCTCTCCATTTATTCCACAGATTACCACTCTCTCAGGCAATATTTCAGAAGGAGTGCAAATATTTTCATCCCTTACTATTAGGGACATACGAGCTCCCGTATCTCTCAACATATTAACTTCTTTACCTACTCCCCTTGTCCTACCTGAATAAATCTTATCCATGCAGGTGAAGTGTTTGAAAAGATCAGGCGCTATCTTACTATCCACCCCTTGACGAGGCTGTGCATTCTCCTGCAGCTCTTTAACCTATCTCAGGATTTCCTTCACTACCTCAACTAATCCAACTGGTTTAGCCTCTTTTACCACATCCTTTTTCCCAGTGCCTCTCTTAAACCGCTGGTACTGTGACTTTGTGTGTCCCACCTTATTATAGTGAAAATACCTGAGGTCTTTCACCTCTTTTCCACCCTCTTGGTTTTCTTTTTTCACATGTGGTAAACTGCTCCCAGTGTGATCTACATTTTGCTTTTCATTGAAGGATCTCCCTCTTTCCCAATTTCTATCCCTCATGGAATGAAATTGCTGTCAGAAGTTAGATTTCAATTTACACACTAATCCATATTCATCCGCCATCTCTGCAGCTCTTGTCACTGTTTTAATATCTGTTCCTCAACATGAGTCCTTCTTATTTCTGGAAGTGAGTTTTTAAGTACCTCCAGCAGAATAATATCTCTAAGAGCCTCATTTGTCTTTTCTATCATTAATGCTCTCATCCATCTATTGAAGTTGCTCTGTTTAATTCTTTCAAACTCGATATAAGTCTGAGGAAGGGTCACCGGACCCGAAACATTAACTCTGATTTTTTCTTCACAGATGCTGCCAGACCTGCTGAGTTTTTCCAGCAACTTTTGTACCTGATTTACAGCATCCGCAGTTCTTTCGGTTTATATTCAATACAAGTCTGACCTGGTTCCTTTCTTACATTTCTGAACCATTGTCTATACACTTCTGGTACACTCAAAATAGCCTATTTTACTTCTTCATATTCTCCTGACACCTCCTCTGACAGGCCTGCCTGCCAACTTAGTCTGTATTAACATTACCCACATAGTCTCTGGCCAGTTCATCTGTTTAGCCAATTTCTTAAAGGAAATGAAGAAGGCTTCTACAACTTTTTCATTGAATTTTGGTAATGTTTGGACATATTTATATATATATCCCTACCAGACCTTTGGCTACAATGAGTTTGCTCATCATTACTAACTTCCTCACTAAGCCTACCTTCTACTTTCACCTCCATCCTGTTATGTTGACTTTCATGTCTGATTGCCAACTTCTGAAATTCAAACTCTCTTTCATTTTCCCTTTATCGTCTCTCTTTAACTTTTTGTTTTGCCAGGAATCTTCTTTCCCTTTCTTTATCTTCTAACTCCAATTGTCTCATTTGCAATTTATTTTTTCTAATTCCACTGCATTTAGCTGTTTCTCTGATATCCTAAATGCTTGCCTAACTCTGTTACAATTTCAGCTTTCTTGATATCCCTAGTTAAACCCAGTTTTAACCTGTCTGCTAATTCTAAAAGTGTTACCTTTTTCTGTTTTTCTAAACTTCCCTGGCAAATTTGGGAAGCATCTTCGACCCCCAGAACCTCTTTAGCAATGTTAAGAGCCATTTCCCCACTTTTGATTTAACCAACCACAAGCAACAGAAATTAAACAGATTTTCCACTTCTCACTTAAGCTTTACTTAAAGATCTAAGACACTTGTCCCCAAGTCTGTTTAAATCTGCTGGATCTTTCATACCCTAAATCTGTTCAAATCAGTCCAAAGCCCCGACGAGCCCCCAATCAGTTATAAAGCAGAAGTTGACCTCGCCCCCAAAGTACACAAAGAGGAGCACCTCACACTATAAACTGTAAAAGGAACGTGAAAAGTGGTGTAACCTGTTTCTCAGCAATGTCTAGTGCGTTAAATAAAATAAATCACCTACACTCACTTTAAAATCAACAAGTAACAATTTATTTACCTCACTCTAACGTGAACAAATTAACTAAACTATTAACAAACTGAATAAATCCCTTCTAACTACTAATCATTCCTGAATACAACAAGATTTTAATGGTACAGTGTTCCAATAAATACAAGTTCCATTTATATGAAAAATCAGAATTTAGTCTCTCGAAATTATGCCAGGTTACACGTCTTCTGGAATGTTTTGTGCCTTCTCCATCCATTCCTCTGTCTGACAAGCCTTCTCCATTAATTTTTCTGTCAGGAATATTAACTAGTTGTGCCATTCGTACCATTGTTATTTAGATGGTTATTTCTCTAAGACATAGAGGTGGCTGTGACAGCCAGCAATTCTTTTTTGAGAGCTGAGGGTTGTTAGCTCTGGCAGATGGCAGCTAGCTCTGTGGCTTTGGGCAACTGCTCCCTTCTTTTATACACTTGATGACATATCAATATTTCTTACAATAGGATTGGTCCTATGTTGTCAAAACCATCAGATTCAAATTTATTCGGTTTGTGGTATCTAAGTGTCTGGTTCAAATTGATTGGCTAAACTCAAAAGCCTGTTGTCTTGATAAAAACTGCTGCTTGGCCTGCTGACTGTGCAGCCTTTCAATACAAATGTTTCCATTCGGGTGCTCTTTGTGTACTTGCAAACTCTCAAGCTGCTGTTCACAGACATCCATTTTAAATCTCTAAGCGCAGAAAAAGCACATCATCATTTAAAGGGACCACATCACACTTTCCCCCCCACCCCCTAGCATTTTACAAACACCAAGTTCTAACTTCCTGCCTTCCAAACCACAATTACTCTACCCAACTTCGCAACACTACCCCTAGGTGTTCCACTTTGCCATCCTGGATTATGCAAGGTTTCAACTTATTAAATACATATGATAGAAATCATTGCTATACGGTAGAAGGCTCACCTATTTCAAAGGAATTTACAAGTCTACAAACACATATAAATGACTAAATGTTCCTACTATGAACCTCATCTAAAGATTCTAAAGCTTTGTACATCGGATAATGGATACCAGAAGAATTCACTAGGTTCTAAGTTGAAAGGAGTTCAGAGGGTTTCATTTGAATCAATGGATACTCAGCAATAATGTTATAAAGCTTTCATCTCACTCACCAGAAAAGCACTAGTCATGATCAGCAGTAAGTGGCTCACAAACATTATGCTAAAAAGAACAACTGATGAAATTCTTTCAGATAGTCCCCACCAAAGATTTTTGGAGGCTCATTAGGAAGCCACATTTAGCTGTGGCAATATGGTTTACAACCTAATTAAAAACATGACAGGAAAGTGATTAAATTTACCTGTATAAGCTGTCTGCTGTCTGTATGTACCACCTCCAATAAGGTTTACTTTTGAAGGTCTGCGCCTCCGTCCATGGAGCTCAGAGATTAAATTCCAGAGAATTCTCAGAGAGCTATCAGATTTATGAGAACAATCAAAGTACAGAAGGGAGTTGTGTGAGAACTTCCAGATTTAATTGTGATTACTTTCAAGATTGGCCTTTCATTGAATGTGGCAGACCTTGTGTGACAAAAGTGGTCAATACTGACATCAATACTTAACTTCATTGTCTGATTTTAACACCTGTGACCTCAGGGACTACAGTAATTTTTCAACAGGATAAATACTGACCTAAGTTGGCTGATCACCTGGTCACAGACTGGGGCAAGGTCAGTGAACCAATATAGAATTCAATGAACGAGTTGCACCGAAAATAGCATTTCAAACTAAAACAGTGAAACCAGATAAGAAAGTCAACATCATGAATACACCTCCTGTCACCTACCCTCCTGCAAGAATGCGATCCCCTACTCCCAAATCCTCCACCTCCACCTCATCTGCTCCCAAGATGGGTTGTTCCACTCCTGAACACCCCAGATGTCCTCTTATTTCAAGGACCGCAACGGTTGGTCGAAAACGCTCTCGACTGCATCTCCTGCATTTCCCGCACCTCAGATCTCACATCCCCTCCCCCCAGCAAAAACAAAGAGGGAATCCCCCTTGTCCTCACGTATTACCCCACTAACCTTCGTATCCAACATATCATTCTCCCCCACATCCACCACCTACAATCCGACCCCACAACCAAAGATATGTTTCCCTCCCCACCCCTATCTGCCTTCTGTCGGGACCGTTCTGTCCGCAACTCCCTCGTCCACTCCACACTCCTCACTAGCCCCACACCCCCGGCACCTTTCTCTGCAACCGCAGGAAGTGCTACACCTGCCTCTATACCTCCCCCCTCATCTCCATTCAAGGCACCAAACAAACCTTCCATATCAGACAGAGGTTCACCTGCACATCTGCTAATGTGGTCTATTGCATCCGCTGCTCCCGATGTGGCTTCCTCTACATCGGTGAGATGAAGCAGAGGCTCGGAGACCACTTTGTAGAGCACCTGCGCTCGGTTCGTGACAAACGACAATACCTTCCAGTCGCAAACTATTTCAAATGCCCCTCCCACTCCCTGGACAACATGTCCATCCTGGGCCTCCTCCAGTGTCACAATGACACCACCCGGAAACTAAAGGAGCAGCACCTTATATTTCACCTCAGGAGCCTACAGCCCAGTGGCCTAAATGTGGATTTTACCGGTTTCCAAATCTCCCCAACCCTGGCCTCATGCCATGGCCAACCCTTCCTCTCATCTCCGCCTCCGTGACCTGTCCGTCTTCTCTCCCAACTATCCGCTCCTCCCACCTCACTGACCAATCCCCACCACTGCCTACCTGCACTCACATATCACCATCCCACCTACCTTCCCCAGCCCCACTCCTCCTCTCTATTTATTTCTGAGCTCCCTTCCCCCTCCCCCATTTCTGAAGAATGGCCCCGACCCAAAACTTCAGCTTTCCTGCTCCTCAGATGCTGCCTGGCCTGCTGTGTTCCTCCAGCTCCACATTGTGTTAACACTGAAACAGTATGTTTGGCACAGCAGAGTGACAAAGCAAAATAGATTAATAACAACCTGGAAGGTTTGCTGTCTTTCTCTCTGTCTCTGTCTCTGTCTCTCTCTCTTTCTCTCTCTTTCTGTTTCCCTCTCTCCTTACACCTTATCATCTCTCAAAAGAAGTGCTCAATGAAACAGAAACTTGGGAAAATAATTATGATGGAAGACTCAAGGAGCCTACAAATTTGACAAATGTTAAGGAAACAAAACAGCTAAATGGCCATGGATTCAGCTTCCATTCTCCTAACTGAGAACTTTAAATTGCATCTGTTCTTATCTTCCTATTCCTTCTAAACATCCTTGCCCCTTCATTTTGCACTTATTACCAGCATTTTTGTATATGTTGGATGTAGTGGGGTATATTTGTTTTTGGGATTAATGAATAATATTAAAATTCTTTTTCACTCAGGAAAACATTTTATCTAGTTAACTAAGTTTTAATTAAAGTTTTTTTTATTCATCTATGAGATGAGGGTGTCACTGGCTAGGCAGCATTTATTGCCCATCCCTAATTGCCCAGAAGGCAGTTAAGAGTCAACCACATTGCAGTGGGTCTGGAGTCACATGTAGGCCAGACCAGGTAAGGATGGCAGTTTCCTTCCTTAAAGGACACTAGTGAACCAGATGGGTTTTTCCAACAATCGAGAATGGATTCACAGTCATTATTAGACTCTTAATTCCAGATATTTATGAATTCAAATTCCACCATCTGCTGTGGCAGGATTTGAACCTGGGTCCCCAGAACATGAGAAAACTACATGCTAAGAATACACTTTTTGCGACTGACAAAGCGGGGGTTAAAAAGGGGGGAGGCAATTCTCCATCCACACCTGGTCATAATACCTGTTATTTTTAAATACCACGAACTCTCTTATGGTTAATGTTGAAAAAATATTAGAAGTACAAAGCCAGAAAGTCAAGTTTTGAAGATTTTTTGAGCAAAACATCAAAGCAATGTAAAATGAATATCTTTTGAGGTAAATACTTGATAGTAAAAATTATACTGGGCTTGTTTTCTTTAGGAGGAGAGAATTGAAAGAAGATTTGATACAGACATTTAAATTCCTGAGGAACCCAGACAGAGTAAACATCGAGACCCTATTTTTTGGTGGTGGAACACCTAAGAGGCAGAGGGCATAAATTTAAGAGAATTGGCAAAAGAAGCCATGGTGACTTGAGGAAAAGTTAATTCACATAGCGAGTGGTTAGGATCTAAATACACTGCATGACAGTGTAGTGAAAAAAAGAATCAATTTAAACTTTCAAAAGGGAATCAGAACAAAGAACAATCCACGTTACCAAAACAAAGCTAGAACAGTATACAATCTACCATATACAACTGATATTCAGATATCCAGAACTAGCCTGAAGTAAGTATAGTTAACAGACACACTGTGTCAGAAAACTGACAGGGTATGTTAATTAGTAAATGCAGTCAAAACAGGTCAGTATGGATTTCACAGCAATGCATCCCCTCTCCCCACCAAGACATAACTAACACTTTTGGTCATTGACTCTCATGAACACTTCACAAGGCATTACAATTCTTCACTTTTGACGATCTGGCCTTGAAACTCCTTCAATATTCATTCTGTCACGGACTGCTCACATTCTGGTTGGTCACATTACTTTCCTGAGTCTACGCACTGCCCCGGATTCTGCAAACTGTACTCCAGCACTTACGGTCACAACTTCTGCTTTTCACTAGCAACTCGCATTATCAAGCTAGTACTTCCTCTGGGTTTTACCCTGAGCTCTAATCCGGCTCAGCTGCATCAAACAACTCCTAGAACTCATTCGTGACTTCTCATAACATAAAACTATCTAAATATTCTTGAAACCTCATCCTGAAACCAATGTAGTTCAGTTGCCTGTTCAGCAGTCTCGCCAAATCAAGCTGCCTTTCATCTGAGATAACAAGGTGTAGAGCTGGATGAACACAGCAGGCCAAGCAGCATCAGAGGAGCAGGAAAGCTGACGTTTCAGGCCTAGATAGACATACTTCTTCATTCTCTACCAACCCTGTCACCCTTAAGCCATTCTTCAGTGACCCCTGAACTGCTTTCAGTGACCTAGTGAAAACCTCGCAACAAAAGCTATTCTTAATGCTGGAAACAAATGTTGCATTTCAACAATCAAAAACGTAAAAAAAAATCAAACTCCTTGAAAATCTTTGTTCCTGAAAGTTAGCATTCTCAGATTTCTGACTCCTAGGCAGACCAAATAGATAGGTCAAAAGGAAAAGAATTCACAACAAAGGGTGCTATATAAATGCAAGTCTTTATTTTGAAAGTTACTGTTGAATCGCCCTCCATTGCTCTTTCAGGCATGGAAATATTAACCAATACAACAACGTCATATCTACCCATGTCCTCAAATTCTGCCTGTACCATTGATTTTATTCATACTTTAAACTAAAAAAAACTCTACAGACCACACGTGTTTTATATTTGTTAAGTGTTTTAAATGTTGATTGTGGTCTGCTCATTATTGAAATGACTATTGAAATCTATGTTTACAATATAAAGCTGTTCTCCAGCACTCTTTCTACCAGACACTCACGTCAGCATAGTGACATTAAAGAACCATTGAGCTTTGGTATTAGCTTTGCCTCTTGAAGCGATCATTTCCAGATGTTTTATACGGCCTCTGTGGTGCTGTCCTTGGCAGTGATGTTATAAGGAGCAAAACACATAATAAATTCAGTGTCACATCTTTACACGTTGCAATCTTGGAGAATTCCTCTCCATAATAGCAGGACTCTAGTGCAGTCTGAAACATGTTCATGGCGTCAGTTTTCGCTGAAAGATGGTCATTTTCTGCGACTCTGATTCATGAAACATCGGTAAAAATCCCACTTAATGCAAGAAGAATTTGAGCAGCTTAGTCTCTCAGTCACATTGTGAAAAGGCTGAAACAGAGATTACACCTTGAAAACTAAGGCCCAAAATGTGAAATGTGTTGCAATGTAAGATCAAATAATTGATCATGATAACTTGATAGTCAGAATTATAAGTGGATATATATATTTTTAATTCATTCATGGGATATGGGCCTCAATGGTTAGTTCAACATTTATTGCCCATCCCTAGTGGCCCTTGAGAAGGTGCTGGTAAGCTGCTTTCTTAGGCACCTGCATTCCATATGCTGTAGGTAGACCCACCATGCCCTTAGGGAAGGAATTCCATGATGTTAATCCAGCTAACGTGAAGGAGTAGAAAAATATTTCCAAGTCAAGATGGTGATAGGAATGGAGGGGAACTTGTAGGTATCTGCTAACTTTGTCCTTCTAGATGGAAGCAGTTGTGGGTTTGGAAGGTGCTTTCTAAGGAGCTTTGGTGAATTTCTGGAGTGCATCTTGCTACTGCTGCTACTGAGTATCAGTGGTGAAGGGAATGGATTCTTCTGGATGTAGTACCTATCAAGTAGGCTGTTTTGTCCTGGATGACATCAAGCTTCCTGAGTGTTGATGGAGCTGCACTCTTCCAGATAATGCCAATAAGGTACGAATTTCCAAAATGCTAATTAAAATAAAACATGTGCAACTAAAATGGGTTTTCGCTTGTTTGGTAGTTGTCAATTAGTAGCCACCTGGTTACTGAATACTAAAGGTAAGTACAAACAGAATATCACTGCCTGGGACTGGCAACTGGGGATAAAGGGAGAGAAAAATGCAAAGAGAGAAATTGCTCTATTTAAATCAATGGTGTGAGAGTGAAATGTCCGCATGTGTATCAGTGCGATTGTGAAAGGGAAAGACTTGTCTTTATATAGCACCTGCAGCAAACTCAGAACGTTACAAAGTGCTTTGCAGACAATGAAGTGTTTTGATGTGCAGTCATTTGCATTTGTTCTTAGTCTTACATGGAATGTGGGCATCACTGGCTGAGCCAGTATTTGTTGCCCATCTCCAATTCCCCTGGGGATGGTGTTAGTGAGCCGCATTCTTGAACTGCTATAATTCATGGAATAGAGGGGCCGTAGGTATATGCAAAGTACTGTTACAAAACATTGTTTAATTTGCCCCCAGCAGTAAGACAATGACCAAATAATCTGTCTTCAGTGTTCCTGCTTGTGGGACAAATAATGGTCAGGTTTTCAGAGATAACTCCCCTGCTGTTTGTCGTACTAATTCTTTCCAGATTAGCACAAATAAAGATGATGGGAAAACAGAAAAGAGGGCTGACTTATGCGATATTGGAGTAATACATAATGACGCAAATGAACAACATATATTTAAATTATTATATATTTAACAAGCTAAAAATTGCACTGTATCAACAATCTTCTTTAAAATAGTTCCACAGGATTGTTTGCACAACATCCAGGAAGGTAACAGGGTCTTGATTCAATATTTCATGCGAAGGTTTGCAATTCCGACAGTGCAGAACTCCTTCAGAACTGATCTGGTGTCTCAGGCAAGCTGTTTGTCACTAAGTTTCCATAGTGGGAATCAAACCCAAAATCTTCAAACTGTGGTGGCAAGTGTGTCATGGCATGGCGGGTGGTGGGGGGAGAGGAGTTGAGACGCTGAAGTTGTAGTAACATCATGGGGATTCTTCATCAGGGAGGTTAGAGTAATGCTGTGGGGATCTGGGCTCAGTTCCCTCTGGGGTAGTTAGATTTAGTTAATAAATCAGTCGTTGAAAGCTCATCTCAGTGACAGTCACCGTGTAACTGCAGTTGATTGTTGAAAAAAACTATCTGGTTCACCAATGTCCTCTGGGGAAGGAAATAAAATCGAGAGAAGTAGGAACAGAAGTAGACCATTCAGCCCCTCAAGCCGCAATTTAATCTGCTATCCTTATCTGGTCTGGCCTACCAGATGGAAAAATACAATTATACTTGGAAATGAACATATTGTTATACCAGAAAGAAAAGCTAAAAATGCTGGAAAAAATGCAACAGGACTGGTAGCACCTGTGGAGACAAAGTGGTATTATCTAATATCTAGTGGTATTGTCACTAGTCTATTAATCTAGAGACCCAGGTAATGTTCTGGGGAGGAGATAGTAGGAACTGCAGATGCTGGAGAATCTGAGATAACAAAGTGTAGGCCTGGATGAACACAGCAGGCCAAGGATCGAGGACCGAAACGTTAGCTTTCCTGCTCCTCTGATGCTGCTTGGCCTGCTGTGTTGATCCAGCTCTACACCTTGTTATCTCCAATGTTCTGGGGACCTGGGTTCAAATCCTGTCATGGCAGATGGTGGAATTTGAATTCAATAATAATCTGGAATTAAGAATCTAATGATGATCATGATGCTGATTGTCAGGAAAAATCCCATCTGGTTCACTAATGTCCTTTAGGGAAGGAGACTGCCATCCTTACATGGTCTGGCCTACATGTGACTCCAGACCCACAGCAATGTGGTTGACTCTTAACAGTCCTTTGGGAATTAGGGATTGGCAATAAATGCTGGCCTAGCCAGCGATGCCCTCATTCCATGAGTGAATAAGCAAAAAGTAGAG
Source organism: Rhincodon typus (assembly GCF_021869965.1). Taxonomy (NCBI): domain Eukaryota; kingdom Metazoa; phylum Chordata; class Chondrichthyes; order Orectolobiformes; family Rhincodontidae; genus Rhincodon; species Rhincodon typus. The sequence continues at coordinate 11,829,502 of NC_063344.1, read as the reverse complement.
CTAATGTTTCAGGTACAGTGAATCTTCTTCAGAACTGGTCCTGAAATGTTAACTCTGATTTCTCTCCACAGATGCTGCCAGACCTGTTGAGTTTTTCTAGCAATTTCCACTTTTGTTTCTGATTTCCAGCATGCACAGTCCTTTTTCTTTTGATACTGGTACATTATTTTGAGGTGTAAAAATTGCGACAAATATGCATAATTTGCAAGTGCTACTTCTTTTCCCTTCTAGACTGTATGTGACTCCATTTCTATAAAACGGTAAGTACCCTCTGAAACGGCCCGAGCAAGAGCAAGGGCAATCAGGGATGGGTAACAAATACTGGTGACACTTTCTGGTGACACTAAAGCTCCACGTCTGAATAAAAGGGGAGAAAGGACGTGTGTTTGTGAATGAGTGAAGGAGGAATTTCTCTGTAAAAGCATGAATGAGCTCAGCAGCCAAAAGTAGGGACAATTTACAGATTGGCAACATCTCATCTGAGAAACTGGGCGGGAATGAGTGAAAACAGCGCTCTCTCTCTCTGAGAGAAGTAAATCCTAAATGAACTACAGTCACTTGGAAGTTCCTGGGGGAAGTGGGTGGAATGAACCGGGCTGGTTCAGAGACAGGGCTGAGAGAGAAAGGTTTGATACGTATAAAGGGCATTGGTTTGCTGGAGTTCTGTGCCTGTAGAACAGCCTGCCCTCTCTGGATAACTCACACCGTACATTCAGAGCTGTGCTAGGGGAGGGTCGTTACTGCTGTCTGTAACACTGCGCAGCTCCAGACTTGTCTAAACAAACTTCAGGTTGAATTCAAGCCCTGACTGGATCCTTTTTTTTTTGTTCGCTACCAGAGAAAAAGGGGCTTGGAGCAACAGGTGGATCTCAGTAATCCGGGTTTGGATTGTTTCTGGACTGAGCAACGTTGGAGCTGCCTCATTGACCTGAATCCTAAGGAGGTATAAGTCCAGTTCAACCTGGTTCCTGCTGCTCGATTTGTTGCGGGGTTTGTATTTTATCGCGTTCTACTCCACAAATAACTACAAGGTAGTGCTGCTGTTTGGATCTGGGCAGAGAAACGAAGTCTGTTGCTTCCCCCCCACCCCCCAATGTGTGAAAATACCCTCACCCTGTAAATTCAGTTATTGCCAAAAACAAAGTCAAACAAGCTCAATATCTGCATGCCTTTTGCCGGTTGGGGGGGGAGGTGGGGATGCGGGTGCGAGACCCCAGGTGGATCGACTAGAGCGTGGAGAAGGGATCCTCTTACGCTTGGGAGAGCCGGTACAGACTGAATGGGCCGAACGGCCGTCCTCTGCAGTGTAATTCTGCGCGTAAGGCCGGGCTAGCAGGGGGAATGTGTCTGACCTAGCGTGTCCTTAATGCAGACTTTCAAACTCCCAGCACTGACTTAAATAGCCCTCCACAACCTTCCCTGAGAGACTGATGCAGAAGGTATAATGTATAAAACTACCCCGTTTCCAAATCCCACTTCGTCCTGATTCTGAACGCTCAGTTCCTGATTCTCATTCCTTGTCAAAACCATTAGACTATTATTTTGTATATGATGTGGAGGGGCCGGTGTTGGACTGGGGCGGACGAGGTCAGACAGAAGTCACACGATGCAGATTATATTCCAACAGATTTATGTGAAATCACACCAGCTTTCAGATAAACCTGTTGGACTATAACCTGGTATCGTGGGACTTCTGGCATTATCTTAATACATGATTATAAAATCTCGTTTCTTTTAGGGGGGGTGGAGAGGGTGAGTTGGGGCACCATTCCTCCAAATTTTGTGAAACAGCTTCACAAATGTTGTGGGAATGAAGTGTCTGAGTGATAAAACAACGGTTGTTGGAATTGTTTGCTGCATTGGAGGTGATGAGGGAGTCGAGGCGTGGGATTGGAATGAGGCGTTAATTACAAGTTTCCATTCAGTTCTGATGAAACTGTGTTTGGGCTGGTTCATAAGCTCAGCTTGCTGCAGTGTGTGTATGTGTGCCAGTGTTGAGCTGGACTGGGAAGAGAGGGACTTGTGTAGTGTGTGTGTGTGTACGTGTGTGTAACTGGAGGGCCGGTGAACTCAGTCAGCAAAGGAAGAGGTGTGCTCACCCTGTATCTAGGTGCGTTCCTGGCTTCAATTCCACCCAGAGCAAGAATAAAAGGGTCAGTGCCTGGTCTGAAGGAGCTGTAGACATTTCTGAACCTGCCCAGGGGGAGACTTCTCACCTCCCAAAACATTAATTCGACAATTGACCACAAAGTTTATATTCTTATAATATTTGACAGAATTGTTATGGAACAGAAGGAGGCCATTCAGCCCATTGTTTGGCAAAGGTTCTGTTATTTGCTGCCAACCTCTTGCCTTTTCCCCACATCCCTATACACCATTTCTATCCATGTTATCATCCAATGCCCCTCTTGAACGCCTCAATTGAACCCGCCTCGCCCACATTTCCAACTGCATTCCGTACCTGGCTGTGTGATTTTATGCCGGTATAATATGGTACACTGGTATAACACACAATGGAAACACAGAAAACAGGAGAAGGGTCAGCTATTCGGCCCTTTGAACCTATTCTGCCATTCAATATGATCTTGGCAGCTTGGAGACTACTCTTGCAAACCTTAAGAAACAGCTTCACAAATGAGCCAGCTCCCACCTCTGTTTAAGAATGAAGTGGGTGAACGATGAAGCTAGGGTTGTTGGAATTGTTCACTGCGTTGGTGGTGATGAGGACGGATTGGAAGGAAATATTAATCGCAAGTTTCCATCCAGTTGTGATAAAACCGTGTTTGGGCTGAGTCACAAACTCAGTCCCCTGTTCCTGCTTTCTCTCCCCATACCCTTTCACCTGTTAGTCTTAAGAACTTTTCCTAACTCCATCTTGAAAATATTCATTGTTCTGGCCTCTGTGACAGAGATGCATACTAACACAAAATAAAATAATGATCTAATAGTTTTACTGAGTTGTTAATGTACCTTAACATATGCAATTTTGCGCATGCAACCGTTTCAATAGGATCTTTGAATCTCAGTTTTGAATACTAACGCTCAACATTCCCTTTTTGCTTTCAATCCCACTCAGGCTCTTTCTAGTCCCTGGTCCATTTGCAGGGAGTTTGACCTTGCGGTATGTAACCCTTTGCTAAAGGGTCAAAGAGGATGAGTGCAGTCCGCCAAAGGAGTCTGTCTCTCTTCTCTGGGCATTGTGGCCTGCTCGTGACGTTGGCAGCTCTCGTCGGGCGCTGGTGCCTCTGCGCCGCTTGCCCCAAGCTATGCGCCTGCTACGTGCCGACCGAAATCCACTGCACCTTCAGATACCTCAGCGCCATCCCAGACGGCATCCAAACTCAAGTAGAGCGTATAAATTTGGGGTGAGTTTCAGCCCAACTTTCCTTCTGTGCTGCTTTAGACTGGTCCTCTTCCGATACTAAGGTTGTCATTTCCTTGCAGTTATAATAACCTGATGGAGCTAACCAGCACCAGTTTTGCTGGGCTGAAAAATCTCGAACTGTTGATGCTTCACAGTAACAAGATTCAAGAGATACCAGACAAGGTCTTTCAGGATCTGCAGTCACTGCAGGTAAGGTCAACCAAAATTGGTTGGAAAGTAGAGTGTTACTTCAATTCATTCTCAGGATGCGGGCACAGCTGGTAAGTTTGGTATCCATTTGCCTGCCCCTCATTGCACTGAGCAGGAAATGACAGGCCCACATCCTTCAGTTAATTAGGAAGGTCAAGGGTAAAGGCTTAGTGACCATGAAGAGAGAACAACGTATGCCAGAATCAGAATGATAGGTCACTCGGCCAATATAAGTGTCCCCATACAATTGCCACCCTGTCCTTCAAGGTTGGGCATCATGGGTTTGGCCAATACTGTCAAAGCAGCGTTGGCAAATCACTGCAATGCATCATGGTTGTCATCAAACACCACTTTAGCACAGTGGCTCCTGACACATGGGCGTTGTCCTCAGTGTCAAAACGGGACCTAATCTCCACATGGCTCCCTTTCCAGCGTTTGATACAAGTAATGCGTCGTAAATTCAGAGGACAATTAGGAAACAGGCATATTGATGTCAGACTGGAAACACGTTTCAGGCAGACAGAAGAACAATGGTGTTTTTCCTCCACTAAAGAACGTTCATGTTTTATCACTGCCCAACATGCTATAATTTAAATTTTTCAAGCTGGTTCTCCAATTGTTAGTTCATGGCCTCTGCATTAGTACTCCACTAACATAACTATTACACAAACAGTAAGGTTTCACAAATTTTGTTGTAAATTTCCAAACAGTAAGTGGAGAAATCAAGGTCAATGGCAACTTAAACAACATTTCTGGCAGGTTAACTATGTTAGTAAATCAGCTTTTGAAATGTACCTGCACTTCCAGAATAATTTTGTTCTTGGCCATTTTGATTTCATTCTCAGTGACAAGCCCAGATAACTTATGCCATTTATTAACAATATTCAGAGCTATTAATTTCATTTTTATTGCCTCTGTGGATATTTAGCACAGGAAGGGTAAGAAACGTTTTTACATAGGGAATTATGTGGCTGTAGAATGCATCACTGGAGTCCGTGACTAGAGGTTAGAGCACTTCAACATTGAAGATTGTGTTAGATAGGTTATTTAAGGTGAGCAGATAATGAGACATGCAGAGAGGTTACACAAGGTTAGTATTATGGCTGGTATAGAAGATGAACACTAAACTAGTCCAGTAGCCTGTTCCTAATCTTTATAACATGGGCAAGTTGGTCAATGTCCTTGGCACCTTAAAACAGGAGTGGATATGCATGTAGCAGTGCAGTCAGCGTCTGTTGTTCTTGTAATTCTGACTCCAGTCAATCACAAAGCTAGTTATATCTTCCACACATGGCCCCAATGTGTCAGGATCTTCTGAGCAACTTCTAGTTGACTAAAGTAACCTTTGATTGCAATGATTACCACAACATCAATTAAAATGTAATTATGAGTGGATTCTATCAAGCCGCATAAACTTTAATTGGTCCACCACCTATATATTCTGTGCCTGTGCGCGCCCCCCCCCCGCTCCACTTCACCTTATGAAGGAGCAGCACTCTGAAAGCTTGTGATTTTAAATAAATCTGTTGGTCTATAACCTGATGTCGCGTGATCTCTGATTTTGTAACCTCAGTCCAACGCCAGCATCTCCACATCATTTTATAGGTTCCTACAGTGTTGTGTGTATGACCATTGTTTGTAGATACCATAGAATGGGCTATAATCATCTTATTTGTTGATTTTTAAAGGTTCTGAAGATGAGCTACAACAAGATTAAAGCACTGAATCGTGAGACTTTCCATGGCCTTCGCAACATAGTGCGGTTACATATGGACCACAACAGCATTGAATTCATTAACCCTGAAGCATTCTATGGGCTCACTTCATTGAAACTGCTCCACTTGGAAGGAAACATGCTTCAGGAACTACACAGAGATACATTTGTCACTTTTCGCTTCAGCCAGATCTTCAAAATGTCTTCAATAAAGCACATTTATCTGTCAGATAATGCTCTAACATCCATTCCCAGTGATCTGCTATCTTATATCCCAGAACTTGAAAGCATCTATCTGCACGGAAACCAATGGTCTTGTGATTGTAACTTGAGGTGGTTAACTGAACTCAATGAAAGACTACCAGGTATGATCAATGATTTATCTATCCTGCCATCATTTTCAATAACTGCGAGCAAATCACAACTACGTGGCGCACCCATAGAAACCTCTTTCCACACTGTAGGGATTATATGATTCTATGAAACATAGGAACTGGAGTAGGCTGTTCAATCCCTCAAGCCTATTCCACCATTCAAGGGGATCATGGCTGATCTGTGGTCTAAATCCATATCCCTGCCTTTGGCCTATATCCCTTAATTCCTTTGCTTAACAAACCTTATCTATTTCAGGTTTAAAATCAACAATAGATGTAGCATTCATTGTCGTTTGTGGAAGAGAGTTCCGAACCTCTACCATCCTTTGAGTGTAGAAGCACTTCCTAACATCTCTCCTAAATTGTCTGGACCTAATTCTCAGACTACAACAGGAACAAAAACAAAGTTAGCTGGAAAAGCCCAGCAGGTCTGGCAGCATCTGTGAAGGAAAAAACAGAGTTAACGTTTCGGGTCTGGTGACGTTTCCTCAGAACTATGCCCCCTAGTTCTAGAACTGCCCACCAGTGGAAATAGTTTATCTTTATCTACCCTGTCTTCTCCTGTTCATTGTCTCGAACAGTTTGAACAGATCACCCCTTAACCTTCTAAATTCTAGAATAAACAGGCATAATGTGTATAATCTCTCCTCATAACTTAAGCCCTGAAGTCTAGGTATCATTCTTGTAAACCTACATTGTAGTCCATCTACTGTCAAATGGTACCTGTTGCTGAAGCTTATAATCCAGGTACAATGCTAGATAAAATGGGGATGAAAATTCACCTTGACTAATAGTTCAAAACATTGCCTTTTGTTGCCTGGTTTCTGTGCACCTGGAACATTTATTTCCACAAACTTCATATGCAGTGCAGAATAGCAGTCCATGTGGTGCCATCTATTTATCATTGTCATCCAAGATGAGGTTTTACTCCAGTATATCACTTTTTGCTGAAATTTCTACTCTGCTTATGTGCCCTGTCATTTTACGGCTGTAAAGTCTTAACTACATAAGGAAGAACAGTTTAAAACTAATCAGAATTCATTTGTTGTTTGGTGAAGCGAGCACGAAAATGAGAAGATATTTATTCATTCCAGCTTCAAATTTGGAAAACCAGCAGAAAGTTAGTGTGTTGCTCATTTAGATATACTTTGAAGTAAGATCTCTGAAGTGCTTTTTACAGTCTCAAATCCGAAACGTTGCTCAATCCGTTGTGCCTTTGGCCAAATGGAAAAAGTGGGCCATTGTTAGCAAAGTAGGAGTTGGAAAGAAATTAAACAAATCTGGTACTTAAAAGTTCATAAGAACAGTGTATACTTCTGTGAGTCTGCAAATGCTCTTGGTCCGTAAGTCTGCAAGTGGGTATGTCGGCAAACAGAGTTCTGTGTGCAAACAGAGAGACTAAAATTAAATTGGCTTTGTGAGACAGTGGGAGGATTTAGAGATACAGGTTACATTTTTCCATTGTTGAGGGTAACAAAGGCAGATATTGCTGCAGAATTCAACATGTCTGGCAGCAACTGTGGAGAGAAAGCAGAGTTAATGTTTTGAGTCCAGTGATCCTTCTTCAGAACTGGTAGTAGCTAGGAACAGATTGTATATATGCTGAAGACAGAAGGTGGGGTGGAAAAGGAGTGAGCAGAGAGGGGCAGATGCAACCCAAAGAGAAAAAGAGGGGGGGAATGACAGTTAGAGAGACAAAAGGATGGATGATAGTATGTTCAGGAGAAAGAAAAGCTGATAATGGGGACTATAAGTAGGTGAAATGGGTTGGCTGTGCTGATCGCAGCCTGTGCCTTGACACGGCCTGGGTTGTTGGGGCTGGGGAAAGGACATGGAGGAAGGTGTCCAGGTTCTAAAATGATTGAACTTGATATTGAGTCCTGAAGGCTGCAGGGTCCCCAAGAGGAGGATGAGATGCTGTTCTCCCAGCTTGTGCTGAGCCTCACTGCAGCACTGCAGCAAGCCTGAGACAGAGATACTGGCCAGGAAACACAATGTGTGTAACCATTTCAGGGCCAGAGGCTTGTACGTAGGTCCCCGTCATATGAAACTATGAGCTCATGGAACTGCAGGCAAACGATTGTTGTAATTCTAATGAGATCAGCCAGGTGACCTCATAGAATATGAGTTCCCTGATTGGATTTGGTCTAATCAGGGAGCCCTGGCTGACAGATAAAAAGAGGAGTGTCAGAGATTGTGAGACTCAGGCTGTGATGGAGCTGGACTAGTGTCAGAGGTCCAGGCCTTTGTGGAGTTATTTCAGTGGCAACAAGAGTGCTACAATTAATACCCATAAAGGCTTCTACCAATATACAAAACTGCCATTTGGGGTATCATCAGCCTGTGCAATCTTTCAGCGGATGATGGCAAAGTCTTTGTAAGGTCTGCCCCAGGTTACTATTCATCCAGATGACATGCTGATGAAAGGGAAGACCAATAAGGAGCTCTTGGAGAACTTGGACACAATCCATAGAAATTTCTCCCATGTGGGTGTACACCCAAGAAGGGAAAAATGTGTACCAGGCACCTCAAGTGACCTAATTGGTCTACAGAGTTGACAAGACTGGGTTGCAGCTGTTATAAGATAAAGTGAGGACGATCAAGGCTCCCCAGCTCCCACGTCTACACCAGGGCTTAGGTCTTTCCTTAAGCTGATGAATTATTACAGTAAGTTCATACATAACTGGGCCTCCATCCTGGCACTTTGCATCAACTCCTAAAAAAGGGTTAGTCTTGGAAGTGGTTGCGTAGCCAAGCCACAGTTTTAAGGGAAGTGAAGACACGGCTATCGTTTTGTAAGGTATTAGTCCACTATGATCCCAAGCGAGAGCTGGTGTTGACGTGCAATTCCTCCCTGTATGGCATCAGGGTAGTATTAGCTCATAGGTGGCCCAATGGAGAGGAACGCACAATAGCGTATGCATCCAGGATTTTGGCTAATGCAGGGTGTAAATACACCCAGATAGAGAAGGAAGGTTTGTGGTCATACTTGGAGTCAGGAGGTTCCACCAATACCTTTATGGGTGTAAATTTGTGATCATAACGGACCACAAACCCCTACTAGGCATTCTTAAAGAGGACAAGACAGTGCTACCCATAGCTTCAGGCCGAATTCAGTGGTGGGCTCTAATATTAAGTGTGTATAATGACAAGTTGGAACAACATCCGCGAGGCCGAGTTGTGAATGTGGATGCATTGAACTGCCTCCCACTGGCAGATACACCACCGGTGGTACCATCACTGGAAGAGTCCGAAATGGTTTTAAGTTTTCTGGTCACACTTCCAGTCACAGCTGACAATATTCAACTTTGGACGCAGAAAGACCAAGTCCTGGCAAAACTGAAAGAGCTAGTGGTGATGGAGGAAAGGCAGAGGGCCATCATACCAGGACTGAAAGCTTTTTGGACCGGGAGAGACCAGATCACAGGACAGGACAGCACAGTACAGTGTAGAGCAAAACCGATTGTCCTGAGCAAAGGTCACTACCAGATTCTGGCTGAGCTCCACCAGGGTCATCCAGGGGTCTCCAAAATGAAGGTGTTACGTCTGGTGAGAATTTATGGCTGGTGACATAGCTGCATTGGAGGGGCAGTGGCCAGAGTGCCAACAAGGACAAAAATTACAACATGGCAGACCTGTGCAAGTGGGCCCTGGTCACCAATTATTGAGCCCTAATTTACCCCCATCCCTCACCCTGGAAATGGAAATGAAAACATCGGATGTACAAACAGAGATTGCAAGGTTAAGTGACTAGACAAAATTTATGGCAAATGGATTTCAATATAAGCAAATGTGTCATCCACTTCTGACCTAAAAAGGATAGGAGAGGGTACCTTCTACATAGCAAATGTCCCATACTGGTCCAGAAAATAATCAAAAAGGCTGACCTTTGTATTTAGAGGGCTAGAATACAAATGGGAAAAGTCATATTTCAGCTGTACAATTGTTCTGAGGAAGTGTCCCCGGACCCGAAACGTTAACTCTGTTTTTTCCTTCACAGATGCTGCCAGACCTGCTGAGCTTTTCCAGCAACTCTGTTTTTGTTCAACTATACCACACCTTGCTTAAAGCATAGCTGGAGTATTGTGAGTAATTCTGAGCACCGCATACCAGGAATGATATGTTGGCCTTAGAGAGAAATTATAAGGAAGATTTACCAGAATGACATTTTGGGGGTAAATCAGGAGGAGAGGTCATACAATCTATATTCCTTAGAATTTAGAAGGTTAAAGCATTATTTTATTGAAGTTTTCAAGATATTAAGGGGATTAAATAGGGTAGAATAGGAGAAACTAGAGGAAGAGTTGGGGGCATTTTTAAAACCAAAGCAGGAGCTTTCAGTGATGGGATCCAATAATGTTAGGATGCTATTTGGTCCATTGCACCAGCACCCGTTCTCTGAGCAATTTGGCTCAGAGTCAATCTCTTGTCCTTTTCCTGGAACCAGCGTATTATTTCTATTTAAATAATCATTTAATGCCCTCTACGATGTCTCAGTTGTACCAGACTCCACCACACACCCGGCAATGCATTCCAGGCACTAACTGCTAGCTGTGTGAAAAAAAAATCTCAGATCACATTTTCTTCTTTTGCAAGAAATCTGCGCCCTCTGGATCTCAATCCTTCCATGTGTAAAATCAGAAGTCACGCGACACCAAGTTACAGTCCAGAAGGGTTTAATTGAAATCACAAGCTTTCGGAGCACTGCTCACTTGTCACGTGAAGTTCTCCAAAAGCCTGTGATTTCAAATAAACGTGTTGGACTATAATCTGGTGTTGTGTGATTTCTGACCTTGTCCACCTCAGTCCAACACCAGCACCTCCACATCATGGCTCCCGTGAGTAGGAACAGGTTCTCCCTATTTGTCTGTCTAAAACGTCTCATGATTATGAAAACATCCATCAAATCTCCTCTGAGCCTTCTCCTCTCCAAGAAAAGCAGCCCTTCACTCTTAATTAGGGATCAGTTCTCCCGCTAAGCCTATTAGAAGTTTAGCACACTTATCACTCGTAACAAATTATTTTTAAGCGATTTGCAGTTTTAAAACTGAGGTTAGTAGATTTTTAGTAGCTAACGTTATCAAGAGATATGGGGCAAAAATGTATATTTGGAGCTCAGTCATAGATAAACCATGATCTCACTGAACGATTGAACAGGTGAAAGGGGCTACATGGACTCGTCTTTCTCCTGTGTCTTTCTCTTGTGTACCTATAGGATTGGGGACAGTACAAATAAGGCTTATTCATCGGTCCAAGGGAGAGGGAGGCAATAATGTAAGGGAGAAAAACAATTTTGCACCATCCTTCCTTGGAATAAAGGAGGTATAATCTTAATTATATGGTGGTAGACAAACCTAAGCGGGTTATAACACATACCGAGGTGTGAAAGCTAAGCATGACATGATCTTTCCATTAATGCATGCAAGAAATGCAAAATATATCATGTCTAGATTGATAATGTTGAATTAAATTTCAAGCCTTGTGTGTGAAGGTCAAGTGACAAGATCTATTTTAGTAAACTAAATTCTTTACCTGTTTGACCGTCTGTATCTTTAAATATCCCTTCACAACTGTAAGAAAGGAGCCCTTCTTTATGAGGATGTAAGCTAATGTTCTGTCTTGTTGAGAAGAACCTCCCAAATTATTCCTCTTGATAATTACTCTGCTTTAAGCCTGAAAGAATCACATCATTTTGGACTTTGTCTTAGCATGTTTCTGAAAGATTTAGCTGTAATGTCGATTTCACATTTACTGCTAAGTGGTTTGGGGAGCACAGAGATTCAGAAGTTTTAATTTAACTTTCAGTAACTGCAAGTTTTCCTAAAGATTCCTTCTCATATTGCTTTGAGTGCCTGCAGAAAGCTGTAGGACATCAGTCTTAGATATTTGTTTTCCAGACAAGCTCCCAGTTAAACAACAGGTTAAATAAATGTCAATATGATAACTTGGCAGAAAATCCCATCAATTAGACAAGAACTAGAAAAGATGAAAAGGAATCTGAAAGACTGTTGAACCCATTTCATTATTACACAACTCAATCCAACATTCTCCCACTTAATTAAACTTTGGTTTGCAATAAGATGTATGAGAACATCAACTGCACAGATAATTAATTCCTTTTTCTTAGATTAACAATACTTGCCAATGTAAAAACCAGAAAAATACTATTGATTTTTCTTTCTTCTCCAGGAACAATCAAATGCAAGAGAGACCGAAATTATCCAAATGGTCAGATCTGTCCTTTGTGCACGTCACCAGGTGTCTCTAGGGGCAAAACTATTTTACAGCTGCCTCCTTCAGTATTTGCATGTGCACCACCAAGTATCCAATCTCCACTGAAAATCAGAAACAGCACTCTTCAAGAAGAGGGGGATTACGCTGCCGTTAATGCCAAGGATTTTGTGGCCCCATTAGGTCAGATGAATTTGAACATGAGCGATCAGTCTGGGAATGGCTGTGAAATAACTTGCAACATTCACAGACCCTTAGAAACACCACAGGTAAGCCTGGATCAAAAAGAAGGCTACGTGCTGCTAAACTCTTCCCTGTCAACCTTCCTGGTCTGCTATGTCGACTATGAACAGATCCAACGGCTTTGGGGCATCTTGGCAATGTACACTGATTCACCTCTACGACTTGAGAAGGATACATTGCTGAGCAAAACACCGTACATGAGTTATCTGTATAAACAGTCACCGGCCTCGGACTTGCACCAGTTTACTGGTGTTGAGATGCAGATCAGGGCAGATCCCGCGTGGCTAATGCAAGACGAGATCGCCCTGCAGATGGACAGGACTCGGACAACGTTGAACGTTTTGCAAATCAAGTATCAGGTAGAGGTTCAGATTAACTTGCAAGACCTAGAAGCTAAACCTGGGAAAAATAGTTGGGTGATGATAAAGAAAGCCAAAGATGCAAGAATGGAGCACTTTGTGGTGGTAGGTGGGACAGTGGAGTTGGAGTGCCAAGCCATTGGTGACCCCAAACCCATCATTGCATGGATACTTCCAGATGGCAGCAAAGTGCGCGCTCCATACAGCAGCGACGATAGCCGGATTTCAGTCAATGCAGATGGCAAGTTCGTACTAAGGATAGCTGACCTATACGACACTGGCATCTATCATTGTGTGGGAACCAATTACCAAGATGCAGATGTGCTGAGCTTCAGAGTTATCATTCTGGACCCTAATGTGGTAGAGAGCTATATAAATGGCCCTTACATTTCTAAATCAGGTGGCGACTCAATCCTTCTGCCGTGCCAAGCAACTGGCATTCCAAATGCATCCATTAGTTGGGTTCTCCCTGACCATAGAGTATTACATCAAACAACTGGGAGTAAGGAGATAACCCCAAATGGGACTTTAAAGATAAAAAAGCTAACAACCAGGGACAGTGGCTATTACAGGTGTTTGGCCGCGAACCGATATGGAATTGATCTCTTGGCATTACAACTGATGGTTACTGGGTCCAGAATTTCTCCTGAGAATGAAATTGCTGAAAGTAACGCCAGGGCAGAGGGAGACTTTGGATCCGGGGAGAGTGAGGAAGACTTGCTGGAGTCTGAAGATTTGCAGCATGATCAGTTCTCTTCTCAGAGTACCTCAGAGGACGAGACATACTCTATTACGACCAGCAGTTCACAGCTCACACCTCACCCGGAAACAAGCACAGCAGCCACAGTTACCCCCAGGAGGAGAATTCATGGCAGTGGCGCAAAACCACATCGGTGGCCTAACCGTAGACTTTTGAAACAACCAAGAAGGAGAGTAGACCCTCAGCACTGGGCAGAGTATCTGGCAAAGGTCAGAAAAAAAGTCTCCACAAAAACCGCAACACGTAAAATCACCATCAAACCTCACGTGAAAGATTTGTCATCAGAGACAACAGCTGATGAGGAAACATCAGGGGTTGACTTGGAAGATGCAGAAGAGAAAGAACTTATGGTGGTAGTAACCACACCACCTACCGTTGTTTCAAGTATTCCATCACATCCTATCACTGAGACGTCAACTGAAATTGGTCCACAGTTGAAATTAGTTCTTCCGGTTGTAAAGCAATTTCACACAACAAAGCCAGACACAAAAGCTGTAGCTCCTCCAATTCTAAAGGTGGCTACAGATTCTAGTTTGTTTCCAAAGGTAACAGAGACCATTACTAAAAAGGAATCTATCAGAGTGATATCCCAGAGGCCAACTGCAACTCCGCATGTATCTGAACCACCCGAAGCAAATGCAGAACTTCAGCTGACAATTTCTAGCAATTTTAAGGAGCCCCATTACATGTCAACTCCGACGCCAATACCGTTGACCGTAGACACACCAAAGGAGCACACGTCATCAATAACTTATACAACAGGAAAGGTTGACCTTGTGGCAGTGTCACAAAGTGAGACTGAAAGGCTGCGTGACTATCACACTCACATTGCAACAGTTACTATGGCCAAAGAGGATGGGAATCGAATTCTGTTTAAAACCACTCAGAAAATCACATCTCCATTGACTACATCCCTATCCACCATCCTCACTCAGCAGCTTCACATTATAAGGGAAGCGACCACTGGTGCTCCAGTTTCCAAACCACAGCGCTTTGAGTGGCGACGGAAATTCCCCCATAGACGTCGCTTTGGTAGGCCAGGCATGTGGAGACACAGGTACAAGATTGTGAGACCCAAAATGAGGAGGCCTGCTTGGTCTGAGGAGAGAACAACACTGTCCACCTTGATGCATTCTGAAGCCTCCAGCACAAATCGCATGCCCCCTGTTACCCAGGTCCCACTAGGACCTCCACTTCCACAACCAGCACCAGTGCCAAATGGATCAAGTACCAGGTCTGTGCAAGCATCCGTCCAGCAATCTGGAGATTTGAGTGCCGGTGAAGCTACAACCAAACACACCCGCATTTATCCAATGGAAGAAATGCAAAGAGTTAGTGATCCTGAGGTGGGAACGACCTGGTCACAATGGGTGACTGGGGCTGATGCTGGAACACAAACTCCAGAGTCTGAAACCACTACACAGCTCACTGAGACTAGTTCAGTTGCCAGAACAACACATACTAGCGGGAGATTACCAGGAAGGTCACCTTATCTTGACCTTCTCTCTACGCCTACTGTGATGACTGCCAAGCCTTCAACACAGTCCTCCAAGATTGTTCGTGAGAAGATCCCTTGGAATCGGCTTTTTGGAGTGAAAAATCAGAAGGATGCTTTGAGAAGGCTTAGTAAGCCCATCAAGAGTTCCCAGGCCAAAACTGCTGCTCCTAAAATGTCTATCATTTTAACAAAGCCTACTCCTCACAGTGTAATGGCATCGCAGGCTGTAGGAGGCTCACTGAAACCCCACATCTTGACATCAAATCCCAATAGCAACCAAATGAAGCTAACTACGAATCTCCCTGCTGTTTTCCTCCATACTCCTTCAACAACAAATCCACCAACAACAGTTACAACCATTCCCATCACTGCAGAGACTGTAACCACCACTGCAGCCACTACCCAAACAACTCACACCACACGCAGAATGGGACTCCGTCGGAGGATATCAGGCAAGTTTAAGAGACCAAGGAAGCGTATACAACCATCATCACGAGCAACCCTGAGGCGTAATCGCTTGGTGACATCAGCAGCTGAAAGTAGAAAGATGCGTCCAACAAAAACTAGGATTCCATTATCTCCAGACACTTCAGTACCCACTGAAGCATCTCATGATGTTGCCACTGCAGTTAACACTGCTGTCAAAGATGCACAATCAAACAAGCCTCTTTTAACCTCAGCTGGAGTGAATCCAACTACAATCACAAGGCAGTATAATTCTAAATTTCTCCATCTGCCGAGCAATGCCCTCACCAGTCAGTCAACTGTAAGGCCACTCAACACAACCAATCCAATAACCCTAGTCCCATCTACTTCCAAAACCACGGCAAGGAGAATCCCAATTATTAAACTTCAATCATCCACCATCACAGAGGCAACTAGGTGGTCTACCATCCAAAAGATAATTCATCCTACCAAAATGACGCTGTTGCCCCCAGCTACTGAAGCCACCAGTACCACCACAACCATTGCACCATCCACTGATTCAAGTGTGCTTTCTACAACTGTGACTGCCAGCTCCAACCAGTCACTGATCACTGCCAGGTCTCCCCCCAGGACCGTGTCCAGATTCCGCATCACCTTACGCAGGTTTACCACATCTGAGCCTCCGAAGCAGGCCCAACCTCTGCTGCCAGAATCCAGGATAGATACGCCACTTTGGCAAAACCTGCAGACCAAAGCCATAAGCACTGTGCAAACAAGTACTGAGACTAAATGGGAAACACCACTGGGCTTTACAGAGGGGCCAACCAGATACAGAGTGGCACCACCCAAATTGGATGGTGATCTTGAAAACACTATAGGGAATGAAGGTGGTAAAGATGATGTTTTCAACAGGTCCAATGCTTTGTCACACAACATCATCGCTGTGGATCCCATGAGTCAGAACCATCCCTCCAAACCCAGACTGATTGGTGGAAACACAGCCAGTTTCACATTTGTGGCAGATTCTGATGCATTTATACCATGTGAAGCAACCGGGAATCCACTTCCCATCATCAGTTGGACAAAAATCTCAACAGGTAAATGTGTGACAATACAATAACTTTAAAAAGTGTATTTGTTTTTATATGAAGAAAGGTTTTAAGACAGAGGTGTAAAGCTGTCTATTGAAATCCATCAAGTAAACAGCTTGTGAGGCCTTTTTTTAAAAGCTGGAACAATAGAAGCAGGCTAAATGGGTGGGTCTACCTCCCACAGAACCAGGATTTTTAGTTTTAATGTTTCAGTAGTAGTTGCTATGGTCTTGGAGCTGGATGTGGAAGCTGTTTTTCCTCTCTCTGTTACAACTAAAAGCCAGGGCTACTAGAATTACATGTGAGACTATCTGTTTTGCCGATTTGCCTTTGCCAAGGGTGTGTTTGTAGGATGCTACCATGTTGGAACTGTTACTGTTTAGTAGTTAAATAATCTATTATTCTGTTAAATTTTCCAGCAGAGTTAAGTTATTCCAATTTCTTTCTTCTTTTGTTGCATTTTAACAATAGTTTATGAATAAAGAGTGTTTTACTCAACAGCGAGTAGTTCAACCAATCAAATTGCATCTGGAATGCAACACCTTACACTCACCTTTAAAATAAGTAAAAGTTAGGGCCTAGGCTATTTTCTGAATATATTTTGAGGGAGTTCAGTCTGGTCCAAAACAAGTGTTACCCAGTCACTTAATGATTTGAACTTAAGAGATGCACCTTAGGAGAGTATTCAATATTTGAATAATCCAGCTGTTCCATTGCTCATCACTCCTTTGTTCATTCATTCACTCAGTCATTTGTTCATTTATTAACCCATTCATTGACTGTCATCCATTCTTTAAAACATTCATTCATTCACCATACACTCATTAACCCATTCACCAAATAATCCATTATGTTGCTCACCCATTCACTCATACATAAATATATTCACTCATTAATTCACTCACTTAATTATTCATGCAATACTTTTGTGTCAGACATGTCTTATGACAGTTAGCAATTATGATGCCACTCTTGGAAGCTATTTAAATGAAGCAGACACTAAAATGTCAGTGTAACTCCAGTGAAGAATCATTCATAATCCATTGACTTGAGAACACTAGGCAAAAGATCCTATAACATTCCTTAGGACTTTTGCTACATAAAGCATTGCTTTAATGATCCATTAAACTGGGCTAAAAAGTGCACAGTGGCTCTTTTTGTTCCTTCTGGTCCAGTACCGATGACGCTTCACTTCCTTTGGGCTTTTAGGAAATTATACCCCTGCAGGTTCCCTTTAAACACTTACAATTCTAGGATCGGGTACAGACCTTGCAAAATAGATTGATAACTTCATTGTCGTCATGAGAACAGCAAACTGCGCAGGTGTGCACTGCTGGCTGTGAGACATTCTCAGCTGTCAGTTTCATACCTGCGCTGTGATATCAAACAGCTTCAGCAAGGTGACAAGTGATATATTTGAATATGTGGCCATGTATCCACAATTCACTGTGACAGGTTTTTTTTTATTTTTGTGTTTATTCATTCACGAGATGAGGGTGTGACTGATCAGGCAGCATTTATTGCCGGAGGGTAGTTGGTAGTCAACCACATTGTTGTGCGTCTGGAGTCACGTGTAAGCCAAACCAAGTAAGGATGACGGATTCCTTCCCTAAAGGACATTAGTGAAACCAGATGGGTTTTTCCTGACAATCGGCAATGGATTCATGGTCGTCACTTAGATTCTTAATTCCAGATATTTTATTGGATTCAAATTCCACCATCTGCCATGGTGGGATTCGAACCCAGTTCCCCAGAACATTAGAGATAACAAGGTGCAGAGCTGGATGAACACAGCAGGCCAAGCAGCATCAG
>NC_063344.1:11799918-11811020 GCF_021869965.1 Rhincodon typus | reverse complement strand
CCTAGACCCTTCTTCAGAAAAAGGGTCTAGGCCCGAAACGTCAGCCTTCCTGCTCCTCTGATGCTGCTTGGCCTGCTGTGTTCATCCAGCTCTACACCGTGTTATCACAGATTCTCCAGCATCTGCAGTTCCTGCTATCCCCAGAACATTATCTGGGTCTCTGGATTAACAGTCCAGTAATAATACCACTAGGCCGTTACCTTCCCTTGTTATTAATAAACCACAACTGTACACAACTTGAAATGGTGGAAGATTTCCTTCCACCACCCGTACATTGTTTTAATATACAGGAACCCCGTGAAGGAAACATTTACTGCTCATTCTTGGTTGCTCTGAGGACTTTAAGCATCAATCCTGTCTTGTGGTACTGGAGTCACTTGTAGGTCTGATCAGGTAATGGCAAAGATCACTGAAGGGCACTCCTGAACTAACTGAAGCTTTATGACAATGTTTTCTTGATATCAGTCTATTAATTACCAGCTCGATTGAACTCATTTGCCCCAATTTGCTTTGGTGAGGTTATGAACTCACAACGTCTCAGATGTTTGCATGTTAATGTAATCACAACTGCAATGGTTGGACTTTTTTTATCAAATAAGGATTAGCTGTAGCTGCTTCTGACTGTGAAATAAACTTTCTGCCATGATGTCCTTTAACATTCTATGGTTTTCACATCACACAATGCTTAATTTATAATTTTAAGTTTGATTGATAACTTTAATTTTTCACTCATCTAACTTCCTTCTTGTTTATCCACTTTCCACGCAGCTTAAGGACATAAATAGTTTCTAAAGAACCCAAAAGTTTTCAAAGTCAATGTATAATCTGCTATTAAGTTCGACTATTTTATGTATCTTATACATTTTAATAGTGAAATGTAAAGTTATAGATTTCATGTAACTAGCATTTAATTACTTTGTAAGTTCACTTAATGCTGATTTGTTGGATATAAATATGTGGTTCTTGGTGTAGGTGCAACGGTCACAGCTAAAGTCAAACGTGGCAATAAATTTGAGGTCTTTCCAAATGGCACACTGACCATTCAGAAAATTACAGTTCAGGACCGTGGACAGTACCTCTGCATAGCAGAAAACCAGTATGGCTCGGAACGACTTCTGGTCACTCTCTCTGTGGTGGCTTACCCTTCGAAGATATTAGAACCTCGAATGAAAGACATCATAGTCCATGCTGGGTATCCAGTGGAGATGAAGTGCCGATCTCAGGGAAGGCCAGCTCCAACAATCTCATGGATCCTTTCCAACAGGACCCTGGTGAGGAACAGTAGCCCATTCAATGGGAGAGTCTCAGTGTTGGCTGATGGCACCCTCAAGATTAAAGCAGTCACCGTGTATGATCAAGGGAATTACAGGTGTGTGGCCAGTAATCCGGCCGGTATTGATACAGTAACTGTTAGGATGCAAGTGGTCGCTCAGCCCCCAGCTATCCTGGAAGCAAGGCAAGACAGTGTCAAAGGTGAAGAAGGGCAGAACATCAGACTACCCTGCACCGCTGTAGGAACACCTACACCTTCTGTCCGTTGGATGATCTTTGATGGCACCGAAATCCAACCTTTGCAGTTTATCAATACAAAAGTATTTGTCTTTACCAATGGGACACTTTATGTCAAATCCTTGACTCCATCAGACAGTGGGAATTATGAATGTATAGCTACAAGTTCGACTGGATCGGAAAGGCGAGTTGTAAGTTTAATGGTGGAACGCAAACACGAGATCCCTAAGATTGTTTCTGCTTCCTCGAGCAACAACAAAGTGAACTATGGAGATAAATTACAACTCCACTGCTCAGCCACGGGCAATCCAAAACCCAAAATCATTTGGAGATTACCTTCCAAGTTAATTGTGGATCAGTGGCACCGGTAAGACATCCCATTTACTTTCATCTCTTGGCTGACTTCTAGTTAGCAATACTCTTGGTAGGCTCCTTGCAACCGTTTTAACCTAACCATGAGGCAGTGAATAAAAGGAATTGATGAAACTTTACACTTCTGGCAATGTTACCCTCCAGTGACTTTGAAGGATGTTTACCCAATGTTGTCAGTTTCCTAATGATAAGTGAGGTTAAATATGTCCTTTTCTTTGACCTAGCCTCAAGTTCACTCGATCAGATATACATGAGTACAGTGGAAGATAGCTGTTCGCTTAGGTATAACAGAGTACAAGATAATAAAAAAAACGAAAGAACTGCAAATGCTGTAAATCAGGAACAAAACCAAAAACAAAGTTGCTGGAGAAGCTCAGCAGGCTTGGCAGCATCTGTGAAGGGAAAAACAGAGTTAACGTTTCGGGTCCGGTGACCCTTCCTCAGAATTGATGGTGGCTGGGAAAACGTCAGTTTATATGCAGAAAATAGAGAGGTGGGTTGGGTAGGCAGTAAACAATAGGATAGAGCCCAAAGAGAGAGCCTATAAATCTTTGGGCTGTATCCTATCGTTTACTCCCTACCCCACCCACCTCCCTATTTTCTGCATATATTCACTGACGTTTTCCCAGACACTATCAGTTCTGAGGAAGGGTCACCGGACCCAAAATATTAACTCTTTTTCCCTTCATAGATGCTGCCAGACATAATAAAAAAAAATTCCAGTTAGGAAATCTGTTGAAGTTTGTAACTATCCCTATCCATTAATTTCAACTTTTTGTTCAAAGTGCCTTCTCCGAAATGTATTTCATGTGCCCTACACCTCAGGTTTTCTTTAAATTCCAATCTTACAATTAAGCTTGTGGTCAAGTCATTGTCGATACTTCCTTTGTTTAAGTGTCCATTTTTTTCTGATAGGGACTGTCTGAAATACCTTGGGAGATCTGTCTGCAGGAAAGGCATAGTATTGGTGTATATTGTTGTGGCTTTATTGCTGCCTAATATAAAAAATATCCTTTGTGTTTCTAGGAATGTAGGAAAATGGGAGTGGGACTAGGTCTTCCAGCCCCTTGAACCTGCTCAACCATTCTATATCCTGGCTGATCATCCACCTGAACATCACTTCCTGCATTGTTAGCAGCTTTCAGTGAGTTATGAACAAGGACACTCGGGTCCTTTCGTACATCGACATTTCCCAATCTCATCATTGAAGAAACATTCTGCACTTTAGTTCCTCCTACTAAAGTGGATAGCTTCACGCTTATCCATACCTGCCATGATTTTGTCAGCTTGATCCTCCAGATTCATATTTGCATCATCACAAATTTTACCTTGTTTCATAGCATCTGCAAACTTAGAAATATTATGTTTGGTCCCCGCAACCAGAACATGGATGTAGATTGTGAACAACTTGGTCCCAAACACTGATCCTTGTGGTACCCCAGTAACCACAGACTGCCGATCTGAGAATGGCACATTTTTTCCTATGTTCTGATTTCTCTCCAATAACTAATTCTCAATCCATGAGAATATATTGCCCTGTATCCCATGTGGTCTAAGTGTGCTTATTATACTCCTGTTGGACTTTGTCAAAAGTTTTCTATAAATCCAAATACACTACATTTATTGGTTTCCCCCTCCATCTGTTCTATGAGCAACATCTTAAAAAATGATCAAACATGAACTTGCCTTCAGCTGACTTGGCCCAATCTGACCATTATTTTCTAAATATCCAGTTATCACTTCATTTTGAATAGATTCAAATATATTCCCTACTACTGCCATCCAACTACTGGGTCTGTAGTTCTCTCCTTCCTCTTTCTTGAAGCGTGAACTAATACTTATAACTTTCCAATTTGTAGGTCCCGCTCCAAAATATGTTGAAATTTTAAAGATGATCACCAATGCATCCATTTCTCCACAGCTACCTCGTTCAATGTTCTAGGATTTAGATCATTGAATCCAAGGGATTTGTCAACATTCAGTCACATTAATTTCTCTAATACTATTTTTTGCCAATGCTAATTACCTTCTTTCCTCATTCTCACTAGTCCCTTGAGCCACTGTCATTTCTGGAATATTTTTTATACTTTCCTCCATGAAGACAGTCACAAAGGAGTTCTTAACTTCTCTGCTATTTCCCTATTTCCCATCCTACATTCTTCTGTCTCTCCGCACTAATGCTTTTCCTTTTAGATATCCACAGAGGCTGTTATAGTCTACTTAATTTTTTACTATTGCTTTGCACTTGTATTCTAGCTTCCCTTTGAAAATCGGCATCTTGGTCGTCTTTTGCTGAATGCTAAAATGCTGCAAATCTTCAGGCTTATTAAATTTTAACATCTTTGGAAGCCTTCTCCTATGACCTAGTACAATCTGCAACTTCCTTTGTTAACTACATTGACTCACATTTTCTGTTTCTATGTCTTAAAAGAATGCATGTTTGGTATAAATAATACTAGCCATTGCATGTTTTCTGACGTAGGTTTTTAATACATTTTTCCAATCTACTACAACCAGTTTACCCCTCACACCTTCATAATTTCCTTTTTTTAGACCTAAGACCTAGTTTAAGATTGAACGACATTGTTTTCAAACCTAATGAAGAATTCCAACATATTATGGTCACTCTTCCCTAAAAGTAATTTTGCAACAAGATTTTTAATTAGTCCTTACTCTGTATATAATACAACTAAAATAGCCTGTTTCCTTGTTTCCTCAACACACAACCTTAGAGCAGCAGCTTATATAAATCCCAGCACTGATGCTCAGTGGGTTTACTCAGTTTTACATACACATCAACATCACCCCTGATTACTGCATTACCCTTGTTACATGCACCACATATTTCTTGACTTATACACTTTCCTACCTTATCACTACTCTTTGTTGGCCTATAAACAACTCCCAGCTCTGTTTGCTGCTCGTTGCTGTTCCTTAACTTCTTCCAAATCGATCCTACAACCTATTCTTCTTATCTAAAATCGCTTAACACATGAGCAGGAAAACACCAGCTCCTTCTCCTGTTTACCCTCCTGTGAAATATTCTTTAATATTCAGTTCCCAGCCTTGACCACCCTTTAGCCATAATTGCAGTTGGATCATAACCATTTATAAAGTAAACAACTCCCTTGTTAGAAATGTTGTGTGTTTTAAGATACAGTGCCTTCATTTCTGCCTTTTCATCATTCTTTGGTGTTTTAACTTGATTTCATGTTGATATTATTTTCTTGTGCTTTCCATTTTAGGGGAGGTGATGGCCTAATGGTATTATCACTGGACTGTTAATTCAGAGACCCAGGTAATGTTCTGGGTACCCAGGTTCATGAATTCAATAAAAAAAGTTCTGTAATTAGGAGTATAATGATGACCATAAATCATTTGTTGATTGTCAGGTTCCATCTGGTTCACTGGTGACCTTTAGGGAAGGAAACTGCAATGTGGTTGACTCTTAACTGCCTCTGGGCAATTAGGAATGGGCAATAAATGCCAGTGATGCCCTCATCCTGAATGAATGAAAAAAATTCTGTTTACAGTATTCCTATATCCCATTAGCTAGTTCTGTTTCTTTTCTTTGCTCATTGATGGGATATGGGTGTCACTAACAAACCCTAATTATCCAGAGGGCAGTTAAGAGTCAACAACAATGCTGTAGAGTCAGACCCACAGATCAGGCCAAGTAAGGATGGCAGATTTCCTCCCCTTAAAGGACATTAGTGAACCAGATGGCTTTTTCCAGCAATCAGCAAAGGTTTCATGCTCATCAGTTGATTATTAATTCCGAATTTTTATTTTATTCATATTCCACTTTGCTGTGATGTTGTTCAAACCCGGGTCCCCAGAATATTACCCGGGTCTCTGAATTAATAATCTAGTGATCATATCACTAGGCCATTACCTCCCCTCATTTCCTCATTCCATCTCAAGTTCCCATGCGTCTGACAAGCTAGTTTAAACTATCCCTAAGAGCACTACCCAGTCTAGCTCTGAGGCCATCTGTCCCAGTCCTGCTAAGGCTTAACCTGTCCTCCTTGTATAGGTCCCACCTGCCCCAGAAATCTAAAATTCTCTCTCTTATACCTGTTGATTTGCTCAATCTTATTATTTTTAAGACATTAATTTTTCACTCTTCCTTCCTTACTAATTCCTTATTAATAAATTGAAGGAGCTTTGAAAGAAAAAACAAGCTAAATACTTAATAATCAATCACTTGTTTCACTGCAGTGTCAAGTGGCAGATAAGACTGAATAATGGGTTTTTCTCTCTACTTCCCATGCTTTTTGAAGCCACTGAAGTTTTGATGCTTTTCACCAGCAACTCACTTCTTATTGCTACTTAATCTTTGTAGTTTTTAATCTGCCGGTCACTCCCTCATTGCCCTGCTCACCAAATTCCCAAGTTCACACTCAGTGTCTATCTGCACTCGGCGACAAGCTTTTGTCTTTGAGAATTACTTTAATGTGTCTGATCAATTGCATAGTCAATCGAGATCTTAATGCAAAACTTGCACCTGGAATATTGTGAGCAGTTCTGGGCTCCGTATCTAAGGGAGGATATGCTGGTATTGGAAGGGGTCAAGAGGAGGTTTATAAGAACGATCTCAGGGATGAAGGGCTTGTCATATGAGAAGTGGTTGAGGATTCCGGGTCTGTTCTTGGTGAAGTTTAAAAGAATGAGGGAGGTTCTGATTGAAACTTACAGGGCACTAAGAGGCCTGGATAGAGTGGACATAGAGAAGATGTAGGAGTACGCTAGTAGGAGAGAATAGGGCTGGAGGTTATAGCCTCAGAGTGGAGGGACGACCCTTTAGAACAGAAATAAGGAGGAATGTCTTCAGCCAGAGCATGTTGAATCTGTGGACCTCATTGCCAAGTTGTTGAGTATATTTCAAACAGAGATATGTTTTTGATCAATTAGGAGATCAAAGGTTACAAGGAAAAGAAAGGAGAATGGGGTTGAGAAACATATCAGCCATTATCGAATGGCAGACAAGACTCGATGGGCTGTTGGTCTAATTCTGCTCCTATATCTGATAGTCTCGTGGTCTTTAGTTGCATGCTTCCTTGCCACTGTTCTCTCTATTTGTTTTTCAGAAAGACTGAATAAAAAATACACTAAAGCAAAGAATCAGAGATAGTAAAAACTGCCAATGCTGGAGTCAAAGATAACACAGTCTGGAGCTGGAGGAACACAGCAGGTCAGGCAGCATCAGAGGAGCAGGAAAGCTGACATTTTGGGTCTGAACCCTTCTTCAGAGATAGGGCCCTATTTCTGAAGAAGGGTCCTGACCCAAAACATCAGCTTTCCTGCTTCTCTGATGCTGCCTCACCTGCTGCGTTCCTCCAGCAGCACACTGTGTCAACCTCTACCCTACATCCCTGCGTTCCCATAGCTAACCCACCTAGCCTGTACATCCCTTGAACCATGGGCAGTTTAGTATGGCCAATCCACCTGCACATCTTTGGACTGTGGGAGGAAACCAGAGCACCCAGGGGAAATGCACGCAGATATGGGGAGAATATGCAAAGTCCACACAGACAGTCACCTGAGGGTGGAATTGGACCCAGGTCCCTGGTGCTGTGAGGCAGCAGTGCTAAACACTGAGCCACTGTGCTGCCCCATATTGTCATGGAGAATTTCAGAAAATGGCTTGTGAAACTGCAAGCAGGCACATCAAAAATGTTGGATATTAAATTTGACTTGAGTGATAATTTACAAATAGCGGGATGTTATTGCTTTATGTGAACAGGTGATAGTTTTCAAGAAGCACTGTCTGGCTTGTAATTCAGAAAATTACTGTAGGCTGCTGAGTGGGTGGACATTTAGCATGCACAAATATGAACGCTTGCCTGCCAGTTTAATTTTTTTGTGCAGGTTAAGGTCAACTGTAAAATAACAGAGCAGAGCCCCATGCGAACATGTTGAGTATCTGTCTGTTAATAAAGTCCAGAGGCATTCCAAGCTTCTGATGTAAATACAATGTCCACTTGGCAACAGTCGCAACAATAGCTGGAGCTCTATCACAATCATTTCAAAGGTGCTGCTTTGGAGTTTTAGCTATGACTGCTAGATGGAAACACCTATAGAAGAATGGTTCCATTAGACGGAGCAGCATATTAGTTCTTCCAGAAGATAGCAAGAACTGCAGATGCTGGAGTCAGAGTCAACACAGTGTGGACCTGGAGGAACATAGCAGGTCAGGCAGCATCAGAGGAGCAGGAAAGTTGTCATTTCGGGTCGGGACCCTTCATCAGTCCTGAAGAAGGATCCCAATCTGAAACGTCGACTTTCCTGCTGCTCCTCCTTCCTGCGGCAGTGGGATAATGAGACTCTGTTTAGTCTCTTGCATTTGGACAGACTTGGATGGCTGACCCAATTTTTTTATATATATGCACCTCTGCCAAAGCATCAGATAGTCCAACCATTCATTTCAGTACTTCATGAGATACACTACATATGCAAGCATAGCAGATGCTATTCAATCACAGGAAGGGCAGTAGCATACACACTGGAAGAATGAACATGGAGAGGTGATAGAATTTCACTGGTAGAGTAGTGAAAACTGAGGGTGTGTGTGCACTGATCTTTAAAGTTGCCAAGGCAAGTTGGAGGACAGTTGAAACTTTTGAGATACCTGGCTTTGTAAATTGGGACCTTTGGTACAAAAAACATGATCTAAATCTCTAGTCAAGCCTCAACTAGAGCATTGGATACAATTTTACATGCAAGTTCAAGAAGAAAACATCACCTTAAGAAGGTGGTGGAATTGTATTTTACAGGAACCTTCTAAAATTTAATTGGATATTTACTTGAGGAGGCCTAATCTTCCGGGTTTTGAGGTATGGGACTCAACTGGACAGCTCTTCAAAGAGCAAAAACGAAGTTGCTGGAAAAGCTCAGCAGGTACGGCAGCATCTGTGAAGGAAAGCTCTTCAAAGAGCTGACGCACACTGGATGGGCTGAATGGCTTCTTCCTGGGATGAGGGGATTTTCCTATGAGGAAGAATTAGGTGGATGAGGCTTATGTTCCCTAGAGTTCAGCAGATTGAGAGATAATGACTGAACCAAATCAAATTCTTAAATGGCTTGTCAAATGAAATCTGGAATATGGAGTCAAGTGTGACAATATGAGATTGGCTATGACAGAGATGGCAGAAATTGGTCAAAGGGCTGTGAATCTTCAGGACGAAGTCAAATAGTTAGGGATCTTTGAAATTTTCCATGCCACCTGGCTATCAATGTTCAGCCATTGACTCAAAACATAGATTTTGGATCCTAAGGGAATCAAGGAATGCTGTGGAAGGGCTAGCTGAAGTAGAAGACAAATCATGATCTTATTGAGGGATGAACCAGACTAGAAGGGCCAAATGGCCTACTATTTGCCAGAGTGTCTATAGAGAAAGATAGAGAGTGAGAGAAAGAGACATGTGCAGAGAAGCAAGTGGAGTAGATCGATCAGTACAAGGTGGAAGTGTGCATGAAATTGTCTTTCAGTAAGATAACAGATTAGAGCCTGGTATCTCTCCGAATACCATTGTATTGCACAGTCCAATTTTTAGAAGTAATAAATAGTATTACAAAGAATCTCAAACCAGAAGACCTTGCTTTCTCCTTAAACAATCTGTCTTGAAGCCAAACTCATAATTGTAGGAATAAAACTGCACGACAAAAGATATATTTCATGTGTACCTATATTCTTATGACCATCAAGCTAAAAATGTGAAACTACAGTGATCAGATGCTAGGGAACCAAATTAGCCTGATGACACGTTTAATATTGGCAATGAGATGTCAGTTTATTCTTATAAGTCAAAAAAAAGCATCATCCTTTTTTATGCACTTTGAACATATATCCACTTTGCAAAGGTTAATTTTCAGTGCAAGTGTGGAGACACCCGTGTAACTAACATGCCTCAACTAAGCACTTTCAGGCCACAGTTTGAATTGCCCAGGTACAACGTTGCAGTTCTCTCTCGCTTTCTGCCATGCATCAGTTTCTGGCATCCATTTTGGAAAATTGGTTATTATTGTGTAGTTTTCTCATGTACTTTCACGTAACTTTTTCACACTAACCTACTCATAATTTAGTGCAAATTTGTTATTTGTCTGGCAGTGGAAATTTATTAAGGCTGAGAAATTGTTGTGGGTATTGTAATAACTCCATAGAGGCCAGTATCCTGTCACCAGGTCACCCTTTATTTACATGTGGAGAGTCCTTAGCACTGCTCCAGCTCCCTCAGAACCAGCTCTCAGAGTGAACAAAACCTCTGACACTCCTGTTTATATTTGTCAGCCAGGGCTGTCTGATTAGACCTGTCCCAATCAGGGAACTCATATTGTATGAGGTCCACCTGACTGACCTCACTACAATCACTACAGATAGGCAGTGGGGAAAGCCAATGCTGGCGAAATCAGGATGCTCTGCTGAGTGTGGGATGGGTGTGGCAAAGCAGGTACTTTGGAAAACAGACAAGGGGGATCCTCATCAGCATTCCCTCCAAATTTCTTACCAGCTCAATGGCCACCGAGACATATTTGCAATAGCATCTTCTGGAACTTGAAGTCAATACCACGATTGATGTGCTGAAACCGAGGGCTGTGTGAGACATTGATGCAACTACACACACATGCTCTCTCACACACATACACAAATACACGCACACATACACACACACACTCACACACACACGTACATGCGCACACGCACACACAAACACATGCGCGTGCGCGCACACAAACTAAAACACGCACACACACAAACACAAAAACACACACACACAAACACAAAAACACACACACACAAATACCCTCTCTCATACACACACGCACACACAGATACACACACAGAGACAAACACATACACATAGACACACACAGACACACACATATACACACATAGACACAGACACACACACAAACACAAAGACACAAAGACACACACAGACAGAGACACACACAGACACATACATACACATACACACACAGAGACACACACACAGACACATACATACACAGACAGACACATACATACACACACAGACAGAGACACACACAAAGACACATACATACACATACGCACACACATATAAACGCACACACACATACACAGACAGAGACACACACACAGACACACACACACAGACAGACACACGCAGACACATACGTACACATACACAAACACACACACACATACACACAGAGACACACACACTCAGACAGAGACA
>NC_063344.1:11741083-11799818 GCF_021869965.1 Rhincodon typus | reverse complement strand
ACACACACAAAGACACACACACAGACAGAGACACACACAGACACATACATACACATACACACATACAAACACAAACACACACAGACACAGACACACACATACACACAGACACATACATACACATACACACACAGACAGAGACACACACAGAGACACATACATACACATATGCACACACACACACAGACACATACATACACATACACACACATACACACACACAGACACACACATACACACACACACACACACACACACACACACATACACACACACATAAACACACACACACATATACAAAACTGGAAATCTGAAATGTGTACAGAAATGCTGGAAATACTCTACAACTGATATCGAGTATAGGCAGCATTTCCTGCTTAGAATCACATTCTGTTCTTTTAGTCTGACCTTTATTAGTAATTCACAGGACATGGGCTTTAATGGCTAAGCCAGTGTTTATTAGCCATCCCTAATTGCCCTCAAGAAGCTACCTTCTGAACCATCACAGTCCTTGGGGATGTACACATGTACATCCACAGTGCTGTTAGGGAGGGAGTTCCAGGATTTACACCCCAACACAGTGAAGGACCAACAAAATAGTTTCAAATCAGGCTGACGTGTGACTTGGAGGGGAACTTGTAGGTATGAAACCATGATAAGAGCCATAAAGATACATTTAAATTCCACCAAAATTCAGAATCAGTGTTTGGATAGAAAGGCCATATTTTCTTCTGTAAATAATACAATAAATCACCATTGGTCAATTTTTCCTTAACCCAGAGTTACAGGAATGGTTTTATCATTTAGAACTACAAGATCTGTTAAGCAATTAAAACCATTTTTTAAAAATATATATACTTAATAGACTGGAATATTTATCTATTCAGTGAGAAAAGCATCAAGTACTTGGGTATCTTCAAGTTCATTTTTTTATTCTTTCCACCCTGTCCCTGTAACCTACTCTAGCTTACAACAATCCGAGACTTCCCGTTTTGGCTTCACATGTCCCTTACTCTGAAACTACCCCTTAAACTCTCATCTTCTCTATACCTCTTTCCTCCTTTTAGGACATACTTCCCAATAATTCTGAAGACATCCATCCTAATCACTTCTAGGATCCGGAACGTTCCATTTTACACGATCGTACTCCTCTGAAGTTGCCTTGAGCTGGTTTACTGCCTTCATGTTCATAGAATCCCTACTGTGTGAAAGCAGGTCATTTGGCCCATCAAGGCTACACCAACCCTTTGAAGAGCATCCCACTCCCATACCCTAACCCCATATTTCCCATGGCTAACCCATCCAACCTGCATGGCCCTGGTCACTGTGGACGATTTAGCATGGCCAATCCACTTAACCTGCACAAGTTTGGAATGTGGGAGGAAACCAGAACGTCCAGAGGAAACCCACACAGTCACAGGGAGAATGTACAATCTCCACACAGACAGTTGCATGAGGGTGGAATCGAATGCAAGTCTCTGTACTCTGAGGCAGCAGTGCTAACCGCTAAGCTACTGTGCTACCCAACATGTCGATGGTGCCAAATCTTTGCAAGTTTCTGTTACTGTCCAGGCCTTTTATTTAACATTTATTTACCCATTCTCCTTTCGAAATTTCACCCTTCTGCTGGGCAGAACATTACATTTCCCCACTGCCAGATTTGCAGATGGGAGAGTAGTTTTTTTTTAATCCCAACCATCAAAGTGGGAACTTGCAGTTTGCCTATAAAATCAAACAATGTTTCATGAGTAACCTTGATCACTTCAAAGCTTTCATTAAATGAACCAAATACACCAGAATGTATCCATTAATGTCTGTGGAGTATGTTTGAGGGAAAATACTCATCCTGTCCCAGCGTATCCAGAAGCTGCATTGGGTAATCTTACTCATTCAGTGTGATCAGTTTAGTAAATCTGTTTTCTGTTGTGTAGTCATTAGAATCCACAAATTGCCCTTCATCAAACTGAACAGTCAATGTGGATTTCCACACTGATGTGAGGGGAAATGGGTAAAATTCCTTGCCCCCACCCGGCTTTCCCACAGCTCTTCCAAACTCTCCTTAACTTTAAAGTAGGATGGGCCCAGTTTGGATTGCCCACCTTTACCCAAATTGAAACCCTTCATTTGACAGACAAGGCTCATTTAAGGGTGGTGTACTACCGAGGCTCTGTTAAAGGCAGAGGGGAGGGTCCCAGGGGCAAGCAGGATGTGGTACCCCATTGAACAGCCTCCTTTTCTGCATTGGGTACCCCCTCCCTCCCTTCCATCCTCCTGTCACTCCCCGCTTCACATTCTCCCACAAGTTCTGCACCCTGGTCGCGCACTTTCCCCTTCCCTGTCCTAGCGTCGCTATCAAGGCCCATATCCAGACTCTGTATCTGACCTCCCTTCCTTGCTGTGTCGATGTCAACACCTTCCAGGGAATGGCCATCCCCCCCCCCTCATCTAGGTAAGAGGAAGAATTCCCTTCTCCAGCCATTTAGCCCAACTTTAGCCCAACTTGAAGAAGCAAGTGACTATGGGGCAGATGGGTCTGGGGTTCCCCATGACTCTTTGGGTGATGGTGCAGAAAAGGCCACCATCTGAAAAATCCCATTCCCTGCCCCACACCCAACCCCCCACCAACCTCTCGCAGCCTCTGATTGGATTACCTTCCTTCCATCCCCATGAGTAACAGGACGGTCCTCTCTTTCCCTTTCAGAATGGCGAGCCGCGTCCTGGTCTGGCCCAACGGGACCCTGACGATCGAATCGATCACAGATCGAGACGCCGGAATCTACCTGTGCATCGCCCGAAACAAGGAGGGCGACGACATGAGGTCACTGAACATCGATGTGTCCATGAAGCCAGCGCTGATCGAGCGCAAACAGTCCGTTCACAAACACGTCTCGTATGGCTCTGACCTCCAAGTCGACTGCAAGGCCTCTGGCTTCCCCAAGCCTGAGATCTCCTGGAGCTTGCCCGATGGGACAATGGTCAACAACGTGCTGCAGGAGGATGACAGCGGCAGGAGGATCCGCAGGTACATTGTGTTCGGTAACGGGACTCTCTACTACAATAAAGTGGGGTTGGCCGAGGAAGGCAATTACACGTGCTATGCTCAAAACAC
The DNA here is from genome assembly GCF_021869965.1 of Rhincodon typus. Classification (NCBI taxonomy): domain Eukaryota; kingdom Metazoa; phylum Chordata; class Chondrichthyes; order Orectolobiformes; family Rhincodontidae; genus Rhincodon; species Rhincodon typus. The sequence goes on along the minus strand of NC_063344.1, from coordinate 11,796,709 downwards.
TCTTGGCAAGGACGAGATGAAAGTACACGTGACTGTGGTGACCATGGCACCACGTATAAAGAAACCATACAACAGATCCCTAAAGGTTACCAGTGGAGGCAATGCAATGTTTCATTGCCAGGCTGTGGGAAAGCCGCTGCCAAGGATACTATGGATGCTCCCCACAAATGAGATTATATCGTTTTCCAAGAATCGGTATCATCTGCACTCCAATGGTTCGCTGCTGATCAAAAACGCCCGTCTCTCGGATGCTGGGGAGTACATGTGCATTGCTCGCAATCCTGGGGGTGACGATACAGACCTTTTCCGTTTGGATGTGGCATCAAAGCCACCGCTAATAAACGGCTTGCCCAGGAATAAGACGGTCATCAAGGACTACGCAGTGAGGCACAGCCGGAAACAGATCGACTGCAGGGTCGAGGGAGTCCCCAAGCCCTACATCACCTGGATCATGCCGGATAACATCATGTTGAACGCTCCGTACTACGGGAGCAGGATTGTCGTCCACCAGAATGGCACTTTGGAAATCCGCAACGTCAGGGTTTCGGACAACGCCGAGTTCATCTGTGTGGCCCGGAACGACGCTGGCGAAGCCATGCTGGTGGTCAACCTGGAGGTGACCCGGAGACTACGGAGGCCTGTCTTCAGGAATCCATTCAACAAGAAGATCGTCGCAAGTGCCGAGCGGCCCACCATCCTGAACTGCTCAGCAGACGGCTATCCACCTCCAGAAATTATTTGGATCCTTCCCAATGGAACACGGTTCACCGGTTCACACAAGGCAGCCCACTACCAAATCAACAGCGACGGCACCTTTCTGATTCACGGCCCTAATGCCAAGGATGCGGGCAAATACCGGTGTGCAGCCAAAAACACAATTGGATACATCGAGAAACTGATTATCCTGGAGGTGGGTCAGAAACCCATCATTCACACCCGGCCTCTGGGATTAATACGCAGCATGAGCGGGGATACTTTATACCTTCACTGTTCTGCCAATGGTAGACCAACGCCAAAAATTGTCTGGACTGTGCCCAGTGGCTACATCCTCAACAGGCCGCAAATAAATCCTCGGTATATCCTGTTTGAAAATGGGACTTTGGTTGTTAGGGAAATGAGCATCCGTGACAGGGGCAACTATATTTGCAAAGCGTACAACAACGCAGGCGACGACTCCAGCGTAACATCAGTGATTGTTATAGCCTACCCACCTCGCATCGCCAACGGACCCCCCAAATCGGTTCAGGCCTTCGCCGGCAGAGCTGTCCAACTCAACTGCATGGCAATTGGCATCCCCAGGCCAGAGATTGTGTGGGAGCTGCCAAACCACAGGGTGCTTTCCACATTCAGCAAGGGCCAGCCGACCAGCAGTGAGCTCCTGCACCCACAGGGAACACTGGTGATCCAAAAGCTATCGGCAAAGGATTCAGGGACATACAAATGCACAGCCAAGAGCCAACTAGGCAGTGACTCCCGACTGACATATATTCAGGTCATATGAAGCGACTGCTCTTCATAAATACATCTCTATATTCTTATATTCATTTTTGAATATATATATTTCCTATATATATCTATGTATTTTTTACAGAGATTACTATTATACTTTGATGTTCACAGTTAAGTCTATGGACTGATTCTTTTCAGTCAAGAAGGAAATATTTTGTTTCCCTGAATAAAGAGATCTACGAAACAACGCCTACACATGTTTGGGTGGGAGGGGTGAAAATTTAAAGTAATGTGTTTATCAGAAAACTGTTGAGATTGAAAGAAACTCTGCTTTTACAGCTGTCCCGGTCTTACCCTCCATTGAGAGCAACATTGGTGTAAAAATCAATGATCCAGCTGATCCCATTGGATTCCAGTCAGGATGTTGGCAAAACATTGGCCCTTATTTCAAGGGGTTTGGAATATAAGAGTAAGGAAGTCTCACTGCAACAGTACAAAGTGCTGATGAGACCACATCTGGAGTACTGTGAACAGTTTTGGTCCCCTTATTTAAGGAAAGATATCACTGTAGTTGGAGGCAGTTCAGAGTAGGTTCACTGAAATGATCCCTGGTATGGAGGGATTGTCTTTTGAGCAAAGGCACAACAGGTGGCACTCCACTCACTGGAGTTTAGAAGAATGAGGGTTGATCCTAGTGAAAATAAGGGTCTTGATAGGGTAAAGTCAAGTCTGGGAGGATGTTTCCCCTCGTGGGAGAGTCTAGGACCAGAGGGCACAGTCTCAGAATAAAGGGGCGACAATTTAAGACAGAGATGAGAAGGACTTTGTTTTCTCAGAGGGTTGTGAATCTTTGGAACTCCTTGCCACAGAGAGCTGTGGGGTCAGAGTCCTTGTGTATATTTAAGGCTGAGATAGATGGATTCTTGATCAGTAGGGGCATCAAGGGAGAAAGGGAAAAGGCAGAAAAGTGGACATGAGGAATGTCAGATCAGCCAATGACCCTTTTGAATCAAAGAGCAGGCTCGAAGGCCAAATGGCCTGCTCCTGTTCCTATTTCTTATGATCTTTGGTGAGTTATATTAAAATTTCTCCCTTGACCTGAAACTGCATAGCGAATCCCTCCTCAGATCATTAAATGAAACAACACCTTTTCAAAGTTAAGTAAAGTTGGTTATCAGTGAGTGCATTAATTTCACAACACATTTATTACTCCATCTGAAAAATACACAGGCTTCCAAGTTTTAGAGACTGGTGCTATCATATGGACTGAAGTATTTCATACAATACTTTATTCTGTGCTGCTTTGACATTTGACACTGAATTCTTGACCTGCAGAACATAGTTGTATCCTGTTGGTTTAATCAATAGGGCAGAGTTCAACATCAATGACATATTAACACTCTTTTCATATCTCACACAGGAAAAAAGAATTCTCTCTATGACCTGCTGTCACAGTATAGTTAATTTGCTTTTTCCCATCATTTATCACATAACATTATAAATCAAAGATTACCAAAGGAGAGGTGTAATATAATGATCTTTTTTAATTTTCAAAAAAGGGTAATAAAAGTTTTTGTAAAGAAAATACATTTAGTATATTGTCTAGTGTTGTGATTATAGGACACAGTCTGCGTTGATGTCGAAATTATGTTACAGGTGCCTATTCTCTCCCTTTCTGGATTCTCTCCGACATGCACAATCTCAAAATGCTTCTACAAAGTGGATCCTTCAGTAGACAAATTTGCCATCGAGTTACTGATATCACAAATGATTTTGTTTTTAATGTTGAGGTAGCTTCCAGCTGCCTATGCAAGGCACATTTGATAAAAGAGCCTGTTGTGTCAGATCACACCACAGTGCGATAAATTACAGCAAACTATAAAATATATCGTCGTCTTGCTGGTTTCCAAATTGACTGCCGCTCAAAATGGTGGTGGATTCATGTTTGGCTGTTGAAAAGAACAATATCTAAAATGATTAATGGATGCCCTGTCCCACACGGTGTTTCTGAATATCGAAATACTACACAAACAAAAGCTGATGACATAGGGATTGCCAGATAGAAACAAGTATACCCCATTGATGCCAATGAATCAGATGACTATTTCCCTTGCATTTTTCTGCCATTTTGACACACAGTGGCGGAACGAAGTAAAGTCGACACTGCACCATAGGGCTGCTCTCTCATAGGGAGAGACGAATGGTTGTGATTCAACCTGACGGTCACCACACCTCAGGTCAGCAGCAAAGTTATGAAGATGGGACCCTAATGTTCACATCAGCAAGTACGGGAATTGAACCCGCACTGTTGGCATCACTCTGCATCGCAAAGTAGGATAAAGGCTGGAAGTAATCTGAATTCATGAATGGAATTTGGAGATGATGAGGAAAATGAGGAAGTCTTCTGTCGCATTTTGTTCATTTTAATGTGCACTTGGTTTCTACTGGATTTAGAATTTCCATTGCAGCGAGTAACTCACCTCCTAACCCCCGAAAGCCTGTCCACCATCTACAAGGCACAAGTTCAGGAGTGTGATGGAATACTCCCCACTTGCTTGGATGAGTGCAGTCCCAACAACACCCAAGAAGCTTGACACTATCCAAACCAAAGCAGCCCGCTTGATTGGCACCACATCCACAAACATCCACTCCCTCCACCACCAACACTCAGTAGCAGCAGTGTTTACCATCTGCAGATGCACTGCAGAAATTCACCGAGACATTTTAGGCAACAGCTTCCCAATCCATGACTACTTGCACCTCAAAGGGCAAGAGTAGCAGTTACAGGGGAACATCATCATCATCTGCAAGTTCCCATCCAAACCATTTACTATCTTGGTTTGGAAATATGTCACCCATTCCTTCAATGTCTTTGGGTCAAAATCCTGGAATTTCCTCCTGGACAGTTTTGTGGGTGTACCCACAAGAAATGGACTGCAGTGGTTCAAGAAGGTAACTCATCAACACATTCTCAAGAGAAACTAGGGGTAGTCAATAAATGACAGCCCGGCCCCTGACGTCACACCATGAATTTTTAGAAAATGGACTGCCTGCATACGTATTTGAAATGGGTTGAAAATACACAGTTCAACCTTGATCCATAACAAGAGTGGGATCTGTTCATCCCTGGGATTGAATTTTTGTTTTTTTGTCTTTATTCATTCACAGGATGAAGGTGTTGCTGGTTTGGCAGCATTTATTCCCCATCCCTAATTGTCCAGAGGGCAGTTATGTATCAACCACATTGCTGTGGGTCTAGAGTCACATTAGGCCAGACCAGGTAACAATGGCAGTTTCCTTCCCTAAAGGACATTAGTGAGCCAGATGGGTTTTTCCAACAATCGGCAATGGATTCACGGTCATCATTAGACTCTTAATTCCAGACATTTATTGAGTTCAAATTTCACCATCTGCCATGGCAGGATTTGAACCCAAATCCTCAGAACATCACCTGGGTCTCTGGATTAACAGTCCAGCAATAATACTACTGGGCCATCGCCTCCCCTACAATGTTACTACAGCACTAAGTCATAGATTGTTACTGCACAGAAGACCATTTGGTCCATTGAATCAAAGCTGGCACTTTGAAAGAGCAGAGGCTTCATCCCAAAACCCCACTTTTCATCCATAACCTCCCAACATTTTTTGATTTCAGGTACCTGTCCAATTCCCTTTAAAATTATTTATGAAATGATGGGCAGGGACTGATTGAGCAGAATGGCCTGTTTCTCCACAAGGTATATCATGTAGGTACAAGTACCTTCCACCACATTTTCAGAAAGAGCATTCCATATCTCAACAACTCCCTGAGAGAAAATAAATTTTCGCTATCTCGTCACGTTTTAGCCAATGATTTTGTGTCTATGACATTCAGTTATTTATAGTCACCGATTCTCACCAACTTTGAGCTGCACAGGCATTGACTCTCACCGGCTACAGAGTGAGAAATCAAAACTTCTTAATTCAAGAGAATTTGAAAAATGAAGCAAACGAAACAAAAAAAAAATGATACAACACAGGAACAGGCCCTTTGGCTCTCCAAGCCTGCGCTGCCACATTTTACCCTTCCATACTAAAACTGCCTTCACTTACAGGATCTGTATCCCTCTATTCCCTTCCTATTCATGTATTCATCCACAGTGCAGAGATAATCAGTTGCACAGACCATTTTATCAAGAGCGTGGAGGCATATCAATGAAAAAAATCTTACGCCTTTATTAGGACGAGCTCTTAGAGGAGGTTCAGTCAAACCGTCCAAACTATTTTGAATATAATAAAAATTAGGCACAATAATTCTGTTGGGGGTTTTTAACCATACTTTGTTGTGTACGATGGACCTTGCTTGTATTCTGTATAATGGACATTCAATACTTTTGCTGTTCATTTACTGTTTAATCACTGCTGATCAAATTGCTTCCGTATTCCAATTCATTGCAATCACTTTGTTTCTGATTTTAGATTGCTGTAATGTGAGCCGTCGCTGTGTGCTGTAAAATAAGGCATGTTCATAATTTGTTAGTGAACCTATAGAATGGAAATCACTCTGGGATTTATCTAAGCATTTACAGAACTGCAAAGCATTGTGGCAATCTGTGTGGGTAGTTCCATAGAATTAGTGGTAACACACAAACTCATGGATTGACAGAGCATGGAAAAAGGACATTTTGTCCATCATACACATGCCAGATTTTTGAAAGAGCTTTCTTAGTAGTCCCACCCACACCCCACCCCCCTCATCTTTGCTGTCTCGCTCTACATATATTTTTCATACAAATTTCAACCTAATTCCCTTTTGAAAGTTTTTAAGGAATCTAATTCCAGCATTCCTAAATGCAGTGCCTCTCAGGTCTTAACAAATTGCTACATAATTTTTTTGCCTCTCATGTTGCCTCTGATTCCTCCTGGTTTTGAACACCTATTGTCAAATCTATCCTTATCTTCTTCTGCTCGAAGGAGAACGATCCCGCCTTCTCTTACCTCTACATATAATCAATGTACTACATCGTTAGTACCATTCTAGTAAATCTCCTTTTTATCCTCTCCCAGGCCTTAACATCTTCTTAAATGTGATGCCCAGAATTAGCACACTATTCTAGTTCTGCTGTCTTTACTAATTTATAAAAGTTTAGCTTTGTGCTTTTCTCTTGTACTTGTCTGTGCTTCTTATCCTATGTTTATCACAGAACTACAGGAATGTTATGGTGTAGAAGGAGGCCATTTGGCCCATCATGTCTGCACCAGCTCTTCAAATAAGTATCATTTTCCAGTGCCAATCTCCTGCTTTGTCCCCAGATCCTTGCACATTATTTCTCTCCAAATAATCATCCAGTACCGTCTTGAATGCTTCAACTGAGGCCACCTCCACTGCAATTCCAGGCAGTAAATTCTAAACCCTAACTACTTGCTGAGTGAAGTATAAAGCCAAAGATTGTAGATTATTTTTGAAGCTGTTTTGAACCATCTTGCTACCTTCGAAGATGTCCTAAAGATATTTAAAACCATGAGTTTGACCTAAAATATCATATGCAAATTTTACTACATTCTCCAAAAATTTGCTCTGGTAGAGTAATTTAATTCACTCTAGATTGATTCACGAGACTCTAAGTACAGGTAAACAGTTATGAATCATTGGCATGTAACTGTATTAGTTAAAACTCTAATCCCCCTATCAATTCCTCTGCTAAACATGCACACAAACACAGTCAAAAACAAAATACATGGATATTAGGGTGGAGAGGAGTATTGGGAAGGCAGTTCAGTGCTCCCTATCTACAGGGATTGCTGAGATACTCCTTTTGTTGATTGGAATGCAGCTTCTCAGTCTTGCTTTTCTAAATTTTTTCACCTGTTTGCAGAAGGCACAGTTGATAAACGTCTTTAACATATCAATTAAAAGACATATCTTACAACAATTGGAAAAGGGAAATAAACTGCCTATCTTCAGGCTTGAGGTGCTTTTTTTTAACTGCAGAGCACAAACAGCTCCTTCTCCTATAAAGGCTCAATAGTTTCTTCCAAATATTCACACCCCAAGCTGTTCAGTTACTGGGACCCAATCACATAGTTGTTAGCAAGCAAAAGGCCATTGACATCAATAACTGGTCACTGGCCCATAGACTAATCAGCTGCTTGTTGCAGTCAAACATGCCCCTTCGTCTCCAGTTCGTCTGCAAACTAGTCTTCCTCCACTGCTTGTAAAAGCAGCTGTGTAATCAGTGCTTACAATGAGTGCCAGGTTACTAGCTTTTAAACGCACAGCAATCCTTCAACAATGCTCAGTTTTTAAAACTTCTTTTTCCAGTTCAGTTTACAATCAAAAATACAGAAAAATAAGAAAAATATGAATGTCTACATTCTCAGGAATGGTCTGATCATTGCCCTGTGTCAGCTTCTGAAATCAAAGGAACAGCAACTAAACCTCCCTGTTAATGGAAGGCAGAATGGTTGAGGTATTAATTTTTTCTGCAATTAGCTGCTTTACACCAGCAGATGGTTCCCCCAAGATTACTTCTGCGTGCTAACATCCAACAGGGCTGTACTTTAGCATTTCTCTCAAGACTAAGCAGGGTACCCATGATACACTGTCACATAATTGTTAAATAACAGCATAAAGGGAGGCAACTCAACCCATTGTGTTCATGCAGTTCTCTACAAAGAGTCCCAGTCCCCAGCACTTTTCTCCTGGCCCTGCTAAACTTTCCATTTTGGTTGTGTATCCCTTTTGAAAGCTAGGAATTAGCCACCACACACTTTCAGGCAGTGCATATTCACTCACTGTGTTACGTTGCCATTGCGTCTTCTGCCAATTACATTAAACCAGTGACCTCTGGTTCTTACCCCCTCTACCACTGAGAATAGTTGAGATTTCAAAGAGGATGTGATTTCATTGAAAACTAGATAGAGTGTTAGATAATGAATCTACTAAAGGTTTGCCACTTCAGCAGATCAGAAATAACTGGAATACATTGATTAGATTCTGATTACCATGTCTAAACAATATTGTTAATATGATTTTATCCACTATAATGTTACTTAAAGTGTAACTAGCTATAAAAAATCAGAATCTAACAAGGCTAACATAATTTGTTTTCTATCTGAAAGCAGTTTAGCTAATTCAACGTAATGTTAAGGTGAACGGCAAGAAGGGGTTTGAGAAAACATTTCTTCACCAGGAGGGTGGTGGGGTCTGGGATGCACTGCCTGGAAGGGTAGCTAAGGCAATAACCTCACAACATTTAAAAAGTACTTGGATGAGCACTTGATGAGTCATACCATTCAAGGCTATGGGCCTAGTGTAGATGAAGGATATTTTTGGTGGTACAGACTTGATGGGCCAAGGGGCCTCTTCTGTATCGTATTAATCTAAGTGGATTATTGAACAATTTCACATTGTGATTCACAATAACAACCCATACAGGGAAAGTCCCATTTTAATTTGTAGTTCCAAGAAACTGCGACTTAAATTATAATGATTTTAATTGAAGCATTTAAATTACTGACTTTTTTTTTCATTCATTCATTAACAGGATGAGGGCAGCAGCATTTATTGCCCTTCCCTAATTGCCCACAGAGCAGTTAAGAGTCAACAATATTGCTGTGGGTCTGGAGTCACATGTAGACCAAACCAGGTAAGGATGGCAATTTCCTTGCCTAAAGAACATTAGTAAACCAGATGGGTTTTTGTCCCAACAATTGACTCACTGTTATTAGATTCTTAATTCCAGATATTTTATTGAATTCAAATCACACCATCTGCCGAAGCAGAAATTTGAACCTGGGTCCCCAGGATACTATCTGGGTCTCTGAATTAACAGTCCAGTGATAATACCACTAGGCTATCACCTCCCCAAGAGATTTGACTCCAACCCAAGATTTTTAGTTTCACATAAAGACAAAAACATCTTTTATATTCTCAATCATATGGCAAGGAGCCAAAGAGAACAGGTTTTGTTTTCACTGATGGCTCTGAACGAAAGCTTCAAAATCATCTCCAAGAAGCAGATGGAATACTTTTGCGAAATCAATTTCCCCTTTACTCACTCCTGCTAATTTATTTCAGCCCTAAAATGAGCAGCTTTTCCATGTGCAGAGTTTCTGGCAGTCATCCAGAAGAATATGTTCCTGAATGTCATCGGGAGGAACAGGTTTTAATTTGTGGGGAGGAGGCAAAGCCAGACAGTTCTAGAGAATGGGGCAACAGACCTTTCACTGATTTACCCAGACAGTAACCATGTGCACATTACAAAAAACCCTCACATCCGGTTCCCAAATACACAGCAGGTAGTACTTGAAACAAATTAATGACCTGTGAGTTTTTAACTGTGCAATAACAGTGCTACTCGACTCAAGGCAACATACAACAGCATATAGCTGTATTTGTGACAAAAATAGAAATTGCTGGAAAATGTTCAGAGGAAGGGTCATTCAACCTTAACACTGATTTCTCTCCACCCATACGGGCAGACCTGCTGAACTTTTCCAGCAATTTCTGTTTTTGTTTCTGATTTCCAGCATCCACACAGTTCTTTCAGTTTTTATGTAGCTATATTTGTATGGTGCCTTTATGTAGGAATAAATGTAAGAAAGAAGGAGGAGGTAATTTCAAACATGGATGGTTTATGAATGTATCAAGAGGAGGTATTAGAAAGGTTGACTTGAAGTTGATAAGCATTGTGCAGAATGCATTGAAGAGCGATGCAGAAGGAAGGGCAGAAATTGTGAAGCTTCTAGCCATAATCTTCCGGTCCTGCTGGGAGATGCAGGGTAGGTGTCAGATAACTGTGGGATGGGAAATGTTACAGCTTTGTTCAAAATGAGTGCGAAGATAAACACAGCAACTGCAAGCTTGTTGGTTTAGCCTCAAGAATGAAAGGTTCACGGTCTGTGAATATGGAGTTGGCCGTTTAGGCCTGAGATGAGGAGAAATCTCTTCACCCAGAGACCAGTGAGCCTGTGGAATTCTATGCCACAGAAAGCAATTGAGGACAAAATATCGAACGCTTTCAAGAAGGAGTTAGATACAGTTCTTATGGCTAAAAGGATCAAAGGGAATGGGGAGAAAAAGCAGGAGCAGGACGCTGTGTGGGATATATGTTGTGATGATACTGAATGGCAGAGTCTGCTCCTACTTTCTATTGTCGGTGACTCAGTAATGGAAAGTTTTTAGAAAGATAATGTAGGGCCTGGTCTGGTGTGCATTAATTAAAGAAAAGCCAGTGACTTGTCTACCTTTAGTCCCATTAGTTTGCTAAATACTTTTGTTCCTTCAGATTGAAATTGTTTTAAGACCTTTCATCCCATTAGCATCTCGCGTATTTGATAACTTTGGGTTGTTTATAGTGTCTTTCAAGATGAAGACCAATGCAAATATTGATTTAAATTATTTTCCATTTCCCTGTCCTCAGGTATGAATTCCCCAGTCATTTTCTCCAAGGATCCCACTCTCACTTTAGCTACTCTCATTTTTTATAGAAGCCCTTCCTGTCTGTTTGTACATTTCTTGCCAGTTTACTTTCATAATCAATTTTTTCCCTTTTTATTCACTTTTCAGTCACCAATTGCTGGTTCCTAAAAATTTCACAATGCTCTGGCTTATCACTAGTTGGCGCCACTTTGTATGCCTTAGCTATTGATTGGATACTCTGCTTCACCACCTCGTTAACCATGGATGGCTCATCCTTCTCATCAATCCTTCCTTGTGATCTGGATTTTTTTTGAAAAGGACAGGAAACTGGTTAAATGCTAAGAAAATAGAGAGTAGAGTTAAACAGTCTTTTTTTCTGACCGGAGGAAAGTATTCAGAGGAGTTCCACTGGGTAGAGATGGGTATGCCGGTTAGGTCTTGGAATGCACCAGTTGAGAACGTCGTGGTGACAAATTCAACTGTTGTTTTTCAAAGGGATTGGACAGGTGCCTGGAAAATAAATTTGCAGGGCTATGGGGAGAGAGCAGGGGAGTGGACTAGCTGAACTGATTTTGTAAAATGACCGTGATTCTGATAGGCAAAATGATGCCCTTCTCTGCTGTGACCATGCTCTGATTCTAATTGTGTAAACTGATAGAGGGTGATGCCGCATCAAAGGAGATTTAGAGTTTGGAATAGCTCCGTTAACACACTGGGTTTTAGGGAAGGTCTTAAAGGAAGTGGAGTGACAGTTGAAGAGAATTCCAGAGGCGAAGCATCAAAATGGCTGAAGGTACGTGATAGACAGGCCAAAGATTGGTGGCCACTAAGTGTGTGATGAAGTGACTAGAGAATACACAACAAGTCAAATTTGGAGGAATGTATAGTACTTGACGAGTTTTGTGACTACACAAGTTTACAGAGATTGAGAGGAGTGAGGTTATGAAAGGAGTTAAATATAAGGAGTTTCAAATTTGAGGTGTTCTGGGGCTAGCAGCTGCTTTTGGTCAGCAAAAATATTGGTATTAAATCTACATGGAGCACTCTAGCCATATGTTGTTGCAACAGACTTGGGTTCATCACAGCATTGAACTGCAAAATAATTAGTTCATTTACTAATAAACTTAAGGGAGGCAGTGGCCTAGTGGTATTATCACTAGACCAGTTAGTTCAGAGATCCATGTAATGTTTTGGGGACCCATGTTCGAATCCTGCTATGGCAGATGATGGAATTTGAATTCAATAAATGTCTGGAATTAAGATTGTAATGATGACCATGAATCTATTGCCAATTGTCAGGAAAAAACCCATTACGTTCACTAATGTCCTTTAGAGAAACTATCATCTTTACTTGGTCTGGCAAACATGGGACTCTAGACCCACATCAATGTCGTTGACTTCTAACTGCCCTCTGGGCAATTAGGGATGGGCAATAAATGTTGACCTAGCCAGCAATGCCCTCATCCAGTGAATGAATTACAAAAGAACATGCTCCCAGCTCCTAAGCGGTGGTTTGGGCCCAAAAGTGGTGACAAGAACAACTGTAATTAAGCAATACTTTTAGTTTGGGTGGACGAGGCTGGACATGCAAAAGACAAAGGTAAAATTAAGGCCATAAAATCGTAAGAACTAGAAACAGGAGTAGGCTATTTTGGCCCCTCAAACCTGCTCCGCCATGCAAGAAGATCATGGCTGATTCGACATTCCTTGTATCCATTTTCCAGCCTTTTCTTTCCAACTTAATTAAAGCAAGTTTTTTTTTTAAAAATGGAACAAATAGAGAATAAGATATGTACAGAACAGGTAGAATTGATGTTTAAGGTGTGTATCCTGAGTGAAAATCTATTGTGTTTATTTCAACAGTTATTATTACAGTAATAACTGTTCTGAATGTTCAAGGATAACAGGGATAACACAGTGTGGAGCTGGATGAACACAGCAGGCCAGGCAGCATCAGAGGAGCAGGAAAGCTAAGGTTTTGGGTTGGAACCCTTCTTCAGAAATGTTCAAGGAGGTTTGTTATGACAACATTATTGTTACAGTAGTTTTTACTTACTACTTAAGAGGTGTGGGCTTTGCTGACAGGGCTAACATTTATTGCCCTTTCCTCATTGCCCTTGAGAAGATGGTGAGCTGCCTTCCTGAATTGTTGTACTCTATTTGAGTTGCAAAGAAACAGTCCAGAGTGTCAAGAATTTCCCAGGAGCTTTTAAGGTAGGATGCCTAAAGTTGCATGGAATAAAACCACATTCATTACATAGAGGAGTGCCTGAGGGGAAAGCATTACTTGGACCATTGTACACGTTGTTAGCTACATACGTTAAGTGGTTACAGACAGAAACCATTTCTCTGGCTGTCAAAGTTGTTGAAAAAAGTACAGCTCCCAATAGGTGTCCAATGTTGGCTAAAACATTAAGAGGTATTGATTGGTGCAAGATCTGCCAATTGTGGTTTTGGCCACATTTGGGTCTGGAATCAAATGTAGTGAGTGATTTGCTTACTGTTTTTAGAAGTTCCCCATAGTGGAGAATGGGTTTGTACTCATTTCACACTTTATCAAGATGTCAAACTATCTCAAAGCGAATGAATTACTTCTGGCATACTGTGACAGAGAATTAGGCAAATAAGGCAACATTGTCTTAAAATGGCATTGAGATGAATGACCAGATTGTTGGAGGTACTGATTGATACAAGTGGTTTAACCAGGGCTTGAGAGGAACTCCCTCCATCAATTAATCTTTAAATGTTTGCTATAAAAGGAGATTGGATCTTGTTTCAAAGTTTCCCCCAAAAAGGCGTCTCAATGGTCTAAAACAAAAATCACAAGGGTTTATATTTAGAGACAGTAAGGGGTAAGATTAAAATTCAACCTAACATCTGGCACTGGGATTGCGGGATATCCCCATGGCTGGTTCCATTAAGGCAGATAGAATACAAATTTTCTGTTACCTAGTCATCATCAAGAGGACATTGGTGAGGCCACTTTTGGAATGCTGCATATAATTTTGGTTGCCTTTCTATAAGAACGACATTGCTAAACTTGAGAGGGTGCAGAAAAGATTTACAAGGATGTTGCTGGGATTGAAGGGTTTGAACTTTACGGAGAGGCTGAATAGACTGGGGCTCTTTTCCCTGGAGCGTCGGAGGCTGAAGGGTTTCCTTATGGAGGTTTATAAAATCCTGAGGGGCATGGATAGAGTGGATAGCCAAGGTCTTTTTTTCCCCAGAGTAGGGGCGTCCAAAACTAGAGCCCAAAGGTTTAAGGTGACAGGGGAAAAATTTATGAAGGACCTGCGGGGTTACTTTTTCACACAGAGGGTTGAGTGTGTATTGAATGATCTGCCAGAGGAAGTGGTGGAGGCAAGTACAATTACAACATTTAAAAGGCATCTGGATGGGTACATGAATAGGAAGGGTTTAGACAGATATGGGCCAAATCCTGGCAAACGGGATTAGGTGAGATTGCGATGTGTGGTCAGCACAGACATGTTGGGCCAAAGGTTCTGTTTCTGTGCTGTATGACCGTATTGATTGCAGCATGCGGCCTTATCATAAAATGCACTGCTGTTACAGCTAAGCTCTGAGGAGAGCATCCAGCTACATGCATGGGACATGAAGGTAACCTGCACCCCCTCCCTCCCCCCAATTAAAGGGAGGCTACATGCATACTTCAGGAACTGCAGGAAGGCTTTGCTGGAAAGTAGAGGGTTGTAAATAGTGAAATGTGACAGAATGAGGGCTCCCAGGTGGATGTTGGAGGCTTTGGTGATGGGGATTGGAAAGAGGAGCTGTCATGCTTCCACAGAGTGTAAGGAGCCTGTCAAGGCCCACAGCGAGATGAGAAAAGGAGGTAATGGCCTACTGATATTATTGCTAGACTTTTAAATCAGAGACCCTGGTCATGTTGCGGGGGCCTGGGTTCAAATCCTGCCATGGCAGATGGTGGGATTTGAATGTAATAATTATCTGGAATTAGGAGTCTAATGATGACCATGAAACCGTTGTTAGGAAAAAAAAACCCATCAGGTTCTCTAATGTCCTCTCGGGAAGGAAATTTGCCTCTTTAACTGGTCTGGCACAACATGTGACTCCAGACCCACAGCAATGTGGTTGATACTTAACTGGCCTCTAGGCAGTTAGGGATGGGCAATAAATGCTGCCTGGCCAGCGACTCCCTCATCCTGTGAATGAATAAAATAAAAAGATGTAAAGAGAGGCTGATTCTGAGCGTGTGGCACCAAGGACCTGGCTGCAGAGTCATAAAATGATCAATAAGCTCAACAAGGATAGACAGGGTCAGTGAATGCAATATCAAAGGACATTTCCTACCCACAACACCTGGAAACTCTAATGCTGCTCCTCAATGAGGCATACACACCCCAAAATTGAGCAATCAGTGCCCAGGACTCCCTAGCTTTCAGAGATTCCACTTGGATGTACTGACCCCTGTGGAGAAGACAATGATTGTCATCATGAGACTGGGTGTGACTGAGGCTCTTGTATCAAACATTGAGGATGCCTGCATGTTATTATCTTGTGCCAGCTTCTCAAATTCCCAACATCACCTTCACAACAATCTACACTCCAGCAAATCACTAGCTCACACTGACACAGTGAGGTGTGGACTCAGAGTCAAATATGAATGGGAAATGAAATGGAATACAAGTTCACATAGTGGGATGGGAGTTACTTCAATCTGCTATGATCTTACACACAGTGTTATGAGTTTGTACCATTGAAAGCAATATTTCAGAGTGGGATATGAGATTGCTTTGTAAAATATGAGCTGACATAATGCTTATCATGGAACATGATCTTGCACAGGGGGACATGAGTTCGCATAGTCGCATTCAAACTGGCACAGTGATTATGAGCTGGCACAGTGAGAAATGTTGTCAGATGGAAGGATATTAGCTTTCAGAGTTTTTGCAGTAGGATGTGAGCTCGCAATTTGGGTACAAACTCACACAGTGGGATTGAGCTTGCATGGTGGGATATGTGCTCACACAGTGGGATATGAGCTTGTACATTGAGATATGAGCTCACAAGGTGGAATATGAGCTTGCACATTGGAGTACAGTCTCATACAGCAGGATAAAAAGAATGCAAAGGGATATGGACTTGCACTGCGGGATATGAACTTTCACACTGAGTTATGAACTTACCCTGGGATATTGGCTCGTGCCATGAGATAAGGGCTCATAATACAATAATAGTTGAAAATATACAGCTCGATTTCTATATTATAAGACAAAAACATAGTGGATGTTTCATGCAGCACATGTGAACAGTTAAATATGGAAAGAAGAGAAATAAAATTGCATATTCCATGAGTTAGGATGAAATAGTTAAAGATAACATAAAAAAACCTGGAATTTTTAGCTTTAATATCTCAAGGACTGAGAGATTGGGTGTGAACTGAGGAGCATTAATTGTATTGTTAATGCTGCACACAGCTAAACAGAGGCTCACGAAATATGTCTGCCGGTCTTTTGTAGTTATTACTGAGGAGGTTTGATCTAGGGCCAGGAGAGGTCTCAGAGACAGATGGCCAGCCCCAGGAGTTAGTAATAGATTGCTTGGAGAGTCTGAGGTAGAGGTTGGATTGCCTATGTGTATGCATGTGCATTAGGGCGAGTATGAAAAAATAGAAGTAATTGGGTGATAGCTGAGCAGTAGTCAACAGTGGTGTGCAACTCTTTTGGGGAGTTGGGAGCTACATTTGCCAATCTTGAGACAGTTTCCTATTAGAGCGTCTAGTTGTATAGACACAACTTATGGTACCAATTTAAACTAAACCATTAAGCTGTTTATATAGTATTACACAGCAGGTAAAAGAGCCCAATTATATTTCGAAGTCCGCATTTACTCACTCCACCTTCTGTTAGGCATTGAATAACAAATGACAAAGAATGACAAACAAATGACAAATGACTTCTGGAGAAGGGTCCTGACCCGAAACGTCAACTTTGGTGGCCCGCTAATGCTGCCTGACCTGCTGCATTCCTCAAGCTCCACACTGTGTTATCAAATGACAAAGAATGATGTGAAGTCACACCATGGACTAAGTTGATTCCATTTAAACTTTCGAACACAGGAGTGCAAGTATTGCTATTTAAATACATTTAGATGGTTATAGTACTAAAGATATTCACTTCCCTCAAAGATGTGCGTTGATAGGTTCATTAGCAATCATGCATGTCATTAAGAACAAAACAGACCCGGGGTTTCAGACTTACATTAAGTTAATTTGAAAAATCCCATTGAGTTTTATGAAAAAGTACTGGTAGTTTCTATTTATGGTGTGTTACCTTAGTTCGTGCTATTCCATAGAGGATTTGCTGTCTGCTTCACACCACACAAAAATGGGAATATATTGTCATTTCTTCAGTGTTATTGGGTCAGAACCTTGGAATTCCCTCTTTAATGATACGGTGGGTCTACTTACAGCAGGTGGACTGCAGCGGTTCAAGAAAGCAGCTCACTCCCACCTTCTCAAGGGCAACGAGGGATTGACAATAAATGCTGGACCAGCCAGCCACGCCCACATCCCACAAATGAAGGAGAAAACATATCAAGCCAATCTGACAATGTGCTAAAATGATAGTGTGGGTGCCTGTTATGACATGAACTTCCTGAAGAAGTGGTGGATGTGGGTACAATTACAACATTTAAAAGACGCTTGGATAAGTACATGAATAGGAAAGGTTTGGAGGGATGTGGGCCAGGAGCAGGCAGGTGGGACTAGTTTAGTTTGGAAACATTGTCAGCGTGGACTGGTTGGACCGAAGGATCTGTTTCTGTGCTGTATGACTATTATAAAAGAAATTTAGGAAACTTTGCATTAATTGTAATGTTGTATCTTAGCTGCACTGTAGAAGTGACATGATGATAGAACATGGGAGTGTGATCTATACTTTCCAACAGAACATCAAGTTGCACAACATTAGAAGTAAATGTTTTCACATAGAATTACTGTTCACTATTTTAACTGAGCCATTAACCCAATTAAAGAGGTTAGTACATTGGTTGCAATAGTAAACAGTGATTTTGTTTCTAAGTAGGTGGTGGATAAGCATTTCCCACTGAAATTCTTTAATGCTTGATCTTTGTTGAACAGGAAAACATACTAGGAATGTAAATCGTTCTTAATGTCATCAGGGCAAGGAACCAGCACATCTGGTCTCTCTCTCTTTATGTTTTAGACTCTTTACTGGAAAAAAAAACCACAACAAAGAGGGTGATGCCCCATTTTCAGCTTCTCAAGGCAACTTCAAACACGTAAGAAGTAGCAGTAAATATGGCTAATCTGTATCACCCATGTCCCAAGTTCAAAATAAAGCCCTCGTTGCTTCATTTGCCCCAAGGCAGTCACACTCAGGCCCTCAGTTGTAGAATTCCCCCACACTCCCTCCCTTCAGTGTTTCACTTCTCTCCCTTCTTTTAAGATGCTCTTTAAAACCAACTTCTTCATCTGAGCATCAACATCTCCGTTTCAGGCTGAGGGCCAAAGGTTTAAATTCTGATGCAGCCGCATCTGTTGCCACATTAAACATAGCACCAGTAATTAAACTCACCAGCACATGGATGATGAATGCCATGTGTCTCTCAGCCAATTTTGTATTGAGATTTGTTTGACTGAAAAAGATCATGGGAAAATATAAGCTCAGCACCATGGAGTGTGACACTTCATAAGAAACATATTTGTGTCCAGCATAAACCTGGTCACTAAGATTCAGGTTCAAGGGCTGTGTCATAACATGTCTAAATAGATTAATTAAAAATATAGAAAATACCTGGTCTCCGGCTTATAGCATTGAAAAGTGATTATAATGCAGATTCTGCACCGACATTTTTATCTTTGACATTGGAATTATAAGAAGGACTTGACAGTCACATTTCTGTAGAAGTTCCTCCAAACATTGGGTCACAGTTGATCTATTATCTGCTGCATAACTTTTTCTATTGCAGTTTTAAGTCAATCATCAGTTTCTCCCTTGCTGTTCAAGGCACAATCTGTTTCAAAATCATATAGAGATTGGTCTAAGTCAATGCACAGAACAAACTGGTGAACAACCCATTATCAGAAATACCTGGTGAACTACACTTGTGAACAGAGGAAAGACGACAGAAGGGCTTTCTGAAATTGATCATGCTAAATGCAGAATGCTAACGCTGCTTCCCTCTCCATAGATGTTGCCAGACCTGCTGAATTTCCCTTGCACTTTTGTTTTTATTTTTGATTTCAAGTATGTGTCGTTAGTGGTAAACCACTCCCCTTCCCCTCCCCCCCCAAAAAAGCAGCACATTTCCTGATACTAGAAGCTGTACATCAGTACTAAGTTTCAATTCACAAAATCCCTCCAGTGTGGGGGAAGGCCATTCAGCCCATCGAATCCACACCAACCCTCAGAAGACCATTTCACCCAGACTTAGCCCCCCTACCCTATCACCTTGCATTTCCCATTGCTAATCCACCTATCCTGCATACCTTTGAACTGTGGGAAGAAATTGGAGTACCCAGAGAAAACCCACACAGACTCAGGGAAAGCGGACAAACTCCAGACAGACAGTCACCCAAGGCTGGAATCAAACCTGGGTCCCTTGTGCTGTGAGGCAACAGTGCTAACCATAGAGCCACCCCAATTGTAAAGGTTATCACCCTGAGGTATCTGATGGGCCTGCTATATTGTGAATCCCAGCATTGGTGCAAGACTTTCAGCCTGGTCCAGTCTTTATCTCATCCAAAATGCCAGTGATGGGGTTATTTACATAAAGGCAGAATGTTCCACTGCTATTGCCTGCACTTTCTCAGCATGCATTCGGCAGGGGAACAAACCTCAGGGCAACGCCTTGCTGTTATTTGAAGGGCAATCTGCTCTGGACAACAATGTAAGAAATGCTGGAAATTTTCTGAAGAAGAGTCTAGACCCAAAATGTCAGCTTTCCTGCTCCTCTGATGCTGCTTGGCCTGCTGTGTTCATCCAGCTCTACACCTTGATATCTAAGAAATGCTGGTGCTTGTTACCCCTCATCATAGCGCTATTGAAAAGAGACAATAGATCTGCCATTGCACAGTTAATAATTTTATTTGGTTTCTACTTCTGTTGTGTTGGCATTACTGGCTAAAATCACGTTACACCAACATTTACATGGGTAATGCTAGTTAAGCCAAGCATGAGCTACTGAGTAGTCCTGATAGTGAAAACCTTATGGAAATAATCTAAAGGTTGGTCTTGAAGACTTCAAATATTAATAGTGGCAATTTACTTTGGCAGCTAGTTCCACTGCAGGATTGTCCTTACAAGAAATATTGTTGATATATTGCTTTAGAAACAAGTGGTCTTTGTAGTTTGTGTGTATGACTACCTTGTGTTTTGTTAAAGCCAGAGGGGCAACGGGTACTTGTTTTTGTCAATTCCCATCAGTCTATCCCAGGTTTTATAGAATGCGCTCAGTTTATTCTTCTCCCTTCTTTGCTGTAGTGATTCCTGTTCCAAATCTTCAATCAAAGATGTGACGTGTGTGTATTTCCCATTCAGACTCGTGCAGGATCAAGTAGCACAACGTTGGATCATTTTGATCTTGTATCGCTCATTGTGTAAGATTCCACAAGTAATTTATATAACCCAGGAATATCAAACAAATATTTGGGAAGCTATGACTTTTTTGTTTCGTTTCCTTTCCCAAAAACGTATCCTTAGAAATTCAGGAACAGTATTGCTTTGGCTGTTAACTGATCAATACGGAATCTTCATTAAAGGTTGCCTAAAGGATTTATCTCTGCAATGATTATGTATCTAGCTGTTGGATTACAGAATTTAAAGTTCTCTGTTGACAGATTATTTTTATTGGCATTGCATTTTAATAGCATTTTACAGGACTGAATGAAAATGCCACCTCGCATTGGTCTTGCTAATTTTTCTTTTGTAATTCCAGATGTGCATCTTGGAATGAATTGATATGATCTTTGATCATTCCCTAATGCATAAGCCAGGCGGTCATCTGCAAATAGACATGTCCTGTCTTCTCAAAAAGAGAAACCTATTGGGAAGGTAAATTTACGCTTGTCAAAAAGAATAAAAGCCCAACACATTTCCCAGGGGCATTTTAGGCAGGACATCTCTAGGAGAGGATAATTCCCCATTACACACTACTCTTTGTCTTTTGTTGGTGAGGAAATCCCAAGTCCAATTTAATAATATGTCCCTGATCCTGCAGAAGCTCTGTGAAGAGCTTTTCATGAGGGATTTTGTCAAAGGCTCTTGACAAGTTCAGTAGTGCCTTAAGAGTAGTTTAATCTTTGTCTAGACTTAAAGTTAAGTCATTGACAGTCTGCAAAAGCTGTGTCGGTAGATCTTAGATGAACATCATGCTGTCTACTTACCAGGAAGTCATGAGCTTCAAAGCCCTTCAATGACATGCAAATGATTAATACGTTCACACAACTTACAAATGAAGCTGGTGAGAAATACCAGTCTGCAGATTATCTAATATTTAAACGCTTTTCCAAATATGTCACTAACATCAGCTTCCTTCATTGGTCTGGTATGTAGCCAGCATTGAATGGCTCTTGAAAGAGATAGGTCAGTATTGGAGCAGGTTCATCAGCTGCTTACTTTAAGACCCAGGAGATATTCATCTAGACTCAGGGTTTTATTTAGATTTATTTACTGCAATAATTTTACACCAGGACTTAACTTATAACAAGGATTCCCATTATGTTGGCATTATCAAACCTGTCAAGGAACTGCCCAAATAAAATGTAGTACAAACAATCAGTTATCACAGCCATTACAGTTTTTGAAATGAATGTGGAACACAAATCTTGTCATTTTTACAACAGGTGGCCTAAGGATTAAGCATTTTGATGGACAAGTCCAACTGTTCATGGACTAAAAGGGGAAGGGATGGCCTAGTGGTATTATTAGTATTATTAATCCAGAAATTTAGCTAATGTTCTGAGAATATGGGTTCAAATCCTGTCATGGCAGATGGTGGAATTTGAATGCAATTAAATTTTTTAAAAATGTGGAGTTAGGAATCTACTGATGACCAAGAAAAAAGCCATTGTCAATTTTCAGGAAAAACCCCCGGGCTCACTAATGCCCTTCAGGGAAGGAACTCTGCCATCCTTACCCGGTCTGGCCTACATGTGACTCCAGATCCACACCAATATAGTTGACTCTTAACAGCCCTCTGAAATGGCCTAGCAAGCCACTCAGTTCAAGGGCAGTTAGGGATGGGCAAAAACTACTGGCCAGCCAGCAACGCCCACGTCCCATGAGTGAATGAAAGAAATTCTTGTTTGCATAATGAATTAAGCATGTAAGTGAAATTAATGCTTTCAGAAGGGATTAGTTGAAGGAATTTCAATGTATTGAAAATTTGCTGTACCAGAGTTTGATTCAACAGTGACATCAATAGACACACCGAAAGAACCGCGGATGCTGTAAATCAGGAACAAAAACAAAGTTGCTGGAAAAGCTCAGCGGGTCTGGCAGCATCTGTGAAGGAAAAAACAGAAGAAGGGTCACCGGACCCGAAACATTAACTTTGTTTTTCCCTTCACAGATGCTGCCAGACCTGCTGAGCTTTTCCAGCAACATTGTTTTTGTTTGTGATCGATAGACACACAACTGTTTTCTCTCATGCCAACTTCAGTATACCCAGTGTGGATACTAAATTAGTTAGCATGGAAAGGGATAGAAAAAGAATGCTTGGTGAGTCTGTGAGAGTTGGTAGAAGGGCTATAAAGGGTCATGAAGATGACTGCGGACATGGATGTGTGCAGGACCACAGGAGCTGTGTGTCAGGTGATAGGGGATGGGGTTGTTGAGGAGGAGCATGCAGTTGGCTAAAAGGGCATCCATTCACACATTGAATATGGGGGAGTGTATCATAAGAGATCAGTACACGATCATAAGTTGGGGTAGAATGTAAGTTCTTTGGGAGTGGGTATAGGACATAGATGCAGCATGGAGAATTAGGAGATGAAAGGAGGAGTGTTGCTGTATGTTTTAATCCTTCCTTTGAAAGCACAGAATGCAGTTCTGGAACCCCCAAACTTTCCACCCAGCTCTCCTCTGGAACCTACAGCCTCCTCTGTGCTTCCTGAGCTGTTCATCTAGATTGCCAATCCAAAAAATAGGAAATGTGGGCGTTCTTATTTAAAGGCTGCGTTCATGGACCTGGGATTTCTCCCATCTCTGCGCACTGGACCCAGGAACAAAAACTGGGGATGCTGCTTCTTTCTGTACATCTTACGATATTCTCGAAAGAACCACAAACACTTTCTCAACATTGGACAAAAACCGGGATGGCATGTACATTCCATTGCTTGTGTCGAGGCATTTGGCAGTTTGCTTGTGCAAAAGAAAAGACAATGTCTATATGGGTTACGCAACAGGAGAAATGGATGCACCAATTACTTTGCTGCTCCAACACTGGTAAATGCCACATTGATTACATAGAATTAGTTCTTATGCTAGTCCATGTTGGATGCCATCTGACACATCAAGGGTATCACATACCATGAGAAAAAGTGAGTCTCTGCTGTATGTGGTGAAGTTTTGCATCTGAACACACCACAACCCATATTATTCACTGTAACATCTCAGCCAGCTGCCCAAGTACAAAACTGGTGCTATCAGACCAGCTATGAAGGGTCTAGGCCCGAAACGTCAGCTTTTCTGCTCCTATGATGCTGCTTGGCCTGCTGTGTTCATCCAGCTCTGCACCTTGTTGTCTCGGATTCTCCAGCATCTGCAGTTCCTACTATCTCTATCAGACCAGCTGCCCATTTTAGACACTTTCTTATATTAATTTCCTTTCAAGCAAACTCTCAGCAGCAGAGTTATGCCTGGGCTATAGCTGACAAACCTCCCCCACATTTTTAATCCATTTAGAATTTGCTTCCCTTCCTCACCATTTGCAGGTGGCATAGTGGAAACCTCAGGTGTTGACATTATCTTGAATTAATGGCGTATGCTTTCAAGTCATAAACAAATGTTATTTTTGCTTGAACATTTATGACAGAAAATGTTTAGGCTCATTAAATTAAAAAAAAGAATTGCTCATGGACTCTTAAGTGTCACTGGCAGGCTGAGCATTCAGTGCCCATGAGAAGGTGGAGGTGAGCTGTGCTTTGGAACTGTAGCAGACTGTGTAGTCCTCTGAGTGTTGTTAAGAAGGTTCTCCAGGATATAGACCCATCGGTGACGAAGGTACAGTAACATATTTCCCAGTCAGGATGCAGTGTGACTTGGAGGGGAACTTCCCAGTGGTGGTGGTACTCATGTGTTTGCTGACCTTGTTTGTCCATGGATTGGACATCGCGGGTTTGTTGAAGTCACCAACAATACTAGAAATCACATGAAACATTACACTGCACTGAAAACTATTGAAAAGTCAAAAGTTTAATGATGTTGAGAAGTGTTTGTCATTTCAGCTATTGACTGGAACCAATAGTAACTGAAAGCACCTTTCATCGCTTGTACATACATGTTAGTGTATATACAATGCAACACACAATGGTACTTGTTAATCTCCACTTTGCTTTGGTCAACCTTCCAAAGTTTGCTTTACAGTTCAGACCAGATTTTCCCATCAAAATGCTAATTACCCTTGAGATATTTATGCTGTGTATTTCCCAGACTTGGTTTATAAACCACAACATGCCTCTTTGTGGGGTTGCAAAGGTCAGCTATTTAAATAGTACTGGCATTAATTGTTTAGTGGGGAAGATAGTAGAGTAGTGGCAATATCATTGGACTACTAATCCAGAATTCCAGGTTCTGGAGAACATGAACAAAAAACAAAGAAAATTACAGACAGGAACAGGCCCTTCGGCCCTCCAAGCCCGTGCCGATCCAGATCCTCTATCTAAACCTGTCGCCTATTTTCCAAGGATCTGTATCTCTCTGCTCCCTGCCCATTCATGTATCTGTCTAGATACATCTTAAATGACGCTATCGTGCCCGCCTCTACCACCTCCGCTGTCAATGCGTTCCAGGCACCCACCACCCTCTGCATAAAGAACTTTCCATGCATATCTCCCTTAAACTTTTCCCCTCTCACCTTGAAATCGTGACCCCTAGTAATCGAGTCCCCCACTCTGGGAAAAAGCTTCTTGCTATCCACCCTGTCTGTACCTCTCATGATTTTGTAGACCTCAATCAGGTTCCTCCCTCCACCTCTGTCTTTCTAATGTAAATAATCCTAATCTACTCAACCTCTCTTCTTGGCTAGCGCCCTCCATACCAGGCAACATCCTGGTGAACCTCCTCTGCACCCTTTCCAAAGCATCCACATCCTTTTGGTAATGTGGTGACCAGAACTGTATGCAGAATTCCAAATGTGGTCGAACCAAAGTCCTATACAACTGTAACATGATGTGCCAACTCTTATACTCAATACCCCATCCAATGAATGAAAGCATGCCGTATGCCTGCTTGACCACTCTATCCACCTGCGTTGCCACCTTCAGGGTACAATGGACCTGAACACCCAGATCTCTCTGTGCATCAATCTTCCCCAGGGCTTTTCCATTTACCGTATAGTTCGCTCTTGAATTAGATCTTCCAAAATGCATCACCTCGCATTTGCCTGGATTGAACTCCATCTGCCATTTCTCCGCCCAACTCTCCAATCTATCTATATTCTGCTGCATTCTCCGATAGTCCCCTTCACTATCTTCTAATCCACCAATCTTAGTGTCATCTGCAAACTTGCTAATCAGACCATCTATACCTTCCTCCAGATCAATTATGTATATCACAAACAACAGTGGTCCCAAAACAGATCCCTGTGGAACACCACTGGTCACAGTTCTCCATTTTGAGAAACTCCCTTCCACTACAACTCTCTGTCTCCTGTTGCCCAGCCAGTTCTCTATCCATCTAGCTAGTACACCCTGGACCTCATGCGACTTCACTTTCTCCATCAGCCTACCATGGGGAACCTTATCAAACGCCTTACTGAAGTCTATGTATATGACATCCACAGCCCTTCCTTCGTCTATCAACTTTGTCACTTCCTCAAAGAATTCTCTCAAGTTGGTAAGACATGACCTTCCCTGCACAAAACCATGTTGCCTATCATTAATAAGCCCATTTTCTTCCAAATGTAAATAGATCCTATCCCTTAGTATCTTCTCCAGCAGCTTCCCCACCACTGACGTCAGGCTCACCGGTCTATGATTACCTGGATTATCCTTGCTACCCTTCTTAAACAAGGGGACAACATTAGCAATTCTCCAGTCCTCCGGGACCTCACCTGTGCTCAAGAATGCTGCAAAGATATAAATTAAGGCCCCAGCTATTTCCTCTCTTGCTTCCCTCATTAACCTGGGATAGATCCCATCCAGACCTGGGGACTTGTCCACCCTAATGCCTTTTAGAATACCCAACACTTCCCCCCTCCTTATGCCGACTTGACCTACAGTAATCAAACATCTATCCCTAGCCTCAATATCCGTCATGTCCCTCTCCTCGGTGAATACCAACGCAAAGTACTCATTAAGAATCTCACTCATTTTCTCGGACTCCTAGCATAACTTCCCTCCTTTGTCCTTGAGTGGGCCAATCCTTTCTCTAGTTACCCACTTGCTCCTTATGTATGAATAAAAGGCTTTGGGATTTTCCTTAACCCTGTTTGCTAAAGATATTTCATGACCCCTTTTAGCCCTCTTAATTCCTCGTTTCAGATTGGTCCTACTTTCCCGACATTCTTCCAAAGCTTCATCTGTTTTCAGTCGCCTAGATCTTATGTATGCTTTCTTTTTCCTCTTTGCTAGTCTCACAATTTCACCTGTCATCCATGGTTCCCTAATCTTGCCCTTTCTATCCCTCATTTTCACAGGGACATGTCTGGAGATATGGATTCAAATTCCACCATGGCAAATGGTCAAATTTAAATTCAATATCAATCCAGAATAAAAAGCTGGCCTACTGATGATCCTGCTGACTGTGGTAAAAATCTCTCTGGTTCACTAATGCCCTTTAGGGAAGGAAATCTGTCAACCTTATCTGACATGTCCTACATATGATTGCAGACTCTCAACAATGCAGTTGACTGTTTAATTCAGGATATAGTATCTGACATGTCCTACATATGACTGCAGACTCTCAACAATGCAGTTGACTGTTTAATTCAGGATACAGATAAATGTTGGCCTCGCTGAGATGTCCTCTTCACATGAACAAATACCACAAAATGCACTGCTGCATTTTGGCATAGATAAAAGGAGTTGAAACTCGAGATAGCTCATGGCATTAGCTGAAGAGCAGAAAGTTCTCCTGGAGGTCTGTTGAAAATGTATTTCTCATTCCACAACAAGTAAACCAATTAACTCTTTGCTGGTGGAGAAAGGTTACTGAATGAAAATTGGCTGCTTTATATCCCTGAATCATCACTAAGGCAACAATTCAGAAATAGTCCAATGATTTACAGAAAGATAGTGGCATAATGGTAACGGCACTGGACTAGTAATCAAGGGGCTAATGATCTGGGGTCACTGGTTCAAATTTCACCCGGGCAACTGGTAGAATTTAACAGAAAATAGATAGAAATAAAATTATTAAAAAATTGGAATTGAAAGCTGTTCTCAGTGGTTCTCATAAAGACTCATTTGATGTACACAATCACTGTGTTTCAAAGCAATCCATTATAAAATCACAGGTAACTAGGGTTTTTCTAATTCAGAGCTGTAAAGTGGGAAGAAAATGGTAGGGAATTAATACAAAATTAATTAAGACTTTGCTGAATCACTTCAACTATTTCCTTCTTACTTTCATTTAGAGATTGCTGTGCAAAGATTCACCAACATTGATTGAAATTGCCTTCTCTGTAATAGAATGACTGAATTGTTGATCAATCATAGTGATCGACAAGGTCTTGTGGACATTGGTCACGCTTCTGTCCCTCAGGATGTGATGCCTATGGAGGTGTGTCATAACATGTCGAAAAGGGTTGATTAAAATCAAAGATGGTAATAATTATTTTCTATCAAGTAGTCTATGATAGACCCAGAAATCAGGTTAAAACAAAAACTCCTCAAAGCCTGTCCACCATCTACAAGGCTCAAGTCAGGAGTGTGATGGAATACTCCCCACTTGTCTGGATAGGTGCAGCTCCTCAACATGCTTGACACCATCCAAGACAAATCAGCCTGCCTCATTGGAAAATTCACCAAAGATTCTTAGACAACAACATCCAAACCCATGACCACTTCCATCTCGAAGGACAAAGGCAGCAGATACATGGGAACACCACCACCTGCAAGTTCCTCACCAAACCACTCACCATCCTGACTTGGAAACATATAACCATTCTTTCATGGGTCAAAATTCTGGAATTCCGTCCCTAAGGGCATTGTGGACATGCATGTAGACTGCAGTGGTTCATGAAGGTAGCCCACCCCACCTTTTCAAGGGCAATTAGGGACAGACGGTCTCTCAACGTAGGAGTGGATCCTGCCCGGGCATGCTCTGGAGGCAGCAGGAGATCGGGGAGGCGGCAGCATCAGCAATAGCACTGTGGCCCAACGTGGGAAGAGCGAGTAGTGAGGGAGGTGACCTGGTATCTGTGGCAGCGGCGTCGAGAACAGGCAGCTGAGATCTTCTCCTGAGCGAGCTAAGACTCAAAGACTGTTGAACTTTTAACTTTATTCCTTTTCTTTCTAGTTTATATTAAGAAAGGTTTTAATGTTAATTGTTAGATTTTTTTCTTTATTTTTCTACTAATTCCGTGAAGGTAATGCTTAACTTTTTAAGCTTTGTTTCCTTTATGTCTTTGTACCCAGGTATCTTTGTACCTAAGATGGCGCCATTTGTGGTGCCATGATACACTTTTCACTATACTCCTGTGTTTGAGTACATGTGACAATAAAATCTAAATCTAAACCTAAACCTAAATCTAAATCCTGGCCCAGCCAACAATACCCATGTCCCACGAGTCAATAAATGAGAACTGCAATGCTGAAGTGCTTACCCTAATTCAGGAACAAACTCAATGTTACAGTTCACACCTTCTCTTAATGTAAGCAATCCCAAAACCAGCGAAGAACAAATGCGCCAATCACAAGACAGGAAACCACTTGCTCAGATGTTAATTGTTGATTTATTAGATTTCAAGTTGCAACCGTCATCTTGATCCTTCAACGCAGCTCATCAGTCCATATGTAACATATAAATACCAAACTCAAACCACACACGACAGAGCTGCTCAGAGGTACCATACAATAGTATCATCATCATCATAGGGGAAAAATAGTTTTATTATTTAACAAACTTCTTTTCTTCTTCTTCTTAAAAAGTGCTCATGTAAAATTACAAATCTAGGCAAAATTGACAGTGTAAATGAACAGCTTTGTCTGGTCCTCAGGAGGCTCAAAACAACATAAGCCACTGAAAATAGCAAAGCATCTGTGGCCACAGTTCCGTAGACAGCCTATTTTATCATAGTCAAATTCATTCATATAAACCATTATTTTGGTCCAGTGCATTGATAGGGTGTCCTCGCGCTAACAAATAAATAAATTCCATTTATATCTAGAACATTCCCATTGTTGTAGATTAGCTAAAAGCACCAAAACTGACTTTTAGCAAAACCAAACAAAAAAAATCCAGCAGCTTTGTTTTTACAGGACCTACAAGATCCAAGAAAATGTCTCATTGTAAAACTTCAATTTCTTTTTCTTTTAAATAAAATAACCTACTCTCACTTTCCATTATTTTTCACATCGGCTACATCACAGGGGGAGAAAAGCATGTGTTGAAATAATAATTTAAAAAAAAACACAAAAAAAACGTTGGAATGAACAGTGATCAAAACCCCCACAGGGAGCTTGCTTGGGTGCATTGGTTTCAGTTGTTCTCCAGGGACTGCCTGTTCCATTCTTCTTTCCAGTGTTCAATAATGGGGTGGATGACTGTAGGGATTCGATGGTTGTTGGGGCTGATTACCTGGCAGAGGACGAAGGTCGCACAAGCATCACAATCAGCTACACATCACTGCGATTCAACTGTTATTCAAAGCGGAGAGAGGTTAGCACAATATTACAAAGCATTTCTATGGGCGGGAGAGAGAGAGAACCGGTCAGAACAATTACGAGACAACAACCTCACCATCAGACTGCATGATGATCTGCGATGGGGAAGGGAAGGAGGAGGAGGAGAGAAAGGGAAAACAGGCGGAGAGGTGAGAACATTGCTTGGGCAACTCAAACAAGGAATTCAGCCTGACCATCTGGCTTCACTGATTCGAGCCAAGTATAGTTCCGAGGAAGGGTCGCTGGACCCGAATCTTTAATCTCATTTCTCTCCACAGACGCTGCCAGGCCTGCTGAGCTTTTCCAACAATTTCTGGGTTTTTTGTTTTCCTGATTTCCAGCATCCACAGTTCTTTGGTTTTTATTAATACAGTTTATAAATTGCCCAGGATGCAATGTTCATTTAGAATTCAGTTGCTGCTCAGTTTCCTGCCTGGCTATTTCTTCATTAATTTGCGGGATGAGGACATTGTCAGCTATGCCAGCATTTATTGCCCATCCCCGCTTGCTCAGGCAGCTGTTAAAAGACACCCACATCGCTGTGGATTTGGAGTCACATGTAGGCCAGACCAGGTGAGGATGGCAGATTTCCTTCCTTAAAGGGCATTAGTAAACAATGGATTTTTTAAAAAATTGAATTCAAATTTCACCGTCTGCCCTGGCGGGATTCAAACTTGGGTCCCCAGAACATTACCTGGCTCTCTGGGTTAACAGTCCAGTGATGATACTGCTCGGCCATTGCCTCCCCTTAAAGTGCTATGTTGTGTTTCATGTTGTGAATTGTTTTGTTGGCTAAAGGATCATATTGGTACCAGTAATCATCACGTGTAATTTGTTGGCAATGTCCCAAATAGTTTAAGGATACAAAATGCAAACTGTGCCTGACTATCATGCCCACCAACGTTGATTCCCCAAAGCCTGTCCACCATCTTGAAGGCATAAGTCAGGAGTGTGATGCAATACTTCCCACTTGTCTGGATGATTGCATCTCCAATAACAATCAAGAAACTCAAAACCATTGGGACAACTGTCCATTTGTTTGGCATCCCATGCACCAATTTAAATGTTCTCTCTTTCCAACACTAGCACACACTGTGTACCACCTACAAGATGCACTGCAGCACATTACCAAAGCTCCTTAGAAAGCACCCTCCAAACCCCTGATCTCTTTTACCGAGAAGGATATGGGTGGAAGACCGATGGGAACATCACCACCTGCAATTCCCACTTCAAACAACAGACCATTGACTTTGAACTGTATTGACATTCCTTCCGTGTTCCTGGATCAAAATCCTGGAACTTCCTTCTTAATGGCACTGTGTGAGTGCCCGTGCTGGCTGCTCAAAAGCAGTTTGAGATGACTATTAGGGATGGACAATAAATGGGTGATGGTACCAGCGAGACCGACAGCCCACAGAAGAATAAAAACTTACTATTGAGTATTTGTTTCACCATCGTCTTTGCCTGCATGCTTACCTATATCTAGAAGTTTTGTGATTCTGATCCCTTCGCTCATTCTGACCTTTCCCAATAATCTTAGACCTCTTCCCTCTGATCTCTTACCCTCTTTCTACAAAGTGACATCATGATAGGATGACTTGAGTTTCTGTACTCTTCATTCATTCACTCTAATTTGTCCCCCCCACTGAAGTCTAATGCTCCATTCCCATAGTTTCGAAGGCCAGCAAAGGTAAATGCTGAAGAAGTGTTCTGACTGGAAGGCTATTAATGAAGAGGCGGACTGGTCCACTGGGCACCTGCAAGAACTTCGGTTTTGGGCATCTTCTTGTTTTCCTTTTCTTCATGGTTTCACCGTATCAAAGTGGGTTTCCTCCGGGTGCTCTGGTTTCACCCCACAGTCCAAAGATGTGCAGGCTAGGTGAATTGGCCATGCTAAATTGCCCATAGTGTCCAGGGATATTAAGGCTAGGCAGATTAGCCATAGGAAATTTAGGGATAGGGTAGGGGGTTAGGTCTGGTTGGGATGCTCTTTGGAGGGTCAGTGTGGACCCAATGAGCTGAATGGATTCTATGATAAATATGTGCAAAGTTTAAACTGGTATCTGATATACTAATTATCCAGAATTTTGATTCCTTTCTAAAATTGATACTTACTAGAGAGCTGTTTTTGTAGCTGTCGAACCAGCGCTGCTGTCTGTTGCTGCTGCTGGGTCTGTTGCATTCCCTGTCTGGAAAACTGCATGAGGAAAAAGAAACACATTATCAGCACTTAATCTGTCAATACTTCCAGTCTCCTCAACAATTATTACTCATGGCTGTGATGTTCTGCCTGTGAGTGGGAGAATGTTAAGAGCTTATCCACCAGGGAGGCTCACTGTAATTTAGCAAAGATGGCACATAAATCTCATTCTTATTTCCAAAGCATTGCTGGCAAAAATTGTATCTTGTTGCTCTTCATTGGCCTCTGTTCAGTGATAATATTCAGACTGTCAGATGGTATAGATCTAGGCATTTTCAGTCACACTGTCAAACACAACAATAACTTGTATTCCAGCCACTGACTCCATCTATAGTTCCCACAGCCTCGGGAAAGCAACCAACATAATCCACAACCTCTCCCACCCCGGTTATACCCTCTCTCACCCCGGTTATACCCTCTCTCACCGGGCAGACAATACAAAAGTTTGACTACACGTATGAATAGATTCAAGAACAGCTCCTTCCCCGCTGTTATCAGACTTTTGAAGTCACATGCTTGCCTTTATTGATCAGTGCACTGAGAATCGGAGCTGGGAGGTCATGTTGCGGATGTACAGGACATTGGTTAGACCACTTTTGGAACACTGCATTCAATTTTGGTACCCCTGCTACATGGTGTGAAACTTCAAAGGGTTCAGAAAAAACTTACAAGGATGTTCCTAGGATTGGAAGGTTTGAGCTATAGGGAGAGGCTGAATAGGCTGGGGCTATTTTCCCTAAAGCATCAGAGGCTGTGAGATGACCTTATAGAAGTTCATAAAATCATGAGGGGCTTTGCTAGAGAAAATAGCCAAGGTCTTTTCACCAGGGTAGTGGAGTCCAAAACTAGAGGGCATAGGTTTAAGGTGAGAGGGGAAAGATTTAAAAGGGACCTGAAGGGCAACTTTTTCATGCAGAGGGTGGTGCATGTATGGAATGAGCTGCCAGAGGAAGTGGTGGAGGCTGGTATTGCTACAACTTTTAAAAGGCATCTGGATGGTTATATGAAAACAAAGGGTTTAGAGGAATATGGGCTAAATGCTGGCAAATGGGACCAGAATAATTTATTCGGCATGTACGAGTTGGACCGAAGGGTCTGTTTCCATGCTGTAAAGCTCTATGACTCTCAAATTCTGATCTCTCCCTCTGCACCACCTCTGCGGCTGTAACACTGTATTCTGTGATAACAAGGTGTAGAGCTGGATGAACACAGCAGGCCAAGCAGCATCAGAGGAGCAGGAAAGCTGATGTTTCAGGTCTGGACCCTTCTTCAGAAGATTTTCTGAAGAAGGGTCCAGACCTGCAATGTCAGCCTTCCTGCTCCTCTGATGCTGCTTGGCCTGCTGTGTTGATCCAGCTCTACACCTTGTAATCTCAAATTCTCCATCATCGGCAGTTCCTACTAACACTGTATTCTGTTCTACTTCCCTGAGGAACTTTTTATGGTACGTTCTGCCAGTGTATCACGCAAAACAACACTTTTCACTGTATATCGGTACATGTGACAACAATGAATCATTTATATAGCACGTTTAAGGTAGTAAAATGAACCAAGATACATCACAGCAGAATTATTAACCTGCCTACATAAGGACAGACCATTTCAGGACTTGGTTAAACAAGAGCACCTTAAAGGAGATTTGGTACTGAGATGAGGAGTAATTCCTTCTTTCAAAGGCTGTGAACCTTTGGACTTTGCTACCTCACAGGGATGTGATGTCTCCAGTGAATAAATTTAATGCTGGAATAGACAGATATTTGGTCTCTTAAGGAACCAAAACATGTGGGGAACAGGCAGGAAGGTGGAACTGAAACCCAGGATTAGTCATGGTTGGGGCAGGCCATTTAGGAGTGAGATGAGGAGAAATTTCATCACCCAGAGGGCGGTGAGCCTGTGGAATTGTCTGCCAAAGAAAATAATTGAGGCTAAAACATTACATGTTTTCAAAGGCTTAGGAGATTAAAGAGTATGGGGAAAAAGTGGGAACAGGGTACTGAGTTGGATGATCAGCCATGATCATACTGAATGGTGGAGGAAGCTCAAAGGGCAGAATGGCCTACTCTTGCCCCTATTTACTAAGTTTGTGTTGAATGGCAGAGCAGGATCAACAGGCTGCATGATATAATCTTGCTCTTAGCATTTGTCCTCTTGTGAGGGAGTGGTAGAGAGTTATGGATGTTCAGGGAGGGAATTCTAGAGTTTGGGGCTTGGGCACTTGAAGGCATTGCCATTGATGGTGAAGTGATTAAATTCACAGGTCAGCAAGAGGTCAGATTTGGCAGAATGAGCAGACCTTGGAGATTTACACAGATAGAGAGAGAAAGAGATGTGACTATTGGGGAATCTGAAGGACAAGAATTATGAAAACAAAAATCAAGAAATTGCTAAACTGGACACAGAATCCAAATAATGTTGTGAACAATATAAAGGAATGCAAGGCTTTCTCTCTCTCTCACACACTCCCTCTCTTTGCCAGGTCTGCTAAGTCATTCTCCAAACTCCTGAATTTCCCTCTCCTGTTTAAAATCCATTGTGGATCTGGGAGTGCCCCATCCAGATTTGTCTATCAGCCACTGTTCCCTACTTGACCGCCTGACATCTTTCCATGCGTTTCTTTTTGATTTGGAAGCTATCAAATATGAATTCTTCATTTAGAAACTAACATTCCAATAAAAACCAGGCCGACCATTCCACTGACAGGCAGATCGCTATTTGTAATAAAAATAAAAGACCCAACTCAGATGGTCTCTGACCAAGAGAGAAAACCAAAAGAACTGTGGATGCAGGAAATCAGAATCAAATACAGAGATTTTTGGAGAAACTCAGCAGATCTGCCAGCATCCGTGGAGAGAAATCAGAGTTAACATTTCGGGTCCTTCTTCAGAACTGACCCTTCTTTAGTTTTTCCAGCAACCTCTGTTTTTCCTTCTGATCATAATAAGTGCGAGGGAGTAGGATTCTGGTCAAAATAGGTGGAAGGAGAATCAAAGAAATGGAGGACACAGAGGTGATGGGGAATTGAGGCACGTGGGCAAAAGTGAGGAATAAATGGGATAATGATGATTTCTGAACAAAGAGCAGATGTGGGCCGTGGGAGCATGCTCCGAGATTCAGTAAGATTATGGCTGATCTGATTACTCCATATTGTGGACTAACGCCAATAATCTTTTTCCCCTTTACTTATCGAGAAGGTAAGCTTGACAAGAGTTGAATGATCAGGCAACAGGAATTTTGGAGCGAATCCAGTGAAGCAGAAGAATTAGAGAGGAGCATGAAAATGGAGGAACAGTGCAAAATAGGGGAAGACTACACAATGAGGAAAAACAGAAATGGAGAAAGGGATAGTTAAAGGAAACAGAGAAACAATGAGGTAAAGAGTAGTGAAGGCTGACATCCAAGATAATCACTTCACATTGTTTGTATGAAAATACTTCCAGCTGCTGTTTGCTGAATTATGATTTACTAAGTGAAGTATAATAAGAAGTTATAAAAAAATCCCCCAAGGAAAGTGGGTAGTGTCCTTGCCTGTAGGCCAAGAGCTCCGAGTTCAAGTCCCAATGAAGGACTTGATGGCCAAGAAAGGTGTATCCATAACATGGCAACAAGGTTGATTTTCAACCTACAAATTCCACCCAACACATGACAAAAACAGGCAATAAGAACCAGAGAAATTCCTGGTCAACCATGTGAAGGAACAAACAGAAGAGAGCCTCAAATACTTCAACAGACTTCAACATGCATGTAGTCATGGCAACTCAGACTCCCTGGGTTTACTGCAACATACCATCATCATACACAAAATAATAAGTGTTCGAAATTTTTCTAACAGTTTCTGTTCCAGATTCAGACCTATTTATAGAGTCATAGAGATGTACACCACGGAAACTTACCCTTCAGTCCAACTCGTCCATACTGACCAGATATTCTAAATTAATCTAGTCTCATTTGCCAGCATTTGACCCATATCCCTCTGAACCCTTCATGTTCTTGTACCCATCCAGATGCCTTTTAAATGCTGTAATTGTACCAGCCTCCTCCACTTCCTCTGGCAGCTCATTCCATACATGCCTCTCGTGAAAATGTTGCCCCTCCGGTCCCTTTTAAATCTCTCCCCTCTCACCTTAAACCTATGCCCTCTGGTTTTGGGCTCCCCCACCCTGGGGAAAAGATCTTGACTGTTCACCCTATCCAGGTCCCTCCTGGTTTTATAAACCTCTATAAAGTTCGCCATGCAGCCTCCGACGCTGCTCCCGAGTTTAAAATTCACGTTGGTTCTATAACTGTCATTCACAGACCTCACTGTCTGTAATTCTTATTCCCTCCCCTTTTTACTGATGACCAAGCAAATGAAACAGTATCATAAATCAGGCATCTAAAACCCTGGTCAGATCCTACTTGGAATACTGTCAGCAGCTCTGGGCACTACATATTATGAATGATATACTGGCCCAGGAGGAAATGTATCACAGGTTTACAAGAGCGATACCTGGACTTCAGGGGTTAAGTTACGAGGACAGATTATACAAATTAGGCCTGTTTTCTCTCGAATTTAGAAGGTTAAAGTCTTCAAGATATTAACAGGAAAAGACAGGGTAGATAAAGATAAACTATTTCTGCTGGTGGAGGATTCTAAAATGAAGGAGCCCGGTCTGAGAATTAGGGCCAGACTATTCTGGAGAGATGTTAGGAAGCACTTCTACACTCAAAGGGTATTGGACGTTTGAAACTCTCTTCCACAAATGACAGTTTATGCCAAATCAGTTGTAAATTTTAAATCAAAGATGGATACATTTATTTAAGCAAAGGGCATTAAGGGACATGGGCCAAAAACAGGCATAAGGAGTTAGGTCACAGATCAGCCATGATCTCATTGAATGATGGAACAGGCCCAAGGGGCTGAATGGCCTCGTCCTGTTCCTATGTTCCTATAATTGATTAAGTCGTTAGTGTACAAATTGCTACATTCAAGTCATTCATCATTTAGCAACTACAGCTGTAGTGTCCTATGTTCTATGTAACTTGTGACACTTAGCACCAGACAGTGTTGGAGCTTCATCGATGGAAGATCCAGGCATTAATAGCAACATGAATAATAAACAATGAGCATGCTACATATTGATTTTGTCAGAAAATTCCGGTGCAATGTTTTTTTTTTAAAATACTGATTGAATGAAACATACACAACTATATTATTACATGCTGGGGATAATATCTTGAATAAGTCTCACCAAATAGGACAGGAAGACAGCTGTCATCAGTTGGACCAATCCTCACATTCTGAGGGCAATGAATTATTGTACTGCCAGCAGGACATCACAACACCAAGAACATTGCTGGTTACCATGGCACTGTTTCCAGTAACAACACAGTCAGCAAGATTTAGAATGGAAATTGTTCATTGTGTGACAAATCAACTTGAAGCAATGGTTACCTTCCAGGATAAAGATTACTTAAACTTTCCTTTCCATATGTTATAAGCACATGAGGGAAATAGCTTATGAAAGCATTGTTCTTTTGAAAATAAATTTGAGACTTTCTTATCTTAAAGAAATTATTCTTCACTCGTCGCTTTACAGGAAGTTGGTGGCATAATGGTAATGGCACTGGACTAGTAATCCAGGGGCTAATGATCTGTGGACACAGGTTCACATCTTGCAATCTTGCCATCTTGCAAATTCGGTGCAGCAAGGCCTCAGCTATCAATGTGTGTTTACATAATGTGCATTCTTCAACTGTGGAGTGCCATACCATTTATAAAGCCTGATGTCTGCATAAGAAAATCCCTTGAATGTTTACACATTCTCACCGTGTCTGCGTGGGTTTCTTCCGGACCCTCCGGTTTCCTCCCACAGTCCAAAGATGTGCAGGTTAGGTGGATTGGCCATGCTAAATTGGCCTGCAATGTCCAGGTAGGTACGCTAGGTGGATTTGCTATGGTAAATGAGGATAGATTTGGTGGAGGTCGGTCTGAACGGGATGAACTTTGGATAATCGGTGCAGACTCAATGGGCTGAATGACCTCTTCCCACACTAAAGGGATTCTATGAATGAGACAAGCTTCAACAGTAACAAGGAGGCAAAGCATGTGCAGGACTTTACATCACAGAAAATGCCATTCATGCTATTGTGTCTACACTATCTCTTGAAAACTCTATCCAATTTAGGTTGTATTGACAAAAATGATCAAGACTGTTACTAATGAATGAGCAAACTTGAATCAGTGAAACTCCAAGATGCTTGATCTGATTTCTTCATCCCCAACATTAAGGACAGGAGGTGGGAGATCTGACTCAAGAGGACCATGTAACAAATTCAACCAAATTTGCAAACGGTCTGAAATAGAGCACAAGACCCAGCTTCAAGAATATTGCTGGCTCTCTAAGCACAAATTCCATCAGAGTAGAAATTTTACATTTTGTAGGTGCCTGTCAGATGAAGGTAAATGTTGCCTTTCAGGATAAAAAAAAAAGTAGCCAGAAAACATTTGTTTTCACATAAAGGCAAAATACTGCGGATGCTGGAAATCTGAAACAAACACAGAGAATGCTGGAGAAACTCAAAAAGTCTGGCAGCATAAGTGGAGAGAGAAACACGGTTTACATTTTCAGTCTGGTGTGAGTCTTCTCCAGAACAAAAAGCTTTTTTGCCTGTGTGTTTAAGGGCACTCAAGCATTGCTGCTTCAGAAGTAAAGAGATGATGAATTAGGAAACCTTGCATAATCCATTGGCCAAACACTGACAGGTGGTGGATTTGGGCACTGACCAAACAAGGCTGGTGGGAGCAGAGGTTGGAGGAGGTTAAAGGAAGCCCATGTACCCTCTGGACAATTTTGATGCTCTTTAAGTTTGATGCTTGTGAGAAATTGCCGGGGCTGAAAACGGGATGGGGGAAGAGATGAGAGAAACAAATTGTGTGGGTGAAAATGGAGAGGATGCTCAGGCCAAATGGGCAGAATTCTTCTATCCAAAGAAACAATATTATTTTTAATATCAGGAATATTTACTTAATAGTATAAAAAAACAAAGTGCAGGGAAAAGCTCAGCAGATCTATGGAGAGAGAAACAGAGTTAACATTTCAAGTCCAATATGACTTCTTCAGGACTGAAGGGGAAAACCCGGAGAAAGGGAAGAATTTATATAAGAAACATTTAACATGCGAATGAAAGACTCTCAGTTTTATCCCCAGCCAAAGCAGTGAATGCAGGCGGATCCAAGCTGTAAATAAGTAACTCAGAGTTTCCAGTATGGAAAATAAAAAGTGAAGGATGAAAGATCTGGGCACTCACAAAATGCCAGAGAGCCAGGAATCATGCTGCAAAGATTGAAACTGTACAGAGGCTGCAGCACAAGTACACACGACACTTATCTTAAAAACCACAGACTGAGATGGTACAAGTGGCCATTCATCCCCATCTTGAAATTGATATCTAATCACTCCCTGCCCACAGCCTTGCAAGTTTTAACTCTTGACAAGTATTTTTATCACCCTCATAAGGGATAAAAAAAATTAATCTCATCTAAGTCCTTTTACCAATAGCCATAAATCTTTGCTAATGATTCTCCTGTCACCAGATATAATTTCTCAATATTTATTTCATCAGAAACTAAACAAATTTGTCAAATCTCCTCTTAAGCTCTCTGCTCTAAGGAGATGAGGCTAGTTTCCTTGTATAAAATGTCACCAAAAATTAAGAAATGCAATCTTGCCACAGACTGTTTAGATAGTTTAAATCATTTTCAATGATTTTCCTTTTCTAGTTTCAGGAGCTGACATCAGTTAGGTTGTATTCTTTCAACATTGAATTTTCCTCTCCTGCCTTCTTGCTTATCTGTTACTCCAGTCACACCCCCAAACCTCTTGCCCTGCCCACTCCACCACACCTCATCAACTCTACACATTGTTTCCCTTTTCGCTGGTGGACACACAGCAGCAGCGGTATGTGTCATCCATGAGATGCATTATTGTAACTCACTGAGATTCCTCTGACAGTATCTTCCACACCACAACTTTTAACAACTAGAAGGACATGGCAACAGATGCATGGGAGCATCATCTACTGGAAGTTCCTCACCAAGCCAAGCACTATCCTGTTTGGAACGATATGGCTGTTTCCTCATTGTTGCTGGGTTGAAATCCCAAAACTCCCTCTCTAACAGCAATGTGGGTGTTGCTACAGTCCAAGGACTGCAGTAGATGAGAAAGATAACCTACAGCCAACTTTTTATGCACTGAGAAAAAGAAGATCACTTTTTTAAACTTTGATTGCTTGAACTAAACCAGTGATTCATCAGGACCGGGAAAATTAAGGTGACAAAGTCTCCTTCTACTGCCCGCAAAACTGGTGACCTCTGCACCATGTGTTGTGTCAGTCTTCCATTTGATGAGCTTTGTAAAAATGGTTAAATTAGAAGAAATAAGAATGAACTGTAGCACAAGTCAGGTTCGAATCTGACCTGGAATGAGCTATTTCACATCTGGGTGAATGGTTGGTGTTACAATATCCTCACTCTGAATGCAGCACTCTATAGGACAATGGAAAGGATGCATTTCCATTCTTGGTAGGTATCCTGGACCCCTGTGTTACCCAACGTACTGCAGTCACACTCCCGCCTCTGAATCATGGCTTCAATGTCCCAATCCAGAGAACATCTAGAAACCAGTTGTGCAGGTCAATCTTGAGGATATTGTACATCTCTTCAGCAGCAGTCTAATGCATGTGGCTTGAGCCCAATGTTAGGTCTGCAGAAGGGATCCTATCCCAGAGAACACAGAATTAGAATTTTAGAATCCCTACAGTGTGGAAACAGGCCCTTCAGCCCAACCAGTCCACACTGACCCTCGGAGCATCCCACCCAGACCCATCTCCCTATAGCCCACCTAAGCTACATATCCCTAAACACTATGGGTTATCTAGCATGGACAATCCACCAAGCCTGTACATCTTTGGACTGAGATACTGAATTACTTAAGTGTTACAGCACACAAGGAAGCCATTCATTCCATTCTGCCTGATTCTATTACCTAGTTCCAACCTCTACCTTTTCCCCAAACCCCTGCACATAATTTCTATACAAATCACCAAATAATGGCCGTGCTGAATGCCTCAATTGAACTCACCCCAACCACATTCCCAGACAGTGCATTCGATACCCTAACGACTGTGTCAAAAAGCTTTTCCTCGCATCACCCTTGCTCCATTTGTAAATTACTTTAAAGCAATGCCTACTCATTCTTTTTTGTTTTACAAACAGGAACAGCTTTACTCTATCCAGCCTGCTTATGCCATTGAAAACCTCTATCAAGTCTCCTTTCAGCCTACATTTCTTGCAGGAGAACAGTCCCAACTTCTTCAGAGCAGTACGATAGCTCAGTGGTTAGCACTGCTGTCTCACAGTGCCAGGGATCCAGATTCGATTCTGCTCTCAGGCGACTGTCTGTGTGGAGTTTGCGTGTTCTCCCTGTGTCTGCATACGTTCCCTCTGGGTGCTCCGGTTTCCTCCACAGTCCAAAGATGTGCAGGTTAGGGTGGATTGGCTATGCTAAATTGTCTGTAGTGTTCAGGGATGTGCAGGCTAGATGGACTAGCCATGGAAAATGAAGAGTTATAGGCATAGGGTAGGATGAGGGGTCTGAGTGGGATGGTCTTTGCAAGGTCGGTGTGGACTCCATGGGCCACTTCCATACTGTAAGGATTCTATGATTCTTCAATCTATCTGCATATCTGAATAACACAATCTAGACTGACTTTTCTCTACAGTATTGAGGGCCAAAGTTTGCATCTTACTGATCCCTAAAACAGATTATGCCACATTGTTGTTTGTGGAACTGTACAGTGTGAAACTTGGCTGCTGTGTTACCCACATTGCAGCATTGGCTACAGTTACACTTCCTGAGTGCTTCATTGGCTGTAAGGTTCTCTTGGGCATTGTGGGATTGTGCACATGGCTATTGATTGAGGACAACATCATGTTTAACAGCATCACCCCAGGAGATGAGACATCCTTTAGGAATTGCCACTACCTCTGTACACGAGAGCGAGTTTCAGAAATCTTAACTCCAGCAACAAATGGGGGAAACTGATAAAACTAAGGCATATACGTGGAGGATGAATAACCACTGTGGTCATACTTATCAAAGGCAGGTCTGACAACTCAGTAAGGCTTCATCAGTACGAGCCAGCTAAAGTTTTTTTTTTAAATAAGACATATAAATCAGAGACAGCTGCTTGGTGCACAGTTCCTCTACACAAAAACAAGAACACCCTGGTTTCGAAGTGTGCAAGTGGCAACAATTACTGAGTTAGTGTCAGACACCTCCCCATCAGACAGAGGGGAATATATCACTGGGGCTGGTGACAGGTATTGTGCTAGCTCTGAGGTAACTGGTCTGTTATGATAAATAAAGATGAAAAACAGCCATCCCCGCTCAGTAACTACGCT
Organism: Rhincodon typus; assembly: GCF_021869965.1. NCBI lineage: Eukaryota > Metazoa > Chordata > Chondrichthyes > Orectolobiformes > Rhincodontidae > Rhincodon > Rhincodon typus. The sequence continues at coordinate 11,754,165 of NC_063344.1, read as the reverse complement.
CCCCTAAGGTTGTACTTTAAGAATTACATCACCCTGGAGCTCTACTTTCAAACGGAGATTCAGCCTGAGCAAATACCAGAAGTTTGGAGACTCCATTAAAATAATAAATCATAAAAAAAACTTGTTTTTTTAATGCATCAAATATTCCAGTGACTAAATGGTAGAGACTTATGAAATAAATAACAGGAATAGGATAGTTTAGCAATTTACTCTTCCATAGAATCTTGAAACCATTACTTTCTGCCAACTACCTATGCACAGCAAGGAGCTGGAAAGGAACTGAAATGTTCCATCCAAATTTTGAACACAAAAATAAATGAAAATGTCATGCAAGGTCACTCGTGGCACTTAGTCTGACCACAGCGGTAATATAGTGAACAGATTACCGAAGGAAAGACATTCTGGCATTGGAGGCAGTCCAGGGAATGTTCACTCAGTTGATTCTGGGTCTGGAAGGATTTTCTTAAGGGGACAGGTTGAGTAAGTTGGGCCTGTACTCATTAGAGTTTACAAGAATGAGGGAAGGCCTTATTGAAACAAACAAGATTGTTAGGGTGCTTGAACAATGTTCCCTCTTGGTTTCGTGGTCTCACAACCATTCTAAGGGGGTGGACGTAATGATCAGTGTGTTGACACGTTCCCAGCATCGGCTTCAAGTTTTGCAAGTTGCTGTCAGGCAACAGATCCTGGAAGTGCACACCGGTGAGAAAAGAATTAGAGAAAATGTAAGCTTGACAGAGTCGATGTGGTTCCCCTTGGGAAAAAGTCTAGGACTCAGGAAAAGGAGTCACACCTTTAGATAGAGATGAGGAGGAATTTCTTTTCTTGGACAGTAGTGAACCTGTGGAATTCTTTACAGCAGGGGTCTGTTGAAGTTGGCTTATTAAATATATTGAAGGCTGAGATAGACAGTTAGGGAATAAAGGGTTATAGAGCCAGGGAAGTGGAGTTCAGAATTATCAGATAACCTGTGATCTCACTGAATGGTGGGGCAGAATCAATGCTGAATGGCCTACACCTGTTCCTATGTCTTATGATCTTGTTCTTAATTGACGTGTTAATTGTCCCTGCTGTTCTTCAGCAGTTTTTGATCGTGCCTGCCTGCAGTGTTTAAGCTATGAGTCCATCCAGAAAGTGGATGTTAGAGAATGAAGAACAAGGGAACACATGTGGGATGTGACTCCAGAATAAAAAGTGGAAAAAGAAGACATGAAAATTGTGGCATACATCAGACCTGACTAATCTTTTCTTGGTTCCATTCTCGCAAGCCGCACACTGCCAAGGAAGGTTTGAGTCTCATATGCTGCTGTTTCGTAAACTGGGATCCGTGAAATTCCAGGGGGTCTTTATGTCACTTCTATTCACCGAGTCCAGGCATGCCATTCATCTCAAAATTTCTACACATCTTCTGTCTCCGATTGATATACAAGCAGGCTATTTAAATTGCTTAATATTTATGGAACATATTTTCTGTGAGAATAACTATTGTCCACTGGATATCTGGCACAGTGCCAAGAACAGAAGGTCTGTATGACAGCTTTATTCCTTTTCATTCACATGATGAGGGCGTCACTGCTAGACCAGCATTTATTGCCCAGAGGACAGTTCAGAGTCAACCGCATTGCTGTGGGTCTGGAGTCACACGTAGGCCAGACCAGGTAAGGATGGTCGCTCTCCTTCCCTAAAGGACATTAGCGAATCAGTTGGGTTTTACCTGACAATCAGCAATGGTTTCACGGTCATCATTAGACTCCTAATTCCAGATTGCAGGGTATCCCATCAGTTTGAAAGAGAATTGAGCAATGAGATCGTTATTATGCTCAGCAGATGGCTGTACATTAAGTTTGACAACTGTTACTGTTGACAACGCTGCTAATTGACGACAAAATTTGCTTTGTACATTGGTGCACATTGGAAGGGTGTTCAGCAAACCTGTGGAGAAAATAAAGAGCTTGAGACTTAAGAGTACAAATAGGCCGTTCTGCCCACTGCTGCCTCAAAGCATCAGGGACCTAGGTTCGATTCCACCCTCGGGCGACTGTCTGTGTGGAGTTTGCACGTTTGCCCTGTGCCTGCGTGGGTTTCCTCTGGGTGCTCCGGTTTCCTCCCACAGTCCAAAGATGTGGAAGTTAGGTGGAATGGCCATGCTTAATTGCCCCATAGTGTCCAGGGATGTGCAGCTATGTGGATTAGCCATGGGAAATGCGGGGTTACAGGGATAGGGTGGGAAGCAGTGTTTGGGTCAGGGTAGGATGCTCTTTGGAAGGTTGGCTCAGACTCGATGGGCTGAACGGCTTCTATCTGCATTGTAAGGATTCTATGAGTCTGCGCTACCATTGAATGAGATCCATGTAGCAACAGCCAAACAACAGAAACAAGAGCTCAACTCCTTTGAAGTGAGAACAAAAGAAAGTAGAGCACATTTAAAAGAAATGACCTATGTCTGAAATATCCTGTGCTGCATATCAATTAAGAGAAATTATAATGCTCAAAGCTCTACTAAAGATTTTCCATATTTTCCCCCCCAATTACTCTTCAGATAAACTGACTTTTTCACATTAATTGCAGTAAACATGCCATCTAAATATGAAGTAGTTCAGTAGAAAGTACCCAAGGATACTACATAAGCAGCATTTGACCTTCTCACTCATACACTATTCTCCTCTGGAGATGTCCTGTGGGGCAGCAGATTTGATCCATTCTTTTCTATTTCCCATCCAGATCAATTTTGTTCTTTAGACCCATCAATAACAGCGACTCGCCATCTTCTAGAATTTCTTCCTTAAAACTGTCCCCCTCACCAATTCTAATTCCTACTTTCAGGCCCTTCTAAAATACTCATCTCTTTAACCAAGCTTTTGGTCAACAGCTTTCAACATCACATCTTCTGTGACTCAGCATCCATTTTAATCTGATTGAGTCTCTGTGAAAGGTCCTAGGAAGCTTTCTGTTAATTAGATGTATATAAACACATGCTGGTGTGGTTATATTGTGTTAGAATCACAGTGCACAGCTTTGAAAATAGAACAAAATATATGGAGCACAAGAACACAAAGAGCATGATGATGTGAGCTAATACTCACAATCAGCTCCTGCTGTTGCACACATTATACAGGAAAGGAGTTGGACGTTCAGGCCCTCAATGTCATGGTTCAATTGCACTTTAATTTCATCCGCAAGATTTCATTCCATCCCTTTTCATACCTTTACCCAAAAAAAGACCGATCAAGTGCAGTCTTGGAAATTTCATTTAACTCTCAACATCCAGATAATTGGAGCAAAAAACCCCAGACTCCTTCATACGAACATACGTTTTCTGTCATTACCCTGAAGCAAGTGGGTTTATTTTTATGATTATGTCCTCTTGTTCTTCATTCATACCCACCGCCACCCAAGTGTAGTCTTTCTGCATTTACCCTTTCAAACCCTTTTAACCCGAGTGCCTTCTTGAAACTACCTATCAAAACCTATTCCAGCAAAGCTCATGTAATCTGCCCACATGATTTAAGCTTCTAAACTTCTGAAACCTACTGAAATGGTTTCACAATTCTCTCATTGGGATGACCTACATGCTTTTTGTTGTGCAAGGGCTTTCGAGCAACGTTGTGATTATGTTACGGAGCTGTAACCTACTGGGCGTAAACAGTACCGTACGGGCAGAGTTGGTTAGATAGATAGAAGATGGAAGATGGATAGAGATCAGACAATAGTCTCTTAATAATTTAATAGTAAGATTAGAACCTGGTATGCCCCACATTGCATTGTGGAAGAGCATTTAGTATTAATATACAATAAATGGAGTTTAAAGCAAGTTTAAACTGGAGGCAGATCTTGAATTTAACTTCTCTTGTCCCACTTGTCTTGAACTCCAGCTAATGATTGTGTTTTAAAACCACACAATAAAAGATGGTGGCAGCAACAGGATCTACTGGTTAGAAAACCACGACAGCTGCGAAGCCTCAGGTCAAGAAACAGACTTGAGACTTAGATATAGATTTCGATTTTATTGTCAAGTGTACTCGAGAACAGGACTACAGTGAAAAGTGTACTGAAGAGAATAACTCAAAAGAAGCTTTCAAAAAAAAATCTTTAAGACCAATTAGAAGCCAGAAGAGCATCATTGCTGAACAGTTGCTACAAAGGAAGCATATCTGAACAGAAACCTATAGAGAAATCGCCAAAGACAACTGTGTCAATAAAAGCTTCTCCCAGCCAGCAAGAAGAGAAGAAAGCTCTTGCAAGTGGATAAAAAGCAGTCAGAGCAGTAAAAACTCGCTAGCAGCCAGGGAATTAATCCAGATTTGGCACACAAGGAAAGTCAAATTTCTAGGTGCCCAAAGCTGGTTTAATCCCATAAAGGGAAAGCTCAAGAAACTATGATGGGAAACAGAATTAAGACATCTGACAGCGATTTAACAGTTTCTAGACTATTTACTCAATGAAAAGTCAACAACAAACAGGTTAAGACAGTTCTTCAGAAACAGACAAAGTAAATCAATTAAAAAATTGGGCATCAAAATCATCTCAGAATTTGAAGTTCTTTATTATTTTGATGGTTTGCATAAGAAACACAAGTTTTACTCAACAACTAAGACATTTTGTCAATTTTAATCAAACAAGTCCTTAGCGTAAATGAAAAAGGGCACAATCTGATCATGTGGTATCAAATTCAGTGCAAAAATATCGCATACACAAAAATGGTGCAAATGACATCACAGCAATCACCGTTGATACTGTCAAAAAACCAATGAGTCTTAATCATTGAAGTTATTTGGAGGGTAGTTCCTACATACGGACATTTTAGAAAACTTTCAGGCATCTTGGAAAAGAAATATCTTCATTCATCTCTTCGAAGACACCATATTGGTAACTTTACCTTGAAAACAGCATTCAGAACAGCTGAAATGTTAAACAGCATTTAACTTTAGTACAACAACAAGGATTCAATAACATAAGAAGTAGGAGCAGGAGTAGGCAAGTCAGCCCCCTGAGCCTGCTCTGCTATTCAATGCGATCATGGCTGATATTATATTGGTCTCAGTGCCACTTTCCTGCCCCACTGTCCATATTAAAAACTAAAAACTGCCCTTCTCCTCAAATTTATTCAGTGTCCCTGCATCTACCAGATTCTGGCATTGTGAATTCCACAGCCTGAGTCTGGACACCTTGTCTTCTCCTCGACTAGTGTGTCCTGAACTCATGAATATGGGCAGAAAGCCACATGATAAAAGCCTTGGGGCATTTAAATTCTTGTGCGATGTCCCTTTAAGACCAAATTGGAATTGGGACTATTCTGAAGGAGCACAAATTGGTTTCTGATGTTGATATCAGTAGGCGCCGAGAAATGTCCACGTGGCATGAAATTACCATGGAGCTGAACAACTGAGAAGGTTGGAATAGAAAGCTAATTGCTGTGGGGTCAGGTTTCTGATTGGCACTGATATTTAAAATTTAAACGAATAAATACATTTAATATTCAAATGATAAAACATTCAATAATATTTACATAAATATAATAGTTAAGGAATATTGAATATTTAAAGCAAGGTTCTTTCCAAATGGAACTGTTCATAGTCTTTGTGCATACCTTGTGGTGAAGTAATTAAATGGACAGTGTCAAGATTTCTCATAGCTACCTCTTGAGTTTGTAACACCTTCATTTTTAAACAGGGCTGGAACATGGCCTATTACATTTGGTGCATTGTGAACTAGAATAAATGAAACAGGAAGAAGAACTAGTATCCATAGAAGTTGGTGCACTTACCACATGGTTTAAGAAACTCCTTTATAATGGACGCCTCTGGTAAAGGCAAGCGTTATCAGCCATTTACCCAATTTTTTTCTTAAATTCACATGACGTGTGGGCGTCACTGGCTGGCCAGCATTTATTGCCCGTCCCTACTTGCCTTTAAACTGAGTGGCTTACCAGGCCCTTTCAGAAGGCAGTTGAGAGTCAATCATATTGCTGTGGGTCTGGAGTCACACATAGGCCAGACCAGGTAAGGATGGCAGTTTCCTTCCCTAAATGAGCTTTTCTCAAAAATCAACAATGGTCTGCTGGTCATCAGTACATGCTTAATTCCAGATTATTACTGAATTCAAATTCCACCATATGCTGTGGCAGGATTTGAACCCAGGTCCCCAGAACATTAGCTGTGTTTCTGCATTGACTGTCTAGTGATAATACCACTAGGCCATCGCCTCCCTATTAACAAATGGCTGTCTAGATTAAGAGGGGACGTTTCAAGCGGTGGATACTGCACTGCCGAACCAGTTTGTAAACTGAATGGTAGATAAAACTCTGGGCAAAAATGTTCAGTACAGCAGTCAACTGATGAGCTGCGTATGCAATGCCTAAACGAAGTGGAGGTAATCTCTACTGTATCAGCAAGAAGTATATTTGCATCCTAACATTTCATTCACAAGGCATTGAGAAACCTCTTCACAGAAATATTTAATCATTAACTCACCAGTGCTTGCTGTGTTTGCGCTGCTTGTAACCCTAGTGTTTGCTGACTTTGTTGTTGCTGCTGCTGTATCTGTAACCAGAGGACAAAACATTACTACATTTGGACAAAAAGTTTTAGACTTTAATACCACAGGCGGCCACTTGGACCATCTTGCCAAAACAGGCTCTCCAGAGGAGCATCTACTTAACCCCAAAATAAAACAAAGAACAGCAGATTCTGGAAATCTGAAACAAACAGAAATTGCTGGAGAAACTCAGCATGTCTGGCAGCATCTGTGAAGAGAAAGCAGATTTTCAGCATCAGCAGTTCTTTGGTATTTTTATTTAAGGTTGGCAGATTTCCTGAAATGGTGCTAGTGAACTAGGTGTACATTTGACAATTGACATTTTGTTACATGATTGCTGTTGTATTTCTTTCTCCTTCATTTTTTGTTCACAGGATGAGGGCGTCGCTGGCTAGGCAGCATTTATTGCCCATCCCTAACTGCCCAGAGAGCAGTTAAGAGTCAACCACATGGCTGTGGGTCTAGAGTCACATGTAGGCCAGACCAGGTAAGGATGGCAGATTCCATCCCTAAAAGACATTAGTGATCCAGAAGGGTTTTCCTGACAATCGACAATGGATTCATGGTCATCACTAGATTCTTAATTCCAGATATTCATTAAATTTAAATTCCATCTGTGGCGGGATTTGAATCCCGGGGCCCCAGAACGTTATCTGGGTCTCTGGATTAACAGTCCAGCGATATACCACTAGGCCATTGCCTCCCCTAATGAGTTTTTAATTCTAAATTTTTCATTGAATTCCAATTTTATCATGCGGAGATTTGCACCCATATCCACAGAAAACCAGTTTGGGCTTCTGGATTACTAGTCCAGGAACATTATCATTAAGTCACTGTCTCCTAACTCTCTGTCTTTAACCTACTCCTTTAAAACTAACTTCTTGCCCAAGGTTTTGGTAATTCATCTTAGTGGAACACTCAGTGTCAAACTGTGTCCAACACAGGATAAAATCAACACTAGCCAGGTTCACTGTTGACTCAGACGGACATGCAAAGAATGGCATCATTATAGAGTCTGATGATAAATTAAACCAAATTGTAGCATCCATGCATCGACAAAACTGTCAAACATTTGAGCGGGAATGGCAGGGAAGTCCTCCATGGAATAGACAACATAGTCAGCCCATTTCAACCTGACTTCACTCAAGGGAAAGTTCAACATCTTCCACTTGAGAAGGGAAAGTTATGACTGTTTTTTTAGAAAATCATGGAAGAAAATCTTTAGACTGAAAGAACTCTTCGACAAGGAAATGTTCCCCAGTAAGTTATGCAGCTTGAACAGGTAACAACAGGTGGAGTTGTGAACCATTATAGCTGATGATCCATCATTTCTTTGGTATGGGAAGATCTTATAGTCCTGATTTTAACTTAATCCCATTCAGCTGTATTGTGTCAGGCAGGTCAAGTGCTTGTTTTTAGATTAATGGAGTGTGAAATCAGGAGGAATTTAAAAATGGGTGAATTTGATTAGCTGTGATACTGAATTGTAAATTTAAGCACCCACAGGAAGGCAGAAATTTATAGGATATCACACCCTAGAAAATCATTTGCCACATACATGTGATCAATTGCTCCTTGGAATAGCATAAACCTGTGAAATTCAAATACTAGTGGAATAGAAAGTCGAATATACATAATGACATTTGATATTTTGGGATTTTTAAAAATCACCCGGGAAAGAGGAATAATGAATTCAAAAGTAAATATCTTGCTTGACTAACCTTATTAAGTTCCTTTAATGGTAACAAAGACAGTGGACAATGGGAATGCAGTGATGTAATTGATTTGGACGTTCAGAAGGCCTTCCATAAGATGCAGCATAAAAGATTAATAACTAAGGTTGGAGAATGCGGAGTAGGGAACAAGGGACACAGTGGATTGCCAACTGACTTCAAGACAGAAAGCAGAGCGTGGGGGTAGAAAGTAGCTGTTCAAGAGTTGCAACAGATGCGAAGTGGTGTTCCACAAGATTCTAGGACCACTGCTGTTCATAGATTACATTAATCATTCATCATTAAAAGTACAGTCTCTAAACTTGGCAAATGATACCAAATTGTGGGGATGGGATCTTGAGGAAATCGTCAATATGGGGAGGGTACAGTGGTGGAACAGGCCATTCAGCCTAACAAGTCCACACCAACCCTCCGAAGAGCATCCCACCCAGGCCCATTCCCCTACCCCTGCATTTTCCCATATCTAACCCACCTAACCTAAACATCCCTTGGACACTATGGGCAATTTAACATGGCCAATTCACCTAACTGAACGTCTTTGAACTGGAGGGGGGAGGATCCGGAGCACCCGGAGGAAACCCACGCAGACACGGGGAGAATGTGCAAACTCCACACAGACAGTCACCTGAGGGTGGAATCGAACCCGGGTCCCTGGCACTGTGAGGCAGCAGTGCTAACCACTGCTGCCCTGGTCAATATGGAAGAACGCTGCAAAATATTCCAGGATGGCTTTCACGCAGAATGGCAAATAACTGGCAAATGAAGATCAACACCGATAAATATGAGCTGGCACATTTTGATACAAAGAAATTGGAAATCATTTGATATTTGTAAGACGTAGGTGCAGGTTAATTACAGGATCAAAGGAAAATACAAAAATACTCATTATTAATACCTAGGAAAAATAAATTTTATCCCATTTTTCACTTCTGTGCATGATATTACCAGCTGTAATTTAATACCTAGGAGGAAATGAATAACTTTAATACTGAATCCAACAAAATGGTTTCCGACTGGAGGAAGGGAAGGACCGTGTGGTTTCAGTGCACTGCTGTTATTCCACTTACGTTGTTGAAAAAAAGTCTACCTTTTAAACTGAATGGACAGCTTTGTTTCATCAAATCAGATCTACAATATTAACACAACAGAGTATTCAAACTGCTTGCACTATTCCAGTTGGTAATGCAGGACTACACCTTGTGCAAGACCAGTTCCCACCTGTAGGAGTCGCTGCTGTCGAAACTGCTGTCTCTGTCGCATCTGTTCCTGCGAGAGTTGGACTGAACCAAGGTTGGCATGTGGGCCTGATGTCATATGGTCAAGTCCAGCTGCCATCAAAGTGCTCTGCTGCAAAGGTTGATGTGTGAGCCTAAGCCAGAAAATATTGCAAGATCTGATGATTAGTGCATGCATTGTAAAAGAAAATGATGGGAGCGCAGAACTGCTTGGTACGTCCCGCTTCAATAAACGGGTTACTGCAAAGAGATGAATGGGTCCCTACACATTGATAATACTGGAGCGGATTTCCCTGGTCAGGCCATTGAGTGCTCTATGGATAGATCTTAGGCCAATTCTCTTGGTAGGACACCCAAGGTTCTGTTTGGAATGCCAACTTTCCACCCTGTACAGCGACTTCAACAGAGAGTAAACATTGGTGGATGAAAAACCAGTATTGCAACTATTCTGGTCAGTTTTGTTTTAGGTCTCTCTGCCAGCAGCCATAGCAACATATTTTCTGATCAATGCGTTCAGACGAGTTATCAGCCAGCTCCAGAGCAGGTGGAAATTGAACTTGGGCCTCCTGGTTCAGAGGTATGGATGTTACCACTGCACCTCAAGAGCCCTGAGCAGCCAGAGGAATGCTAATGTGGGACATAACTGCATTACCGAGTAATCCAATGAACAAGCTAATCAGCAGCAATTTACCACAATGCTGAGCAAAAACGAGCTGAATGACCATTTGCTTTGCTGCTTTCTTCCAAAGATATGGACACATTGACAGGGATGATCATTCTTATTCCCCTTTCATTGGGTGTCTACCGAAAGTTGCCACTTAGATGAAATGCAAGTAGGGTGGATAGATTTTTTTTTTGTTAGTTATTCAAGGGATGTGGGTGTTACTGGTGACGTTAGCATTAATTTCCATCCCTGATGTGCTGCTCTCCATTGAAGCTCCAGTTCAGTTGACCATTGAATTCTATGTTTGATTCTTTGGCCTCAATCCCACAGATTCCCCGTGTGAGAAGGAAAGGAGAAAGGAATGCAGACAAGTCAGGAGGTGCCATGACCACTACTGACCTCCTATTCATAGGTTTTTGCTAACAGGATTATTAAGGATTACTGTATCAAGATGGGCAGATGAAGTACAAATCAGGCAAGGCCTAACTGAATGCAAGATCAGACTCAAGGGATTGAATGGCCTCTTTTTGTTCCCATGTTCCTTCCAATAACTTGTTCAAGCACCACATCAACAAGACATCTGGAGGATGACTGATCATGCAATGCAAACCAAGGGGAAGAAGAGCACAAAATAAATACCAAGTATGTTGAGTAGCAAACAACTTCAGAGGCATAGCAGTCAGTCACAATCATAATTTTGATTTTGCTGCAAGGGAGATTAATAAGTTTGCAGATGATACCAAAATTGCTGGTGTAGCAGACAGCGAAAATGTTATCTCAGAGTACAACGGGACCTTGATCAGATGGGCCAATGGGCTGAGGCATGGCAGATGGAATTTAATTTAAATAAATGGCATTTAATTTAGATAAATGTGAGGTGTTGTATTTTGATAAGGTAAGCCAAGGTAGGACTTGTACAGTAAATGATAGGGCCCTTGGGAGTGTTGCTGAACAAAGAGAACTTGGGTGTAGGTGCATAGTTCCTTGAAAATGGAAGCACAGGTAGACAGGATGGTGAGGACGGCGTTTGGCACATTCGCCTTCATTGGTCAGTGCATCGAGTATAGGAGTTGGGATGTTGCAGCTATACAGGACATTGGTAACACTGTATGGAGCCTGAAGAATACAGCAGGCCAGGCAGCATCAGAGAGCAGGAAAGTTGACATTTTAGGTCGGGACCCTTCGTCAGAACATAAGCGTCAACTTTCCTGCTCCTCTGATGCTGCCTGGCCTGCTGTGCTCTTCCAGCTCCATACAGTGTTATCTCTGACTCCAGAATCTGCAATTTTTGCTATCTTTCAGGACATTGGTAAGGCCGCTTTGAGAAGGCTGCATTCAGTTCTGGTCTCTCTGCGACAGGAAAAGATGTTGTTGAATTTGAAAGGGTTCGGAAAAGATTTACAAGGATGTTGCCAGGGTTTGAGACATTGAGCTATAGGGAGAGGCTGAATAGGCTGAGGCCTTTTTCCCAGGAGTATCGGAGCGACTGATAAAGGTTATAATATCATGAGGGGCATGGATAGGAAGAATAGCCAAGGACTTTTTCCCCAGGGTGGTGGAGTCCAAAACTAGATGGCATAGGTTTATGGTGAAAGGGGAAAAGTTTCAAAGGGACCTAAAAGGCAACTTTTTCATGCAGAGGGCGGTGCGTGTATGGAATGAGCTGCCAGAGGAAGTGGTGGAGGCTGGTACAATTGCAACATTGAAAAGGCATCTGGATGGGCTTATGAATAGGAAGGGTTTAGAAAGATATGAGCTAAATGCTGGCAAATGAGACTGGATCAATTTAGATATCTGGTCGGCATAGACAAGTTAGACCGAAGGGTCTGTTGCTGTGCTGTACAAGTCCAGACTCACTAATGAACAATGACAAAGCACTTACCGTTGATTGCCCTGAAGGTTCGGTGGGTAGGGGGAGGCTTGCTGGTGAATATAGCCACTAGGCTGCTGTTGCATTTGCCTGATCCGTTCCACGAGAGCTGGGTTAGAATGAGCAGCCTGGTACGGCCTGGCACTGTAGTTGGGCGACAGCATGCCATTTCCAGCTTGCTGTTGCAAAGGCATCGGCGTACTATATGCTGTGTATCCATGAGGCAGAGCCTAAATAAACAACCAAAAGGTGGATAACCATGTCACTCACTCCAACAAAAAGTCTAGACAATACAATTTCGAGAGATAGCGGGGCAGCTACCCGGATGGCCTATCAAATCAACACCTCTATTTCCCTCGCGCTTTCTCTTCAAATTTTCTCCCTCTCTCCTGACTCAATCTGAAAGCACAGACCAGACCACTCCCGTCTGGGCATCTCACCCAAATAGGATAGATTGTGTCGGAATCCAGGAGCCGATGGATGGATTGTAATCAGTTGATCTGACTGCATCCCTGTCAGGGCTTTGGGTAGAGACTCAAACTGATAATCACAGATGCGAGTTCAAATCCTACCACAGCAGTCAGAAGCTGAAATTCAGTCAACTGAACAAATCTGGAATGAAAAGAAATGCTAACACTGGACGAAACTACTGGATTGTTTTCAACTTAAGAAAAAACTGATTTGGATGATGCCTTTGCTTCTGCTCTTCAGATAGGAAATGTGCCATCATAACCTGGTCTGGACAACTTGTGAGCAGGGAGGCAATGGCCTAGTGGTATTATCGCTGGACTGTTAATCCAGAGACTTGGAGACAATAAGGGCAGCAGACGCTGGAAGCCAGAATCTGTAGGTGAGGAGCTGCAAAAGCACAGCAGGTCAGACAGCATCCGAGGAGCAGGAAAGTCAACATTTCGGGCCGAAACCCCTTCCCAGTCCTGAAGAAGGGTTTTGGCCTGAAACATTAACTTATCTGCTCCTCGGATGCTGTCTGACCTGCTGTGCTTTTCCAGCCTCACACCTATAGACTCTGTTAATCCAGAGACCCA
>NC_063344.1:11739701-11740683 GCF_021869965.1 Rhincodon typus | reverse complement strand
TGGGTCTCTGGATTAACAGAGTCTATAGGTGTGAGGCTGGAAAAGCACAGCAGGTCAGACAGCATCCGAGGAGCAGATAAGTTAATGTTTCAGGCCAAAACCCTTCTTCAGGACTGGGAAGGGGTTTCGGCCCGAAATGTTGACTTTCCTGCTCCTCGGATGCTGTCTGACCTGCTGTGCTTTTGCAGCTCCTCACCTATAGACTCTGTTAATCCAGAGACCCAGATAATGTTCTGGGGACCCGGGTTCGAATCTTGCCATGGCAGATGGTAGAATTTAAATTCAACAAAAAAACAATCTGGAATTAAGAGTCTAATGATGACCGTGAATCCATTGTCGATTGGCCGAAAAACCCACCTGGTTCACTAATGTCCTTTAGGGAAGGAAACTGCCATCCTTACCTGGTCTGTCCTACGTGTGACTCCCAACCTACAGCAATGTGGTTGACTCTGAACTGCCCTCTGTAATTAGGGATGGGCAATAAATGCTGGCCTGTCTGGCGATGCTCTCATCCCGTGAATGAATTAAAAAAGAATTAAAAAACATATACATTGTAATACGGCTGACTTTTAACTGTCTGCCAAATTGGGACTTGCTGGGGTATTGGGTAAAAACACTGACCAACTATGATCACATCTCAGAAACAAATGTAAGGAGGAACGAACCAGATCACAGCCTTAGCAGATTGACTGTGTACATTTCACAACAAGGTTTGCTGGATAACTGTCAGGTCTGAGAAGTCTGGATCATTTTTCATTCATGCTTCTTATTTTCTACTTTAAAAAAATGTTCTGCCGAAACTTGGAAAATAAACAAAGAAGGAATTAAAAGGCCTACGGAAATAAATGAGTTTCACGAGCCCATGAGACTGAAGTTGTGGCTCTTTCCATCCTGGAATGGAAAAGCAAGGCAAAAGGCAGACAAGCTTTCAGAGCAGAGAGGGAGGAAGAGGGGAGAGAGAGGGAGGAAGAGGGGAGAGAGA
>NC_063344.1:11682285-11739691 GCF_021869965.1 Rhincodon typus | reverse complement strand
AGAGGGAGGAAGAGGGGAGAGAGAGGGAGGAAGAGGGGAGAGAGAGGACAACCTGACAGATAGAAAACAGGAGGGAAGAGCGTTTGTAATTCCTGACCCGTGCCGCTGCCATAAGTTATTAAGGGTATCTTATGTTCTTGACACCTAACAATGTTTGGAACAGACAGTAGACAAGCTTGTTAATCAGCTTTTGCGTGGGACTTCACAGGGACATGAGACACAACATTCCATAAAGTTTCCAGTTCCTTTTTTTAAAAAATCTTGCTGAAAGTCAGTGTAAAATAATACATTGCAATTCCCATCAGAATGGGCATTATGACTTATGTGCAGGCTCTGCACCAGAAATAGCTAAGAAAAGATGGTTGAGAAGCTGCTGTATCCCTTTTATAATTTGTGAAATAAAATTCAGCACTGCTTTAGCTGCATGTCAAGAACACCACCTCTATTTGGGACAAGTGATCTGACATGGCGCACACATTTCTTCACTCTTCGTATGTGAGCATCGCTGCCAAGGCCAGTATTTATTGCCCATTCCTAATTATTCGAGAAGGATGTGATGAGCCTCCTTGTGAACAACTGCAGTTCCTGGGATATGGATAGTGCTTGGAGGAAGGGAGCTCCAGGATTTTGACCTAGCACAGGTAAGGGAATGGGAATATGGGGCGATGATGATGTGGCGGTAATATCACTGGGCAAGTAATTCCAAATCCCAGGTTAATGTTCTGATGGACATGGGTTCAAATCCCAAATATGAATCTAATAAAATCCTGGAATTAAAAGGTAGCCTAATGGCTACTCTGTTGCCATTGATTGTTGTGAAAACCAATCTGATTCACTAAGGTACTTTAGGGAAAGAGATCTTCCATCCTCATCCTGCTTGACTTGTGTCTTAGCGCAGACCCACAGCAATGGGGTTGACTCTTACTTGTCTCTGGGTAATTAGGGATGGGCATAAACATTGGCCCAGCCAGAGATGCCCACATTCTGCAAATGAATAAAATAAAAGTATGTGGCTGGTAGTGGAGGGGAAGCTGCACCATCATCATGGTGGTGACCCATGTGCCTGATGCCTTTGCCCTTCCAGATGGTGTGGTCATCAGTTTGGAAGGCGTTGTTTAAGATGCCTTGGCGAATTTCTGCAGTGCATCTTGTAGGTAAGGCACACTGCCGCTACTGAACGTCAGTGGTGAAGCGAGTGGATGTTTATTATGGTGGAAAGGGTGCATATCAAGCAGGCTATCTTGTACCTAATTCCTACATGCAGAGCAACTTGCTGGCTGAATAGTGCTATTTTATATTAAGAATTCCAGAATATTGGTTGGTAAGTAGATTTGATTAAAACATACACTTACACAAACTATCACTGATGAAAGGGGAGGTGTTGGGATCTGTTGAAACAAGTCAACAGCAGGTTATGCAAATAAATAAAGAAATAAAAATTTCATATATTACCACCAAGAAACAAAAAAACACCTTCCATTTTCCACCAAAGGCTTTGCAAACCGAGTCAGTGAAGGTTTTAGCCAACTGCTTTACACTTGGAAAGGAATTCTCAATGAATTGCAAAAAGTTCACAATCAGTACCTGGTTAGCTAAATTATAATATCTAATAAATACGCACTTTATGCAGTACAAGTGTGATTTTAGAAGGATGAGGGGGGACCTAATTGAAACTTACAGAATACAGAATGGCCTGGACAGAGTGGATGTTGGGAAGATGCTTCCATTGGTAGGAGAGTCTAGGACCAGAGAGCACAGCCTTACAGTAAAGGGAAGACCTTTTAGATCAGAGATAAGGAGAAACTTCTTCAGCCAGAGAGTGGTGAATCTATGGAATTCACTGCCACAGAAGGCTGTGGAGGCCAGGTCATTGAGTATATTTTAGATGGAGATAGATAAGTTCTTGACTGTCAAGGGGATCAAGCGTTACAGGGAGAAAGCAGGAGAATAGGGTTGAGAAACTTATCAGCCTTGATCGAGTGGCAGAGCAGACTCAATGGGCTGAATGGCCTAATTTCTGCTCCTATGTCTTATGATTATAACCCATATCACACTATAGTTGGCTATTCTGCTCATGGTGTCGGAGAAAGAGCTGTCCAATAATGCACTCAAACACTTTCCATAATGTGGCACCCAGAACTATACACTATACACCAGCAAAGGATGAGCAAGTGCCTTATACAAGTTTACCCTTCCTCTTGTACTCTATGTCCCCATTAATACTGCCCAGGAAACCACATGCTTTATTAACTGCACTCTTCAATTGTTCTGCTTTCTTCAACAATCTGTGCATATACAAGCCCAGGTCCCTCTGCTCCTGCACTCCCTTTAGAATTGCATCCCTTGTCTTATATTGTCTGTCCAAATTTAAAAATTTATCACCTCACAGTACTCTGCAATGAACTTCATCTGCCACCCATCTGCACATTCCACCAACCTCTTAAATCTAAACTGTTTTCATGGTTTATAATGCTTCCAACTTTTGTATCATCTGCAATCTTTGAAATTGTCCCCTGCAATGCAAAGTCTAGGTCATTAAAACACATCTGAAAAGCAAATGTCTCAATGTTGATTACTGGGCAAATCCACTACAACCCTTCATCTGGCCTGAAAAGTCTCCATTGACCAATACTACAAGGAGGTACATTTATCGAACCGCATTCTGAAACACACAAGATCTCCAACCCTTCTGAAGCAAATCTGATACTGGCACGTCATTTACAATCATAGAATCATAGATTCCCTACAGTGTGTAAACAGGCCCTTCAGCCCAACAAGTCCACACCGACACTTGGAGCATCCCACCCAGACCCAGCCCCCTATAACCCACCTAATATGGGCAAATTAGCATGGCCAATCCACCTAGCCTGCACATCTTTGGACTGTGGGAGGAAACTGGAGCACCTGGAGGAAACCCACACAGACACAGAGGGAATGTGCAAACTCCACACAGACAGTCGCCTGAGAGTGGAATTGAACCCAGGTCCCTGGCGCTGTGAGGCAGCAGTGCTAACCACTGAGCCACCCCACATTTAGGTTGCTGTCCTTACTCTAAGAGATGCTGTAAAGTGGATGCTGGTAACATGTTTTACTCTAAAGTGAGGGGAGGATATTAAATCCACTCGAGGGGCAGTTGGATTCTCCTGCGGATAGGAGGAATGACGACATGAAAGGCGACAGGCCTTGTGGATTTGTGGAAAATGGATGGTTTTGATGTTCCTGAGGCAACTATGTTTCTGGTCCCTACCTGTGTTTGCTGCATACTCGGGTACTGCGGAAGTTGGGCAGTACGACCCTGTTGGGCATAAAGACCACTCTGCTCGACTGGCTGCGCCTGGAAGAAACCACATCAGAAGGTTAAAGATGTCCTCCTCATCAGATCACGGGCTGTGCCATCTGCTGACCACCCCCCTCACACAGAACAGGCTGCAGTGCAACATACAGCAGGGAGTAAATAGCCTAATCATTTTGTTTTTTGTTTTTCTGGACTGCTAGCTCTCAGTAATCTTTTTTTTTCCCCTGAAGAAAGGTCATGCGTTAACAGACTGAAACATCATGTGGCATAACGTGGAAAAATGTCACAACTGTTCCAAATGTGAAATAAAAGACAATTCTTTTGTCCCATTTATCTGGCAAGATTGTTAACAAAACTCAAATATTTTAAAAGGTTCAGTGATGAACAGATGGCCTGATTTGTTTGCCTTCTGTGCTGAAAGAGATTCAGGACACAGTGCTTGGGCCAGTTTTATGTAACCACCAGACTTCAATCTATTATTTTGTTTGGTTGATGAAAAAGAAACTTCAATGACTAACAGTAAATTGTCTAAGCCAAGTTGGACTAATCATTTTTCCATCATCTCCCCGGGGAACAGGATAGCCAGCTATCTGCAAACTTTCCTCTCTATCCCTTCAGCTGAGGTTCTTCCTCTTCTGCTCTGGTCTGCAGACCATTATATGAAACAAACTAGCTAATGATGACAGCTTTAAAAAAAATGTGAACAATTACTAACCTCAAAAAAGATGCAATAATTCTTATTGTTCAAAATTGCCAGCCACAGAACATTTCTCATACTGTCCCATCAAAGTGAGTCAGTTATCTCATTTAGATGGCTCAGAAGGATGAATATCAAAGTTGGGTCTATAGGATATGCAACATTCCCATTAATATTACATTTTTATTTTCCCCATTGAGTGAGGGAAAGATGTGGGATAACATGCCAAGATGTTGGCAGGTCTCCTGCCCGAGTGGCTATTCTTCACCTTCGCGAACTGAGAAGTGAACACTGATGATCATATAATTGACATAACAGACACTAATCCTGCCGTTATTCTAGTTCAAAGTTTCACTTTCATCCTTTGGAACCTAATTGAAGTTCCCATCACTGTGCACCCAGTGAAGCCAACACAGGAGAGAATGGGAATCCAGACTGAGATTCTCCCAAGTCCACAGCTGTGTTACACAGTGGATGATGGGACTGCAATAGGGTTAGTCCCACCGTAGACTGGGAAATACACTCCAGAAAGCTCCTGGGGAGCTACCCCTGAATGTTCTAGGCAGTGAAATTAATGTTTGAGGAGACACGTGATGTAAAATAAAAGCAAAATAGGGTGGATGCTGGCATGGAAGTGCTGGAGAAACTCAGCAGGTCTGGCAGCATCTATGGGGAGAGAAACAGTGTAAACACGTCGAGAGTCTGGTATGACTCTTCTTCATAACTCATCTTTAGAATTGAAGGAGTTCTGTTGGATTGTAAATATTCAATGGTGTTTCTCACTCCACAGTTTCTGCCAGATCAGCCTAGTTGCTCTTGCACTTTCTGTTTGTTTTTCTTAGCTGCAGCATAACTCTCATTGTAGGACCACTGACCACACTGCAGAAATTCTCCAAAGATCCTCAGACAGCACCTTCCAAACCCATGACCACTTCCATCTAGAACGGCAAGGGCAGCAGAGTACCACCAACTACAAGTCCCCCTCCAAGCCACTCACTATCCTGATTTGGAAACATATTGCCGATCGTGACTGTCGCTGATTCAAGATCCTGAAATTCCCTTCCTGACAGTATTTTGGGTCTACCTACAGTACGTGAACTACAGCAGTTCAAGAAGGTAGCTCATCACCACCTTCTTAAGGGCAACTAGGGTAGGGCCATAAATGCTGTCCCAGCCAGTGACGCACATGTCTCACAGGTGAATAAAATAAAACAGGAACTGAACTGAATACAATACAGAATTTTAGTGAACTAAATACTTTAAAGGAGGATGGAATCTGAGGCAAAAAATTAAGTGTTCATCTCCATTAATTTCTTGGCAGCAAGACAACTCTTTCCACATCAGCCATGGCAGAGGATCTATCTACAAACTTAGAAGCAGACTTCCATATACCAGGGGCAGAGGTTTGGGTCCAGCTTAGCATCAAGGAATACCTGGAAATGAAGCCTCTACCATGGTGCTTCTGCCCAGCTAGAGTTAAACTGGACAGTACAGCTCTTGGAACAGGTGAACTGGAAATACCTCAATGTAAAATAGGCATCAAAAGTTGGTTCTATTTGAAGAGAACTAGAATTCCATTTTACACACTCATGGTTTCTTGGTGTGCAGGCACCAATGAACTTGTATCAGCAGCAAGGCAATGTGCAATGGAGTATTCCAACCAGTGCTTCATTAAGTTTGGGCTTAAGAATGGACAGAATCCCTTCTTTCAGGCAATATTTTGAAAACAAGTGAAGCAGGCACTTGGTCCTAACTCCGCTATGGTGTGTTTATTCAGCATTATCACAAATATGTAGCAGTACCTTGAGGTTTTTCACCATCACGTTGATGTTCTCGCAACTGAAAAGCTGAAAAAGGCATCTTCTTATTCAGAAATTCCACCTCACTGGGGAGGCTTCAGGCTAATCCATCAACCTGCTCTAGGTCAAACTGCATCACAGCAGATGAACCTGTCTACGGCAACTATTAACAGTATTCCAAATAAAACAATCCACAACGTTGTTTAAAGAAAATAAATTCACCCTACCATGGATTCTTTCAAAGCATTCCAGGATCTAGGTTCAAATCATCCATTAGTTTTTCAGATATGTTATTTACACACAGGAGTGAAAACAGCTATTGACAACTCTTTCTCTACCGATGCTACCTCACTTTCTTGATATTTCTAACACTTTGTCACTTCTTTTCCAGATTTCCAGCATCCATCGTATTTTGCGGAGTGATTTTTTTATACAAGTTAAGTGGTCAGCTTTTCAATGAGAAGTCCCCCATCAATCTTCTTTTCCCATCCTCTTCTGCAAACACTGCCCGACTCAAGCACACAGCTCCATGTTTACAAGCTGAGCTTAGTGATAAATTTGTGTCTGTGAACATTGATAGTGGGGCAGATCTTAACTTCATGTAATAAGTTAAAATGCACTTCAGAGAGATTGACTGAATTTCCTTCCATTGGTGTCAACAGGTGTCAAGTTCACTGTCTTTTGCTTTACACTATTGCACAAAGTTCAGATCGACCCCGGTGAGCGGTAGCAGGCCATTCAAGTGCAAAAACGGGGCAACAGAACTTAATTTGGGACTTACCAAATCAGACAGGCTGGGCTTCCTACAACACTGGTGTGTTGTCATCAGCTCAGTCTTTTCAACACCATCATCCAGCTAACAGAGTGAGAAAGATTCAGGAGGACACTCAGCAGCTACTGACAGAAGGGCAGAGTTAACCTACAGACTTTTCACAATGAAGAGGTGAGAAATGGGTACCCAGCATAGAATCTGCAATTTTGGGTGTCTCGGTGCAGCTCATCAGTTATCGGCACAAAACAAGCGGCTGCATCCTGCGATTGCCAGCCAGATCAGACAATCACACCTTATCCAGAACTTCAAACAGAAAGCTGCAGCTAAGTTAGCACTCTGATAACAAACATCTCCATGGCCAAGCGTTTTTGCTGTTTCTGACCTGCAATTTTTTTTTTTTTTGACAAGCCATATTTCACTCAAAAACAGCCTTTCTTTATTCTTAAAGCTTCAACCAGGCAGGGAACAGCTTGTGCGTGAGCAGCCAGGATGGAAATTATTAGTATGCATGCATCTAATTAACCAGCGTATAAATGATACAGTGTGCTTGATTAAGTATGCAACTTGTAAAGAAATTGCATGCATTTACAAAAGTTGTGATTAGACAGTAATTGCTATAAAAATTGCCAAGATTCTCAAGTTGCTAGAACACTCAAACTGGGACAATTTTGGACATTTTATTAAGCAACTTTTCAAAACTGAAACTGGTGAAGTTTCTTCCCCTATCCTGAAGGCACTTTGGGGCATAGTCCCATGGATTCAGGCCCCCTGCATGTATGGAGCCCGGTAGTAGAGCAGAATTTGTTGTTCAGCAATTGTGAAAACAGGTGGTTCAGAGTTGGTGAATAATTTCATAATTTTCTTGTTTTTTGTTTCCATTGTCAACAAGTTGCTCAGTTGCCATCATCCATGTAACACTGTACCACTAAATCAAATTCGATCTCAATGGATGCCAGCTCATTATTTCAATAGGAATGGAACATTGTGACCAAGATCAATGATGGGTGGCACGGTGGCTCAGTGGTTAGCACTGCTGCCTCACAGCACCAGGGACTTGCATTCAATTCCACCCTTAGGCGACTGTCTGTGTTGAGTTTGTATATCGTCCACATGTCTGAGTGGGTTTCCTCCAGGTGCTCTGGTTTCCTCCCACAGTACAAAGATGTGCAGGTTAGGGTGGATTGGCCGTGCTAAATTGCCCATGGGGTGTCCAGGGATGTGCAGGCTAGTTGGATTAGCCATGGGAAGGAGGTTGAGGGGTGACCTTGTAGAGGTTTATAAAATCATGAGGGGCATAGATAAGGTGAATAGCGAGGGTCTTTCCCCTATGGTGGGGGAGTTCAAAACTAGGGGGCATGTTTTCAAGGTGAAAGGAGAAAGTTTTAAAAAGGACTTTTTGTTTTTACAGAGTGGTTCGTATGTGGAATGCCAGAGGAAGTGGTGGATGCAGGTACAGTTACAATGTTTAAAAAGACATTTGGATAAGTACACTAATAGGAAAGGTTTGGAGGGATATGTGCCAAACGCAGGTAAGTGGGACCTGTTTAGTCCAGGAACATGGTCGGTGTGCCTATTTGGAATGAAGCGTCTTTTTCCATGCTGTATTACTCCATAACTCTAAATGCATAAAAAGGGTAGGCAGGTCGGTCTGGCTGGGATGCTATTTGAAGGGTCGGTGTGGACTTGATGGGCTGAATGGCCTGCTTCCACACTGTAGGGATTGTTTGATTCTATAAATATTTCATTTTTCACATTCACGTGCCAGAACGATCAGCAGTTAAAATTGAGATAGCTAGCTCTTTCCCCCCTTGTCACTCAAACTAATTGGTCAGTTTAGCCTAATCCTTATTTAGTCCTAAATTTAGTTACAGTAAGCATTCCCAATTGTACTTAGTCAAACTGTCAGTGAAATGTCAGTTCATCCCATTAAGCAACAAAGCATCCAACGATGTGGAAACAATTGGGCGAAGAACAGCACAGTAATTTAACACCAAAGTTTACTGCAAATTCTTTTAATGTTATTCCCAAACTTTTGGCCTGAACATAATAAATAGTTCATTTTTTTCTGGTGTAAATTAGATTTCCAACATTAGTAGTGTACAGTATTCACTGGATCATGGAAGTTTTAAGGGATAAGCTACAACAAGCATGATTTACTCTGTTGACAATAGAGTCCCACAAATTCTGCACTTAACCAAATCACATCAGGCATCGAACTAAGAAGAAAGACATGACGCAGACAAAGCTTTCATTGCTCAAAATCATTTTGTCCTTTGAAGCAATTGTCGAAAAAAAGGAAAAACAACTAAAACTTTTCTTTAAATTTTGGCAGAAATTCTGCTTTTAAGAAAATATCTTATTTTGATGCAGCTTTTGGTTTGAAGTAAAAAAAAAACTTTGCAACATTAAGGAAAGGATTAAAAAAAGAGAGTCAGAGAGAGAGAGTGAGAGAGAGAGAAAGATAGAGAGAGAAAGCAGGAAAGGGAATGTCAGTTGATGGGTTACCATAATGCTGAAATTGTTATAGCCATCTTGGTGAGATACAGCAGGGTTACAGGTCTCCTAGAGAGAAAAGGAGAGGGGCAAGAAAATGGCAGACAGCATCAATGGGTGGGTTTAAACAGAGAGAGCTATTTGTTCATTGGGTTGATTAACATCAAAAGATACAATTCATATTTACCAGTCAAGATACATCAATTGCATATGAAGCAAGAAATGGGAGAAACCACTTGAGTGACTTCATTTAATCAGTGCTCTAAAGGCCCAGGTTCATGTCCCACCTGCTCCAGAGGTCGTTATGGCTCTATAACTCTAAATGCAGGGACAGCGTAGGGGGATGAGGGGGTGGGATTCTCTTTGGAGGATCAGTGTAGGCTTGATGGACTGGTTGACCTGCTTCCACATTGTGGAGATTCTATGATACTATAAATAGTTCATTTTTCACATTCACACACCAGACCGATCAACAGTTAAAATTAAAATAGCTGGCTCGTCCCTTGTTAATCTTAAGCTATTGGTCAGTTTAGCCTAATTCTTTTATTGCCCTAAATTAGTTATAGTAAGCATTTCTAACTGTCACTGAAACTTCAGTTCATCCCATCTCTGAACAGGCTGATTAGAAAATATCAGAAAGGTTATGGCTTGTGAATTTCACAGTATAATTTTTTTTTCTTAAAAAAATCTCCTTTGGACTGTCCAACTGCAATGAAACATCATTTGCAACTGAGCTAAACATTGAGAAACTAGTGTGCGTGAACATTCTGCCCTCAGTCCGTCTGAGGTGCCTCCTTGTCTTCCTGCCCCTTGAAGTAGAGCATACATCCTGGTGGTTTGTTTAAAGTTGCCGTTATTTATGCGGGAGCTCAGATGGTGAATTCCAGCTGCTATCAAATTATGAACTCCCCAGAGCTTAGTGTAATCCCGTTGCAGTGTGCCTGCCAGCAGAGGCCTCAGTTTCCCTGTCGGAGCAGAAATCGTATCTGCCTTTTCATCTAAGAAGTTGCCAGCTGTACTAAGCTAAATTGACACAGGACTGACCAGCAACTCTTGTTGCAACCTTGCTATGCTGCACAGCGCAGCAGGATCATTTGCTAGTGGTATTATTCGAGTTCTAGTTAACGCTTCTTTTTATATAATCATTGACATTTTAGTCTAACCCTTTCTCATGAAACAGTGATTTCCGTGAAGCAAAATACCCAAAAATTTTCATTGAAATTGGAGGAGGTCATTCAGCTTCATAAGTCTGATTCTGCTATTTAATTCAGCTCTGCAATGCAACTCCATTTACCTACCTTGCTCTCAAAACTGAAAGGTCCTCACGCAACAAAAAGTAGTGGATTTATGCTTTGAAATTTTCAACCAACACTCCTGCCAGCCTGGACCACATTTAGGGAAGAGAGTTCCAGATTTCCACTAACCTTTGTGCACAGAAATAATGCTTGATATCATCCCTGAATGGCCTAATTCCAATTTTATGAGTCAGCCTCCTTCTTCCAGTCTCAGGCAGCTAAGGAAATAGTTTCTGTCTACCTACTTTGTAAAATCCTTTATGCCTTGTAAACACCAAGTTTCCACGCTGTTATGTGCACAGTTGTATGATGTTGCTCCTTTAAGAGAGTGGACCAGGTCACCTAGAGGCAGGAGCTAGAGGGGCAGTCTAGGATTGACTGTCTAATTGAGGGGACCCACAAAAAAAATTCACTGTTTACCATCTGTCTACCTCGTCTTTTATTGATGGTTTGAGCGAACCACAAGCCCACTGCATACTCATGGGAATACAAGAGACAACAGTGGGGAACTGGAGGAACACAGCAGGCCAGGCAGCATCAGAGGAACAGGAAAGTTGACCCTTGAAGGGTCCCAACCTGAAACGTCAACTTTCCTATTCCTCTGATGCTGCTTGGTCTGCTGTGTTCCTCCAGCTCCACACCGTGTTATCTCTGACTCCAGCATCGGCAGTTCTTACTCTTCCTCATGGGAAAACAAGCCTAGAGGGAGGTCAGTTGGCTGGACATCTGGTTAGGAATGCAAAATTACATGCATGGGTTCAATTCCCATGCTGACTGAGATCACCATGAAAGTCTTGCCTTCTCAATCTTGCTCCTGGTCTGAGGTATGGTGACTCTCAGATTAAACTCACTACCAGTAATCTCTTTCTAATGAGAGATCAGCCCTTTGGCAACTACTATTACAAGCCTAGTCTAAACTATTGACACAAAGTGTTGACAGATACTACCCGACCACTGCTTTATTTATTTTTTGAAGAAATTTGTGATGAAAGCTAACCAGAGGATGAAAGCAAGACCTCCCTCCCCCACCATGCACCCACCAAAAAAAAACTAGTGAAAATTAGCTTTCAGCACTCATTGCTGCTCCCATTTCTTGCCAAGTTTTAACAAAACATGCTATCAGTGATTTCATTTGTCTTGTAAGTATCAGTATCCGTAAGGCTCCCAAATATTTCTGGACTCAAATTAAAACACATCCAAGAAGCGACCAGAGGAATTAAGGGATTAAATCACGTATCAGAGTTGGCATTGCAGAAGGTCAAGGTCTGTGAAGGTAACCTTGTGAACAAATAATATTTCAAGGTCCAGAAAGATCCAATGAGCGATTTGTATTTTGTGTTTTTATATTCATAACAGGGACTTAATGTTTTCACAACGGCTGCTAAACGACTACTGACAACAGATCTGTTACTTCTGTATTTAAATAAGACAAGTAGCTCCTCAGAAGGACCTAGAGGTTACGGACTCAATCATCAAACTTGACATTTCACACCTTAGATGTTGGCTCAACATTACATCCCATTCATGTTGCTGGTGCAGACAAGATGTCAGATTGAGACACTGTTCACTTCAACTCATAATCAACATGGTGCAAAGCAGATTTGACATTTGTGGGTTAGGCAGTATCCTGGCCAAAAAAGAAATAGGCTTAACATTTTAGGTTGATGTCCTTTCAGCAGAAGGATTGATTCTACAGACAAACTGGGGGGTTGATTAGATCAAAAAACAACAAAAGAACTGCGAATGCTGTGAATCAGGAACAAAAACCGAAGTTGCCAGAAAAGCTCAGCAGGTCTGGCAGCATCTGTGAAGAAAAAAATCAGAGTTAACGTTTCAGGATCCAGTGACCCTTCCTCAGAGCAGTTGATTAGATCAGTTGGCTTGCGATGCTGTGCAAACACCAACAGCATGGGTTCGATTCCTGCACCAGCTGAGGTTACCATGAAGATCCCAACTTCTCAACCTTCCCCTCAACTGAGGTGTGGTGACCTTCAGATTAAACTCAATACCACTTGTCTCTCCCTAATGAGAGAGTAGCCCTGTATTGTTGGCTTCATCGAAAAGTTAGTAATCTGAAAGCTTAAATGTTTCTCTTTACACATGCTGCCTGACCTGCTGAGCATTTTCAGCATTTTATTTCTATTTCCAGCATCATAGTATTTTACTTCTGTATAACTGCTTGTGAGGGTTTACCATGTGACAAGTGACTGCACCCTTTACTGTATATACCTGCCTTTCAATAGGCATTTCATGAATCGAGGAAGACCTCAGTAGGGTGCAATAAACTATTAGACACATGGAGGTTATTCATACAGTCAGAGATATACTGCATGGAAACAGACCCTTTGGCCCAACTTGTCCACGCCAATCAGGTATTCTAAATTATTTCTCAACATTTGGCCTATATCCTTCTAAAACCCTCCCTATTCATGTACCCAGCCAGGTGCCTTTAATATTGTAATTGTACCGGCCTACACCACTTCCTCTGGCAGCTCATTCCATACACACACCGTGAAAATGTTGCCCTTTAGGTCCCTTTTATATCTTTCCCATCTTAACTTAAATCTATGCCCTCTAGTTGTGGACTCCAATACTCTGTGAAAAAGACGTTGGCTATTCACCCTACCCATGCCCCTCATGATTTTGTAAACTTCTATAAAGGTCACCCCTCAGCCACCGACACTCCAGGGAAAATAGCCTCAGCCGATTCAGCTTCTCCCTATCGTTCAAACCCTCCAACCCTGGCAACATCCTTGTGAATATTTTCTGAACACTTTCCACTTTAACAACATCTTTCTTATAGGAGTGAGACCAGAACTGAGTACAGAATTCCAAAAGTAGCCTGACCAATGTCCTAGTCGCAACATGACCCGCCAACTCCTATATTCAATGCATAAAGGCAAGCATACCAAATGCCTTCCTCACTACCCTGTCTACTGGTGACTCCACCTTCAAGGAATTATGAACCTGCATCCCTAGGTCTCTAGGTTTGACAACACTCCCCAGGACGCTACCATTAACTACGCAAGTCCTGCCCTGACTCACCTTATCAAAATGCAACACCTCACATTTATCTAAATTAAACTCCATCTGCCTCTCCATGAAACTAGGCTGCAACTGAGCCATTGGGAAAATTATTGCAACTGTACACAATAACACACCAGATGAAGAAGTGTGAATGCAATGCAGAAAATGATTAAAAAAAAAAAAATCGGCCACTACCGCATTAACACTGCATCATCTGAACACTGCGGTCTTGGATGAATGCAAGCCTCTCAGCTGAGGCTTTTAGTGGGGATTTACCCAGTGCTTCTAAAAAAAAATGGCTAGTTCCACAGGGACGATCCAGGGTCATGGACGAGTTTTTTGAGCTCTGTTTAACCTGAAGGCAGGTTAGGTTTTTATTTTCCTTACTTCCAGCGCTGAGCCGGAAAACATCTTTGGGATGGAGCCCGGCATTTGGCCACAGTCACTGGCATTGACCCATCAATTGTTTGTTAAATCATCCACATAACTGTATTGAGTTGCTTGTGCCACGTTGAGCCTGATGTAATTGGGATGACAAGAGTGTTGCCAACTTAGATTCCCTAGCAAATGTAACTTGATGTTCCAAGGGTGTGTCTCGGATAAATATTATTCCAAACACATGATGACTCATGTTCAACCTAGATCTTGAAACCTTTTTAAAAAAAAAGGTCTCTGAAAAATTGTTCCAACTTTAACTGCACAGCATCCCAACCAAAAACTTTACAATACGGTCATGGTAATAGTTGTAAATATTTATTTGTGTGTACAATCCATCTGGTTGTGTTTGTACTTCATAACACATGCTAATATAATAGAGAACAGTATTCACAAGGCGGGACAGATGATAGCAAGATTTTAGATAGACAGATGGGGAGGGTCAATTGGGGTTAACGTTTCGGATACGGTTCTGAGGAAGGGTCACCGGACCCGAAACGTTGACTCTGATTTTTTCTTCACAGATGCTGCCAGACCTGCTGGGCTTTTCCAGCAACTTCTGTTTTTGTTGTTGTTATTGCTGCAAGAGTGAATTGGGGTTGTTTCGAATGACGTGCAAGCTACAGTGAGAAAGCTTGTAGCCCCATGTTGCCTGCGATGAAAAGTCTCAGTTATGAGGAGCAGACTGGATACGCTGGGTTTGTTTTCCTTGCAGCAGAGGAGGCTGAGGGGGAATCTGACTGAGATATACAAAATTACGAGACACAGACAGAGCAGATCACGAGAATCATTTTCCCAATGGCAGACGTGTCTAAGAACAGAGGGCATAAGTTTAAGGTGAGGGGCAAGTCGTTTAGAAGAGATCTGAGTGGGAGAAATACAGAACGTGCTGCCTGAGAGGATGGTGGAGACAGGTAGTCTTGCATCATTTAAGAAGCATCTGGATGAGCACTTAAAATGCCAGGGCATAGTTGGCAATGGACCAAATGCAGGTAAATGGGATTAGTGTAGTTTGGTGTTAGCTGGTTGACACAGATATAGAGGGCCAAAGGGGCTGTTTCTATGCTGTATATCTTTATCACCCAAATAGTACCCAAATCCCTACAGTGTAGAAGCAGGCCATTCTGCCCATCGAGTCCACACCATGTAAGAAAGGCACAGTTAAAACAATCATATTCGACTTCAATATCTAGGTAGAATGGGAAAATCGGGTTGGCAGCAGATCCCAAGAAAAGGAATTCATGGAATGCCGATGAAATGGTTTTTTGGAGCAGCTCGTGGTACAGTCCACCAGTGGACAGGCCAGTCTGGATTTGGTGATGTGCAACGAGGCAGACTTGATCAGGAAGCTTAAGATGTAGGAACCCCCTTGGTGGCAGTGACCATCATATAATAGAATTCACCCGGCAGTTTGAGAGGGAGAAGCTAGAATCAGAAGTAATGGGATTACTACTGAGTAAAGACAACAGCAAAGTTGTGAAGGAGGAAATAGCCAGAGTCGATTGGAAGAGGAGCCTAGCAGAGAAACCATTGGAGCACCAATGGCAGGAGCTTTTGGGGATAGTTCCGGAGGCATATCAGAAATTCATTCCAAGGAAGACGAAACATGCTAAGGGAAGGATGAGACAACCATGGATGACAAGGGAAATCAGGGACAGCATAAAAGCAAAAGATAAAGCATACAATGTTGTGAAAATTAGTGGGAAGCCAGAGGATTGGGAAACGTTTAAAAACTAGCAGATGATAACTGAAAAAGCAATGTGGGGAGATGAAAGATGAAAATAAGCTAGCTAGTAATATAGAAGAAGATTGCAAGAGTGTTTTTTAGACATCTAAAAAGGTAATAGAATCAACAGTGGACATTGGACCACTGGAAAATGAAGCTGAAGAAGTAGTAATGGGGAACAAAGAAATGGCAGGGGAACTGAATCGGTACTTTGCATCAGTTTTCAGAGTGGAATACACTAGTAGCACACCAGAGAGTCGGAGGCAGAGATGAGTGTAATGGCTATCACTGAGGAGAAGGTACTGGAGAAGCTGAAAGGTCTGAAGGAGAATGAATCGCCCAGACCAGGTGGACTACACCCCAGAGTTCTGAAGGAAGTAGCTGAGGAGATTGTAAAGGCATTGGTGATCTTTCAGGGATCACTGGAGTCAGGGAGGGTCACAGAGGACTGGAAAATGGCGAATATGCCACCCCTGTTTAAGAAGGGAGGGAGGCAGAAGACAGGAAATAATAGGCCAGTTAGCCTGACCTCAGTCATTGGTAAGATCATCATTAAGGGCTCATCATTAAGGATGAGATTCCAGAGGATTGGAAGCACGTAGTGAAATAGGGCTAAGTCAGCACAGCTTTCTCAAGAGCCTAAAAGATGCCTACCAAATCTGTTAGAATTCTTTGAGGAGGTAATTAGCAAGTTGGACAAAGGAGAGCCAGAGGACACAATCTATTTGGATTTCCAGAAGGCTTTTGACAATGTGCTGCACTGGAGTTTGGTAAATATAATAAGAGCCCATGGTGTTAGCGACGAGGGACTGGCATGGATAGAGGACTGGCTGACTGGCAAAAGGGACAGAATGAGGATAAAGGAGTCTTTTTCAGAATGGCAGCTGGTGACTAGCGGAGTTCCGCAGGAATCTGTGTTGGGACCACAACTGTTCATATTAAATATTAACAATGTGGGCCAAGGAATTGATGGCATTGTGCTAGTTTTCAGATGACACAAAGATAGGTGGAGGGTCAGGTAGTGTTGAGGAAGTGAGGAGACCGCAGAAGGACTTGGGCAGGTTTGAAGACTGGACGAAGAAGTGGCAAATGGAATATAATGTGGGGAAAAAGTGTAGGTTATGCACTTTGGTCAGAAGAATAGAGGCATAGGCTATTTGCTAAATGGGAAAGGCTTCAGAAATCTAAAGTGCAAAGGGACTTTGGAGTCCTAGTTCAGGATTCCCTTAAGTTTAACATGTAGGTTCAGTTAGCAGTAAGGAAGGCAAATGCAATTTCAGCATTCATTTCAAGACGGACTGGAATACAAGATCAGAGATGTACTGCTGAGGCTGGATAAGGCTCTGGCCAGACTGCATTTGGAATATTGATGGTGATGTTGATGGGGCTCCAGACAAGGTTTACAAGAATGATCCTGGGAATGAAAGGCTTGCCATATTAGGAGCAGTTCAGGCCTCTGCGTCCATACTCAACGGAGGTTAGAAGGATGAAGGGGGATTTCATTGAAACTTGCAGAACACTGAGAGGCCTGGATACAGTGGACGTGGAGAAGATGTTTTCGCTAGTAGGAGAGACGAGGACCCAAGGGCACAGCGTTAGAGTGAAGGGACAACCCTTTAGAATTGTGATGAGGAGGAATTTCTTTACCCAGAGGATGGTTAATCTGTGGAACTCATTGCCACACAGGGCTAGGGAGTCCAAGTCATTGTGTGTCTCTAGGACAAAGATAGATAGATTCTAGATTAGTAAGATTAGTTAGGGACACACGTGGAAGGCAGGAGAATGGGGCTGAGAAACATATCAGTCATAACTGAATGGGAGCACACTCAATTGGCTGAATGGTCTAATTCTGCTCCTATGTCTTATGGACATTTAAAAGGAAGTTGAAAAAGCACTTGAAAACAAAGGGAATAGAGGGTCATGCTGATATTTACGTTCGGAAAGTGAGAGGAGGCTCCAGTGGAGCATTAACTCCAGGGTCGGGAAGCTCAGTTGCCTGAATGGCTGTCCTATGCTGAGTGATGCAAACAGCATGAGTTCAATTGCCATACTGGCTGAGGTCTCCTAAACCTCGCCCATTGCCCAAGATGTGATGACCCTCGGGTTATATTTACTACCTAACATTTCTCTCTATTGGACCCTGTGGTCCTTTGGACAATGGCAACTTTACCTTTACCATTTATTTATGATTCATTTCACCCACTCACTCGCATGAGATTTTGGATATTGGGTCAGGTCTCAGTGTTAAATGTGAAACATTGCAGTGTTAACAAGCACTAAGCTTCATATCTTAATGGTGAAGGAACAGCGAAACAGCTGATCTGTGCCACAAATTAAATTCTAAATTATAATACCACTCTGTTTCTCAGCGATACAAGTTTAAGGGAAGAATATTTGTTAGCAATCTCCCAGTGCATTTCACCCATTTAATTTCAGTGTGGTAATACCTCTCATACACATTAGCAAAAGTGGGCACCACATTGTATTATACTGTGCCCTTTCCCTTTTGCAGTTTGGGTTGAAATCCAAACGAGGCAACTGGAATGAATCTCTCTTCTGCCGACAGCCAATAAAGGTTCATTTCATAATGGGCCTACTATGTGGAAAGGCTCGATTGTGAAATGAGTTGAGTAGTTTCTGTTGAGTGTGTCTGGGTCAAATCTGACATTAACTGACCTTATAGAGGTTTAGAAAATCATGAAGGGCATAGATAAGGCAATAGCGAAGGGGGAGCCCAAAACTAGAGGGCATAGGTTTAAGGTGAGAGGGGAGAGATTTAAAAGGGACCGGAGGGCCAACTTTTTCACAGAGATGGTGATGCGTGTATGGAACGAGCGGTCAGAGGAAGTGGTAGAGGTGGATGTAATTACAACATTTAAAAGACGTTTGGACTGGTACGCGAATAGGAAAGATTTAGAGGGATATAGGCCAAATGCAGGCAAATGGAACAAGTTCAGTTTAGGATATGTGGTTGGCATGGACACATTGGACCAAAGGGCCTGCTTCTGTGCTGTATGACTCTATCAAATAATTGACATAATGTGGGCTGACATACCACACAAAGACAGAAAATGTGGAACAGGGTTGTGGAAAATCTCTAGGGCAGAACTGAGAACAGGAAAAACTCTCTAACCCTGCAACTCAATTGTCCTGACCTGAAATCTGAAATGAAAACTGTTTCAATTCTCAGCTGTTAGCACAGCACACACCGAGAGAAAGGAGCCTTGTTCTCCCTTAACTTTGTTTTCACAGCATTAACCATGATATGATTGACATCCACCCGCTTCCCTTTCCAAATTCACTCGGATACTTTTAAGCGTGTGGTGAATTAAATCCAAATGTTGTGCAAAAAGTTGAGGGGCACAGTTTAATCTTCATACTGGGATTAATGGACTCACTACCAAACAGGCCTCCCCATTGGATGGTGCAGGCCAGACTAAACATCAGCGGATCATTACCAAGAGGTTACAAGCAGGTCAAACGAACTGCGGATCTTGTTCTCAGCTGCTTGGCGTCATCAGAGATCCATAAACCAATTCATAATCAGGTAGGAAGTAACCAGCAACTTGCATCAATGTGTCCCTATGGCCATTGAACAGACTACACAGTTTAGTAGCCTGGCTGAATATAAACATATAAAATTGAACAGTCAACCCAAATTTGAGAAATAAGAAAGAATAACAGAGCCATGAATGAGACCTTATTTATATAGAGACAATGACAAAATAAAATGTCCCAAGGGGCTTCACAGGAGTGTTACTGAACAAAATATGACATAACCCACACAATGAGATATTAGATAAGGTGGCTCAACACTTGGTCTGGGAAGTAGTTCTAAGGAGTGCCTTAAAAGTGGAACGTAAGTTAGAGAAACACAGAGTTGTAGGGTGGGAATTCTTAACATCTAGGCAACTGGAGACACACCTACCAATGGGGGAGCAACTAAAATTAGGGGTACCAAAAAGGACTGAGATCATGGAGATAGTAAGAACTGCAGATGTTGGGAGTCAGAGATAAGGAGTAGGAGGAACACAGCAGGCCAAGCTGCATCAGAGGAGCGTGACGTTCCAGCTTGGGACCCTTCTTCAGAAATCATGGAACTGTGTTGTGCTGGAGGGGACTACAGAGATAGGGAGGGGTGAGGTCATGGAGGAACTTGAAAATAAGGATCAGAATTTTAAAATCAAGAATTTGCTTGACCTAGAGCAAAAGTAACTCAGTGCGCAGCAGGGTTGGTCGAGGCAAAAAGCTATAAATTATGCTATTCTCGAGAGTAAAAGTTTCAAATATTGAGTCAGAGGCATCATTTAATTGGCAGAGAAAAAAACTGATTACATAAAAATGTGACATGATCTCAACTGGAAAGATCCCAAAGCTTAGATCTGCACTGGATGTTAACAAAGTATCTGCAACGGTTTCTCCTTGCATTTCATTCATAAACAATAAGTCTTGGTGACAAACAGATCGATTGGAAAGACAACTGTTGATATTGATTTCAAGTCTTTAAGTAAATTATAGCAGGAAAATCCAGTCCTTTGCTGCTTCCATTAATATCAGAATAACTACTGATTTTGCCAGCAATTGGGATTGTTGTGGTATGGACAATGGTTAAGGATAGAAATGTAACAGCAATGTTATAATGGATTCCTGTGGTTCAAAGCCCCAGTTCCTTAATTTATAGGTAACAAATGTTGTATTTAGTCAACAGCACCATAGAAATACAACATATTCTACATTCCTGTCCATAAGAAAATTAGAGGGACAGCTGCATTCCATGCAGTAGGTCTCACTAAACTCTGGCACTTTTTGTTTGAAATCTTCAAGTACAC
Organism: Rhincodon typus; assembly: GCF_021869965.1. Lineage (NCBI taxonomy): Eukaryota > Metazoa > Chordata > Chondrichthyes > Orectolobiformes > Rhincodontidae > Rhincodon > Rhincodon typus. The sequence goes on along the minus strand of NC_063344.1, from coordinate 11,719,323 downwards.
TCCCTTTGGTGAATCCATTACTTTTTCCGCTATCATTTAAAGGCAGCCGAGGAAGGGTCACTGGACCCGAAACGTTAACTCTGATTTCTCTTCACAGACGCTGCCAGACCTGCTGAGTTTTTTCAGCAACTTCTGTTTTTGTTTTTATTAGTTCTGCAGTCAGTTTTATACTTCTTCACATATATGCTGCTGCCATCCACTGTCCCACCTCTCCCAACTGGTCCTCTGTCACTCAATATCAGTCTGCTTACCTGACACCTAACCTGCTGTATTAACAGAAACTTTTTCCACTGCTTATGAGGAAGATGGAAGACATCATCCTCAGTCCCTGTTGCAACCTCCATTCTCTTGCCAGTCTCCTCCACAGGATCAGTCTGAGGCTGAAACTAACAGTTTACAACTTGGTATCATAATTGATCCCAAGATGGGTTTCTGACCATATATCCAATTTATCACTAAGACCATCTACTTCTTACTAACTTCACCCCTGCCTCATCTCATACATTGTTGAAATCCCCCTCTGTGGATCTGATAACACCAGAACCAATTGTTTCAATTTACTCCAGCCAAATCTCTCATATAATATATGCGTCTACCTGATGTAAAGTTGAAGTCACACAAAAAAAATCCTGCTGCCCATGTCCTCATACCATCAGGTCTGTTTACCTTCTAGTCTTATGTAGGGGTTCAATTAGCTCTGTTGGCTGCACGGTTGGTTTGCAATGCACAGTAATGCCAACAGCATGGGTTCAATCCCTGATGGATCTGTAATTCCCAGATTTTCCTGTTTACCTTTCTTAAACAGCAGGATGACAAACGCAAGTTTCCAATCTGAAGGCATCATTCCAAAATCTAAGGAGCGTTGGTGGATGGTTACCACTGCATTGACAATCTCTATATCCACCTCGTTCAACACTCTGGGATATAGGCTCCAGGGACTTATCATCTTACATACACATTAAATTTCACATACAACCTTCTCACAAATATTTACTTCCCCTAACTCCTCATTCTTTCGAGTCACTTGGGTATCTAATTCTTGGAGATTTCTTGTAGCTTCTTCAGTGAAAACAGACTCAAAATAATCATTTAGCTTTTCATAATGTTACAAGTCTTTCTGGGGCCTTGCTGCTCCCTGTATCGGTAATCTTCTTCAGCTACACAATCTCCTGAGACATCTGCAGTGATGGTGTTAAATATTGGTATTGCCAGAATTGAAGCTATAATCAGCATGCCCATTATGAATGGTGCAGAAGGCTCAACAGGTCAAATAACCAACTCCTGCACCAAATTCATAGGCTCAAATATCCATATAATTCTGGCCTCAAGAGCATCCCAATTCTTATTGCTTCCCCATTGGCAGTAATGCTCTCATCGCCTTAAGCTAACACTCTGAAATTTCCTCCCTAAACCTTGTATCTGCCCCTCCTTCTTGTTACAAGATGCTCCTTAAAATCTAGCTCTCTGATCACGCTTTGACCATGTGCCCTAAAATTACCCGATGAGTCTCAGTGTCAAACTTTGCTTCACAACGTTTCTGTGAAGCACACTGGGATGATTACGCAGATGGCATTGTATAACTACAGGTTCTTGCAGCTACCCTTGGATGAAAGTGGCCTCAGCTGTCCTTCAAGAGAGTTAGCAACTCGATGCGCCACAGACCAACGCCTGAGCCCCAGAAACACAACCATGTCACTTGTAAAGATGTGGCTGTCTAAGCTCCAGAACTAACAGGCATGTTGATATCAATCATTCAACAAATGATATAACTGATGCTGTTAGTTTGACAGCCAAATACGTTTCCAGCCATAGGGTAACTTCGCCAACTCTCAGAGAGCAATTATAATTTGGCAGCCAGCACCTTTGTCAGTGAAATATGGTAAGATATTTGAATTGCTTTGTGCATTCTTTTCTAACAGTCTCTCACCATCATGAATAACTTCCTCTTCAAACATTTACTGCAATTCTTTGAGGATATTATCAGCACAGTGGACAAGGGGGGAACCAGTGGATGTGGTGTATCCTCATTTCCAGAAGGCATTTGACAAGATGCTGCACAAAAGGCTGCTGCACAGATAAAGATGTGTGGCGTTACAGGTAACGTATTAGACAAAGACTGGGGATAAATGGGTGTTTTTCTGGTTAGCGCTCAGTGGCTAACAGTGCGTCTCAGGGATCAGTTTTGGGACCACAATTGTTTACAATTTACACAGATAATTTAGAGTTGGGGACCAAGTGTAGGGTGTCAAGGTTCTCAGATGACACTAAAACGAGTGGTAGAGCAAAGTGTGCAGAGGACACTGCAGGTCTGCAGAGGGATATAGATAGCTTAAGTGAATGGGGAAGGGTTGGGCAGATGGAGTACAATGTCGATAAATGTGAGGTCATCTATTAACAACAAAACGGATTATTATTTAAATGGTAAAAAGTTGCAACATGCTGCTGTGCAGAGGGACCTGGGTGTCCTTGTGCATGAATCACAAAAGTTGGCTTGCAGGTGCAGCAGCTAATTAAGAAGGCAAATAGAACATTGTCCTTCATTGCTACCGGGATGGAGTTTACAAAGGGAGGTTTTGCTGCAGCTGTATAGGGTGCTGGTGAGGCCACACCTGGATTACTGTGTTCAGTTTTGGTCTCCTCACTTGGGAAAGAATGTACTGGCACTGAAGTGGGTACAGGGAAGGTTCACTGTGTTGATTCCACAGTTGAGAAGGTTGGCTTATGAGGAGAGATAGAGTGTACTGGGGCTGTACTCACTGGAATTAAGAAGAATGAGGGGGAATCTTATAGAAACATATAAAATTAAAAAGGGAATAGGTAAGATAGAAACAGCAAGATTGTTTCCACTGGCAAGTGAAACTAGAACTAGGGGACTTAGCCTCAAAATAAGGGGGAGCAGATTTAGGACTGAGTTGAGGAGGAACATCTTCACCCAAAGGGCTGTGAATCTGTGGAATTCCCTGCCCAGTGAAGCAGTTGAGGCTACCTCATCGAATGTTTTAAAGGCAAAGATAGATAGATTTTTGATCAGTAAAGGAATTAAGGGTTGTGGTGAGCAGGCAACTAAGTGGAGCTAAGTCCACAAAAAGATTAGCCATGATCTTACTGAATGGCAGACCAGACTCGAGGGGACAGATAGCCTACTCCTGCTCCTATTTCTTATGTTCTTATCTTCCAGCTGACCAGAGTACATCCACTCCTGTAGGTCCCATGTCAATGGCGCAGTATGAGAATTAGGCCAGACCATTCAGGAGAGATAGTAGGAACTGCAGATGCTGGAGAATCTGAGATAACAAGGTGTAGAGCTGGATGAACACAACAGGCCAAGCAGCATCAGAGGAGCAAGAAGGCTGACGTTTCGGGCCTAGACCCTTTTTCTGAAGAAGGGTCTAGGCCCGAAACATCAGCCTTTCTGCTCCTCTCATGCTGCTTAGCCTGCTGTGTTCATTCAGGAGAGAGGTTGGGAAGGACTTAGAGTCATAGAGGCAAAGAGCTGCACATCACAGAAACAGACCCTTCGATCTAATTTGTCCATACTGACCAGATAACCTAAATTAAACTACTCCCATTTGCCAACATTTGGCCCAGAGTCCTCTTCCACACACAAAGGGTGGTAGAGGTTTGGAACTCTCTTCCACAAACAACAGTTGATGCTAGATTAGTTGTTCCTTTTAAATAGGAGATGTATATGTTTTTGTTAAGCAAAGGTATTACGGGATTTAGGTCAAAGGCAGATATATGGAGTTAGGCCACAGAGCAGTTATGATCTCATTGAATAGCCAGCAGGATCGAGGGGCTGAGTGGCCTACTCTTGTTCCTTCATTCCTAAGATGTCTCTTTGTAGTCACTAAATAATTGCCAGTACATGTTAATATTCACCGATCTCTTTAAGGATAGGGTAGCACAGGGTTAATTCATTCATGTAGCGGTTGGTAGACCTTTCACGTGGCTTGATGAAAACTGAAATGGTTAATTTAAGACTATTTAGTAAGTCAGTTTAGGTACTTCTCACTTTTAAACTCAAGTTTGATGCTCAACTCCAGACCATTGTTGAGTGAGAATTTGTTTTGTTCTGCAGCGTGGATGCGGTGAAGAAGACCCCATTGGCCTACACACATCTCGTCACTATCATAGCCCGACCCCACCGAAAACCAATAATGAATAAACATTTCCAGCTGCTCTTTAAATAGTATTAACAGAAACAGAGCATAAAAATGAACACACTGGGACCCCATCAGCAGAAACATTCATCCAAGCAGCTAACCAATCATCATACCAAGGTCAATGCACTAGCTATTGAAAAAAAAAAGTGAGGTGAATGATTAACATTTGTTACTCAATAATTCTACATTCTGCTTTCTAGCTCTTTAGTAAGACTTTTCTAGGGGTCCATCCAGGAAATTGACCTCCAGTGAGGCACAATACTACAACGTGACTGGAAAGAGCAACACTGGCCTGAACATGGAGCATGGGACAAAGGCAGGTCATGTGGAGTTAGGTTGCATATCGGCAATGGTCCCACTGAATGGTGGAACAGGCTTAAGAGGATCAATAGTTCCTTTCTGTTCTTTGGCGTTGCAGCTGATTTTCAAAGAGTTTATTCACAAACATCAAAACTACTCATTTGCAGGAGGTTTTCTCACGGTAGTTGTTTCAAGGCAATCTGAGTGACCGAGATAGAGGTGGGTGGGTGCATGGAGAGACAATCCTATTGTCCGTCTCTGCCTCTTGGATGTTACTGAGGGAGCCAGACTGTTTTGATAACCGCACTGATACATTACAATTTATCACAAGCCTACAGCGGGCACGGTGGGGGGGTGGGGAGCGGGGGTTGCATGATGAGGCTGCAGAGCCACGTCAGAGAGACACACACCTGTTGGAACGGCCGGGACTGCACTTGTTGCCGGAGGAGACGTTGCTGCTGTTGTTGCTGCAGGAGCTTCATCTGCAGTAGCTGTTGCTGGGGAGAGATGCTGGGCATGGAAGGAGGCTGCATCATGGAGCCAGAGCGGCGCTGCAACATGTTCGTGAGGGCCTGCTTGGTGTTTGTCGGTGTGAACTGACCCGTTGGATCCAACCGGGGCCCACCTGAAAGCAGAAAAGGAAACAAATTGTTTGACCTTACACATTCAGATCACCTCGTGCACCGTCCCTCACATCTCCAACAATCGCCCAAGATCGATGGCGAAGCCAATCACTTCACAAAAGATTCCTGGCTCTAAAGTACCATTTGCAGAATCACTAACACCAGGACTGGCCAATATAAAGGGTGGAGCATGAGAGGCTCAATCACCTACTATTCAGGCAGCAGGGTGCAGCATTGTCTCTAGCTTTATAATTGGTCATTGGGCAATCTTCCTCATCCAGGACAAGCTAAGAGAAAGGGTTTATTTGGCTGCCTGTCCATGAAAGTTAAGAAAAGGAGACTCCACAGCACTGGGAATTTTAAGGTCGCTGCTTATAAATTCCCACTTGGGTGGGGCAGCACAGTATTTAGTGCTGCTGTCTCAGAGCACCAGGGACCCTGGTTCGCTTCCAGCCTTGGGTGACTACGTGGAGTTTGCACATTAGAATCCCTACAGTGTACAAGCACGTCGTTTGACCCATTGAGTACACACTGACCCTCCAAAGAGCATCCCAACCAAACCCACCACCCCTAGCCAATTCCTGTAACCCTGCATTTCCCATGACTAATCTATCAAGCCTGCACATCCCTGGATGCTATGGGCAGTTTAGCTGTCCTAAGTCTGCATGGATTTCTTCCTGGTGCCCCCATTTCCTCCCACAGTCGAAAGGTTAGGTGGATTGGCCATGGGAAACGCGGGGTTAGGATGGGTGGGGGTGTGGGTGAGGGGGAGATGCTCTTTAGAGGATCAGTGCAAACTCGATGGGCTGCATGGCCTCTTTCGGCATGTAGGGATTTTGTGAATTTGCGCGAACCTGCCAAAGTTGATATTTGTTGGACAAAAGGCCGAAAAAACTGTAGATGCTGGAAATCTGAATCAAAAATAAAAATTGCTGAGTATTTCCAGTAATTTCTATTTTTGTTTCAGATAGTTATTGGACTCGCACAGCTGCCCAGAGGGAGCAGTGTTGAGCCGCCTACTTGAACCGTTGCAGTCCATATGAGGCTGGGCTTCTGCTATTGTTATTGTTGGTATTGCTTCATAAAATCCACTGATGTTCCTGTCAATAAAAGAAATCAACCAGGTCAGTGTAGGACTGGAATCACAAAGATTGCATTGAAGGAGGTCAAGTTTTCATCACTAGTTCGCAAACTAGTTGAACTGTTGTGGCAATGTACATTGTACATTGTACAATTGTACATTGTACAATTAATTGATGCATATATAATTAATGCAAGAAAAACTTTTCATTTCTTAACACATTGACTGCTTAAGGTCACTACTACATTACTAAAACCAGCCTTTCATTCCCAGATTTTTTTTTTAAAAAGCCTTAAACATTCAGTGACAAAATTTATTCATAAAGCATTATGGAGTATTATCATGGCACCTCCTAGTTTATCCTCAAATAAGGTTCATCTTGTATTATATACTTTTCTCCATGTTGTCAAGAGCACCTCAAACACATGTCAATCAATTTGCAAATCACTGGTTGGCACTATACTCTAATCCAAGTGTCAACCGTGAAAAGTCAAGATAGCTTTTTGTTTTTTGCAAGCTGAACCCCGTCTTTTATCATTTTATCATCTTGCACACTTCCACATTTCTAGATAAGTGCATATGACAAAGATCATTCAGATCAATTTAAGATTAGCTAAAAAGTCTTATATCTTAAAGTGTGAGACTCAGAATTAATAATCGCAAGCAAAAAAATGGGAGAAAATGTGAACAAGTATTTTGTACCTGTCTGCATGGTGAAGGGCACTAAAGCATCCCAATAATAGCAGAAAGTCAGAGGGCAAAAGGGAGAGAAGAACACAAAACAATTATAACAACAAAAAAATTGTACATCAGCGAATTTAAGGGGCTCAAGGTAATTCAAAAGGACTTTTGTCCTTCATTGCAAGAGGGATGGAGTTTAAAAATAGAGAAGTTTTGCTGCAGCTGTACAGCTTCTGGATGAGGCCAGACCTGGAATATTGTGTACAGTTTTGGTCTCCTTACTTAAATAATGTATTGGCGCTGGAGTGGGTGCAGAGGAGATTCATTAGGTTGATTCTGGAGTTGACAAGGTTGCCTTATGAGGAACAATTGAGTAGACTAGGACTATACTCATTGGAATTTAGAAGAATTATGGGGTATCTTGTAGAAACACATAAAATTATGAAGGGAATAGATAAGATAGAAGCAGCAAGGTTGTTTCCACTGGCAGGTGAAACTAGACCCAGGGGGCATAGCATCAAAATAAGGTGGAGCAGATTTAGGACTGAGCTCAGGAGAAACTTCTTCACCCAAAGGGTTGTGAACCTGTGGAATTCCCTGCCCAGTGAAGCAGTTGAGACTTCCTCATCGAATGTTTTTAAGGTAAAGATAGATAGATTTTTGATCAGTAAAGGAATTAAGGGTTATGGTGAGCAGGCAAGTAAGTGGAGCTGAGTCCATGAAAAGATCAGCAATAATCTTATTGAAAGGCTTGACAGGCCAGATGGCTTACTCGTGCTCCTATTTCTTGTGTTCTTATGTCTGACAGTTCTTCCAGATTTGATGGCCAGTATCTTAATGGCTTAATGCACGTATTGGCTGGAATACATTGAAAAGCCATGAACATAATGACCCTGTTTAAGGAAGAAGGGGGATAGAAAGCAGCAAACTAATAGGTTAGTTAGCCAGACATCTGTCATTGGGACAATGCTGGAATCTGATTTTAATGAAGTAGGAGGAGGGTATAGAAAAAAAATCATTAATACAATTTGAGCAGATTCTAAATGGAGTTATGAAAAGGAAACCATGTTTGACAAATTTAAGAGTTCTTTGAGTATATAGCAAGTAGAGTAGTTAAAGTGAAAGCAGTGGATGTAGTGCATTTGCAAAAAGTATTCAACAGAGTGCCACATAAAAGGCAAGATAAAGATTTGTGGTGTTGGGGGACAATGTATAGCATAGGTAGAGGAATTGCCAGCCAACAGGAAACAAAGTAGGGATGAATGGATCATTTTCAGGTTCACAACCTGTAACTAGTGTTACAGTTAATTTTGCTTTTGCCAGGAAAACAATTTTCCTTTCGCTTCCCTGCCACTGTGTGCTGCATAAGATTGAAATTTCCTTTACATGCTATGTTCATGGGTGCTGAATCATTCTGACAGATAAGTGTTAAATGTTTTGACATCTTCATATATCACTATTAGCTGTTAGATATGTAGATATGTTTTTAACGCAGTGACTAATCATGGGGGTCTGTCTTGGAAAGGTAAGTTGACTATTACAATGACCAGAAATGTCTTAAGTGTTGACATACGTTACAGCATTTTGACCAAGGGAGGAAGTGCCATAGGCATTCAAAACTGTAGAGAAACACGAGGGAAACAGTAAGGATGTTGGTAGTTGGGCCGCTGTCTGAGATCCAAGACAGGCCTCCGAACCAGCCTACCCCCACACCCACACTCCACCAGAAGGTAACGTGACTTGCAAACCACACACAGAAACTGAACCTTGCTTGGAAATACAAAAATCCCTGGCAAAATCAGTCATCAGTTGGTTATATATTTCAGAATTTATAAAAGGACCTGACTAGCATTTCACAATCCTGAAGAAATTCCAGTCCCAAAAGACTGCAAAGCGATAAAGATCAATTCAGCGACCGGGCAAAACATTGGCGTATTATGTGTGCAACAAGTGAAGGTATCACGTTAATTAGGAAGAATAGAAAAGAATAGAAATGCATATATTATTTAATTACAGAATCCAAAACAGAAATTGCTGGAGAAACTCAGCAGGCCTAGCAGAATTTGTGGGCAGAAAGCAGAGTTAACATTTCAAATCCAGTGACCCTTCATTAGGACAGGAGCTCGCTGTGTGCAAAGTGGCCCCTGCATTTCCTAAATTATTACAGTGACCACATCCCAGAGGTCTTTCAAAAGGTTGCAAACCACATTGCAGTGTTCTTTGGTTGTGAAAGATGCTAGAATCTATAGACGCTCCAAGCACTCATCGACAGTGACAACAGAATACAACAAAACATTCCAAGGAGCTTAACAACAGTGATCCTGATTAAAAAAAACACTTGTGGCATTGAGCCATAGACTCAGCTATCTAGAGAGGTGATGAAAGACCCAGGCAAAGAGATAGATTTTAAAGAGCAATGTGAAGGAGAACAGAAAGCTAAAGAGAGAGAGGAATTCCAAAGCCTAGGCTTTATGCAGCTGAAGGCACAACTGCCAATCCTGAACAAACTAAAATCGAGGAAGCACAAGAGGCCAGACTTGAACAGTCATGGAGGTACGAGAGGCATTACGCAGTGGAACGTGTAGCTTAAACAGGGAGACATAACAGAGTCTGTGCCTCTGCATTTACCTGGTGGGAGCGGTTGGTTTTGAAAGTAGAACCCTGTCTGCTGGGCCTGACCCATGAGATTGTAGCCCCACGAAGGGGCTCCTTGGGGATGTTGCATCATCTGAGAAGACATTGGGGTGTAATTTGGAGGCACTCTGTAAGCACTGTTTTGTTGATAGTCCTGTAACAGAGAGAAACTAGTATTAATTTGTTGACAAGGTGACAGAGCACACTAATGACGCTAGGCATTGTGCAACAAAACAGTTGGACACAGATTTGTCCCCACAGCACCAAACAAAGTCCTGCTCTGATAACCAAACAGTGTAACTACTCAGGTGTGGAATTTGGACAATTTAGCAAGTGTATGGGTTAATGTAAGTAAGCTTTGCAACTTGAGGCTAGTGATTGTCATTATGTGTAGGCTCCCTTGTAGAACCATACCCAATTCAAGCACTTGGAACCATGCAAATAAATGATTTAGATGAAAGAACAGACTGTTGTTTATTGTTTGTAGATGACAGCAAGTTCGAAGCTACAGGATGTTAGGTAGCTGGGCACTGATAGTTATGAAGGCAAGTGAGTGGACAAAACTGTGTTTGATGAGTGAAAGTACAAAGTCATCCACTTGAGATCTAAACCAACCAAAATGGAATATTTTCTAACTGGTAGGAAAGTGAATACAGTGGTGGAGAAAAGGAATTTGTGTGCCCAAGCAAACAATCATTAAAAACGCCACAAGCAAAAACCAAATTAAAGCAGCAAATGGAATGTTAGTCTTTATCTTCAAGGAGTTTGGAATAAAAAAGGGGCAAAGTTGTGCAGAGACTTAGCCAGATCCTATCTGGAATTCTATGAATTTTGGCACAGCATCTCAAGGAGATATTCCTCAGAGAAGCAGCAGGATAGATACACCAGTATCTAAAGGCTCGAGTTATGGAGATAAGCTACAGAAACATAGGTTTTATCTACATGAGTTAGAAGGTTAGGAGTGATTTTACTGAGAAGTTTACAATGATGAAAAGAAATTGATGGGTAGACACAAAGGTACTCTATTGTCAGACAGAGGAATTCAGAAGGACAATAGTCAATCTAAAGGTTAGAGCTGGGCCATTGTGTAGTGAAATTAGAATGCAGTTTTTCCGCACTAAGTAGTGTAGAAATCTGGAGTTGTCACCTCAAAAGGGCTGTTTAATGAGTCAAATGATGCTTTCAAGGGACAAGCAGGAACATATGAATAGGAGAAGGCCATTCAGCCTCTTGGGTCAGCTCTGCCATGAAACTAAATGGCTCATTTGTATTTCAACTCTAACCATCCACCCTGTGGTTCTCTAACCCTCAATTACCCTGACCCTAAGAAAAACCTACAATATTAACAGGGGGATGCTGTCCTTCAATTCACTTGCACTAGAAGTATGGATAGAAAGGAACAGGAACACAATTGCCAACATGGTACAAGATGTCTCTTACGTCTGTTCTTGACGCTGAAGACTTTGGCTTCCTTTTCCTGCTCTTGGTCTTTTTCTCCTCCTCCTGATTGGTTTTGGTCTGATCAGAAATTTCAATTGGTTTCTTCTCAGAATCGAGGGAGACTGGGGTGGGAGGCTCCTCCTCATCCTCCGGAGGGAGTGGTAAAGGCTCCAGATAGTAACTTCTTGGCTTTGGTTTGGGATGCGTGTGGTACAAGAGAAGATGGTGTTGATCTTCATACTTGATAACTTTCCGATCGACACGCACCGTGCCAAACCAGGCCCAGGAGAGTGGAGCTGGATTCTTATGTCCCTCAAATAAATCCCAAGGGTTGACCTTCTGTTTTGTCGAAACCTGGAGACCCTAGAGCACACAACATGGGTTGCCATTTAGATTGAAACATCAAGAAATATCAGGTAAAATGTAACAGTGCAATACTTATATAAACACAGAGAAAACATGCTCTGAAATCTTACCAATGTTCCTCCCTGTGCTATTAAGAAGGGAGAAAGCAAAGTTCCAATCAACAATAAAGCCATTTAATGATGCCTTAGCCAGGTTAGTCATTGACCCTACAGGAAGTCAGGAAACTCCACCAACTCACTGATAAGTCAGCAGACATTGCACAAATTGTACAATTACCCACTTTTTATTCATGTGATCTAGGTGCTGTTGGCTGGGCCAACATTTATGGCCCATCCCGAATTGTCCTCGAGAAAGTTAGCTGAGCTGCCTTTGTAAAATGATACAGTCCTCTGGAGTGAGTGGGAATTTCACCCACAATGCTGTTAGGAAGGGAGTTCCAGGATTTCCACTCAGCAACACTGAAAGACTGATGATTTAATTCCAAGTAAGGGTAGTGTGCGACTTGGACAAAAACTTCCAGATGTTTGTGATCAAATGGATCTACTGCCCTTGTCTTTTCAAGTGACTGAGTTTGTGGGTTTGCACGTTTGCTGTTAAAGGAGTCTTTGTGAGTTGATACAGTGCCAATTGTAGGTGGCACACACTGCAGCCACCATGTTTAGTGGTGAAAAGAGTGAGTATTGACAATGCTATGGAGAGTGCCTAGCAAGAAGGATGTTTTGTCCTGGATGGTGTTAGGTTTCTTAGGTGTTGCTGGAATGTATCCACCTAGGACATTGTAGAGTATGTCATCACAATTCTGACTTGGACATGGTTTAGGGAGACAAGAGGTAAGATACTTGGAGCAGGATTCCTAGCATCTGACCTCCTCTCACAGCCACTGTATTTAATGGCTGGTCTAGTTCAGTTTCTAGTCAATGCTAACTCCAGGATGTTGTAGGAGGGAATTCAGTGATGGTCATGATATTGACCATCAAGAGGAGACTGTTAGATTTTCTAAAACAAAAACAAAGTGCTGGAGAAACTCAGCACAACAGGCAGCCTCTGTAGACAGAAAAACACAGTTAATGTTTCAAGTCCAGTTTCGAGATCAGACTGACAAAAGGTTCACTGGATTTGAAACGTTAACTCTGCTTTCTCTGCACGCAAGCTGCCAGACCTGCCGAGTTTCTCCAGCAATTTCTGTTTCAGATTTCCAGCATCTGCAATTCCTTGTTTTTATTTCGGTTAGATTGTCTCTTGCTTGAGTTGGTCGCAGCCTGACAAATGTATGATTCAAATGTTACTTTCAACCCATGCCTGCATGTTCTTAGCCTCAAGAGTGGACACTCAGCCAGGCTGGGAAGTGGAGATTAAATGGTATGCATTTTTTTTTTTAAAAAGAGAGCTATCAGTGTGATGAACTAAACCTGCTCCTTGTGTGCTTTGAAATTTCTACACATTCTGTTGAAATTGCATGCATGCGCTTTCCGGTCAGGTGCAAAATCTTGGAATTAGTCTCCCCAGTGAACAGCCCACAACTCCTGCCATCAAGTCTGAAACATGGGCCAGCCACTGGAGGACATCAAACATTGATGTGACTGTATATCTGGCAACATCAACAGATGAGGTGACACAGTGGCTCAGTGGTTAGCACTGCTGCCTCACAGCACCAGGGATCTGGGTTCGATTCCACCCTCAGGTGACTGTGTGTGTGGAGTTTGCATATTGGCCCCGTGTCTGCGTGGGTTTCCTACGGGTGCTCCAGTTTCCCCCAACAGTCCAAAGATGTGCAGGTTAGGTGGACCAGCCATGCTAAACTGCTCATAGTGTCCAGGTTAGTTGGCTTAGCCAAGGGAAATGCAGGGTTACAGGGATGGGGTGGGGAGGGGTTGAGTGAGATGCTCTTCAGAGGGCCAGTGTGGACTCAATGGGCCAATTGGCCTGCTTCCACACTGTAGGGAATCTATCATTTTATGATGAGGGAAGAAAAACGGCTGAGTAAACAAGCAAGAAAAAATTAAATGCTCAAACCTTTAGCCACAGAATTCATCCTATAGACCGTAAATGTTTAAGTTTTTGGTTACTCTCTATTTTAGTGTTACCCTGTCTTTACCCACAAACATCCTTTCTGTTTATGCAGCAAAAGACTCAAACTGAGAAGTAATTCATAGTGATAGCATGTTTGCTCTTTTGATGAAGAGATTAACCCATTTATAAATACATAAATTAACACCTACAATAATATCAGTCCTAAGTCTATCAAGTATGGCTCTCTTATAAAACAGATAGGGCTGGAGAAACTCAATAGGTCTGGCAGCAACTGTGAAGCCAGAAACATCTTGAACCCAATAACCCTCCTTCAGAACTGAAATGAGCTGAAAAATGATGCTTTTTACACAGTTTACATAATGGGAGGACCAAGCGATTGTCCAATACCATTTTCTATAGAGAAGATCAGCACATTCTCCCCGTGTCTGATAAGAGAAAGCAAATGCAAAGGGTTCTGATGAAATGGCATTGACCTGAAATGTTCACTTTGTTTCTCTCTCCACACAAGCTGCCTGATCTGCTGAGTTCTTCTGGCACTTTGTTACCCATTTAAATAAAATAGACTTGCATTTATATGACACCTTTCATAACCCCAAACCATCCAAAGCAATTTCCACCAATTATGCATTTTTTGAAGTGTTGCTGCTGTTACAGTGTAGGAAATATAGCAGCGAATTTCTGCATTGTAAGCTCCCACAGACAACAGTAAGTGAGTGATTTGTTACGGAGGTACTGGTTAACGATGAGTGCTGGCCTCGTCAGTGGGGGAAAAAGTCTTCTGATCATTGAAAAACTGTGGCATAATATGAGTGATTTCAGAGTAGAGATTCTACTCAATCTGAACTAACTCTTAAAACATTGGTTCTCAAAGTGGAATCCACCATGGGAGGCCTGCAGAGTCTTTCCAGACTCTGAACAGAACAGAGGGTCAAGACCACAGGGCACCAAGATCAAGGATTAGTGAAAAGCTGTGAATAAAGGTGTCTTCTTCCCACTCTCTCTCCGCTCCTATTCTTCCTCAGTTTGTATTCTCTCTAGGCTCCGGCTCTCCACAAGCTTCTGCCCTCAGCATAATGGGTTTTCCCACTGCCCCAATCTCCTTCTGCTACCTTCACATTCGCCTAAGTTTTGGCTCTCTCTCTGTGCACCATGAAGGGTAATATAACTACCTGACCTCTCAATCTGCTACTGTCAGGCCTAGCAATGAGGAAGAGGGACATCCCTCTCACTGATATTTGTAAGTAACTACCTGTTTACTCAAAAACATATTAAATGTGTACTTACTTTTTATTTATTCATTCATTCACGGGATATGGGCATTGCTGGCTAGGCCAACATTTAAAGCCATCCCTAATTAAAGTGTCAACCATATCGCTATGGGTCTGGGATCACACATGGGCAGGGTAAGGAAGGTAATTTTCTTCCCTAAAGGGCATTAGTGAACCAGATGGGATTTTCCCGACAATCAGCAGTGGATTCATGGGTATCATTAGACTCTCAATTCCAGATTTTTGTTGAATTCCAATTCCATCATCTGCTGTGGCAGGATTCGAACCCGGGGCCCCAGAACATTACCTGGCTCTCTGGATTACCTCCCCATACGTGCAGCACTTTCATACCATGACTGTTATATGCCACTGCAATTTTTAGATGGGTCAGTTTATAAATATTACTCCATTTAAAGAGGGGTTCTTCAATGAAAACGGTGAGAGAACCAGCACCTTAAGAAAATGCAAGAAACTGTAGCATAACCTTGAAACAAGGAGATGTCTTCACTCTGGTCACACAATACCTGCCTGTTTTTTGTCTATGGAGTCAAATCCTGCAATTTTGTTGCCTTTTGTGTCAATCAACGATCCCATTGGCTCACAAGTAATGACATCACAGGTTTGCTTTGGTAACGGCAGCAGCTGACGCACTTTGTCGATGCTTTCTGAATGTTTGTCACCAAGTTCTTTCTGACAGAAAAAGAGACAAGAACAAGACAATCATGTTAAATCCTGTGGTGTGTCATTCCAATGGAAAAGACACTTCGCAGAACTAATTGAGAAGGGTTAGTTAACTCGACAGTGTGGATATTTTATGCGCATACAACTGCAGTTGAAGAAAAAAGTTTTAAAATGTTCAATCTTAACTTTGAATTGGGTATGACGTGGAATCCAGGTTATGGGCTGAGCAACCATATGGAGTTAGACATACGATTTGCATCTTACTTACGATGGCAACTAGTTTTCAGATGAACGAAAACAGAAGTTGCAAGAAAAGCTCAGCAAGTCCGGCGGTATCAGTGAAGAAAAAAACCCTTCCTCAGTTCTCGGATGACGTTGAGCTAATATCAGGATATCACCATTGGGAGACCTTTGTGTATTGGATCTCTGAAGGTAGACTTAGCCCTTAAGCATGTAAATTTACAGGACAACAGAATAGAGAGATGGGAATTAAGATTCAAACATGATGTCTGAAACCAAACGGGAAGACAGCAAAACATTCTGGTATCATTCACGTTCTTTGCTGCCACAACAGCTCCATGCATCTGAATTCAGCACACATCACCATCAGGTTAGCCTGAAGGTTCTGCTTTTAGTTGGAAGAGGTTGTCAGAGGAACTGAGTGTGGCAGAGAATTGACATTTTCACCTGTGTCGCAGGTCAGCATTCACAGGGTCGGTTTCTGAACACCAGTAACTGCAAAGAAGCGAGATAATTCTGAAACCACAAGAAAGATAATCCACCAACACAGAACAGTGTGGCATGCTCATTATCTGATTGACTTATTGGAAGTTAACTCACTGAAATAAGTGAGTTTCATCACAACATTTCCTCTGTGGTCATGGTGCTACGGATCATTTAGGGAGCCTGGGTTGCTGTGTTAACCTGTTTTCTTACAAACACATCGTAATCTGGAGCTCTGATAGCAGCGGTTTAAGGCTCCAAGCTTCTTTCCGTCACGTGGCTGGTCAGGAATCTTTATCACGCTTACCGCCAGCCATTAGTATGTAATTGGAAGCTTCGGAGGTTGACACTTAAACCTATTTGATCGTGTTGTGAATTCACCTTCATTGGGCATCAAGTCCCTGAACTTGGACCTTCTGGCTCAGAGGGAGGCCCATTATGTACATCACCCCAGGCACCTGCTCCTTCCTCAGTGCTTTCACCTTATTATCGATTCATATCGGGTCTGCCCTTGAAAAGACTGAAGCAGCACACAACTACAAAGATACGAATCAACATCACTGGGGCCAATTGTGGTAAGGGGCTAGGTTAAGTGAATAAATGGATGTTGGGCAGGGTGAGTAGACTCCCTTAAAACTAACAGACACAGATTGCTTATGGAAGTGACTGACAACAGAGAATGTTGTTCTTCTGTGCATGACAATCTCACGGCTACAGACCGTGATCCATGAATTTTTTTTTTCACACAGGCCAAGCAAGACTTTTTGACCTGAGATAACTGTACCATAGAATCCTTTGTCAATCTTCCTATTGTCCGCTCTGGTCTTTTGCTTCTCACTGCTCAATCATGACCCCCGTCAGCCCATGAGCATTTGTGAGCAAAGGACAGATGTGCTACCAAATTGACAGAAAAGTTGTTGAAGTGAAAAGACTCTTCACATTTATTTCTTTGCAAAAATGCACCTTGGCTAAATGTAATTTGTGATGCCCAAAATACACAACATACTTAACAGAAATAAAAACAAAATATGCCAGACAAACTTGGCAGATCAGACACCATCTATGGCGTGGAAAAGAAGCTTAACTCGACCTGAAACATGGGCCATGGTTCTATTGAGAGAAGGGCGTGTTGAGACTGCCAAACTCTGTTGCATTCCAATGGCAACTCTCAGACCAATCACAGTCCAACTGCCTGGTCTGAGAAATAAAATGGACGGTTGACAGTTCTCAGTACAACTCTACGTCAATGATGGACCGCCCCCCCAAACAAAGGCACCCTCTTCTCATTCTATAGAAACTGATGTTCTATTTTTTTGAGTTTGCTTCTCGTGTCTAAGTTTTGAAGAGTGCAAGATGGAAAGCTTCAACTTCTTCCCTCCTGTTAGTAATGTTTAGTAAAGCTTTGATTAAAAACACCTTTATGCTTGAAGAACAAGGAAGGTTATGTAGAAGTCCTTCCAGACCATGTAGCAAGACCCCAGTATCAGAGGCAGCTGAGGTGCAAGTCTACTGCACACTCCCTCAACTGAAAGGCTTGTTATGGCAATGAGAAGGAACAGCGCATACACTTCAAAAATACAGTAGTTCCATTGTATTTTACTATGTTTAAAGTATGCAACTGAATAAGCGTTAAAACTTCAAGGTAGACAAACTGCAAACCACTGAACTGTACATTTGGTCTTGTAGCCAAACACACATCTGGAAGAACCATTTCCAGATAATGAATGCTGATACAGCTACATTGAGATGAGGTACCGTGAGACAGTCCAAACTGCATTTAATGCTAATCTCTAAGTGTTGTCAAAAAGATCTCTAAAGGTTCCTCTCTTAAATTTGGCCGGTATAGGGCATTTTTCTTGCGCCAATTTTGTGGAATTCTTGTGCTTGTTGGAAAGTCAACTGATGTTGGCCAACTACCTTCCATTCAGTAAATTAAAATCTTCTTAAAATTGAAGGCTTTAGTACTCCTCATATCTGGGTTGGATTAGTAATCTGGCTTCAGAAGTCAAAGGATAAAGTTCCAAAATGGATTGAAATGGTGGCACTTTTTCCTGATGGAATTGCTAACAGCAATGACATAATGTGAGGGCCCAGGTGCTGGGATAAGAGTCTATGTTCGTCCATGCGCTGGCCCTTTAAGACAGGCTTGGGGAGGGGTAGGGTGTATTCTCAAAGGAGAGCAACTAGCTTACTGATTATGACATCCTAGATTCCATGAAATGCCTGTCTGACTTGAGGTTACTATGGGAACAAATAACTAAGAAGCAAAAAGGTAAATAGAAAGATAATTAGTTGGAATATCATGCTGTTTTCTGTTTGAAGGTTATGTGGAAAGCGTAATGTATTTTTCAAATTGCAATTCTCTGCTAAAAGAATGAAGCTACCAGATTGCAGATTTTAAAACAGAAGAGTATTTACAATTCCATAAGACCACAAGGCATAGGAGCAGAAATTAGGCCATTCAGCCCATCGAGTCTGCTCCGCCATTCAATCATGGCTGATAAGTTCCTCGACCCCATTCTCCTGCTTTCTCCCCGTAACCCTTGATCCCATTGATAATCAAGAGCCTATCTATCTCAGTCTTAAATGTACTCAATGACCTGGCCTCCACAGTCTTCCAAGGCAGTGAATTCCATAGATTCACCACTCTCTGGACAAATAAGTTTCTCCTTATCTCTGTTCTAAAAGGTCTTCCCTTTACTCTAAGGCTGTGCTCTCTGGTCCTAGTCTCTCCTACCAATGGAAGCATCTTCCCAACATCCACGCTGTCCAGGCCAATCAGTATTCTGAAAGTTTCAATTAGATCTCCCTTCATCCTTCTAAACTCCGATGAGTATAGTCCCAGAGTCCTCAAACGTTCCTCGGGACCATTCTTGTGAACCTCCTCTGAACCCGCTCCAGGGCCAGTACATCCTTCCTGAGATATGGGGCCCAAAACTGCGCACAATACTCCAAATGTGGCCTGACCAGAGCCTTATAAGGCCTCAGTCGTACATCCCTGCTTTTATATTCAAGTCCTCTCAAAATAAATACCAACATTGCATTTGCCTTCCTGGCTACTGACTCAACCTGCAAGTTTACCTTGAGAGAATCCTGGACTAGAACTCCCAAGTCTTTTTGCACTTCAGACTTCTGAATTTTCTCCCCATTTAGAAAATAGAAAATTTAGAAAATTCAGTAATCAACCAATGCAAACATTGCACGTTGAGGTGCAATCGCCGAAGGTGTAACACCTGCCCATTTACCTCCTCCCTCCTCCCTATCCAAGGGCCCAGACACACCTTCCAGGTGAAGCACCGAAGTATGTGCACTTCACTCAACCTAGTCTATTGCATTCGCTGCTCACAATGTGGGTCTCCTCTACACTGGGGAAATGAAATGCAGACTGGGCGACTGCTTTACAGCACACCTATGTTCCGTCCGTAAAAATGACCCTGAGCTTCCAGTTGTCTGCCACTTTTCGGGCCTGAGCAGCTTCTCTCATACCCTTGCCCAATCTCGCACACACCAGGCCTTGTCATCACCTAGGCTGCTACCACAAACAATCCATTGTCAGCCATTAATGATTTCCATTAATGGTGGCACGGTGGACCAGTGGTTAGCGCTGCTGCCTCACAGCCCCAGGGACCCGGGTTTGATTCCACCCTCAAGTGACTGTCTGTGTGGAGTTTGCACATTCTCCCCGTGTCTGCGTGGGTTTCCTCCGAGTGCTCTGGTTTCCTCCCACAGTCCAAAAGATGTGGAGGCTAGGTGGATTGGCCATGCTAAATTGCTCCATAGTGTCCAGGGACGTGTAGGTTAAGTGGATCAGCCATAGGAAATGCAGAGTTAAAGTGATAGGGTATGGGGTTGGGCTTGGGTCGGATGCTCTTCAGAGGGTCTGTGAGGACTCAATGGGCTGAACGACCTGCTTCCGCACTGTAGGGATTCTATGATTAGCAGCTATTCATTCCCCAAGGCTGACCTTTACCCATTCCTTCGTCTGCCCAAATCTTTTTCTCTCTCTCTGGAATCCACCTCCAAATATTGTTTATTCCTTCCCACTCCACCCCTTTAGCATACACACTCATCTTTTCCCAGCTACAATCAGTTCTGAAGGGTCACTGGACTCAAAACTTCTGATTTCTGTCCATAGATGCTGCCAGACCTGCTTCGTTTATCCAGCAATTTCTGTTTTTGTTTCTGATTTCCTGCAGTTCTTTGGCTTTTATTTCCCAAAGTGTACTGATGCATAGCCTGATATGTCCCTGATGATACTGTTATAAAACTGAGCCACAGAAGAATACAACACATTAGTACCTGCTGCTTTTTGCATGAAGTTCCTGCCTCTAATCCACTTAAAATAGGCATCCACAGCTTTATGTTAAATATCTCCACTGAAACTGCACAGGAAGATATCTCACATGTGTTAAAGATTCCTGTGCTCTCAATACTTTTTCCAAGACAATGTCATTCAAAAGGAGAACTGGGAGAGAGCTATTTGCTTTGCTGTGGAGATCAACACGTAAAAAGCCTTTCTAAATTCAATCAAACATCATGAATTTAAATGTATTTTTAATAGAGCTTAAAGCCAAAACTACTTCTATATATACCAGACAACCATCTATGGCAGACAAATAGTGTAGGGACTACTTAAATTGTATGAAGCATGCATGGTATTGCTGGAACTTAACACAGCTGGTTTTCCGCTCTCTTTTCTTAGTTTCGTTTGCACCATCCTGTAATCGGAGATTCACAGAATCCCTATATTGTGGAAAGAGGCTATTTGGCCCATTGAGTCTGCACTGACTTTCCGAAGAGCATCCCAACCAGCTCCAGCCCTGCACGCTAATCCCTGTAACCCTGCATTTCCCATGGCTAATCCACCTAGTCTGCACATCCCTGAACACTATGGAGCAATTTAGCATGGCCAATCCACCTACCTTGCACACCTTTGGATTGTGGGTGGAAACTGGAGCACCCGGAGGAAACCCACACAGGGGCATGGGGAAGTTATGGCAAACTCCACACAGACAGTCGCCTGAGGGTGGAATCAAACGCAGGTTGCAGGCACGGAGTGGCAGCAGTGCCAACCACTGAGCCATCGTGACACCCCCTATAATTGCCCACCTTCCGCCCACCTCAAGTCCCACAGCTTGCAGAGAACCTAGCACCTGGGCAAACGAGACACTGAGTAATAAGAACATAAGAACTAGGAGCAGGAGTAGGCCGTCTGGCCCTTCGAGCCTGCTCCGCCATTCAATAAGATCATGGCTGATCCTTTCGTGGACTCAGATCCGCTTAACCGTGTTCTCACCGTATCCCTTAATTCCTTTATTGTTCAAAAAAAATCTACCTTTTTTTTAAAAAACATTTACTGAAGTAGCGTCAACTACTTCACTGGGCAAGGAATTCCATAGATTAACAACTCTCTGGGTGAAGAAATTCCTTCTCAGTTCAGTCCTAAATCTGCTCCCTCTAATCTTGAGGCTATGCCCTCTTATCCTAGCTTCACCTGCCAGTGGAAACATCCTCTCTACTTCTATCTTATCTATTCCCTTCATAATTTTATATGTTTCCATAAGATTCCCCCCTCAATCTTCTGAATTCCAATGAATATAATCCCAATCTACTCAGTCTCTCCTCATAAACCAACGCCCTCAACCCTGGCACTGGAGCAATTAGAAGTAAATGGAGAGATGGAGACAGAAGGAAAAAAAAAGTAGATTCCCTCTTTGCTGCTGGTGCCATTAAATCTCTTCTTGTGTTGAATGGCACTGTGCAATCCCTGCAGGATCTCAGCTGCCAGATTATGCCAGCTATCATTTGACTGGGGAGAATGCTACTGGCACCAAAGATGCCTGCAATTAGCCATTGGGACTGAATTATATACCGTCAAAGATAAAAAGAACTTTGCAATTTTAACCTTCTGTGCCAGAAAAGAAATCTAGGATCTATATGTACAACATTCTGGAAGTCATTGCAACTTCTTAGAGAGCAGGAGATTTAAATTTAACATTGACCGAATACTGGCACTACAAAACTGAGAATGGAAGGTTTAAAGAGGAGTGAAGGGAGAAGGCTGAGGGAAGAGAGAGCAGATTAGGATTTAAAAAATGGAACAAAAGAATGCCGATGTGGGAAGAGGGGAATGGGCCAGTCTAAGAACACAGTAGCCACATCATGCAGGAAACCTTGTGCATTCTTCCTTGCCTAAGAACTTCTCTGAACAGTTTTATTAGAAAAATAGTTTAAATTTTTAAAAAAATCAGGTCCAACCTAGTGAACATTCTCTGGATTGCATCCAATGCCTTTAGATCTTTAGTTGGATAAGGGGACCAAAACTATTCAGAGTTTTAGCTGTGATCTGACTACTGCTTTGTATAGTTTTAGCGAGACTTCACTATTTTAATGTCCCCTTCCCTTTGCACCCAGGTACTGGCAAACTTGCAGCATGCCACATCCATGACGCCATGCCAAGATTTTGTCTCACAAAATCGCAAGAACAGATTCCTGCTGGAGCCTTACTTGCTCTGAATGCATGATGTTCATGAGACATCCAGGATTGTGGTTTGTGCTTGGAGTCAAATTGCATCATGTTCCAAAGAGTACAAGTACAGTCTGTACTAATCAAGTACTTCCTGAAGTGGAGCATACTGATAAGTGACAGCCAAGTCTCACTTACTGAACCTTCTGCCTTCCTCAAACCTGAAGCATCACTATGCATGCAGAAGAATACATGAAAGGGACAGATCACGTAACATAGGCTAGCACTTCTAAAACATTTGAACAGAGGACACATGCATCATTGACTAGTCCAAAATTTATTGCCCATCCCAGAGGGCAGTCAACCACATTGTTGTGGATCTGGACTCACATGTAGGCCAGACCAGGTAAGGATGGCAGATTTCCTTCCTTACAGGACATTGGTGAACCGGACGGCACATTTATTTTAATGACAATCGATACTGAATTCATGGCTG
This sequence comes from Rhincodon typus, assembly GCF_021869965.1. Taxonomy (NCBI): domain Eukaryota; kingdom Metazoa; phylum Chordata; class Chondrichthyes; order Orectolobiformes; family Rhincodontidae; genus Rhincodon; species Rhincodon typus. The sequence goes on along the minus strand of NC_063344.1, from coordinate 11,696,370 downwards.
TGATTGAAGAGCATTTTATTGAATTCAAATTTTACCAGCTGTTATGACCCCAGAATATTAATGTGGGCTTCTGGATTATTAATCCAGTGACATTACCACCACACCACCACGTCTGACACGGTAAGATGGTGTGATGTTACCAACACAGCTATAGGCATGCACCATGAAGTATCACATTTATGCCACCAGTTAGTTCGAGGCAAAGGACGTCAAAACTTGGTTTACTCATATTTAAGCCAAAACCTAAAAGGAAATCTAATGGTTCTCTGAAACTGCTAGAAAATGCAGAATACAAATTGGTAACCCAACGAAGTACAAACTAAAATAGTACATAAAAATTGTAATGGCATTCACTAAACAGGCTGAGTGAGTTTAAGACTGCTAAATTTATTGATCAGAAACCTCCATAAGATCCTGATTTAGAAATGTCTGACTTACAAATGCTCAATCTTACAAACGTGATCCCAAACAGGGGTGTAATTTGACATATGAACATTTTGCTGCAGTTAACAAATATAATCCTGGTTACAAATTGCCTTGTGAATGGACTCAAGAACGGAACCCTCTTGCAGTCCGTATACACATCATGCATCTGCTGCACTTAAAGCCATTAAAGTAATATAACAGTCATTTCACACGACATTCCCTGGAGCTGGACAGTTGGAAATATATCAGTACCCGCCCAACAACCTCCCTCAGCAACTACAGTTAGCGCCCAACTGACGCTAGTACTTCCAGTATTTAGACTTCCTAGTCTTCCGAGGACACTCAGTTCTGTGAAGCAGTGAAATGCTTCACAATGGATTCCTTGGTAGGATGCTCTTGGCTTTATTGTGAACACTACCGAGGAATCAGGGTGGGTGGGTGGTGTAAAGGGGTGTCAACATTATTAAAGATGTAAAATTGAATACCAAATAATCTGGCGAAGAGTGACGGAAACATTTGAAATTAGACGACTCAAAATATTAAAAATAACACCAGAACCCGGCCATTCTGATGGATCATCGCTGATCTGAAAGAGTAACTTGTTTTCTCATTATGCAGGTTCTTGTGAGTATTTCAGCATTTTCTGGTTTTGTTTCCAATTCCGAACATTTTGGTTGGCAGGTTAAGAATTGCGTTTTTGACTCACCTTTAATTTCTTCACTAAGTTCATATAGGCCCGTTTGTTTTCTTCGGATCCTCCCTGGGAGGTACTGGATAGATCTGATGCCAGGCTCCCATTGATTAACACTCCCAGCATGTCCAGCACAGTGGTGAAGAGTTCACTGGGAAAGGCAAACAGGGAAGTCAATGCCTAATCTTAATTGGGCTGCATCTACAATAAAAAAAAACCTGGCAATCCTTGCACAACATTAGACAAAATCTTAAGTGCGTCACTCCACTTCTTGGAGGAATTGACGAAGCCTTTGGAACCAAATTTGGATTTTCTTCACTGTCATTGATGATACATGTGAACATAATTGGAGGGGGTTGGGGTAAGCTGGGAATGTGGAATTTGAAACACAAATAGATCATCCATGATCTCACAGAATGGCGCAGCAGATTTGAGGTACCAAATGGCCTACTTATGCTCATAATTCAGACCTTTGTGCATACTAGAGGGGCTGAAAATGTCTGAGACCCACACAATATCTCACAATGAAGCGTAGCAGGTGGAATCTAAGAGAGTTTAACAGCAATTGGAGGAAAGAGAAGAGGAAAACAGAAATATTGCAGAAGAGCTAAAACACCTGAGCTAAAGACTGGAAAGCATGACATTAGTCAGACAATCAGAACCTCTTGTCGTTTATACAGAACTATGCCATGTCTACTAATTTGTTCCTGTTAAGGAGTCCGTGAAGGTGTGAGGATTTTCAAAGCTTGGCAAAACTTTTAGTGCTTGAATCAGCTATACAATCAATCCCATGGTTGCTCAGAAAAAAAAGATTATAATATGTTATCAAAATGATTTAATGCAATCTTTTGATTCATTATTAATAAAAGGATTACTTGTTAGTGTGCACATCGACAGTTCCTGAGGTAATGATCTGTAGCAGCAGTAAAGCCCAGTCTGTAGTCCACTGGGTACTACGCTGGACAGTGTCAAACATCCCACCAACCTGGAAAGATAGATCCAAACAGAGTTATTCCCACTAGAATGATATATGACTTACAATTAATTCCAAAAAGCACCAATATTTTCCAAAGTGAAGAGTTAGTGCAGCAGACCAAGTCAGATCTTATTTACATTTTTGAATGAAATGAGGCAAGAGATAGCTCAAAATGTTGAACCAGCAGGAGCGGGTACAGAAATTCTCTCGGCATCTCATATCATTCAATACAGGGCAATGTTTCCTCTCCCACATTCACCAGGATCAGCGCTTGGAAACATCGAATCATAGAAGCATGGAATCAAAAAATCTCCAGAGTGTGGAAGCAGGCCGTTCAGCCCATCGAGTCTACACTGACCCTCAGCAGAGCATCTCATCCAGACCTTCCCCCTACCCTATCCGTGCAATCCAGCATTTCCCATGGCTAATCCATCTAGCCTGAACATCCCTGGGCACTATGGGCAAATCCTTTAGGGAAGGAATCTGCCAACCTTACCTGGTCTGGCCTACATGTGACTCTACACCCACAGCTCTTGTCTCTTATCTGCCCTCTGGGCAATTAGGGATAGGCAATAAATGCTGGACCAGCCAGTGATGACCTCATCTCGTGAATTAATAACAATTTAGCACGGCCAATCCACCTAGCCTGCACATCTTTGGACTGTGGGAGGAAACCAGGGCACCCAGAGGAAACCCACGCAGACACGGGGAGAATGTGCAAACTCCACACAGTCGCCTGAGGGTGGAATCGAACACGGGTCCCAGGTGCTGTGAGACGGCAGCGCTGACCACTGAGCCACCATGCCACCAAAATGATTTCTTTCCATCTTTGTCATCCAACGTTGTTGGGCCAGACATGACTGCCTCCCACAGCCCCACATTCAGAATATCCACCCCAACTGCCTTGGTACGATTTCTTTCAAACCCCTTTTCAACAGTGACCTGAGCGAGAGACAGATTGGGACGTTAGTGCCAATTTACAAGCTGGCTGCACACTGTCACCAGTCCCCTAACTCCAGCAACAGGGATAATGATGGGGGGGAAAGAGGTAAACCCTCAGTCTCAGGAAAAGAACCTTTCCTCTTAGGAGGGACTGATTTCAGGGAACATTGTTGAAAATGAAATACAAACTTCTGAAGCCAGGGAAAGCCTGGTTTTTTTATAACGTTTGGTGAAACTCACTTTATATTAATCCTATCATCAGGTTCTCAGGCTGGTTACATTTGTTCCCTGATTCTGCAGCACTAGGACAAGGAGCTTTTTGAAAGATGTGGGTTGGGATTAAATTTTTGGCCCACCGTTATGCTCACAGAAGCCAAAAACCAGCAATCACACATTTTTCAGCATTTCCTATTGGCCATTCAAAAGGCATTACTGCGTCCAGAAGCATTCAGAGGGCAAAATATTTCACCACCGCACCACCTCCACCCCCCCCCACCCCCCCAATATAGTGACAAAAATTGAGTCAAAACTCATCATGAAGTTTGTGCCTGATATCTTCCTGTCATCTCCATTAAAAGCAATGCTCGTTTACCTCCCCAAGGTAAAAGAAACATATGCAAGAACATGACAGGAAGCAGGAGCAGGAGGATTCCACTGAATTCCTCAAGCTGGCTCTGCTTTCATTAAATTCAAGGCTGATCTTGGGTGTCAAAGCTACTTTCCCACACTATGCTCATCACCCTCCATTCTTGTTAAATCCAAAAATCTGTCGATTTCAGTTTTGAATCCATTCAACGGCTAAGCATTCAAAACTCTGAGGTGGTGGATCCCAAAAAACCTGCCAACTTTCATAGCACAGTCTGCAACGGTGGAACCTTGATCCTGAAACTCCGTGCCCTTTGTTTTGGACTCCAGCTTGGGGCAAGAGTTTCCCGGAATCAACCCGGACAACCGCTTACAATTTTCAGTGCGATCACCTATCATTCCTCTGCTATACAGAGGATATTGGCCCATTCTACTTAATCTCTCATCCCAGAAAACAGTCGAATGGACCATCATAACACACATTCTAAGGATACTAAAACCGTGTGCACTATTCTCACCAAAGCCCCGTACAACTGTAACACATCTTCATTTTTCTCTTTTACTTTGCTTTTTGCTGCAAAAGTCGAAGAAAATGCTCGTCTTCTCAGCGGCTTGCAACTTGACAAATTGTCAACACTGCTGCTTTGTTGAGATTTAAAGGGCTGCGGAATAATTGGGTAATCTCTCCCACTGCAGCACTGTTAAGGTAAAAGCTGCACGACATTCACAGCTCAGGCTCACTGGTGTCATGGACAAGGGAGGCACTCACCTTAAAGCCGACATCAGATCCTCCTGCCGATCGCTCAAAGGGGCCAGAAAAGATTACACACTACGCCCTCCAGAGCGGCAGAACAGAGAATGGGAGAAAACACAGTTCCACCATTGACATCTATTGTGGGGGCAAGGTAACTACGCACAGGGGGTTAACCAATGCTGCCCTGCACTTCCTCACTTTGAGCAAGTGCCTCCCCAATTTTTTTTTGAAGAATTATTTCTGAAGGGACCCATGCTGCTGTCTCACCAGATTCAAACGCAGCTGCAGAGCTTCGTGCATCATCTGTCGGGCCTTTATGTCATCCTGGTAACGGTCTTCCCGCCAGTTACTCAAAATCTGGGAAGATTGCATGGAACAGTAGGTTTTTAATAACTAGATAATATATTTTTAAAAACATTCACTTCAATTTACACCATCTAATTAATGACACTGAACCTATGAAACTAAATTGCAAATACGGTTTCTATGGCACATCTTTCAGGCCAAATTTCTCCAGCTTTCTTTCTACTGAGAAATTTCAACCTTGCAGTCTCACACAGCATAACCTCGTCATAGAACCCCCTAGTGCAGAAAGACAACGTTCAGCCATCGAGTCTGCACAGACCCTCCGCACAGCATCCCGTCCAGACCCACCCAACTCCCTTTCCCTGTAACTACCGCATTTACCATGGCTAATGCACCAGCCTGCACATCTCTGCACAATATGGGGCAATTTAGCACGGCCAATCCACCTAACCCACACATCTCTGGACTGGGGGAGGAAACAGGAGCACCTGGAGGAAACGCACACAGACACAGGGAGAATGTGCAAACTCTACACAGTCATTTACTTTTTCATTGGTAATTTTTGTGAATTGTCCTGATGATTGCAAGACAAAACGTATCTTTTTCAGCAATATTCACATTCTACTCTACCGAATGACTCAGTCACAATAAATTGCAATTGCAGCTTTAACACATTATGTACATATTTCTGTAAGTCAAACAATACAAGGTTATAACTGTAATCCTTACTCAACCATATGACATAAGTTTCAAATTGAATGGGACTCACACTGTTGATATATACTTTGCGAAGATAAACAAAAGATGACCTTCATGTAGAAGCCTGATATACAAATCAGAGAACTCCCCATCTCTTGACATAGAATTTACAGCTCAAAAACAAACCAACTGGGCTACACTGGTGTTGATGTTCCAAAGGAGCTTCCTCACACCTGATATCATCTCACAAAGTCGTATTCCCCTTTGTTCATTTCCAGTGATTTAGGTCATTTAAATCATAAAGAGATGGAAGGTGTTATCAACTCTGTCACCGAACAGCACTTTCTGAGCAATAACCTGCTCATTGACACTCAATTTAGGTTCCATCAGGTCTACTCAGCTCCTGATTTCATTACAGCCTTGGTTCAAACATAAACAAATGAGCTGAATCCAGAGGTGAGGTGAGACTGACTGTCCTTGACATGAAGGCCACATTTGATGGAGTGTTGCACTAAGAAGTCTCTGCAAAACTACAGTCAATGAGAATCAGCAGACAGACTCTCTTCTGGTTGGAGTCATACCTAGCACACAAGAACAACAATAGAAAATGCTGGAGAAACTCAGCAGGTCTGACAGCATCTGTGGAGAAAGAGACAGAGTGAACATTTCGAGTCCAGTATGGCTCTTCTGCAGAACTGGCATAAAGGAGGATATTTGTGATGCCAAGAGATCAATCATCTCAGTTCCGGGACATTTCTGCAGGAGGTCCTTAGGCCCAACCATCTTGAGCTGTTTCACCAACGGCTTTCCCTCCATTATAAAGTCAGAAATGGAACGTTCTGCACCACTGCAACTCCTCAGATACGAAGGGGGTCATACCCAAATTCAGCAAGACTAGACAATACAAAAGGCTTAGACTGACAAGTGGCAAGTAGCGTCCACACCACAAAGTACCTGGTAATGACCATCTCCAACCAGAGAGAACCTAACCATTGCCCTTTGACATTCAATGGCATTATCATTGGTGAATCCTTCACAATCAACATCCTGGTGATTATACTGACCAAAACTGAACTGGACTAGCCATATACATACTGAGGCTACAAGGCTAGCTTAGAGGTTAGAATTCCTGCAGTGAGCAACTCACATCCGGACTCCCCAAGGCTTCTCCATAAGGCACAGGTCAGGAGTGTGATGGAATACTCCCAACTTGCCTGAATGGGGTGCAGCTAAAACAACACTCAAGAAGCTTGACAGCCTCCAGGACAAAGCAGCCCCATTGGTTAGCACCAGATCCATAAACATCCTCTCCTCCACCACCGACGCTCAGTAGCAGCCATGTATACTGCAGAAAATCACCAAGGCTCCTTAGATGGCACTGTCCAAACACACTACTTTCATTGAGAAGCACAGGGGCTGTGGATATGTGGGAACATCATCACTTACAAGCTTCCCTCCAAGTCACTTAGCATCCTGACTTGGAAATATATTGCCGTTCCCTCAGTGTCACTAGGTTAGAATTCTAGAGCTCTCCCACTAACGGCATTGTACCTATGCCCACACGAAATGGACTGTAGCAGTTCAAGTAGGCAGCTCATAACCAGCTTCTCAACGGCAACTACGGATGGGCAATAAATAATGGCATAGCCAGCAATGTCCAAATTCCACGAATGAATACAAAAAAAAGGGACTGCATTGGAGAGGGAAATGGAAAATGTGTTTATCATTGTAGTTTCTGTTTTGCATATTTACAGCCAATGCAAACAAAATGAAGGAGTGTCTACTTCAAAAAACTAGTCCCACTTTAAACAAGCTGAATTGTTTAATTCACTTTCTGCAGTAGTCAACACAGCATGTTGACCTTGAAGGTCATTGCTCACATCATTTTCAGAACTGGGGCTTTACGTGTTTACTGAGTGACATTCATAATCTTACTGGATCTGACCCTGGTTAAGATATTCTGCTCAGAAATGATCAGATATAATAATTTTCACTTAACTTGATCCATCACACAGACAAGAGCATCAATGATGATGTATAAAGTCAAAATGAAACCGTTGAAAGACTAAAAGAAAATTACTTCTTCCAGCCCTGCAACCTTCCGTGATCTCTGTGCTCATTCTGTTCTGGCCTTTTCAGCATTCCCAATCTTTACCACTTGACCATTGACTGATGTTCCTTCAACATGGTGTCAAAATGTATGTGGCTGGATGTAAAATCATGCTTTACTTGAATCCTGTGGAGCACCTTGGGATGTTTTACCAGATTATATAAACTGTTGTTATTGTTACACCATATACTTGACCACCATCCTCCTTTGTAGGAGTATATCATTCATTAATATATTTGTGAGAAAGGATTAAAACACAACTCTATTTTGTTACAGGAATAGCACTGAATTCAGGTAAAAGTCAAACTCACCATAGTCCTACCAGACCAGAGGGCTGCGTTCTCATCAGAGACAGCCAACTGGTGATGGTTTAACCTGACGGTCACCAGGCCTCAGGCAATGGGAGAGTTTGAGAAGGAGAATCCTTCAGAGTAACCTCAGCCATTACAGGAATTAAACCCACACTGTTGGCATCAGTCTGCATCACAAACCAGCCATCCAGCCAACTGAATTCAGTCCCGGTGGTTACAGTAAAACAGTCACCTGTGAATACTTTGATAAAGCATGATCACAAAGTACAGTTGTCAACCTTTCTGTAATACTCTTAACAAGATGCTGCATTTTTATCCTTGGTTCAGATTTGAACGTGGCTGGCAAAGTCATATGTTTCCCATTCCTATTGATGAGCTATTGATTCCTAGGATGAGCTATTGAACTGATTTCTTGAAACTGCAGCAGTCCATGTGATGCAGGTACTCCCACACTGTTGTTAAGAAGTGGATTCCAGGTGTTTGATGCAACTACAGTGATGTTTCAAACTTGGGGGTGGGGGGAAATCATGCAGCTGATGCAGTGTCCTTCTCGGTGGTACAAATCCCAGGTTTGGAAGCGGGCACATGTCCCAGGTTTGGAAGGTGCTGATGAAGGAGTCTAGTGAGTTGCTGCTGTGCTTCTCGCAGATGGCACACACGGTTGCCATCTTGTGTCAGTGATGGATGGGGTGCCGATCAAGCAGACTACATTGTCCTGGATACTGCCCAGCTTTGTGAGTGCCAGAGAAACCAGTCGCGAATGGTGGTGGAACATTAAAATAACAACAAGAGCTGGAGGCCCCACAAATATCCCCATCCTCACCATGGTGGCAGGGTGGGGTGTGAGGGAATCCCAGGATATCAGTGCAAAAGACAAGCATTTGCAACTATCGTCAACCTGAATCACCAAATAAAAGATCAATCTAAGCATGCTCCTGAAGCTTCCATAGATGAAGTCTTCAGTCAACTTGATTCATTCTAGATAATAAAAAAAAATGGTTGAAAGCATTGGATACGGCAAAAGGTATGGGGCCTAACAACATCCTGGAAATACTGCTTCAGCCTGAGTCCATCCTGACCATTCTCTGACAGCAATCTAGACTTTTAACAATTGCAGCATCTTGGTTATAGATCCAGCTCCGCATCCTCTCACAAATACTGTTCTTTTTGGGATAACAAGGTGTTTTCTGAAGGGTCTAGACCTGAAACGTCAGCTTTCCTGCTCCTCAGATGCTGCTTGGCCTGCTGTGTTCATCCAGCCCTACACCTTGTTATCTCAGATTCTCCAGCATCTGCAGTTCCTACTATCTCTGAAACAACTGTTCTTTTTGACTCGTCTAAATATCCCCTGACTGCTGAAACAGTTCAGTCCCGACTTCTGCCAACACTCACTCTTTCATAATTTACATCTCATCTCACTCATTAAGGGAGGGAACGGCCTAGTGATATTATCACTGGACAATCCAGATAATGTTCTGGGGATCTGGGTTCAAATCCTGCCATGGCAGAATATCAGGTTTAAATGCTTCCTCCTTGGCTTCAAATCCCTCTCAAACTATCCCTCTCATTTCTCTCCACAGCCTCTTCTTCTACAACAGACCACGCATGAATACTTCTTGCCTCATTTCAAATTTATGTCTATTCCCCATTCACTCCTCCCATCAGTAGCCATGCTCTCAAGTTGCATTGATCCTTAGGTTTTTTTTTAAAAAAAAGACTTATTCCTTAAATGTCTCATTCTCCCTCTCTGCTTCCCATGATACAACACAATCTTTTGACCAGTCCTTTGCTCAATGGTCATAATATGTGTTTTTGTTCAGTATCCAATTTTTCTCATATCTCTTTGAAGTGCTTGGGAGATGTTTTCTATACCCAAGGCACCTTTACATCAAAACATTTATCAATTCTGGTGGTTTTAAAAGACTCTCCAGTTAAATATTAAGTAGATGTTGGGAGGTATGATATGTTTGATGTTGACAATTTGAAACAAGAATAGAACTTTTTTTTTTATTCATGCATGGGATCACTGGCTGACCAGTATTTATCACATTGCTGTGGTGAAAAATACTCGGCAGTTTACTGTATACACAGTTAGCATCTGTGTATAGATAGAGATAGAGTTTCGGGTCCGGTGACCCTTCCTCAGAACTGTGGTTCTGAGGAAGGGTCACTGGGCCCAAAACGTTAACTCTGATGTTTTCTTCAAAGATGCTGCCAGACCTGCTGAGCTTTTCCAGCTACTTCTGTTTTTGTTCCTGACTTACAGCATCTTTTGGCTTTTATTAGAGATAGAGTTAGTGCTTCAGGTCTGTGACCCTATTCACATGGCTTTGAGTTCAGATGTTACCTAACCTACTGAGTTTTTCAGTTTCTGTATTTAAATTAGAATATTAGATAGGTGTAACGTGTTAGTGACTTTTAACCAACACTCCAGCACCGTGGGTCTACGTGCACAAAATGGACCACAGGTATTCAAGAAAACAGCTCACCACCACTTTCTCAAGGGCAATTAGGGCCAGGGAATAAATGCTGACCCAGCCAACGACACTGACATCCCCTAAATTAACTTTAAACAAAATGACACAACTTGGGGCATGTAGGATTTGTATCCAGACTTCCTGGCCCAGAGGTAGAGACATTATCAATCTGTCAGAAGAGCCTCCTGCAGTGCCACAACGATGCCACCCAAAGGTTGCAGGAACAGCACCTCATATTCTGCTTGGGAACCCTGCAGCCCAATGGTATCGATGTGGACTTCACAATGTGGACTTCTCCCTTACCCCTACCGCATCCTAAAACCAGCCCAGCTCATCCCCGCCTCCCTAACCTGTCCTTCCTCCCACCTATCCCCTACTCCCACCTCAAGCCCCACCCCCATCTCCTACCCACTAACCTCATCCCGACCCCTTGACTTGTCCATCCTCCCTGGACTGACTTATCCCCTCCCTAACTCCCCACCTACACTCACCTTTACTGGCTCCATCCCCGCCTCTTTGACCTGTCTGTCTCCTCTCCACCTATCTTCTCCTCTATCCATCTCCCCCTCTCTCCCTATTTATTTCAGAACCCCCTTCCCCTCCCCCATTTCTGAAGAAGGGTCTAGGCCCGAAACATCAGCCTTCCTGCTCCTCTGATGCTGCTTGGCCTGCTGTGTTTATCCAGCTCTACACCTTGTTATCTCAGATTCTCCAGCATCTGCCGTTCCTACTATCCCTTAAAACCTTGCTGCCTTTCATGTGTCTATTTTTGTAAAAAAAAAATGACCTGCTCAGATAAGTTCTGACACGTGTCAGTGGCAGGTCGGACTTGAGCCACAAAAGCCCAAAAGCGCCATGACAATTCAGATGCAGGTCATTCCATGAGATAGCCTGTTAAAGCCACTAATACATGGCACCAACAGCTTCATATTTTAATCAAACTGTTTGGCCATGTTATAACACAACTCCTTGGAAGGTGGGACTTGAACCTTCCAGTCCAGAGGTTGGGGCAGTGGAAACCCTGCTTCGACTTGCAATCACAGGAATTCCTCAGCTTGAACCTCACTGCAGGCACTTCCTAATCGACATGTTGTCACACACCTCTGGAGCAGGTGGGACTTGAACCCGGGTCTCGTGGTTCAGAGGCAAGGACAATACCATCGCACCATGAGTCCTTCCCTTCGAAGGGGTTCATCCCCAGATTCTCTCAGACCACCAAGCTTATAGTCAACTGCCACAGAGACTGACTAGACTTTGTTGTAGCATGGTCTAGATTAACAATAAAAACTGCATGTTCAATAAAAAAAAAGTTCAAATTCCAATGATTCCATCCTTCTGTAAGCAATTTGCTATAATGCATCTTGCATTAGCAACCTGATAGGTACTCTGCTTTGAGTTGCGAACACCTTAAAGTCAATGATCAAATCAAAATTCAATTCGGCAAGGTCCAGCATTAAAACAGGTTTCCATCCATGAACTGTCAGACTATTTTCACCATCAAGAGCCATGCTGCGCTAATCTATGCATAGTGCTGATTCTCTTTCTCAAAGCAGGGGAATACCCAAAATGTTGACTTCTCCTCCTCCAGAAACTGCCTGGCTTGCTGTGTCTCTCCAGCCTCCCATTTGCCTACCTGGTTGATCTGGTTTTGTAAGGAGGTCAGCAGGCCTTCTCTCTGCTCATCCTGTCCTTTTAGGCAGGTCAGGACCAATGACAGGAATGGCTGTTGACTCAACAGTGACATGCTGTGGAAGGGGAAACAACAGAGATTTGTCACGTTACAAAGATAGCTGGAAAGAGAGATTTGTTGCTGAATACTTTGATAGCTCCTGCAGTACACATTGTTGTGATCGCTTGAATTTTGGCATTCTTGCATTCATCCCGGTGAGAGTAAAGCAAACAGCTTCAGTAACTTGCCTCTCTTTTTATTAACATTCAAGAACTGTAACACCGATTGACAGCAGGATATGGGCGGAAACCAACCAGAACCTTGTCAGTGATTCTAATACAATTTCCCTCTGAGGTTCCCTACCCGTCATACAAAGACTCATCAAAACAAAACACCAGTGCTGAGAAACATCACGCTGAGCTTTCCCAAACCCACAGATCAGTTCACATTGGGATGATTCTCTGACACACGAGCACACCCAGCAGCGATGGCCACTTGTTTGGTAGGCACAGGTAACCATTAAGACAAATAGCCACTCTTGCAGAATTGAATAGCAACTTTACTAGTTTTCCCAATGGTACACAGACACCCGCTCCCTGCACCAAGAGCCCAGCAATACAGTGGAGGTGACACCAGAGCAGGAAGTCCATGGTACAACACACGTGAAGCCTTTTATTAACCAGGCAGCGGTAAATCACACTGATCAGGTCTCCATGAGGAAGGGGTGATAACGCAGTCAGTCCATGAAGACTGAGGCCTCCGTTAACGTAGCTCTACCTGCTGCTGAAGGCTCCCACATGGTGTTACCAGCGTTTCTGTTTCTGCATCACACCGCCACACCATGAGTGAGCCTGCTGGTCCCATCTAGGAGTTGTGCTAAACCTAATTATTGGGACTGCTGGGGGTGGCTTCATCATCAGCTACCTCTAGGAAGCTTATGTCTGCATTCTTGTCACAGCCGATTCCAGGATCACAATCTGGATTTAAGGCCATGTCAGACCCGTGAGCTAGACAGGAAAATTCAGCTTGCCCTGAATCATAAAAGGAAGTAAACTGAAACTTCAACGGAACGCTGAGTAGCTATTTTCGATGTTCAGGGATGGTAATGCCTCAGCGCAGTGTCTCATGTGCAGAACTGTCATTCATTCCGAAATGACAGCACTACAAATAATCAAGGCATGATTCAGAAATAGTGCAGGGCAGTGGATTACAACATGAACAGCAGAAGGCAAGTGGTGTTATTCATAAAACAATGAGCCGTTTCCTGTGTGTTGCTAACCTACATCATCATCACTACGAAGAAATTCTTAACATCCAGAAGCAATTTAAAAGCAATTTCATTTTCTGAAAAAGGGTCTAGGCCCGAAACGTCAGCTTTCCTGCTCCTCTGATGCTGCTTGGCCTGCTGTGTTCATCCAGCTCTACGCCTTGTTATCTCTAGCAATTTAAAAGATTTGTTTTCATTTATTTTTGTTGTAAAACAATTTTCTTTGAAAGGGATGATATGACAATTGGTGAGGTGGTAAGTTTGGAGGAGGATGGTCTTAGGTTAGAGAATGATATAGACAGGCTGGTCAAATGGGCAAATCATGGGCCAATGGAGAGGGTGCAGAGGAGATTGACCAGGATGTTGCCTTGCCTGGATAGTAGTCATAAAGAGAGTTTGGACAGACTGGGGTTGTTTTCCGTGGAGCAGAGAAGGCTAAGGGAGGGACCATGATTGTGATGCACAAAATTATGAGGGGCACAGATAAGGTATACATGAAGGAACTTTTCCCATTGATGAAGAGATCAATGACCGGGGCATAAGTTTAAGCTAACGGACAGGAGGTTTAGAAGGGGATATGAGGAAAAGTATTTTTTTCCATTGAGAGGGTGGTATGAATCTAGAACTCACTGCTGTAAGGATGGTAGAGGCAGAAATATTTAAGTAGTATTTAGATGTACACTCATCTGCCAAGGTGTGCAAGGGCCAAGAGTGAGAAAATGGGATTAGAATAGTTAGGAACAAAAACAAAGTTGCTGGAAAAGCTCAGCAGGTCTGGCAGCACCTGTGGAGGAGAAAACAGAGTTAACGTTTCGGGTCCGGTGACCCTTCCTCAGAACTGGACCCAAAACGTTAACTCTGTTTTCTCCTCC
>NC_063344.1:11647502-11677285 GCF_021869965.1 Rhincodon typus | reverse complement strand
TCTACACCTTGTTATCTCAGATTCTCCAGCAGCGGCAGTTCCTACTATCTTAACTCTTATTTATTCCCCTTTCTACCATCAGAAACTACCAGTAGCCAGCACATTGATATGTTACTTTGCAAAGACAAAAAAAATTAACAACTTCAAGTACTCCTAATAACTACACAGTCCATAATGATCTATAATATATTAAAAACATGCTGCATATTTCATGTCAATATGAGTTACTTGCTGACATGTTCTAGCTACAGGTATTTCTGCCATAACACATGTTTCATTAACATGGATTGGCTATAACGTGATTGATAAATAGTGAATGCTGTTTGGATAACGTGAACTTTCTGCTGTACAGATATAGCGATTTTCTGCAACAATTTCCCTATAACGCCATTTTCTATAGCGCGGGGTCACACAAGAACACAAGTAATGTGTTATAGGAAAAATATCTGTACTTGTTTCTAGTCTGTGCTGCATCCGTTATGCGTAACCCTTTTTGTAAGAGTGGTCCACACTTGTACCTGTCATTGGGGGCTGAAGACTCCTACCTTCTGCTGAGCGAACCTACTCATTGCCACAACCATGCAGTGAGGACAGAATACTGCAGCCTAGTCTTCAATCACTTCAAAGCATATATTTATGGAGCCAACATTGCATATCATTCAACAAGTCCCTTTTAGACATGTTAGCTGAAATTAACATCCAATTGATATACAATTATACTCCATTGCCCTAGACTCTCCCAACTGAACAAGCTTTTCTTTGTCTCCCAATGAAACCTTTAAAACACTAAGTGTCAATCAAATATCAAGGCATGATTTATTTGCACACCAGTATGGGGCAAATGTGGTGCGATAAATGTCTGTGCTTTATACTCACAGGTTCCTTCATGCATTGCTTTATCATGAGCTGGAGCTCTAACCATGACTGTCTCAGAGTCCACTGGTCCAAATTCTAAAAACCAAGCGAAGGCAGGGAATCAAAGCAAATCCATAGTTAATCTCTTCATTCCGTTAAGGTGTTACGCACGTTTACACTACCCTCGAACATTGGGGAAACTAAAACTTACTAACCATGCTAAGTCATGCATTCCAACTCAGGGCTGCCAGACTTTAGTTTTCGTTTATATTGAGCTAATCATTCTCATGGGGTCATAACCAGCTCCAATGATCTTTCCATGATAAGGGGGCGTGTTAAATCATTGAGGAAACTTTGCAACAAATTGTGTTTTGTTCAAATGTGATTGCTTCTGTAAAAT
Source organism: Rhincodon typus (assembly GCF_021869965.1). Lineage (NCBI taxonomy): Eukaryota > Metazoa > Chordata > Chondrichthyes > Orectolobiformes > Rhincodontidae > Rhincodon > Rhincodon typus. The sequence continues at coordinate 11,676,030 of NC_063344.1, read as the reverse complement.
ATTTGTCCCAACAGGTTAACAGTATTGAGGACGTACTGTTTTATAGCACTGGCAGACTGCATGAATCTTAGAATAACATAACCCAAAGGGTTTTGTTGGCAAAAAAAATGTTTAATTTTCCCAAATATTTACATTAAAAATATACAATATAATTATCTGGAATAATTCCAGATATAATAACGTCATTTTGAAGAACTCTGTTTGTTTAGCACCTTAGCAAAACTCCCAAAAAAGGTGAAGAAGCACATTACATAAAACAACATTGTTCGAAGAGTGCTTGACAGGCAGACACAGCGTTTCCACAAGCAAACATTAATGAACAGCTGATGTACTGGTTGAGGGAAAAATATTAACCCTGAATGGAGAGTTATCTGCTCTTTGAATTGCCTAACAAATTAGAATGACATTCAACGTCATATCCTATAGGAAAACCAGCAACATTCCTCTCCTTCAGTCTAAGTTGCATGGACCCAGGTAGGAGATGTTACCAAATCAACCAAAATTACATTTTATTTAAATCCTCATCATTTTCTTTGATGAGACTACAGCTATTGAGTCATAGCGTCATAGAGCTGTACAGCATGGAAACAGACCCTTTGGTCCAACTCACCCATGCCGACCAGATATCCTAAATAAATCTAGTCCCATTTGCCAGCATTTGGCCCATATCCCTCTAAACCCTTCCCATTCATATACCCATCCAGATGACTTTTAAATGCTATAATTGTATCAGCCTCCACCACTTCCTCTGGCAGCTCATTCCATACACACACCACCCTCTGCGCAAAAATGTTGCCCTTAGGTCCCTTTTAAATCTTTCCCCTCTCGCCTTAAACCTATGCCCTCCACTTTTGGACCCCGCCCCCTCCCCCACCTCCCAAACCTCAGGGAAAAGACTTTGTCTATTTGCCCTATCCATGCCCCTCTATGGATTGATTTAGCACAGTTTTAATGTCTATTATACAGACTTATAAAATGCACAATTCTATTTTTCCCTTAATGCCCATTTATGTTGTACATTGTGATCTGAACAAGTTCATTAAAAATAAAGGTAAACCCAGAGGTAAACTACATACAACATCTTCACTCCTAATACCTGAAGGATGTGCTTGATGTGCTGACGCTGAGGATTGTCTCCTTCCACACATTCTTTAAGGCCATGTGGATAACAGATAAGCTGTAGAAGTTGTCGTGCCTGTTTGTTTGAGAGTACTGGGTCGAGTATTAGATCCTTATCTGTACACAGTCTCTCAGGCTCCTTTAAGCAATGTTCCCCCACCCATTCCTGCCAAGAGTGAAGTGGAAAGCAGAATGTCATTTTGAAACACAAATAACATTGACTGGTAAAGAACGAGAACACAAGTCAAACACATGTCCTCCATTATATAGGAAAACAAATCAGCTCCTCTCGATATATATATTTATGCACAGTCATCTTTCACTGTGATCTGCAGTATCACAGCATTCCCTTGCTGCATAGTCAGGTGCTTGCACAATTGTAACACTAAATTCTGATTAACACTATATATTACATTTAGAGATGGTGCCTTTTACTAATAAAATAGCCCAAGACATTCATGGAGCCACTATCAGATAAAATTTGACATTCAAGGAGATATGAGCATGGTGACATCAGCTTATTCAAAGAGCCATCTTTAAGCATCATCTCCAAAAGGAGGAGTGAGGGATCGAAAGGGAATTCTAGACAGAGACTAATGACTATGGCCACCAACAGTTTAAAGAATGGAGTTGGTGGCTCAAACAGACTAGGAATGGAAGATTGTAGACTTGTAAGAGGTTTGCAGCGATGGAGGAGATTACACAACGAGCATGGTTGATATGATGGAGTGATTTGAACACCGCACTGAGAATCTTACATTTGAGGTATTGCTGCACTAGACAGCTACCCACTCTGTTTAGTTTAATCATGATTTTGATCTTATGATCAATTTCTTAACTTCCATTTCCTGGAAGTGATCAGAATGGTTCTGCAAATTTCCGCTGCTATGGTTAATCTCCTACACAGACCACAGGAAGACTAAATTATGCAGGTTAGCTCTTTGTTAATTCAAACAACCTCAGAGAGACAACTCGTCTTAGACTGACTAAACAGAGCTTTAACTTATACTCTGCCCAGTTCTGTTCCATTTCTATCCAGCTTATACACAAAATCATCAACCTTTACATACCTAGAGATCATGAATTCAAACACTGTTTATATTTCATTCTTGAATATCCTTGGCCTTTCTCTTATGCTGCCTACAGGAATCTGTGGGTATTCTCTAATCTGCTTTCAAAGCTGAGACCTTAGGGTGTACAAGGCTCCTCTCTTGCCATTTCTGCTGATTTGAACACTTACTGTGATCAAGGGCCATGCCTAATACAATGTGCCTAAAAGTACGAGCTTGTCTTCCCTCTGTTGGAACCGCTTTTTATAAAATCTTATTTAATTTCCATGATTTTACTACTTTCCCCAAAGTGACCACTCTCAAAGTGAGGACTTTGAAGAGTAAATTGCAGGAGGATATTTAACCAAAGAGATCTCATTGCCAATCCAATCTATTCCTCATATTCCTCCCCCAAGCCACTCCCTTTGGGCACGTTCCAGCAGGGATTGATAGTGATGCCATGGTGCATAGTAAGCTGTTCTCCAGCGCTAGGGATAGAGATGTTAGAGGCTCCAACCTTCTTTCCATGACATGGCTGACCAGAAAGTCTCTCTCCTTCTTACTGCTTATTCCTAGTGTATGTTAGAGGGACTTAAAAATTGATGAGCCTATCATCAATTGTCATAAAAGCCTATCTGCTTTACTGAATCCTTTGAGGGCTGGGGAGAGATCTGCCATTCTTACTCGGTCTGGTCGAAACGGTCTCCACAGACCCAAAGCAATGTGGTTGACTCATAATTGGCCTTTAAGGCCCAGGATAAGTCATTGTCAGGAATGTGGTCCATCACCACCTTTTCTAGGGAAACTGGGAATGGGGAATAAATAGTGGCCTAGTCAGAGATCTGCACATCTTACGAATGAACAATTAATTTTACATAATCCCTTTGTCATCAAGAAATGCCCAGAGTTGCTTCATAGGAGCATTATCAAACAAAGTATGACACTGAGCAACATCAATACAAGGTGCGAGGACCAAAAACGAGGTCGAAGAGGTAGGTGGAGCAATTAAATATATAGATGCATAAAAACCAGAAGTAGGTGAGTGTATATACAGAAACATTAAGAATAGCAGCAGGAGTAGGCCATTTGGCCCAACAAGTCTGTTCCACCATTCAACAAGATCATGGCTGATCATCCAACTTAGTGCCCTGTTCCCGCCTTCTCCCCATTGCCTTTTCTTTATTCATTCACAGGATGAGGGCATCACGGCCTAGGCAGCATTTATTGCTCTTCCCTAATTGCCCAGAGGGCAGTTAAGAGTCAACCACATTGCTGTGGGTCTGGAGTCACATGTGGTCCAGACCAGGTAAGGATGGCAGTTTACTTCCCTAAAGGATGTTAGTGAAACAGATGGTTTTTCCGACAATCGACAATGGATTCATGATCATCATTAGATTCTTAATTCCAGGTATTTTATTGAATTCGAATTTGACCATCTGCTGTGGTGGGATTTGAACCCGGGTCCCCGGAACGTTATCTGGGTCTCTGGATTATCAGTCTAGTGATAATACCACTAGGCCATCGCCTCCCTTAACCCCTTCTTGGCAACTGGAGGAGATTATAGAGAAACATACAGGTTTATGGTCGTAGAGGGACTTGAAACAAGATGGAGAATTTTGAAGTCAGGACACTGCTTGACCCAGAGTGAATGCAGGTCAGCCAGCACAGGAGTGATAGGGGAACAGCACTCGGCATCAGTGACACAAGCTGCAGAGTTTCAGATGGCTCCAAGTCTAGCTGGAATGAACAAAACAAAAAAAAAAATTAACTGACTGAACCCCATGTCTGCCATGGTGGGATTTGAACTGATGTCTGCAGACTATGTCCTCTAACATTGTACTGTGCCCACTCAAAGGTACATCAATTCTCAATGAAGGGAAGACAGTGAAAATAATTTCCTTTTAAGGAACTGCTTACTCGAAAAAATGGATCTGGGAACATTTCCAAAAAGATTAGGGTTTTGGTGAGCAAAGATCCCAGTAGTCAGGAGTCTGTGGGAAGACAGGAATGGGAATGCAAGCAAATCCGGTCTCTAGCCTGATATTAGATCAACCAAAACAAGCAGCCTTCTAAACCAAATTATACTCGTGGCCTCAGCATGGGTTGCTGTGGGGGGAATGTCAGACACATCTCCGAAGTGGGACAATGAAAGGGCAGTGTGATTGTGGGAGGTAATGGATGAGGCTCATTTCTAAGCTCCTGGAAATAAGGCCCAGCTTTCTGCCCTGCCCTCCAAATCCCACCCTCCTTCCTCCATGCGGGATCCACCGAGAGACAATGTGCACACAGAAAACAAATCAAGACTTGAAGCTACATATAGAAAATTAGGCCAAGGAAAGTTGTAGAGTTAGTTCAGCAAGCAATAAAAAAAATTCAAGCCACAATTACAAAAGAAAATTGGCATAGCATTCCTGACACACTTCAGCACACACACTGCGCAAAGTCCTACAAGTGGCTTATATGTGGAGTGACAATATTTCTGCAGTGTTAATTTATACATGCAGCCAAAACAACCTGAATAAATTCACTCAAGTTGAAGTGCTGATCAATCGTGATCCAACTATAGGCACAAGATGCTGAATGGCCTACAGCCGTTGCTCATGTTCATGGGGTACACAAAATAGCAAATACAGCACGGTGGTTCAGTGGTTAGCACTGCTGCCTCACAGCACCAGGGACCCAGGTTGGATTCCACCCTCAGGCCACTGTCTGTGTGGAGTTTGCACATTCTCCCCATGTCTGCATGGGTTTCCTCTGGGTGCTCCAGTTTTTTTTTCCTTTATTCATTAATGGGATGAGGGCATCGCTGGCTAGGCAGTATTTATTGCCCATCCATCCATCAACCATATTGCTTTGGGTCTGGAGTCACATGTAGGCCAGACCAGGTGAGGATGGCAGTTTTCTTCCCTAAATGGCTTTAGTGAACCAGATGGGCTTTTTCCCCCGTGACAGTCAACAACGGATTCATGGTCATCATTATATTCTTAATTCCAGATATTTTATTGAATTCAAATTCCACATGGCGGGATTTGAACCTGGGCCCCCAGAACATTATCTGGGTCACTGGATTAACAGTCCAGCGATAATACCACTAGGCCACTGCCTCATCAGTCCAAAGGTGTGCTGGCAAGGTGGACTTGCCATGGGAAGTACAGGTTTGTAGGGATAGGGTAGAGGGGGTGGATCTGAGTGGGATGCTCTTCAGAGGTTCGATGTGGATTTGATGGGCTGAATGGTCTGTTTCTACATTATAGCGACTCTATGATCTTGGTGCTGGGCACTAGGCGTTAAACTGCTAATTACTGGGTATCTGCCAAGAGTTGATAAATTGAATCTATTAATTGGCACATGTAACCACAGTGGCTATTTCAGTCTATATTTTATATGTCAGACGTGCTCCTTAATTCATCAGCCTAAGTGTAAAACAATGAGTACATCAGGACCATACCTGGCATTCTTAGCAGTAGATTATGAAATTGTCTCTTCTGGAATGTGAACCCCCAACAATACACCCCAGACACTCCCCTCACAATCAGCACCATACCATCTCCTGTTATCCTCTTTAAATGACAGGCACTAGACATGAGAATGAGGCCAACTCATTTAAAAATTACACCAGTTTTTGAAATTAAAATGAGTCAAGAAAATGAGGGACACAAAGCAAGTCAAAAGAACACAGAGAATGTTTGCTTGGCTGCCATTCCCGTTCCAGTCTTTTGCAATTAGCAAGTTACATCTGATGGGCAGAAGAGAACATAACGAATTATATCATTAAAACTATTGAGAGATGAAAGAAAATAGATGAAATTTCATCCCCAACAGCGCAGAAGAAGTACCTTCACCACAGGGACTACAACAATTCAGGGATGCTCACCACCAAATTATCGAGAGTAACTAGAGATGGTCAATAAAGCCTGCACTTTGTAGTGACACCTATATTGCAAGAATGAACAAAATATACAAGCTTTGACAAAAAGACAGTATGATATCAAATACCTTTCTCAGGAGAGGTAACAGCCTAGTGGTATTACTGCTAGACTTGGCTAAAGTTTGGGGACGCCAGGTTCAAATCCTGCCATAGCAAATGGCGGAATTTGAATTCAATAAAGAATCTGAAGTTAAGAGTCTCAGGATGCCCACTGTCGATTGTCAGAAAAAAACAGTCTGGTTCGCTACCGTACTTTAGGGAGGGAAATCTGCCATCCTTATCGCGTCTGGCCTACATGTGACTCCAGACCCACAGCAATGTGGCTGACTTTTACCTGCCTGCTGGGCAATAAACGCTGGCCTGGCCAGTCAAGCCCACATCCTGGGAGTGAATAAAAAATTCTGCAAGAAAAACTTTGGGCTTTTTAACTGCAGTGGAGGGGAACTTTGCCTTGCTTCATTTCAGAGGAATCCATCGCTTGTGATGTACAATGTATACATTGAAATGTAATTTCTATAGCAGGTAATCTTTGTGGTTTTGCAATTATTAATCTTGAAACCCACACTGCAAGGCATTCAAACTTTAGGTGCAATTTTATATTTATTACCACAAAAATTCTTCAATGTTATTGCAGCATTTTATTAATTACTTAAACAAGGTTTTATTGCTTGTACAATAAAGTCTTTTCTCTGCCAATTCTCACCTGTTGGCAAATGGTCCTGAGCACAAACCTGGCATATTCACTCAGGTTGGCCGTTTCTATGGAAACAGCTCGTCGGATTGACTTGGGGTTTTTGGTGGAACTCAGAACGTCATCATCAGTGATGTCATCGAGGATACTGATGGGGGCCAACAGACTGGTCACTGTGAAGTCATCGGTGTTGGAAGAATTAACATTATTGCTGCCTAATTCAGCATCACCTAGACATGAACACAACACAGTCAACTTGCGCTACAACCTTTAGACCGAGTGAGAACCTCTTCTGTCTTAATCTTTCACTAGAAGTGCTGGCTGACACAGGTCAATCAGACTCTGGTATCTCACTCCAACAGCCACTTTGCACACAGGGTGTGTGGGCAGAATATTAAACCATGGGGCAATGATTTAAAGCAGGAACTCCTTGATTCGTGACTCCTTCAATATAAGGGTAATGAAGACTCCTGTAAGTTTTAACTGCTGATCCAGACAAGGCAAGGGGGTGTGTGTGTGTGTGTGTGTGTGTGTGTGTGTGTGTGTGTGTGTGTGTGTGTACTAAATTGTTCTAATAGGCTTAAATTGTTGTGGTGCAGTGGTAGTATCCCTACATCTGAACCAGGAGGCCTGGGTTCAAGTCAAGTTCAAAAGGACATGGGTGAAAAGTGGGTTTGACGATCAGCCATTATCATATTCAATCATGGACCAGGTTCAAAGGGCCGAACGGCCTACACCTGATTCGGTTTTCTAAGCTACTAAATCAAGTTCACTAACTAAGGCTATGGCACCATGTTAGCCATGTTAGTCAATTCGGCACAAACCTGTTGCAGTCTTTAGCTTTACAATCTCCTAAGCTGAAAACACTGTTTCCCATTTCAGGTATCTTACCTAGCATTAGAATCGCTTTCAGAACTGCAAACACAGCCCCCACTTCTATACTATTGTGTGCTGCAGCTAAAAGATGGCGGTCACAGGATGAGCGGATTCCAGGAGCCGATTTACCTGCAAAGCCAAAATTAAAAGACTGTAATTGCACAATTCCAGTTACATTGAAGTGACATTTAAATGGTGCTCTGATAGTACGGAGGTGCTTTAACATATCATAGAAACTTAGATTGAGGGGGCAGTGGCAGCGTCCCTACATCTGGAGCAGGTGGGACTTGAATCCAACCATGTAATAACATCTCTGAATAGGTTGGTTAGAAAATCTATATTGAGGTAAATAGAAACATTCTAAAGTCTAGGAGTATTAAGCTCACTGATACTATGTTCACCTCTTGGCCGTTCAGGACTTTGTTTTATTGGATATAAGTATTGTTAGTCAGGCCAGCATTTGTTGCATTCCTTAATCACCCAGGGGTAATTAAGAGCAAATCACATACCTATCATGTTATTCCAGCTGTTTGGGTGGTTTCCAGCACGACCTCATTTTTAACATTTTGTAATTATCTTTCTGCTTCGGTTAATCGGATTATAGGTCATCCCTTCACTTGCTATTCAGCTGAAGACACTTTACTCACACCATCTGACACTTTTGATCACCTGCACAGACTTATCTTTCAGCCTGGCAACACTCCACTCACACCATTTGTATGATCTTTTGAGCTCTCTGCCTGTTGATCTCTCTACTTATAAATTCTGTGTCTGTGCGCTTTTCTTCACTTCATCTGATGAAGGAGCAGTGCTTCGAAAGCTTGTGATTTCAACCAAACTTGTTGGACTATAACCTGGTGTCATGTGACCTCTGATCTTGTCCACCCCAGTCCAACATGGGCACCTCCACATGGGGTCGTAAGACAAAGGGGAGGTCACATTCAGCCCTTCAATTCTCCTCCACCAGTCAATGAGATCATGACTGGTCCTCAACTCCACTTCTTTGCCTTTTTCCCATAACCCTTGATTCTCTTAATGATTAGAAATCTCTCCGTCTCAGCCGTGAATATACTTGACCACCCAGCCTCGACAGCTCTTTGCAGTAAAGAATTTCACAGATTTGCTACCCTGAGAAGAAATTTCTTCTCATCTCTGTCTTAAATGGGCAAGCCTTATTCTGAGATTATGTCCTCTGGTCCCAGACTTTCCCACCAGGGGAAACTAACTTTCTACATCTACACTGTCAAAGTTGTCCACCTGGAATCACAAGCAGGGTGAACAGCAGATCTCCTATCCTAAAGGACATTGCCAACTAAATTTTGGTTCCCCAATCGACAGCAGTTGCACAGTCACCAGTGAAGCCGCCTTTTATTTCCAGGCGTTTTTTTACTGAACTCAAAATTTGCCATGGTGGAATTTGAACCCATGTCCCTAGAACTTTAGCCTGGGGTGTCAGGGTTGCTAGTCTAATGACATGACCACTATGCCACTTCACCCTGCACTGTGTGAGAGGCTGGTGAAAGGAAATTGGATAAATGTTTGATGGGGAAATTTGCAGGGGTGACGGAAAGATAAGGTAAATGGAACTAATAGGATAACACTTTCAAACAGCCAGTACCCAGGGGATGAATTGCAAATCTTAATAACACTGCTGTGAGGATGATACATCCTTTTATAGAGTTGTACAGCACGGAAACAGACCCTTTGGTCCAATTCATCTGTGCCAACTAGATATCCTAAATTAATCTAGTTTCATTTTACCAGCATTTGGTCATTATCCTTCTAAACCCTTCCTATTCACATACCCATCCAGATGCCTTTTAAATGTTGTAATCTGTACTAGCCTCCAACACTTCCTCTGGCAGCTAATTCCATACACGCACCACCCTTTGTGCGAAAATGTTGCCCCTTAGGTCCCTTTAAAGTTTTCCCCTCTCACCTCAAACCTATTCCCTCTAGTTTTGGGCTCCTCAATGCTGTGAATAGGCTATTCACCCTATCCATGCCCCTCATGATTTTATAAAGCTTTATTAGGTCACCACTCAGCCTCCGACACTCCAGGGAAAATAGCCCCAGCCTATTCAGCCTCTCCCCATAGCTCAAACGCACCAACCCTGGCAACATCTTTGTAAAAGTTTTTTGCACCCTTTCCAAGCTTCACAACATCCTTCCTACAGCAGTGAAAGAAAGGAAGGGAGAGGGGTTTAATCACAATGAAGTATTCGGGTATGTCTTTTAGTGGAGGCATGTTGACAGAAGCTGGGTAGAATAATCTGTCCTTTTTCTTAGAATATTGTGAAGAGCTGTGCATTAAAAAAAAAGACACTGTCTGCATTTGCTAAAAAGGGCACAATCAACACGTGCTGTGACATCAGTGCCAGAAATGTCACAGGTAGCTGCCTGCATGACTTCACCTGACAAAGGAGCAACGCTCCGAAAGCTTGGGATTTCAGATAAACTTTTTGGACTATGACCTGGAGTTGTGAGACTTCTGGCCTGCATCAAAGTGCAATATTACAGAGCCCCCGAACCCAGCTTCACTCCGAACCCCTCATTACTACCTACCCCACCGCTCTGCTCACCTCCCATCTATCCTACTATCCTACTCCTCACTCCGGGTCCTCCACGCCTCACTTGTCACAGGATAATGACTGAGGGAGGGCAATGACGGGCACACAATGACATTGTCAGCAGAACCAGTGACACTGATTTCCTTTTCTCATGTGGCGACTATAAAATCAGTTTACAGAGTATTAGCAACTTTAACACTAAGGAAATTACATTAATCTATCTCCTCTCCATCCCCTCCCCTATCTCTCACTTTTCCAAAGAATGAAAACATGAACATAGTTTACACGGAGGTTTGATTCTGTGGCATTTTCTTTTAATGTCTAGGATCAATGGGCAACGGGCAACGTTGAATTAAAAAGCAAGGTTGTCCACAGGGACCACTCTGAAATGTTCATTCACGTAGACAGACTTTGCTGATGTAGACTATCCAACTGTGAAGTTGGTCAATGGGCAAACCCACTTAGTAACTCGGATGAAGACAGCTTTACCCTCATAACAAAACTTAAAAAGCAGAACTGGGCAGTCAGCGGAAACTTACCATTAGTCTGAGGGAAAGGGCTGACTTGTGGTGTCCTGAACAAATGCAGCAAAAGTCTGCATGTCATCCTGGCCCCTGGCTCCGCATCTGGATCACCACATGCTGCAGGAAACATAGACTCAAAGAGGTTATAAATATCTCACAGAAAAAATAAATCAGCTAAAGACAGTAGTTTCCCCTCTACCTCTCTTCCACAAACCTCCAGAGTTGGAAAATATTTCTTTGAATTCAATTGGAGAGAGTAAGATAGAGAGAAGCTGTTCCCACTCAAAGGATAAAAAGAACGAGAGCGAGTGAACACAGTCAGTAGTTATAGTATGGAAAACACTGCCTTGAAATGTGGTGGAGGCAGGTTCAATTGAGGCTTTCAAGATGGTCATTTGGAGAGAAATGGTGTGCAACAATGCGGGGAAAAGACAGAAGATTGGCACTGAGTAACCATGCTTGTTTGATGAGCCAGTGCAGGCGCAATGGACTGAATGGCCTCCTTCTGCATGGTAACAATTCTGTGATTCTTCGAATTTCACCTAAAAACTAAAAAGACTTCAAAATTTCCTATGGTCAAGGTAGCTTGTGGCGACAACGCATAAAAGGACATTAATATTCAACAAGATTGCTCTCTGTTAGGAGCTCAAACAGAATAACATTTCACAAAAATTTCACAAAAAATTTCTTTATTTCCCTTTTGGTTTGGTTAATGAGATATCAAATGACAGCCTGGCTCAGTTGATTCAGACAATTATAGATTGCTCAATTGTCACTGCAGACCAGTAATGACAGCACTGTTTAGTCAGAGATGGTAGCCTCTGAACAAGACAGGCTGGAAAGGCTGGTATGACTATTCCAATATCAAATGGGCTGTAAAAATCCCATAGAGCAGTACGGCATTCTCCCAACCAGTAAAACTATCCTTCAAACGCTTCACTGCTGTCTGAGGGATCTTCCTGTGCATAAACAATGAATTGTGGATGCTGCAACAGCATAGCTGTTTGTATCTGCATATGAACACTACCACATGCTTCACATGGTTTGCACCAGTCTTTTATGTATTTGAGGAGTAACCAGTTACACCAGATGCATGTAATATTAGGAAGAGATAGAAAGTCTATATGGGTAATAACTAGACCACACAATGGGAAGGCCATGAAGGTCTCCCTTGGCGGGAAACAGGAACCTGCTACAGGGATTCCATGCAGGAGTTAATGGTGGGACTGAATGTGAAGAAATCCTTGCGAACAATTCCAGATTGAGCAAGTTTTTAAACAATAACTTAACTCTTGTCATGGCTTATTCCAGTTTTGCCCTTGGATACCTGTTTAAGATTGGGAAAAAAACTTTATCCTTAATATTTCTGTTAAACACCTTCAAGTACAAGGAATTACTCTGAAACATTTCTGAAGAAGGGTCCCGACCCAAAACGTCAACTTTCCTGCTCCTCTGATGCTGCCTGGCCTGCTGTGTCCTCCAGCTCCACACTGTATTCCTCTGAAATGTGTTATGTTAGTAAAACCAAATTCATTGTTTATGCACAGGAAGATCCCTCAGACAGCAGTGAAGCGTTTGAAGGATAGTTTTACTGGTTGGGAGAATACCGTACTGCCCTATGGGATTTTTACAGCCCATTTGATATTGGAATAGTCATACCAGCCTTTCCAGCCTGTCTTGTTCAAAGGCTACGATCTCTGACTAAACAGTGCTGTCATTACTGGTCTGCAGTGACAATTGAGCAATCTATAATTGTCTGAATCAACTGAGCCAGGCTGTCATTTGATATCTCATTAACCAAACCAAAAGGGAAGTAAAGAAATTTTTTGTGAAATTTTTGTGAAATGTTATTCTGTTTGAGCTCCTAACAGAGAGCAATCTTGTTGAATATTAATGTCCTTTTATGCGTTGTCGCCACAAGCTACCTTGACCATAGGAAATTTTGAAGCCCTTTTAGTCCTTGCAATCATTCCAGGCAGTTTCACCCCCTCCATCTTATCCAGAGGAATATACCAGATACATCTGATCATACACTTGCAATGTTCCTCATTATCAGATTTCAACTTGCCCTGTCTGTCACTTTTTCCTGATGCTGTGATTTAATTCCAAAGTGTGCAGCAGGTTTTATTGTTAATTACCCAATACCTCTAAAAGGTCCCCTCTTATCTGGTTCCTTTCCAATTTAAGGACTGCAGGTATTTTTTTTTTCTTACTAACCCTCATAACTTAGTTGCGTGACAAACCACAGCACCTCAATGCTTGGACGTTTCCATTCCCTTGATGGCTGGAAAAGAACATGAATGTTCAAAGTGCATCAGACGATGGCACTTTCTGGCTTTAGAATGGCAGTTTCAGCTTTTAAAACAACAAGAGTTAGTAACATCTCTCCAGAGTCTGTATGAAGTCAAACAGCCTGGCAGCGCTGAAATTAGAGTTTGCATTGTGGGGAGGTACAGCTGGGTAGCATCAGGGGCTGAAAGTAGAGAAGCAAGGGTAGGAGGAGGAGGCTCTGAAGTGGAGGTGGCCTTTGGGGACCTCCATTCATGTTGGCCTTCAGATTTGTTAGGTTGAAGAGAGGATGCAGCATCACTGAACGTCAAGGGCAGGTGATTAGATTGTCTCTTATTGGCGATGGTCATAGCCTGGCATTTGTGTGGCGTGCATGTAACTTGCTGCTTGTCAGCCCAAGCCTGGAATTCATCCAGATCTTGTTGCATTTGAACGTGGTTGGTTTCAGTATCTGGGGAATTGTGAAATAGGACTGAACATTGTACAATCATCGGCAAACATCCCCACTTCTGACCTTATGATGAGGGAACGTCACTGATGAAGCAGTTGAAGATGGTTGGGCCAAAGACACTACCCTGAGGAACTCCTGCGCAGACATTCTGGAACAAAGGTGACTGACCTCCAACAATCACAGCCATCTTCCTATGTGCTAGGTATGACTCGAATCACTGACGAGTTTGGCTCAATTCCTACTGATTTGAGCTTTCATTGGGCTCCTCGATGCTACCCTTGGTTGAATGCAGCCTTGATAGCAAGAGCAGTCGCTTTCACCTCAACACTGGAATTCAGCTCTTTTGTCCATGCTTATACTAAGAATGTAATGAGGCCAGCAATTGAATGGCCCCGGCGGGACCCCAACTGGGCGTGAGTTTGGAGGTTATTGCTGAGCAGGTGCAGGCTGACAACACTGTTGAAGGCACCTTTCATCAATTTACTGATGATCGAGGAGGCTGATCGAGCGAAAATTGGCCGTTTGGATTTGTCCTGCTTTTTGTGTACAGGACGTAGCTGGGTCATTTTCCACATTGTTGAGGTGATGCTAGTGTCGTAACTGCACTGGATAGGCTTGGCTTGGGCTGTTGCGAATTCTGGTGCACGTCTTCAGTACTATTGCTGGAATGTTGTCAGGGCTCAGTCTTTCAGAATCCAATGCCTCCAACTGTTTCTTGATAATGCATGGAGTGAATTGAATGGGCTGATGACTGGGACCTGTGGTGCCGAGATGGATTGTGCACTCAGCACCTCTGGCTGAAGACTGCTGCAAATGCTTCAGCCTTATCTTTCGCATTGGTCTGATAGGCTGTTCTATCACTGAGGATGGGGTTATTTGTTAAGCCTCCTCCTCCAGTGAGTTATTTAACTGCCCACCATCATTCACATCTTGATGTGGTAGATCTGTTGGTTGTTGGGTCACTTAGTTCTGTCTATCACTTGCTGCTTACCACCTAAGTAGTCCTGTTTGGTGGCTTCACCAGGTGGACACCTCATTTTTAGCTATGCCTGGTGCTGCTCCTGGCATGCCCTCCTGCAGTTTCCATTGAACCAGAGTTGTTCCCCTGGCTTCATGGTGTTGAGTGAGTGGAGGATATGCTGGGTCACAAGGTTACAGCTTGTGCTGGAATACAATTCTGCCGTTGTTGATGGTCCACAGTGCCTCATGGATGTCCAGTCTTGAGTTGCTAGATCTGTTCGAAGTCTGTCCTGTTTAGCAAGGTGATAGTGCCACACAACACAGTGGAGGGTATTCTCAATGTGAAGGCGGGACTTTGTCTCCACAAAGACTGTGCGATGGTTGCCCTAACCGATACTGTCATGGACAGATGCATATGCAGCTAGCAGACTGGTAAGGAAGAGGTCAAGTATGTTTTACCCGCTTGTTGGTTCCCTTACCACCTGCTGCAGACCCACTCTAACAGCTATGTCCTTTAGGACCCAACCAGCTCATTCAGTGCTGCTGCTGAGCCACTCTTGGTGACCGACATTGAAATCCCCCACTCAGAGAATATTTTGCACCCTTACCTCCCTCCAAGTGCTGTTCAATATGGAGGAGTGCTGCTGAAGGAGGATGGTACATGCTAATCGGCAGGAGGTTTCCTCGCCCATGTTTATTGGAGCTGAGGTCAATGACGGGGACTGCCAGAACAACTCCCTCTCAACTGTATACCACTGTGCTGCCACCTCTGCTGGGTCTGTCATGTTGTTGGGACAGGACATAACCAGGGATTGTGGTGGTGGTGTCTGGGGCTTTGTCTGTAAGATATGATTATATCAGGCTGTTGCTTGACTGGCCTGTGAGACAGCTCTCCCAATTTTGGCACTAACCTCCAGATATTAGTAAGGAAGACTTTGCAGGATTGTTAGGAATGTGTTCACCATTTCCATTTCTGGTGCCTAGGTCGATGCCAGGTGGTCCATCCATTTTCATTTATTTGTTGAGTTCCCCACTTTGCTGGGTGAAAAACATCATGAAATTGAAATCCACTCACTCACCTGCTGCTAGAAGCGAGGGAAGCGCCACATGCTGAACCACGTCCTCCAGTGAGAAACACTGCCGTGCAATTAGAATGGCAATAAATGTAGCCAAAGAATCATGAAACGAAAGGTCACTCACCTACAGACAAATCAAAGTCAACAGCAACCAGTGACTTGAGAAAATAATGACACTGTAAATGATAGATGAAGATTAGGTAAAGATTTCCACAACAGTTATCTATGGTGGGTAGCAGGATAAACATGGAGAGAAGAATTGGAAGACTATTATTATTTACTCAATAGGCCATGTCTAATATCTCATATTAGACATATGGGAGGCGATGGCCTAGTGGTATTATCACTGGACTGTTAATACAGAGACCCAGATAACATTCTGGGGACCTGGGTTTGAATCCCACCACGGCACATGGTGGAATTTGACTTCAATAAGTATCTGGAATTCAGAGTCTAACAATGACCGTGAATCCATTGTCGATTGTCGGGAAAAATCTATCTAGTTCACTATTGTCCTTTAGGGAAGGAAACTGCCATCCTTACCTGGTCTGGCCTAGATGTGACTCCAGAACCACAGCAATGTGAGTGACTCTCAACTGCCTCTGGGCAATTAGGGATGGGCAATAAATGCTGCCTAGCGAGTGACGCCCTCATCCCATTAACGAATAAAGAAAAAAAAAATATTATGCTAGTCTGACAGTGCTCACAAGGCACTGAATCCTCAACCTCCAATCACACTGATGTCAATCACAAGGTCCGGCACAGGGTATAAACCTCTCTCCTGATTTTCCTGACTTCTCTATTTGACATTCAGGGGAGCCTGGTGGTATTATTTGGGTTCAAATCCCACTACGGCAGATAGTGCAATTTAAATTCAATAAAATAATCTGGAATTAAGAGTCTAATGATGACCGTGAATCCATTATTGGTTGTCGCGAAAAACACATCTGGTTCACTAATGTCCTCTAGGGAAGAAAACTGTCATCCTTAATAAAAACCTAAAGGACTGCAGTTGCTGTAAATCAGGAACAAACACAGAAGTTGCTGGAAAAGATCAGCAGGTCCAGCAGCATCTGTGAAGAAAAAAAAAAATCACAGTTAACATTTTGGGTCCGGTGACCCTTCCTCAGAACTGTTCCCGAAACGTTAACTCTGATATTTTCTTCACAGATGCTGCTGGACCTGCTGAGTTTTTCCAGCAACTTCTGTTTTTGAAACTGTCATCCTTACCTGGTCTGGCCAACATGTGGCTCCAGACCCACAGTGATGTGGGTGACACTTAACTGCCCTCTGGGCAATTAGGGATGGATAATAAACACTGTCTAGCCAGCAATGCCAATGAATGAATAAAAGAGAACTTTCTCACAGCACAACTTCAAGGAGGAAGAACTGTGTATGAACAGCAAGAACCATCAAACCTCATTCATTAGTTCATGCAACATCTATTTCTGAACCCAAGTAAAATGTTTGAAGGTACAAATGCCCACATTTACATTTTATGTAAAATCTTATGAGTGAATTTGGTTTTAAAAAGAAATTAGGAGACGTGACCACTGCTGGGAGGACCTTTTCCCCACACGAGAGCTGAAATAAGTAGAAATGAACAATAGTCGAGACTCAATCTCATGACCCTTGTTTTAAAAGCTAGTTCCAGTATCTCAGGGTAATTTCCTACTGCTGAAATATGTTGAGTGAAAATAAAACCAGAGAGTGTAAGCTGTATTGCCTTTTCTTCAACCTCACCTGTGAAGAAAATGTAGTCTTTGTGAATTGTTGAGTTTATATTTCAAAAAAAAAAATCAGCATTCCTGCTGATCATAAAATTAATTCCATTGTATTAAATGCGAATAATGTTTTTGAAGGAATCACTGAAGTAAATGGCCAAATTACTTGTGGAGAGTATATAGCTCCTGGTTTAGCTGTCTTGTATATTGTGCGCTAATTCAGCTGCCTCAGACCAACTGGACTATGAGGATGTGCTGTAAGGATGTAATCAAAAAACAGATGTGAACTTACATCTACACTGCAGAGCAGATCGTTGAATCCCCAGACATGGTTTGAGGAGCAGCAAAGAGCTTTAAGAACACCAAGCCATTCAGAACTTAACACAGTGCAGCATGCGGTCAGCTCAGCACAGAGATTAGCTATGTCGTTGATTCTGTAAAACGAAAATAGCAAAGACCCAGAAAAAGTATATTAGAAACATACATTTTGATTATGACAGGGAATAATTTCTTCTTTAAAATATTGAAGTAACTTTGTTTTCATGTTAAGTACTACAGAAATGATCAACATCTCAACCATAGGATGATTCAAGGGTGTCACTATAATTACTGCTGTAGAGCTGATTACTGATTGCAATGAGTATGACTCGTTCGAGTACAGATTGTCTCATTCTCATATTTCAGCTTCACATTTTAAAAAAGTTTATTATTTCTGATGGTGTACATATTCTGCCATATTGTTCTTATGTGTATCAGCACAGCTTCAGGGACGAAGAACTTCAGTTACTTGGAAAGACTGGGAAAGCCGAGATCGTTCTTCTGAAAACAAAGACGTTTCTAGCGAGTTTGATGGCAATACTAACAGTCAACAAAGATTTGGATCAGTAGAATTAAAGGGAACTGTTTCTATTTGCAAGGGGATCACTAACTAGAGGAGGCTAATTAGATAAGAGGAAACAGTCCTACAAATTGGGATCTGGAAAGCACTGCCTGAAAGGAAAGTGTCAATAGGTTTAAAAAAACTTTGTAAAGAAAGTTAACATTATATTTGAATGGAAAATTAGTGCAGAGTTATAGAGAGAAAGCAGTAGAAGGAGACTAATTGAATAGGTCTTTCAAAGTGCTTGCACTGACACAATGGATTGAATGGCCATCTTCTACCCTGTTTGTGTTTCATAATGTTTATACATAAAAGTTGTTTTTGATGGATAAGCAATTAGAACATTAAACAATCTCCACGAAATAAGTAAAAAAAAATTGCTTTACGAAACTTCCACTGAAATGAACCTAGCAATGTTGGAAGCCTCAGAAGGCAGTGACAGACTGGCCTACAATATCTCCATCCTTGGTACCACAATCCAAATCCAATCCTATTGTCTCCTGTCCACTGCCCAAAACCGTATAAATGCCGTCGAAACAGTGACAAAGCACGTGGGATCCTTATGGTTAGTGCAACAAGGGTACTTTCATTCCATCAAATACAAGCTCGCAGACAAAAGAAAGGATCGCTGTGCCATTAGCTCCCTTTTTATTAGGTTCTCAAGTCAACTTGGTGACTTCTACCTGTCAGTGTCCTGATGTCCCATGCATACATTCATCAGTGCATTGCACACAAAGCTGTAGCGGTTGGCGGCATTGTCGCTAAGAATCTTCCCCAGCATGGAATAGTTGACATTATGAGCTGATGGGTTCTCGATGAAATCCAACATGAAGTCTGGATCCCACAATAAATTGGAGTTGGAGGGTTGCACATTGCTGTAAATGGTCTGCTTAACCTTTGAACAGGCGCTACTGAGAATAAGAAAACACATCTCGTTATATTCATGTTCCATGTAAGGCTAGTTCAACACTACATTTGGTACTGATACAACATACTTCCATGGACTATTCCACTGCCAGAAAATCATTGCACATCTTTGCCTTTTCAATCATGCAGCAGAAGAAGAGGGAAAAGAAAGAATGACTTAAGGAGATTTTGTACTGCCTTATGGTCAACTAAGTTCTTTAAAGAAACTCTGAATCCAGACATGGATAAGATATGGAGCAAGGAGGGGAAAACGGAAGTGTAGGAGAATAAATTTATTTTGGGAGGCAAGTCCAAAATGATTTAATAACTCTCCTACAATTGGACATGCATGAGACCTCATAATGGTGCATGCTTTTGGATGAACAAGAAAAAAAACTATAAGTCATCTTTCTGATTGCTAACTAGGATCTTTGGAGCCGCTGTGAAATTGTAAACCCAGGGTCTGTACAAAGTACATTTTCTCACGCTTGTGACTGGCCAGAGTATCACAATCCATCACAATTTCAGATGCTGGCTTGTCTCTTGTGATGGTTGGTTTTAAGAAGTAAGGTTGCGCTTTCAACCACAGGATGCTTGGAAAAGCCCTGGTTTCAAACCATGCCACTCAAAACAGACGCATGTGAACAATGCTGATGCCACACTAAAGTTATGGCTGCCTGAGATGTGGTGTGGGGCCAATCCAAACATTTCTGAAATTGAGTAATAACTTGAAAGTTCAGGACATCTACTTCTGTGTTGGTGAGGAACTTGATTACTTTAAACTTTAGTGATTGCGTAAAGTACTGATTTTGTGACAGTGCAGTTTGTCTCTTCTCACTTCAATGGAAATGAATTTGGATCTGATATACACCAGGCCCATATAACATCATCCATTTTTACCCATTATTCAAGGTGAACATTATTTCCCAAGCGCATTGCAAGCCCAACATTGTTATTCTCTCAGTACTTCTGGTTCACCTTCAGTTACTGGAAAAAAGAACAAAGAACAAAGAAAATTACAGCACAGGAACAGGTCCTTC
Organism: Rhincodon typus; assembly: GCF_021869965.1. Classification (NCBI taxonomy): domain Eukaryota; kingdom Metazoa; phylum Chordata; class Chondrichthyes; order Orectolobiformes; family Rhincodontidae; genus Rhincodon; species Rhincodon typus. Next base: position 11,655,947 of record NC_063344.1, on the reverse strand, counting down.
AGCCCTTCATGCCTGTGCCGATCCAGATCCTCTATCTAAACCTGTCACCTATTTTCCAAGGATCTGTATCCCTCTGCTCCCTGCCCATTCATGTATCTGTCGAGATACATCGTTATCGTGCCCGCCTCTACCACCTCCACTGGCAACGTGTTCCAGGCACCAGGTAGTTAAGCTCTGTCCTTATCCATATTTCCATGTTTGGATTTGAATTTGTTTCCACATCAGTTTATTTCAGGATGTGGAGATGCTGGTTTTGGACTGGGACAACACCAGGACATAGTCCAGTGTGTGCACGTGGAGATAGGGTAGGGGGGAGAGGAGGAGAAGAAAGAGAGAGACAGAGGTTGTGTGTGGGGGAGAGAAAGAGTACGTGTGGGGTCAAGGACATTCGGCCTTGGATCGTAGGGTAAACATCCTACAAGGTGGACTTCAGGATACACAACAACGCACAGTCACCGAACAGAGGCTTATAGCTGAGATCAGTAGCCACGAGGGCGGCCTCATTTGGGATCTTGGGTTCATGTTGCACTACAGGTAACCACACACACACACACACACACACAAAATCTATGCAGTGAATTTCTATTTGCAGATACATTTTGTTTAGTTCAAAAATCACACAATTTATAGACAGTCAGACAATGTGGCGTTTTATAAATTCCTACTTTAGAAATAAGATCAGTCTGACTCCAAACCAAAACACAAACAGATTCTAAACAAGGCCTCACACCTAACATGCATTGTCTGACCTAAAATGTTGCCTCTTCTTTACACCGATAAAACCCTTAGTTCTCTCAGGACAGTGATTTAAAAGGAATTTGGGGATTTACATATACATATTAATCAATTAAAACCTTCTAACTGATTAAAGATTTAACAGTATCTCAGGTTTGTTTAATACATCCTGATAAGTGGTGTGACTCTTTGATCTTTTACTTATAAATTCTGTATCTGTTACTACTTCTCTCACTAACACCTGAAGGAGGAGAGAGGTTCCGAAAGCTTGAGTTTTCAAATAAACCTGTTGGACTATAACCTGGTGTTGAGTGATTTCTGACCTGAGTTTATTTCAGAACCACAGGCTGTTTCTCTTTTTGTCTACAACCTTGTCTACAAGGTTAACAATTCCCAAGATTGGGCACAGAATCATTGCATCTGATTTTGAAAGGCTGGAACAGCTATATATTAAGCATATATTGAAGCTATATAGTTCTGAATTTCTTCAGAAATTAGAATCCAAACTGGTATAACATGCATGCATATCCCTTCCGCTGAAAGTAGTGCTTAACTCATTGTGTGATGATTTGAATTTCAGCAAATAAGATTAAATGTTTTTGACAAATCGAGACACTGTTTGATTTGTAAGATAGAATTAAAGCAACACAACTTGCAACGTAGGTAGCCAATCATATTGCTTTCTGCTATTCTTTGATGCATCAGAATCTTTCTTGCAGATACTGGCAACCTCACAGTCAACCTTTTCCACAAAAGGAACCGAGATAGAGACAGGGAGGACTGGACAGCAAGTTAGCAACACTGGGAAGTGGACTGGGAGAGTAGACCTGTGAGAAAAAGGCTGCAGTGGTATTTGATAAAATCTGATGGCAGAGTGTCTCTTCAACCTGGCTTACCTGTCAGTGTCAGCGAGTGACATCACAGGAAAAGAGGTAGGTGATTAGTAGGTACTTCTATCATGTCTCTTTGGCCAAGTGGTTTAAACCATAAGACAATGTTACAGTTGAAAAGTAGTTAGGAAATTTACTTTTAATATATTTAATATTCAAAGTATTGCAATTAATTAGAGTAGTGATTGCAGGGTAGGTCATGTGTTGTAACTGCAGTAGGTGGGAGCCAGTGGAATCCAGTATGAACTATAGGGGTCACATCTGCAGCAAATGTTGGCTGCTCGAGGAACTTTACCTCAGAGGTGATGAGCTGGAGCCTGAGCTGTGGACTACTTCAAATCAGAGAGAGGAAGAGGTACCTGGCCACTGAGTTTAAGGAGATAATCACACCACTTTAGATTAATTACATCAAATTTGGTCCGTATTATGGGACAGAATGGTATGTCTGCGAGTGAGGCAGGTATTAGATTCCAGACTTCAGCTTTGGAGAAGTCTCAACTCACGTCCTTATTGAGCATGTCCAAGGATCTTGTTCCTCATGTGGATGAGAGCGCATACTGCAGGGAAGATGAATAAGTTGACTAAAACAGTATTACAAAGTAGGGGAGAAATGTGAAATGTAGTTGCAATAGGAGCTGACACAATTGGCCAAATAGATACTGTTCTCTGCAGTGAAGCCAGAATGTATCAAAGGCTGTGTTGCCTTCATGGTGCCAAAAGTTCAGGACTTCTCTTTTATGTTGGAGAGAAACTTGGATCAGGAGAGGATCAGCATAGATCAGTGGAGGTACCAAGGACAATAGGTAAGACTGAGAGGTTCTGCAAAGTGATCATTGCACACTGGGGCTAAATGTAACAGCAGAATGACAATGGTATTAATTTCAGAATTACTACCTCAGCCATGCGCAAACTGGCATACAGTAAATGCAATTAGAGAGGCACAAAGATTGGTGTGGGAGAAATGAGTTCTAATTCACTGGGTACTGGCAACTGCACTGGGGAATGAAAAAGATAATCTGTTGGGACGGACTTCATTTCAATCAGGCTGGGATCAGTGTCCTGGCAAAATGTGTAAGTAGGACTGTAGGAAAGGCTCCAAACCCCGTAATATTTGGGCTGTGGAGAGGGCTCAATTGAAGGGAACTTTAAAAAAATCAAAAAGAAATGGGGGAACAGAGGTGCAGGGTAGTGAAGAGGAGAACAACAATCGAAGTGTGACAGCAAGAAACAGAAATTATAAGCAGGAGAGTGCAGCAGAAACTATAATAACGGTTTCAAAAAGAAGTCCAAGCTTAAGACCGTTTACTTGAAGTGTACACAGTAATTATAACATGGTCGATGAGTTCACAGCACTAAACAGAAATATATGAACATAACTCGACGGTTATTGCAGAGAAGTGGCTGCCGATAATTGGGACTGAGAACTCAGTATTCAAGGGTTTTAAACCTTCCGGAAAAATAAATAAAAATGAAAAGGAGGTGGGGTAACATTGTTGATAAAGGACTGATGTGTGCTGATGAGGAGTGATATATAGGTGCTGAACATCATCATGTGGAGTCAGTCTGGGTGGAAATAAGAAAAAACAAGGGATACAAGATAAGAGATAACAAGGTGTAGAGCTGGATGAACACAGCAGGCCAAGCAGCATCAGAGGAGCAGAAGGGTCTAGGCCCGAAACGTCAGCTTTCCTGCTCCTATGATGCTGCTTGGCCTGCTGTGTTCATCCAGCTCTACACCTTGTTATCTCAGATTCTCCAGCATCTGCAGTTCCTACTACCTCGGATACAAGATAAGGTTGGGTGTCATCTATAAGCCCCCAAAGAGTTGCTTGATTGCAAGACAAATATAAATCGGGAAATCATGGAGGTGTACGGGAAGGGCAGTATAGTTACCATGAGTGATTTTAATCTGCATACTGGCTGGACAAATCAAATGGGGATGGGTAACATGGAAGAAAAATTTGTAGAGTGCATCAGCGATTGTTTCTAAGATCAGTATGTTGCACAACAGGCTATTTTAGATCCAATAATCAGTAATGAGGTAGGATTCATAATAGATCTTGTACTTAAAGGATCCTCTAGGGAGGAGACATCAGGGTAAGGTAGAATTTCAAATTCAGGTTGGGGTAGAGCACCACACATCTCTCAAATCATTGTCCTCAACTTAAATAACAGCAATTATAGAGGTATGAAGAAAGAGGTGTCCAAAGCAAACTGGGAAAGTAGGCAAAGGGGAAATTCTGTAGATGTGCAGTCGCAAATAATATATAACTCAGCAAAAAATTATTTCAGCCAAAAAGGACACCCCACTGAGAAGAATGGACCACCTGTGGTTAATAACGGAAGTCAAAGTGAGCATCCAATCAAAAACTAAGCTATACAAAGAGACAAAAACTAGAGGTAGGCCAGGGAATTTAGTTTTTATTTAAGGAACCAACACTGGATCACTAACAATCTAATTAAGACGGAGAAAACTGATTATGAAAGTAAATTAACAAGAAATATGAAAGCAAACAGAAAGAGCGTCTATGGGCATGTAACAAGATAGTAGCTAAAGTGAGTGTGGGACCTTTGAAAGGTGCAACTGGAGAATTGATAACAGGGAAGTGGATTTGGTAGATGATTTAAACTAATATTATATATCAGCGTGGAGGACACTGCAAATATTCCAAGATAACAGGTAAGCAAAGTGATGACTGGAGGAAAGGTCTTGCATCAGTCTCTATTATGTGGGACAAATAATAATTATATTTGACAATATAATGGAACTGAAGGCAGACAAGTCATCAGTACCTGATGACCTGCATCCAAGAGTTGTAAAGAGCTGCAGAGCTTGTGTGCTCATTGATCAAACTATTCGAGAACTCATGGGATTCTGGGAGGGGTCCTGCGGATTGGAAATGTGATGGCACTGTTCATGAAGGAAGGAAGAGAAAAAACAGGAAGCTATGGGCCAGTTATGCTAATATCAGTTATCTCTCTGCAGGAAGCACAGGTGGTTGTTACCCTAACTGCGAAATCTTTTAGTCACTGATTAAAGACCACAGCTGGATAATGGCAGAAAGTAACTGGCTTTCTTCAGACTTCGGGTATTTTTACTGCACAAAGAGAGAGCGCAAGAGCGAGCAAGAGAGAGCGAGAGACTGAGAGACAGAGAGACACACACACATCACCTCCCATTTCAGAGGTGTGAAGACTTCTCTCAGTATCTTTCACACCTGGAAGTAGTTCATATACCCAGAAACAATCAGAGAGTTGTCATCAGGCCAATGAACTTTGACATCTATAACTGGTCATAAATGCCCAAACCAATCAGTTACTCACTGCCAGCCAAATCTCACTTTGTACACTCGCTGTATTGACATGCCATATAGTCATAGAGCTGTACAGCATGGAAACAGACGCTTCAGTCCAATTTGTCCATGCCAACCAGGTATCCTAAATTAACCTACTCTCATTTGCCAGTGTTTGGTCCATCTTCTCTAAGTCCTTCCTATTCATGTCAGGTTCACTGATCCTTCCTTTTTCCCACTTCTCATGTGGTACCTGCTTTCTCTCTCTTCCTCCTTTTTTAAAATGCCGTTGTTTTTCTCTTTTCTTTCCAAAGTTCCAAAACGATGCAACAGCTTATAAAACAATAATTACTGCTCCAGGAGTTCGAGGAAATCAGCTCCAACACTAAAAATACCTCAAAAAAAAAAAGGAGCAGCCATAATTCTTTCCTGTCCTCCACATTTATACTCTCCATCACTTGCAAAGCAACTGTGTAAACATGACCCACAATAAGCTTTTGTACATGTTTCAGGAATTGTACAGGAATCCTGCCTCAATCCTTTATTGTAAAATTATCCTTACTCACTTCAGTCCACAATCAAAAGTGAAGTAAAATAAAGAGATGTGGTCTTTACACCCATCTCCTTAGTATTGACCATTCACCCCAAAGCTGTTATCATCCACAAATTTAGAAACAATGTTTTTGATTCCAAACGGAACCAGCTATCAGGAAAAAAAAACCTTTCTATTTCTGTTACGTCAGTAACGATTAGAAGAGGAAATATCTCTCAGTCTGTTTCACAGATACGTTACGGCATTCTTAAGATTGGCTCATCGTCCATGATTATGTTACAGCAGCATTAGTGGGAATAACATGATGCAGTAATAACAGAAAATTCTTTAGTCAATTTCAAATTATGTTGCTTAATGAGCAGAACATGTACTTTCCATCATTTCTTCTTAGTTTGACCATTTAACTGTATTTCCATGAGTCACTTAAACATTGAGTCACACAACGTCCTCTCAGCTAATTTAGACTCTCTTTAGATTCTAACTTCTAGAATTGGACACAATGCTGGGATGCAGTTAAGGCCAGAATTTTATGCCTCTTTTGGAAATGAGTTGGGAGATGGATAAGAATGTAAAAATCCTAGCAGGAAGGACAAGGACCTAAGTCTGTAGCTGGTAAAGCTGATTGAGTTCCTTTAATGTTGTGAAATTTCCCTCAGTTGAAGTTTCAAGTTGACAGTAATTCAGGTGAAGGCACATTCCCTTTGTCTACCTGCCACTGTCGGTGTATTATCAGTGGGACAACAGTGTCAGGTGGCCCGCTCGTGCTTTGACCCAAACAATCCCTCAATAAACATGCACAACCTTCATCAATCCAACCCTGCAGCCCTTCTGCTGCTGTTTATCTTTGTTGAACTCTATTTGCCAATTCAAAAACAGAAATTATTGGAAAATCAGAGTTAATATTAACAGCCATTCCGAGGAAGGGTCACTCAACCCGAAATGTTAATGCCGATTTCTCTCCACAGATGCTGCCAGACCTGCTGAGCTTTAACAGCAATTTCTGCTTTTGTTTCTGATTTCCAGCATCTGCAGTTCTTTCGGCTTCCATTTACCAATTATTTGCCCGCTCTATGTTTCTTTTTAATCTTGCTTGCAATTTTTTGCATGTTGTGCCTCACTGGGTAGCATGCCTGGCAAATCCTGGCAGATGGTACAGAAAGGCGAATCTCCTAGTCAGGAACTCTGCGCCCAGTACAGCCCCCACCACTTGCTCACATAGCGGGTGGCACACAGAAAGAGATAGGTTGTGAGTGAGCAAAAATCTGGGAGACAGTATAACGTGGGGAAAGTTGACTATGCATAATGTTAAACGAGCATGAATTTATATCCACACTGTTCAAGCCCTTAATTTCAGAATTTGAAAAATGTTTTCTCAGCTCGAGTGTTCGAATTCCTCCCTCCTCCAGGTCAAGTGTTGCAAATTTCGAAAATTACAGTGGGTAACAAAATTGACCATGACCAATTATGACAAATTGGACCTCTAGTCTGGCTAAAGTGAGTTGTTCTGTATCACATTGAATCTGGTAACTGAAGCCTATTCAATTACCGAGACGCTGGCCACATTCACACTGAAAAATTAGAAGAATTGTACGTGATGAGAGACAAATGTGCCAAAGTCAATATTTTCTTTTCAGCAAATATGGCAATTTAAATCCGTGCAGGGAGGAAGTAATACCCAGCTTCCGTTTTCTTTATCCCACTTTTTAAATAAACACACATCCTTCGCCAGATGTTTTATCCTATTAACAATTAACAAGTGATTTCTCTTGCTGTAAGTGTGACTTGGAAAAATGGTTTGGAGACAATTTATTGGTGCACGTCAGTGGATAAGCCTTAAAATGAAAGAGGCTTGGGGGAATTCTGGTGTACGAAGTGAGGCCCCAGATGATTCACATCCTGACTTGGAACTGGAATTGCTGTTGCTTTATCCTGAATGTATCAAAATCGTGGAACTCCCTCCCGAACAGCACTATGAATGTTTATTAACCACACAGACCACAGCATTTCAAAAAGGCAGATCACCACCACCTTCTCAGGGGCAATGAACGATGGTCAATCAATGTTAGTCTCATCAATGGCAACCTCAATACAGGAAAGTATAAACCAAAGAAAACAAGCTTTTATTGCTCACATTTTGCAGGACTAAAAGCCAGTGAGGCAGGGAATAGCAAAACGATAGAACTAAAGGGAAAGGGAAAACAAAGCACTCCCTCTTCCATTCTCATGTGGTAAAACAATGGCATAAAAATTCAATAAAGTTTCAATGGTGAAAATTACTATACTACAACTGAAAAACAGAACCAAAAAAAGCCCTTTCTTGTTTTCAGTATCAGGAGGGAAAAATAGAAAATAAAGAGATTCCAGTCTCAGAAGCTCGAGTAAAAGGTTTTCTTGAGGCTCGTGCACGGAAAAGCACGTAATGTTTATGTAGCGATTGTAATGAGGTCCGCCAGGTGGACCTCATAGAATATGAGTTTCTTAATCGGGGCTGTTAATCTGGTCCAATCAGTGAGCCCTGGCTGACTGATGTGAACTGGAGTATCATACATCCTGCTCAGTCTGAGGGCTGGCTCTGAGGAAGCTGGATCAGTGTCGAGGACTTTCCACATGTAAATAAAGCATGATTTGGTGACAGGATACTGGCCTCTGTGGAGTTATTTCAGTTTACATGTCCTGTAAATATATATAAAACATGAATAATGCATATAAACACACACCATGGTTTTTTTTTTGTGCTCCCGGCAGTTCAGAAAAGGTTCACTTGATTAATTCCAGAAGTGGAAAGCTTGTTTTAGGAGGGGAGATAGAGCAGTTTAGGCTTATACTCGCGGAGTTTAGAAAGATGAGACGAAATCTATTTGAGGTATGTAAGGTGCTAATGGGGATTGCTAAAATGGACAGAATGGATGAAAACCAAAAAAACTGTGGATGCTGTAAATCAGGAACAAAAACAAAGTTGCCGGAAAAGCTCAGC
>NC_063344.1:11588883-11647102 GCF_021869965.1 Rhincodon typus | reverse complement strand
ACCGGACCTGAAACGTTAACTCTGTTTTCTCCTTCACAGATGCTGCCAGACCTGCTGAGGTTTTCCGGCAACTTTGTTTTTGGACAGAATGGATGGTACATCTTGTGGAGCAATCCAGAACAACAGGTCATAGGTTTAGGTTAAAGGATGGCAAATTTAAAACAAAGCTGAGGAACAGAGGAACAGGAGTAGGTCATTCAGCCCCTTGGGCCTGTTCTACCATTCAATGAGATCACGGCTGATCTGTGGCCTAACTACACTTACTTGCGATTGGCCCATATCTCTTAATACCTTTGCTTACCAAAATTTATCTATCCCATATTTAAGATTAACAATTGATACTGCATCCACTGTCATTTGTGAAAAAGAGCTCCAAATATCTACCAGCCTGTATGTGTAAAAGAGCTTCCTAACCTTCCTCCTGAATGATCAGGCCCTGATTCTCAGACTATGCCCCTACTTCTAGGATGTCCGACCAGTGGAAATTGTTTATCTTTATTTACCCTGTCGTTTCCTGTTAATATCTTGAATCAGATCACCTCTTGACCTTCTAACTTCTAAAGGAAACAGGCCTAATTTGTATAATCACTCCTCATAACTTTATACGCTGAAGTTCAGGTATCCTTCATGTAATCCCACGTTGTACTCCCTCCAAGCCCAATAAATCCTTCTTTAGTTCTCACAAAGGGTGTATGAATCTGTGGAATTCATTAACTCAGAGTGAGACGGATGTTGAAATACTGAATAAATTTAAGGAGGAGATAACACAGTGTGGAGCTGGAGGAACGCAGCAGGCCAGGCAGCATCAGAGGAGCAGGAAAGTTGACGTTTTGGTTTGGGACCCTTCAAGGGTCAACGTCGACTTTCCTGCTCCTCTGATGCTGTCTGGCCTGCTGCGTTCCTCCAGCTCCACAATGTGTTGACTCTGACTCCAGCATCTGCAGTTCTTGCTATCTTTAAGAAGGATGCAGATTTTTTAATCAGTAATGGGTTAAAAAATTATGGAGAACTGATAGGAATGTGAAGTTGAGGCCAAGAATAAGATCAGCCATGGTCATACAAAATGGCGAAGCAAGCTAGCCAGGCTGACTTGCCTACTCCTGCTCCTAGCTCTTATGTTCTTAAGGTAGTTGAAAAGATTCACAAAGTGGAGTATGGAATATTTGATTACTTCGCAATGGTGAAAAGACCTATGTGAGCAGTAAATGTGTTTGCAATCACCCAGAGTCTTTGGACTGCCTAAGACAAACAAAACTCAACAAACATAGACAAAAGTTGGTCTGGCCATATGCAAGGTTAATACCTTAGTAATCTGCGAAGTGAAAACACAGGCCAGACATTCATACCTCACTGCTCCGGGTGCTGGTCTCTGTTTTCTCAGATCATAGCTATGTGGGAAACAAGTAAAGCAGAAATATAAAGAGCGAGAGAGAAATAGGGAGAAAAAGAAAGAAAGCATTGTTGTGAGTGTAAATGAGCGAGAGGGAAGGATCATTGACAAATGGTTCGCTCTGGGTCATTCTACTGATCTCGTAGTACCCAATAGTATAGGGAGATATCTGGTTCAATTTGAACAACAAACATCTAGATGGAGGGGGCTTTAAAAAGATAAGACTTAAAAACAAATGGGATGTAAAGGGTCCTGACCCGAAACGTCAACTTTCCTGCTCCTCTCATGCTGCCTGGCCTGCTGTGTTCCTCCAGCTCCACATGGTGTTATCTCTGACTCCAGCATCTGCAGTTCTTACTATCTCTGGGATGTAAAGCTTGCTGTGAAAGACTGGTCTAGATCTATGGGGAGACTGCAGAATAACAAGAAATAGAACCTGCGGCAGCGGGAAAACTACACAACATTTCTTTTAAAAACTGTTTCAATGTCATGTCATTACCAGTTGTGCTGGGCTGATATTTCCAATCGAAAATGTCAAATTAAACTCTGCTGAGTCTCATTAACACGCACAGCTTGAAAACTGAGCACAACCACCACAACAAAAGAATGTCACAGTCGCTACAGGTCGCCTCAAACATCTTGGGCAGATTGCCTGGAATTTTTGGGTGTAGAAAGGGAGAACACTTGAAATTCTAATCGGATCCAGAGCAGAGAGGCTACGGGGAACTCAGGCTCCAATTAGCACAATTCAATTAATTGTGATTTTTTTTCCCAGAAGTGTGTGTCACGCACCAGGGCCCCTTTAAAAATTAATCACATGAGGTTATGATTAACTGTCTGTAAACTGATGGTTTTTTCCTGGTCTCTTTGCAACACACCATAGACAGAATGCAACACTTGCATGGCTTTTCACTATTGCATGATATCTCAATATCCTCTACAGGTGACAAGTGAAGAAACAGCCCCATCTTTGTGCATCACCGGGTCACATAACACCGGTGAATTGGGAAATTCTACAAACGATGGTCTGGGAGTGAACATCCCACTTTAGTGGCTCCAATCCCCAAAACCCTTCACAGCACTCACTCAAACTGTTTTACCACAGCTCAGAAGTCACACTGAAGTCCCCAAGTTCCACTACCTTTAAATTTGTCAGCACACTTATCAAAATGCATGTTTTCGATCAACGTCACTCTTATTAAGGTTCAATTTGAAACAACTTCAGGGTAGCAAGCTCTCTCGACAGGAATCGTAATTATCTAGTTGTTCTAACCAGTCTGCCACACATTTCTGTTTTGCTTATTTTATCAAGTGACACTTGGTGCTGAATACATATTAACTGAGGAAAAGCTTTTATGTTTGAAAAGATCAGCCAGCTGCCCAGAGAAGGAACCTTTTGGGTCCTGGAGTGCAAGTACTCACCTGAAAAGATCACCAAACTTGCTTCTTAAGTGACTGCAAGATACATAAAGGTCATACAGGTAGGCCAGAATGCATCTTTCGGGAGAGGAGCATTCTGAAGGATTGACAACATGCTTTACTACCCCACACAGCCTGCAAGAGAGAGGATACAGACAGGAAGTTGGAAGGATCAGACAGCGGAATGAAAGAAAACAGACCATTCAGGTATCTCCCCACTTTAGCAGAGGGCCATTAACCGTTGACTTGAGCAGCAGCATTTCCAAGAATAAGTGAAAGCTGACCTCCATCGAAACGTTAGCGACGGAGGAACATCCCACCCCCACCCCCACCCAGAGTTGTCCGAATAATATCATGATTCTGGTCCCAAACAAACACATTGCAATTTCAGCCCAGACTGCTGTGTACAGAGCCTGGGGACTGGGTGAACTGCTGCCTTGACACCACACCCGATTCAGTTCTCCACTGAAGTTGGTTCACAGAAATATGGGATGAGATGCAAAAACAGCATTGCACCTGCCCTATCTGTTCCACAACTTCGATTCAAGTTTTCTTCCTCAAGCTGTTTTACAGTTTGTCCCACGGGACCCTCTGGTTTGATAGAATATCAATGACAAAGCAGCACAATGTTCAGAATGAGCCTGGCATGTTTCCCCTCCAGACCACTCAGTGTCCTGACTGGGAAAATATATCATTGTCGCTGGGTCACATCCTGGAACTCCCTTCCTCGTGGATCTATCCCCACCAAGTGGACTGCAGTGGCTCAGGAAGGCAGCTCACCGCCTTCTCAAGGGCAACTAGGGATGGGCAAGAAATGCTGGACCAACCGGTAACACTTACATTCCATGGATCAATTTTTTTTTTTTAAAAAAGTCAGTGAATCTCAAATGACTATCTGTGGCTGGGACAATGTTTCCAGGTCAGCCCAGTTTCAACTGGTCTACGCTGAGACCGGAGCTTCCACTCTCCTATCACCAAGGGGTGAATTTTTAAAACTTGTTGCCACTGGTACAGGAGACCTTCATTTATGTAGCACCAGGCCTTCATTGGTAATGGCTAAATGCATACAGTCAGTGACTTTGAAATGGTCTGTAATTCTGTACAAGAGGTGAGAAATGGTGCATTACATTTCTCTGAAATATTCGCGCATAAATACCGCCTCCTACTATATGTAGCAGGGATGGATGGAACCAACATTTTCTTCCAGCTTTCCAAGGCTAGGCTCTCCTACAGGCAGTACTGATTGCTGGGATGGGAGTGATCCCGGGGTGCGCTTTACTGCAACAAAATGTTCAAAAGTTCATCAGTTAAAAGAGGGGCAGGAGGATTAGAGTGTGTCCTGGGCAGTAATTGGGAGGAAGGGCTCTGACTAACGAGGATGGCCAAAAAGGCTAAATTTGGAGGAGAATGTGAAAGAGAGACGCTGTTTGATCGATCTTTATTAATGTGACACTTAGCTGATCAGTTCTTATGGGTTGGGCTTCCCTGAAGTTTGGTTCAATCCTGCAATTCTGAGACACTGTCCTCATAGACTGTACTGTCTCCACTCCTGGTGTACTGCATCTGGATGGGTCTTTGTCTTACCAAAGAGGAACTATCAGCTGACTCTCAGGCATTCCAACAATCTCTTTACACATTGTACACCCATCTGAAACTCTCCGATGCAAGCTATTCCATCCTCTCCCCAGAATCTCGAGATCACGTAGCTGCTGATGGCAGTATTGTAACATCTTATACATCACCTTGTTATTAGCGTTCTCATTATACGACAAGAGGAACAATGCTTTAGGGCGGGGGGGGTTTAAGGAAGTCAATTGCAGAGAATAGGGGTGTGATTGGAGGAACGAAGAGACTGCAGCGATAGTGACGGAAGACACATAAAATCCAAGAGTTGGAGGGGTAGCGTGTGCAATCTGCTCTGTAGGATGGGAGTCAATTGCAAAGGGAAGAGCAAGGGAGTAAGGATTTGCAAATCAGGACCAGCATTTTGAAAGTGACATGTTGGGAATTGGTGAGTCAGATCAACCAGTATTAGTAAATAAGACACTGGAACAGCTCCATGAGTCAAGGGATCCCACGTATTGGAAGGCAGCACAGAAACCATCAAATTCCAAGTGGAGGGATGCAGATCAACAACATGTAAGATGCTGTTTGAAAGAGGAGCAAGACTGGGGTTAAAGTATGGAGCTTCTAGCAGGAGCCAATCCTATCATTGAAATATTAAGCTGCAGGAAATGCGAGCTAATTAACAATTAATTTTGGACTGGAATCCAAACAGCACAGCAGCAACTGTCAGACTGATAGCAGGGAAGTAAAATTGTGTGTCAGGAGCACACCAATAAAGAGCAAAATGGACCAGCAATTGAGCTTAAGGTACAACTACCAAGCATTAACATTAGCTTCTTTGGTGCAGGTGGGCATGAGACTGAGAGAGATGGCATCAGGAAGGAGGGATATTGGATTAAGACAGACTGGTAGACGGGGCCAAAGGCCACAAAAGGAGTAATGCACCAGGGATGCATTGATTTAGGATAAATAATCTTGGGGTGGCTGGAATGAAAACCAACCAAACAGACAGGGCATTGAAAGAGAGTTGACAGTAAATGAGGAGGCAATAACATGGTTGAATATTTACAGCAGGAACTTTAGAAAAGCAATCAGCAAGAAGAGAGAGAGGTCCAACAAGGGTTTAAATGACGAACAGCGACTGTTTACCAGCAGGGGGTTATGTAAAGCATATGGTAGCTGCAAAGCTGTTGGAAATAATCAGGAATGCTCCAAATCTGATCACTGAGCTCTACCGTTAACTACGCTGAGTGATGGTCTGGCCCGAACCGCACAAACCTGGTTATAACAAACTAAGCTCCACCTCGACTACTGCAACCAACTTTACCACGAGTCTGCAAAGGCTCAAACACCACTCCTCACCCTTCAAACACTTGTGCCGTCTGGTCGGGGTTGAGCACGAGGCAAGAATGGTAGCGTCGTAGCACGGCCACGATGCACAGGCACAGTCCTGTGGTGTAGCTCCCAGCCAGACTCGAGGATTTCAGCAACAACTCCGCCTCCACTACACTCAGTTCGTTCAGTAACTGAGACATTAAATAAAATACACAAGATCAGAGCATAAATTATATCATCAGCACATACTAAACATTTGTAAGTGAAATAATGTTCAAGCTGGAGTAGAGTACTGTGTCCAAATTGGGCCATCTCTCTTTAGGAAGGATGACAACAGCTGGGTAAGGACATACAAAGGCAGTTCGTTGCAATGGTACCAGGAATGAGGCACTTTGGTTATCTGGAGAGGGCAGTGAAGTAGTTTCTTAAAAATGGTAGCTAATGAGAAAGTAGAAACTTTGGTGTTAATTTTCCTAAGTTCTCTACATCCTTGAAAGGTTCCATCGGATTGGAAATAGCAAATGTAACTCCTCTACTCAAGGGAAGGAGGTGAGAAGAAGGCGGCTACATGAAGGTTAGCTTGACATTGAATCCAAAACCTTCCCTATGGGCAATGATTAAGGACGTTAGAAAATCTTAAAATAGTTGGTAAAACAGCTTGGTTCTGCAAAAGGGATATCATTTTTGACTAATTTATTAGAAGTACTGCCATGCACCATGGATAAAAGGGGAGCTTTTAGAAGAACTGTACTTGGAATTCCATAAGGCTTTTGACAAGGTGCAATATAAGGGGTTTCTGCACCATGTGGGAGCTCATGGTGCAGAGGGTAACATATTAGCAGGGATAAAAGATTGACCAGCCCACAGAAAACAAGCCCTGTGCTTAAATGGGTCTTTTCTGATTGCCAGTGGGGTTCCACAGGGGTCAATGCCAGGGCCTTAGCCTTTAACAACTATTATTAATTACTTAGACAAGGGAATGGTTGTAGATGACACAAGATTAATTGGAAAATATGTTGTGAAGATGATTTAGGGAGGTTGTTAACAGATATAGATTGAGTGAGTGGGTTAAAATGTGGCAGATGCAGTATAATGTGGGAAAACATGAAGTTGTTCACTTCTGTAAAAAGAATCAGAAGGCTGAGTATCATTTAAGTGGAGAACAACTGTAGAAATCTGAGCTGCAGAGGGATCTAGGTGTTCTAGTGTATGAGTCACAAAAGTTAGTACACTAAGTACAGCAAGTAATTAAAAAGCCAATGGAATGTTATGATTTATGATGAAAGAAATTGGAAGTAAAAGTAAGGGATTTTATGCTTCAGTTATACAGGGCATTGGTGAGACACATCTTGAATACTAAATAGAGTTTTGCTTTCCATATTTAAGGAACAATGTAATGTAGTTCAGTCGCTGTTTACTAGATTAATACCCGAAACGGGTGGGTTGTCTTACAAGGATGGCAGGACACACTACATTTGCTTCAGCCGGAGTTTAGAGGAGTGAGGGGTGACTCGACTGAGGTATAAAAGATGCTGAATGGTCTTGACAAGTGGATATGAAGACAATGTTTCCCTTGTGGATTAGTCAGAACTGGGGAGTACTGTTCAAGAATTAGGGATCTTTGTTTTAGGACAGAGATGCCGAGAAATCTTTTTTCCTCAGAGCATTGTGCAACTTTGAAACTCTTTCTCTCAGAATATGCTGGAGGCAGAGTCATTGAGTATGCTTAAGATGGAGGTAGATTCTTGTTAGGCAGGGGAATCAAAGGTTAATCGGGAATCAATGGGAATTTGCAACTCAAACAGGTCAGCCATGCTTTTATTGAACGGTGTGGAGGTGCCGGTGTTGGTCTGGGGTGGACAAGGTCAGAAGTCACACGACACCAGGTTATAGTCCAACAGGTTTATTTGAAATCACAAGCTTTCAAAGTGCTGCTCATTTATTGAACGGCAGAGCGAACGTGAGGAGGAGAATGGTCTACTTCTTCTCCTGTTTCATATAATCGTACATGGGACCATTCTCCTTAGGCCACAGAAAGGGAAATTTAGCAAAGAGGTCAAATCATCATATGTTTTAACTATGTAAATAAGGGTTAGCGGTAGGCAAGGGGGACATTCTTATGCATGCTGATAATCTGGGATGTAGTGCATTAAAGGATAGTGACAAACAGTTTCAACTGGAACCTCAAACAGGCCTTGTGAATGGCTGGGAAAAGGAAACAAAAATGCACAGGGAGCGAGGCTAAAACAGAAATTGCTGGAAAAGCTCAGAGGAGAAAAAGCAGAATTAACATTTCGGGTCCAGTGACCCTCAGTTCTGAAACAGGCATTAATTCTGCTTTCTCTCCACAGATGCAGCCAGACTCACTCAGTGTTTCCAGCAATTTGTGTTTTTGTTTCCAATTTCCAGCATTCACAGTTCCTTGATTTATTCTGATTAGGGAGTCAGACTAATTGGATAGCACTATGTTGAGCAGCCACCAGATTGATGGGCTGAATGGCCTCATTTTGTGCCATTACTTTGCCACACTGGATACAACAGAGCATAAAATAACAAAAGATCAAACGATCTTTTAATATTGACTATATTCCAGAGAACGTTCATTCTGACACTAATTCACACATGCTGAAAGGTGACAGGTTTGATAGCCAGTCTGCGCTGAACTTTTCAATTTGGCCCTCAGTAGTTGCAGCAATTGGCTTAACATTGCCAGGGAAGGAAGTAAGACAGAATCGTCCCAGGCTCCTGCTGCTTTCGATATTTGGCAACAGTTGTTGGAAAGCTGTCACATCCACGAGGCTGACAAGGTCAGAGGTTATTTGGCTGTTCTATCCTGTGCTGCCTATAAGATTGGCACTGACCACTCAAGGTTCTGTATTTGCAATGGTCACGTGATGTTGTGGGATTGGGACCCAGCCAAAGGCATTTCCTTCAGGAGAGGAAAGGGGGATGAGGAAACAGAAGAGAAAATGATGGAGAGAGATGTAATCCTGCTCCAAAATGATTCAGTGAACAAAAATGAAAGGAATTATTTAGTGAAAACAGGATGTCTATTGCCTCTAGTATTCCTGTCAAGAGTTTCCCTCATTGACCCATTATATAAAATAAAATGGCTAACCCATCAAAAATGTGGGGAAAATTATAAATTTATAAAATAGGCCTGTTAAGTCATGAACTTAAAACAATGCAAGTCTTGAACAGATATGCATCAACTAACAAAAAGCTCAAATAATTAAACATTCTGTTCGGTGACTAACCAGCTCAGAAGGTCTTCCTGGTTTAATTAGAAAAGTATGTTTACTCATTTACAATAGGGATGCTGCTCATCTTTTACTCATTTTATCAGATCAGTCCCAGAAAGAACTTGCATTTATATAACACCTTCCACAACCATAGAGCACCCTAAATTACATTACAACTAATTACATTATTGTAAGTGTTATTGTTGTTGTAATATGGGGAAAATAGTAACCAATTAATGCACAGTAAGCTCTCTAAAACAGCAACGCAATAATGCTCTTAGTAAACGGTGGCTGAAAGAGAAAATATTGGTTCAGATTTCCCTGCTCTTTTTTGGATCAATAGCGTGAGTTCCTTTACATCCGACCACAAAGGCTGAGGAGACTGCGATTTATCAACTCATCCAAAAGATTATATATTTTGTTTCCATTTCAGTCATGGTCAAGCAAACTATTTTATCAGGGACTGAATGGCAGCAACAAAAGCCTACACCTCCTGTTTAACACCATTGCATTTAACTCCTCAGCATAAATAATTTGAATTACTCATGCCAAATCAACACTGCTTTTAACTAAAACATCTCTCACAGCTGTATTCGTGGCCAGCCTTTCCAAATCCCTGCTCTCCTGTACGGAGATAAAAGGGGAGGAAATCTGCTACACACGTAGTTATGTGAAGACTGACAAGTGGTCAAGGATGCATTTGATCACAGCTGTTCACAGTCTGGAGAGCTGGATGACATCCTTAACCATCAGAATAAAGTTCAGGTGTCTCATAACTTTCTCCAAAGTCCATGGTTTATTCATAAATCTTCTAGAATGCATTACACATACCTGTTATTATAATCTCACCTGGATAGCAAAATCAATTAGGCCATTGATATTAAGGGCACACTCCATCATATCGAAAATGAGCTGGATATGGTGAGCCAAAGGCAGATGGTATGAAGTTCCTGAGGCAAAGCTAGTGATTTGTTCCAGGACATTACTGGAAATCTGGAAGCAGATTTAAAATTAGTGGATTTTTTCCCCTCCTCCAAATATATGTAAAATAGCATTTCCAGTACTCGAAAATTGGGATGCCTCTAAATCTTTCCAGACCGTTCATACAGACGAGACCTCTGGCTCCAACAGTAGGGTACACAAGAACTTTTGTACTGTATTCAGTCACTGGAACATTACACTAAAAAGTTCTTGCAAACTTGAATTGAGGACAGACAGTAGTGGCAATGATTTGAAGACTTCAAGAAGGTCAACCAAGTTTTTATTGGAGCCAGATGATTTAATTTTAATAGCCACATATGTAAATAAAAATTGATTAAAATCACTATTAAATAAAAGCATTTAATCTCCCATCATCTTGTACAAACACAGTGAGAGATTTCTGCTGTCAGAGCAGGAGGTTTTGCTGTTTAAATAATTGTATATATCCATATGTACACAATCCCAAAGCCTTGATTTAAGTAATAGCTCCTGAATGACAAGAATTGGAGCTATATAAAGAAACATCCATTATTTCCATGAGAGTAATCTGGGGAAGGTGGTTAACTTTTCATGTGCTCTTTCTACCTGAAATCAAGACAGAAATACACTAAGATTCCAACAGCGTCCTTTATAATAGTTTCATGTCAAGAGGCAGATGAGCATACAAACATGATTCCACCCCCATCAGCAACTACAGTTATCGGCACTGATTAATTTCTTGTGTTGCTGCTGAAAATGTATTTATGTGCAAAAATATCCCGCAGGAGTACTTTCCTTGTGTCAATTAAAAGGACATGAGCTGTTAACAAGTGCTTGTGGTATTCCGAGTTTGCTTTCAAAGGTTCCATTTGGATTCCAAGATTGCAAAGTTTGTTCACAAATACTGACTGAAATGTTCACAGCCATGCAGGATCAATGGAATTTGAATGCTGGAGAAACTCAGCAGGTCTGGCAGCATCTATGGAGAGAGAAACAAGCTAACATTTCGAGTCCAGCATGACTCTTCTTCAAATTTGCTGAGTTTCCTCAGAGTTCTCTGCGTTTGTTTCAACTTTCCAGCATCCGCAACATTTTATTTATTTTACAACAGGAAAGAAGTCTTGTTTCAGTTCTATTGAACTCTGGTGAAACCACCCTTGTAATATTGTGTGAAGTTTTATTCCCCTTGTCCAAGTTAGTTTTTACTTCTCATAGAGGTTCACCAGATGGAATCCTGGGATGATGGGAATGTCCTTTGAGGAGAAATTGAGGTGGCTGGGCCTGTATCCTCTGAAGTTTTGAAGACTGGGAGGCAATCTCATACAAACTTACACAAAATTCGTAAAAGGGTTAGACAGAGCTAACACAGAAAGGATGCTTCCCCTGCCTGTGTTTCAGAATTAAGCAGAAGCCCTTTTGGACTGAGATGAAGAGGAACCATTTCACTCAGAGGGACGGTGAATCTTGGGAATGCTCTGCCTCAGACTGTTGTGGAAGCTCAGTCATCAAGTAAATTCAAGGCAGGGATCGATGGATTCCTGGTTAGTACTGACAAGTAGGAATAGGGGGATAAAGCAGGAATATGGCATTAGAGTAGATGATCAGTCATGATCTAGAATGGCAGAGCAAGCTCTAGGAACTGAATTGCCTACTCCTGCTGTCATGATCCCAATCCAAACTTTACAATTTTTGTGTGGAACTGCTGCACATCAATAAAATGTAAATAGCAATTCAAGATTGAAGTACAGGTCTTACTACAGGCACTGGAACCTAAATCCTGCAGATTGCTTTGTGGCCTAGATTTTGAAGGGAGATCTACGATACCTAATGGAGTCGTAAAGTGGGAACAGACTGTGCTGCATGATGTTAAAATCAATCTAAAATGGGGTAATGATTTCTTTCAATGGAAACTAACACTTTGCCTGTATCATTAATCCATTGGTTGAAGCTGCTGGAATTAGGTCATCTCACAGTTCATAATCACTGCAGTCCGAAATTTGAAACAAACTTCACACAGCTACACCTCGGGCAACAACAGAAGCACTTTTCTGATGAAGGGTCTAGGCCCGAAGCGTCAGCCTTCCTGCTCCTGTGATGCTGCTTGACCGGCTGTGTTCATCCAGCTCTACACCTTGTTATCTCAGAAGCACTTAGCTGTTCAGGGAAACAGTCAGCAATACTTAACCACACTTTCACAAGACGCAAGGAGCTTATTGAATCATTCCAAAATAGCCAGCTGGCTAAACATGAATGATTGAGTGTAAAAATAAAAGCCAAATAAAAATTGTATAACTTTTAAAGTGAGGAAAGAGGCCACTCAGCTCATTATATTTAAAACAGCTGCCCAATTGGTCCTATTTCCTCTCCAATGATATGCAGCAAGTGTAGATGATGCAAGCAGAAGAAATGTCATTGCAATCAGGCAAGGCATTGGTGGGACCATATCTGGAGTGCTGTCTACAGTTTTGGTCACCTTTCTTGAGGAAGGATGTAATTGCATTGGAAGCAGTTCATCGAGAGTTCACCTGATTAATTCTAGAGATGAAAGACTTGTCTCGGGACAGGCGATAGAGCAGTTTAGATCTATCCCCACTACAGTCTAGAAGAATGAGCAGAGATCTAATTCAGATATACAGATGCTAAAGGGGATTGACAAAGTAGATGTAGAGCAGGTGTTTCCCCTCATGGGGCAATCCAGAATAAGAGGTCATAGTTTTAGGATAAGGGGTGACAAAATTAAAACAGAGACAGGAAGGAATGTCTTCTCTCAAAGGTTCGCAGATCTGTGGAATTCACTACTCTAGAGGATGGTGGACGTCAGCACATGGAATAAATTAAAGGAGGAGATGGACAGAGTTTAAATTAGTAGATCATTGAAGGGTTATGAAGAGCAGGCAGGTGAGTATAAAGTTGAAGGTGCAATGAGATCAGCCATAATCAAATTGAGTGGTGGATCAGACACGAGGGGTTCTATTGCCTACTTCTGCTCCTGGTTCTTAAGTTCATAAACAAGTCACATTATTTTATACGTTATGGTGTGGAAATAATGGTTAAAGTTTTCAACAATGAGCCAGGAATCCCAAAATCTTTATTCAATAGGAGTCCTACACTTGGCAGAAAATGGTGAAGTGGTGACCTGGTGACTCTGAACCTGTCAACTCATGTTTCTGTTTGTAAAACCCATTTGGATCCAGACGTCTCTCTGCAGCAACCGAGAGCGTTTCCATGAACAGAAAATCACAGGTGGATTGTGTCCTAATTAGTAATCGGTTCTGTCCAAGACAGGCCTGATTTTCTAGCTGTGCCAAATGCACCTCACAAGGTCTTAAGACACATCAGCAAAAGTAGGCCATGCAGCCTTTCGAGTCTGCTCGCATGGCAGAAAATTCCAGAACTCAGATATTTTAAGACTGATCAGTGGATGTTAATTAGGGACCAAAACCAAAGGGACCTGTGCAAACAAAGCCAAGTGAAAAACTTGTTAACTTTCTTCTACTGATGGTATCCTCCCCCTTTTGCTTTGAATTTTCAGCGCACAAACAGGCCATTCGGCCCAATTAAGCCACGTTTTTATTATGTTCCAAATGAGCAGCCTCCTTCAAAGCCTCTTCATTTGGCCACATCACCATACCCTTCTATTAGTTTCTCCCTCGCTTAACCCTGAAATGTATCCATTCATGAACTATTCCTTTTGGTAGAGAGTTCTGCCTTTTCAAACCTCCTACTGTTAAGGGTAGACGGTAGTGAGAGCAGAGAACAGCACTTGCGCACCTGAGATGTCACCTGGTGTTGGTCGAAATAGGACAGCTGTTGAAGTTTGGCATAAATGGTCTCAAGGGTTAGAGGGGCTTCCTGTTTGGTCCTCTTCGATTTTTGACCTTCATCACCAGCTGCACAGGCAGGAGGACAGTTAAGAACAACACATTAGTTACACAAGCTCATTAAATGCAGCAAAGCGTTATAAAGATGGCATTTTTTTAAAAAAATTAACAGTGAGAAACTGTGGACACAGCTAATGTCAGCGAAACGTGACTCACTGGTTTCTGCAGTACTTTTCTTGTTCAGTACTTTCAGGATATCCTTGATAATCTTTTTCAGCTGGTGCCTGGCTTCATCCCTTTGCTTCCCTACTCCGTATAGAAGGATGATTCGCTGATTGCACTCGTGACTTGAAGTCTCATCCTGCGGTTAGTGAGTAAGGCATGTTAAGTAAATCCAAACAAGATTTATTCTGGTAACCAATATGTTGGCATTTAAATTCCATAGCTTAGCATATTCACATGGAATCCCCTCATGTGCACAAGTCAGTAACTCATCTACACTGGAAAATCAGTGAACCAGAAGAAATTAGATCCCATAAATTATGAAGATCAATGTTTAATATTAAAGTCAGTGTCTCATAACAAACTGTTTCTGGAGTGATGCTCCTGCAAAGTGATCATTTACAGGGAGATAGTGGCATAGGTGTTAATGCCGTAGGGTATGTAATACAGAGGCCCATACAAATGCTCTGGGAACACAGCATCAAATGCTGCCAAGGGAATTGGTGGAGTTTAAATCCCATGAAAAGAATCTGGAATTGGAATTAGACTCAGTAATGAAGGCCACGAACCTATCATTGATTGTCATCTGGCTCACTAAGCTCCTTCAGAGAAGGAAATCTGCCATCCTTACTCCATCGATGGACAAGTGAATCCAGACCCTCAACATTATAATTGACTCTGGATAGCCTTCTGAAATAGCATAGCAAGCTGCTCAGATCCAGGGCAATTTGGGAATGGGCAACAGATGCTGGCTCTGCCAGTGATGCCCACATCCTAGGAAAGAACAATATCTGACAGTAACGCAACAATAATTGGGTTGATTAGCAGAATTACCACATCTCCCAATTTTCTATGCATTGCAGTGCTCAGGACAACAAACACAGCTATGTTTATATATAAAGAGGCCAATCTTCCCTTTGGAACATCAGAGGCCTACTCTTTATGCTTCAGGGCAGAAGCCAACCCTGTCAAGTTCTTGCTTATGCTGCCCTAGATGTCACATCCCCAACTTCCACCGCAATTCTCAGGAGGACTGAGGGCTGCAGTTAGATGCTTCAAGGATGAAGTAAAAAACAATCTCAGAAACCAGTACTGCAGGCTACACTTGAAACTCTTAGCCCATAGTTACAGAGGTAATGGTCTGGAGATAGTGACATGCCCTAAAGCTTCTCCGCCAGTGAGAGAGAAAAAGAAGTGCAAGGCTATGAGAAAAAGACAGGAGATTAATTGGATTGTTCAATGTAACAACTAACATAGGAACAAAGCCAACCTTCCATCCGTTGACTCCTTCTATTTTTCTCGCTGCCTCCAGAATACAGCCATCATAATCAAAGACCCCTTCCACCCCAGTTATAGTCTGTTCTAATCGGGCAAAAGATACAAAAGCTTAAATACACGTACCAACAGATTCAAGAACAGCTTCTTCCCTGCTGTTATTAGACTTCTGAATGGACCTCTCAAATTTTAACATTGATCTTACTCTTTGTGCGCCTTCTCTGCAGCTGTAACATTGTATTCCTCGCTCTGTTCTACTACCGTAATGGACTTTGTGTGGTATGATCTGCCTGTACTGCACACAAAACAAAACTTTTCACTGCACCTAGGTACATGTGACAACAATAAATGACATCAAACTATGGAGCAAATGATCTTGTTTTGTGCTGCATCATTCTTTGATACTATTGCAAGGTGAATGATAGAAAACACATGAAAGTCATGTTTTTATTTTCAATTTTACAAATGAAAAACGTGCTGGCCACTGAATTTCAAGCATGTACAATGATCTTTTCTTGAAGATTTACTCTTGCTGCGCTACCAAGGCAAAGAAGATTGCCAATCTTTTACTGACCACTGGTGCTCACAGACTTCCTTCTTCAAGTGCTGCAGTCTGTTTTTAACTTCGTGGTACACAGTTTCGACTTTAAAAAATGATAACGCTTCTCATCAAGTAGTCCCAGTTCACTTTGGGCAGTGGACAGAATTATTATAAGCCCCTGCAAAATGTCCTGTTAACAAAATATACAGCTGTACCAGCATAAATTTCAGTCAAGTCGTAGGCCAGTAACAGACAGCAAAAAAAAAAAAAAAACTCAGTTCCACCTGCACTCCAAATTCAGACACAGGTGCTGACATGGCCAGTTCAGGTCGCTTTAAATGGTGTTGAGACCTATGCCAAGACCCTAATCCGAGATGTTCAAGTGAATCCAAGTGAAGCTACCAAACAGGACTACTTGCATGCTAAACAACACAAGCAGCAAGCAATAGGCAGACCTAAATGATCCCACAAACAACAGATCAGATCTAAGCTCTGCAGTGCTGCCACATCCAGTTGAGAATGTTGGGGACATCTAAATAACTCAATGGAGAAGCAGGCTCCATAAATATCCCCATCCTCAATGCTGGAAGAGCCCAGCACACAGTGCAAAAGACAAGGCTAAAGCATTCACAGCAATCCATCTCGGCCTCCTCCAGTGGTCCCCAGCATTACAGATACGGGTCTTTAGCCAATTCAATTCACTCCACGTGATATCAAGAAACGGTTGGAGATACCGAACACTGCAAAGGCTATGGGCCCTGACAACATTCCAGCAACAGTACTGAAAGACTTGTGCTCCAGAACTTGCTGCTCCCCTAGCCGAGCTGTTCCAGTACAGTTACTACAATAGCTTCTACCCGACAATGTGGAAAATTGCCGAGATATGCCCTGCCCATAAAAAGGACAAATAAAACCCGGCCTATTACCGCCCCATCAGTCCACGCTCGATAATCAGTAAAGTGATGGAAGGTGTCAGTAACAGTGCTATCAAGCAGCACCTGCTCAGCAATAACCTGCTCAGTGACGCCCAGTTTGGGTTCTGCCAGGGCCACTCAGCTCCTGACCTCATTACAGCCTTGGTTCAAACATGGACAAAAGAGCTGAATTCCAGAGGTGAGGTGAGAGTGACAGCCCTTGACATCAAGGCTGCATTCGATGGAGTGCAGCTTCAAGGAGCCCTGGCAAAACTGGAATCAATAGGTATTGGGGGGGGCAAAATCGCCGGAGTCAAACCTGACACGTAGGAAGATGGCCAAGGTTGTTGGAGGTCAGTCATCTCTGCAGGCATTCCTCAGGGTAGTGTCCTAGGCCCAACCATCTTCAGCTGCTTCATCAATGACCTTCCCTCCATCATAAGGTCAGGAAGTGGGGATGTTCGCCATTGATTGCACAATGTTCAGCACCATTCACTACTCCTCAAAATACTGAAGCAGTCCATATCTAAATGTAACAAGATTTGGACAATATCCAGGCTTGGGCTGACAAGTGGCAAGTGACATTCGCGCCACACAAATTCCAGGTTATGACCATCACCAAAATGAGACAGACAATCTAACCACCATCCCTTGATATTCGATGGATCACTGAATTGCCACTATCAATGTCCTAGGGGTTATCACTGACCAGAAACTCAAATGGTCTTGCCACACAAACGCAGTGGCTATGAAAGCAAGTCAGATACTAGGAATACTGCAGCACTTCCTGAACAACTCCCCCCCCACCCCCCACCTAAGCCTGTACACCATCTACGAGGCACAAAGTCAAGAGTGTGATGGAATATTCCTCACTTGCCCGGATGGGTGCAGCCCCAACAACACTCAAGAAGCTTGACACCATCCAGGACAATGCAGCCCACTTAATTGACACTACATCCTCAAGGGGTGGCACGGTGGCTCAGTGGTTAGCACTGCTGTCTCACAGCACCAGGGACTCGGGTTCAATTCCATCCTCGGGTGACTATCTGTGTGGAGTTTGCACGTTCTCCCCGTGTCTGTGTGGGCTTCCTCCGGGTTCCTCCCACAGTCCAAAGACGTGCAGGCTAGGTGGATTGGCCAAGCTAAATTGCCTGTAGTGTTCAGGGATGTGTAGATTCAGTGGGTTATAGGGGGATGGATCTGGGTGAGATGCTTGGAGGGTCGGTGTGGGCTTGTTGGGCCGAAGGGCCTGTTTCCACACTGTAGGGATTCTATGATTCTATGAAGCATTCACTCCCCCCACCACCGATGCTCAGTTGCAACAGTGCGTACTGTCTACAAGATGCACTGCAGAAACTCACCAAAAGATCCTCAGACAGTACCTTCCAAACCCACAACCACTTCCATCTAGAAGGACAAGGGCAGCAGATACATGGGAACACCACCATCTTTAAATTCCTCTCCAAGCCGCTCACCATCCTGACTTGGAAATATATCGCCGTTCCTTCACTGTCCATGCGTCAATATCCTCCCTGATGGCATTATGGGTCAACTCACAGGAGATGGACTGCAGCAATTCCAGAAGGCAGCTCACCATCACCTTCTCAAAGGGCAACTAGGGACAGGCCACAAATACCAGTCGGCCAGCCAGCGACACTCTCATCCCACAAAAATGAAAAATGAAGGAAAAAAAAATCACTTGGGGATAAGCATGCAATGTTCTGTTATTAGCTCTGAAAAGGCAAAATTATCACAAAGAAAATAAAAACAAACATCATCTTTTGACTTGTTTGTGAACCTGGCAGGCCACACAGGAAAAGAAGAATACGGAAGTACATTTTTCCACTGAAGGTACCTTCCTCTTTTGGCTTGGATTTTTTAAGCAGAGAAATAGGCCATTCGGCCCAAATGATTTATGCTGTTTTTTATGCTCCACATGAGCAGCCACCTCCCAGCCCTCTTCATCTGGCCACATCACTGTAATCTTTATTATTTTCTGCCCCATGTGCTTAATCCTTAAATGTATCCATGCACTCAGCTACTCCTTGTGGTAGTGAATTCTGCCTAAAGACCATAAGAAACAAGAACAGGAGTAGACCATTTGGCCGCTTGAATCTGTTCCACCAGTCAACATGATCATGGCTGACCCCAACATTGCTCATGTCCACTTTCCTGCATTTTCCCCGCAACCTTAGATTGATACCCTGTCTGATCAAGAATCTATCAGCAAGTTGCTGGAAAAGCTCAGCAGGTCTGGCAGCAATTGTGAGGAAAAATCAGAGTTAACCTTTTGGACCCAACCAGACCCAAAACCTTAACTCTGATTTCTCTTCACAAATGCTGCCAGACCTGCTGAGTTTTTCCAGCAACTTCTGTTTTTGTTCCTGATTTACAGCATCCGCAGTTCTTTTGGCTTTTAATCAATCCGTCTGTCTTAGCCTTAAATAGACACAGGGACTCTGCCCTCTCAGTTCATTCTGGCAAGGAGTTCCAAAGACTCTGAAACCTCTCAGAGAAGAAATTCCGCCCCATCTCAGTCTTAAATTAGTGCTCCTTTATTCTGAGACTGTGCTCTACAGTCCAAGACTCCCCTATGAGGGGAAACATCCTCTCAGCATTCATCGTGTCAAGCTCCTTAAGAATCCTCTATGTTTAAACGGCTTCATCTCTCATGCTTCTAAATGTGAATGATTCTAAATTCCAGCCACACTCTGTATACAGAAACTCCTCTTGAAGTTTCAATAGTGGAAATCATACATACGTTGCCTTTATAATCTTTTACATTTACAACTTATTCACAAATGAAAACATTTTTCCTACACCTCCCCTGTCAAAGTTCATCTACAGACTTACATTAAGGAGTCAGCTAATGCTGGTATCCTTCGTAACAGTACAATTGATACATCAGAACCAAAACAGATTTAGCTCATTGGGCGCAGGTATGGTTAATTGCAGTTCTGATTAGCAAACATGAAAAGAATAATGGACACAGTTATTGTGCATGAGGCCTCAGTACACATTCACAGTTTTCTTTAGTCATTCGTGAGACATGAACATCGCTAGCTAGACAAGTGTTTATTGCTGTTGAGAAAATGGAGCTGAGCTGTTTTTTTGACCTGCTGCAGTCCTTGAGGCGTAGGTAGTGCCGTTAGGAAGGATGTTCCAGGATTTTGACCCAGCGACAGTGTAGGTACGGCAATTATAGTACCAAGTCAGGATGGTGTGGGGCTCACAGGGGAAGCTGCAGCTGGTGGTGATCTCCGCATATACACGTGAGCATCTTTCTGTCTTTACTGATAAAATAGTAAGATGAAAGACTGAGGTTTATTTCTTAAAAAGTGAGCATTTTAGCTCTTTGGTTACTGAGCTACGTTAGATAGTCAAGTATACGCACGTGAAGTACATTTGCTTATATTAATCGAGGCATTTGCAAAGGCTCTTATAGAGTCAGAGTCATGCAGCATGGAAACCAGTCTAACCAGTCCACGCCGGACATTGTCCCAAACTAAACTAGTCCCACCTGCTGGCTCCTGGCCCATATCCCTCCCAACCTTTCCTATTCATATAGCCATCCAAATGTCCATTAAACATTGTAATTGTACCTACATCTAGCATTTCTTCAGGAAGTCCATTCCACACATGAACCACCCTCTGTGTAAAGAAAAAAATTCCTCTTACGTCTTTTTCTAAATCTCTCTCCTCTCACCTTAAAAAGGTGTCCCCCCAAGTCTTGAAATTCCCCATCTTAAGTAAAATGCAACTACCCTAAACTCTTTCTATGCCTTTCATCATTTTATATAAACTTCTATCAGGTCACTTCTCAACCTCCTACGCTCCAGTGAAAAGAGTCCCAGCCTATCCAGCCTTTCCTTCTAACTCAAACCTTCTGTACCCAGCACTGGAGCATAGGAGGTTGAGAGGTTACCTGGTAGAATGATGAAAGGTATAGACAGAGTTTATGGTAGCTGTATTTTCCCTCAGATGGGGAATTTCAAGAATAAACGGCACAGTTTTAGTGTGAGGGGAGAGAGATTTAGAAAAGACATGAGGCAAATTTTTTTTACACAGAGGTGGTTCATGTGTGGAATGGACTTCCTGAAGTGGTACAATTTCAACGTTTAAAAGACAGGATGGATATATGAATAGGAAAAGTTGAGGGATATGGGCCAGGAGCAGGCAGGTGGGACTAGTTTAGTTTGGGACTATGTTCGGCATGGACAGGTTGGACGGAAGGTTCTGCTTCCATGCTGTATGACTATGATTCGAATAACAGCCCTCGCAAATGCCCTGGATAATTTAAGCAAATGTACTTCACATGTGCATATACTTAACTTTCTAGCACTGCTGCAGCTCCCCTGTGAGCCCCACACCATCCTGACTTAGTACCATAATTGCCATACCTACACTGTTGCTGGGTAAAAATCCTGAAATATCCTTCCTAACAGCACTACTTACACTTCAAGGATTGCAGCGGATCAAGAAAGCAGCTCACCACCATTTTCTCAAGGGTAATAAATGCTTGTCCAGCTAGCTATGAGCGATGTTCACATCTTAGAGTCATACAGGTACACAGAATGGAAATAGACCTTTCGGTCCAACTCGTCCATGCCAAAACAAATATTCTACATTAATCTAGTCCCATTTGCCAGCAATTTGGCCCATATCCCTCTAAACCCTTCCTATTCATGTACCCAAGCAGATGCCTTTTAAATGTTATAATTGCATCAGCCTCCAGCACTTCCTCTGGCAGCTCATTCCATACACATACCATTCTCCGAGTGAAAAAAGTTGCCCCTTAGGTCCCTTTTAAATCTTTCCCCTCTCGCCTTGAGCAGAGGTAGTGTCCCTTCCTCTGGGCAAAAAAGTTTGGTTCAACTCCCACCTGTCTCGTACCCATCTGAACAGGTTGATGGGAAATATGTAAAGGTATTTGCTCCTAAAATTGGTACATGTGGTTATTCAGTCATGTCTATTAGAGAACA
The DNA here is from genome assembly GCF_021869965.1 of Rhincodon typus. Lineage (NCBI taxonomy): Eukaryota > Metazoa > Chordata > Chondrichthyes > Orectolobiformes > Rhincodontidae > Rhincodon > Rhincodon typus. Next base: position 11,625,435 of record NC_063344.1, on the reverse strand, counting down.
TTTTCTGACACTAGTCAGACTCTTTAACTGATGTAAAACAGTGAAAGTATTATGCAATTATTTAACTTCCTTATTAACAGAACAATTTAAAATTCAGATGGGGTCAATTTGGGAACAACAAACTATTCCTCTTTCAAAATGAGGTCATGTCTCAGCCATCTCAAACTGACTAAAATACAACTTGAGCCTAAATCAAAGAACCTTATTCTATTCCATTTGCCTGTTTAGAAGAATAGAAAAATGAACTGTGGTCTTAGCAATTATAATCAAGATTACATGTTCATATGTTTCAAAATTACATATAAAAAACGCTGAAAAAATAATGGAGTGATTCACAGCTGAAGTAATTAATTTGTGCATTTGAATGCATAACTGCCTACATTGAACTTGTTTCGAGGTTCATTTGATTCTAATCATGAATCAAACTCAGGAATAAATTTTCAAACTTAAACAACTTTATATGTACAACTTTCAGGAGACTCATTTCCAGCTATAAACTCTATCATGCAATTTCCTGATTTCATCTGACTATAACCAAAGGCCTAATTTATACAGAAATAAAAACAGAAATTGCTGGAAAATCTCAGCAGGTCTGGCAGCATCTGTGGAGAGAAATCAGAGTTAACGTTTCAGGTCCAGTGGCCCTTCCTCAGAACTGATGGTAGCATGTAAGGCAGACTGCATGTTATCACACTGTACTGTTAGCCACTAACCGTCTCCATTAACAACTATTCACCATCCTAGCCAGATCGTTATCCACCCTTTTGTGTGTCCAACTGCTCTTCTCTCTCTTAGAACATAGAACATAGAACATTACAGCGCAGTACAGGTCCTTCGGTCCTCGATGTTGCGCCGACCTGTGAAACCAATCTGAAGCCCATCTAACCTACACTATTCCATTATCATGCATATGTTTATCCAATGACCATTTAAATGCCCTTAAAGTTGGCGAGTCTACTACTTTTGCAGGCAGGGCATTCCACGCCCTTACTACTCTCCGAGTAAAGAACCTACCTCTGACATCTGTCCTATATCTATCACCCCTCAATTTAAAGCTATGTCCCCTCGTGCTAGCCATCACCATCCGAGGAAAAAGGCTTCCACTGTCCACCCTATCTAATCCTCTGATCATCTTGTATGTCTCTATCAAGTCACCTCTTAACCTTGTTCTCTCTAACGAAAACAGCCTCAAGACCCTCAGCCTTTCCTCATAAGACCTTCCCTCCATACCAGGCAACATCCTGGTAAATCTCCTCTGCACCCTTTCCAATGCTTCCACATCCTTCCTATAATGCGGTGACCAGAACTGTACGCAATACTCCAAGTGCGGCCGCACCAGAGTTTTGTACAGCTGCAACATGACCTCATGGCTCCGAAACTCAATCCCTCTACCAATAAAACCTAACATACCGTACGCCTTCTTAACAACGCTATCAACCTGGGTGGCAACTTTCAGTGATTTATGCACATGGACACCGAGATCTCTCTGCTCATCCACACTACCAAGAATCTTACCATTAGCCCAGTACTCTGTATTCCTGTTACTCCTTCCAAAGTGAATCACTTCACACTTTTCCGCATTAAACGCCATTTGCCACCTCTCAGCCCAGCTCTGCAGCTTATCTATGTCCCTCTGTAACCTGCAACATCCTTCCGCACTATCCACAACTCCACCGACTTTGGTGTCATCCGCAAATTTACTAACCCATCCTTCTACGCCCTCGTCCAGGTCATTTATAAAAATGACAGACAGCGGCGGCCCCAAAACAGATCCTTGAGGTACACCACTAGTAACTGAACTCCAGGATGAACATTTCCCATCAACCACCACCCTCTGTCTTCTTACAGCTAGCCAATTTCTGATCCAAACCACTAAATTACCCTCAATCCCATGCCTCCGTATTTTCTGCAATAGCCTACCATGGGGAACCTTATCAAACGCCTTACTGAAATCCATATACACCACATCAACCGCTTTACCATCATCCACTCTTTGAGCTCTATCCCCACCGTTCGTTTATTCCTTACCCAATACCCCCACCTTATCTTCTGCATAAAAACCGACATTTTCCTAGCTGCCATCAGTTCTGAGGAAGGGTCACCGGACCTGAAACGTTAACAGATTTCTCTTCACAGATGCTGCCAGATCTGCTGAGCTTTTCCAACAACTTCTGTTTTTGTTTCTGACTTACAGCATCCATACTTCTTTCGGTTTTTACCTAATTTATACAGGACATACTGATTAGGGGTCAATTATAAAGGCCCACAATACAGAAAGTGGGCACTTATAATTGCTTATGCTCATACCATGATTAAGCATGGACTATACAGAATCAGAAGTCACATGACACCAGGCTTTTGGAAGCATCACAAGCTTTTGGAGCGCTGCTCCTTCATCAGGTGAAGTCACTATACCTGACGAAGAGGCTGCGCTCCGAAAGCTTGTGATTTCAAATAAACCTGTTGGACTGTAACCTGGTGAGGTGTGGGGATTTTTATATTATCTGTTCATTCATAGGGTATGCTGCCACTTGTTAAACCAGCATTTGGTGCCCATCCTTAATTTCACCAGAGGGCAGATAAAAGTCAACCACACTGTTGTGGGTCTGGAGTCACATGTAAGCCAGACCAGGAAAGGATGGCAGACTTCCTCCTCTAAAGGACATTAGAGAGCCGTATGTGCTTTTCTGATACTCCATAATGAATCCAAGGTCATCAGCGATCTCTCAATTCCAGATTTTATGGAATTCAAATTCCCCAATCCGTCTTTTATATTCTCTCATTGGCTGAGCCAGCATTTGTTGTCTATACCTTGTTGCCCTTAAGAAGGTGGTGGTGAGCTGCCTTCCTGAACCATGTGAGTTTACCTGCAGCTCATGCCCAATGGGAGGGAATTCTAGGATTTTAACCCAAGCAACAATGAAGGAACAACAATATACTTCCAACTTAGGATGGTGAGTGGCTTTGAGGGGAAATTGCAGGTGGTGGTGTTCCTAGAAATAGGCCACCCTTGTCCTTCTAGGTGGAAGCGGTTGTGGATTTGAAAGGTGCTGTATAAGGATCTTGACTAAATTTCTGCAGTGTATCTTGTAGATTATACACATTGCAGCTGTTGAGTGTCAGTGGTGGAGAGGGCGAATGCTTGTCGGTGTGGTGCCAATTCAAGTGGGCTGCTTTGTCCTGGATGGTGTCAAGCTTGAGTGTTGTTGGGGCTGCATTCATCAAGCACGTGGGGAGGATTCCATCACACTCCTGACGTGTGTTGCAGATAGTGGACAGGCTTTGGAGAGTCAGGAGGGGAGTTACTTGCCACAGTATTCCAGGCCTCTGACCTGCTCTGGTAGCCACGGTGTTTATGTGGCGAGTCCAGCTTCTGGCCAAAGGTAAACTCTAGGATGTTGATAATGAGGGATTCAATGATAGAAAATCATTGGATGTCAAGTGCCAGTGGTTAGTTTGTCTCTTACTGGAGATGGCTACTGGCTGGTATTTGTTGGCACAAATGTTACTTGCCACTTGTCAGCCCAAACCTGGGTATGTCCACATTTGGACATGGACTGCTTCAGTATCCGAGGAGTAGCAAGTGGTGCTGAACATGTTTGCCAATGATTGCACAATCCCCACTTCTGATCTTATGTTGGACAGAAGGTCATTGATGAACCAGCTGAAGATGGTTGGGCCTAGGACACTACCTTGAGGAACTCCTGTAGAGATGTCCTGGAGCTGAGATGCAAGGACTCCTTGATGCCACACTTGGTCAAATGCAGCCTTGATGTCAAGGGCTGTTATTCTCACCTCATTTCTGGAATTCAGCTCTTTTGTCCATGTTTGTACCAAGGCTGTAATGAGGTCAGGTGCTGAGTGGCCCTGGCGGAACCCAAACTGGGTGTCACTGAGCAGGTTATTGCTGAGCAAGTGCTGATTGATAGCACTATTGGTGACACCTTCCATCACTTTACTGATGATTGAGAGAAGACTGAAACAGTGTTAACTGACTGGGTTGGATATTTTCAACTGGCCATATCTGGGTAATTCTCCACACCATTGGTTAGATGCCAGTGTTGTAGCTGTCAAGGAATAGCTGACTAGAAACAGGACAAGTTCTGGAGCACAAGTTCTCAGTACTTTGCCGGCATGTTGTCAGGATCCATAGCTTTCTCAGCATGCAATGCCTCCAACCATTTCTTGATATCACGTGGAGTGAATCGAATTGGCTGAAGGCTGGTATGTGTGATGCTGGGGACCACTGGAGGAGGCCGAGATGGATCACCCATTTGGCACTTATAAATGAAGATTGCTGAAAATGCTTCAGCCTTACCTTTTGCACTGATGTGCTGGGCTCTTCCAGCATTGAGGATATTTGTGGAACCTTCTCCTCCAGTGAGTTGTTGAATTGTCCACCACCATTCACGACTGAATTTGGCAGGACTGCAGAGCTCAGATCTGATCCGTGTGTTGACGGATCACTTAACTCTATCACTTGCTGCTTATGATGTTTGTGACACTAGTATAGCGTGGAGCTGGAGGAACACAGCAGGCCAGGCAGCATCAGAGGAGCAGGGAAGTTGACGTTTCAGGTCGGGACCCTTCTTCAGAAACGTGTGGACAGCATGAATGACTTGGACTGAATGGTCTGTTTCTGTGCTGTGCGTCTTTATGACTCTATATATACTTTTCAATTTCATCACGGTCAGGTGTGATTCTTTTACTTCCTCTTTATATCGTCATTGCTAGTAACTGATTTGATCATCCATTCTTTATCACTCTATTCTTTCTGTTCTAATATTCCGCTTCATAATTTTCCATTTGCTTTCCATCTCTTATTTGGAGACTTTGGCCTTGTCCGATTCTCAATCCTCAGATATGTGTTTTACCCTTCAACATGTCATGGTCTAAAACGGTGGCCCATCATTTTCTTCCTTGGTGTTTTCAGTCTCACTTTAACTTCTACAAGGAGATGATGATCGATATTTACCTCTGTGTTGGGATCCATATGAATGTTCTTTTCTTCTAAAATGTTTTGCCTTCACATAAATCTATTTGATTTCAAAACACATTGACTGGACTTCTCAAAGTGTATACCCTTACATTTTGGTGATTTGAGAAGTATTTTTGATACAAATGACCTTTTTTTAACAAAAACTTAACAGTCTCTCTTTTAGAGTCACAGTCATAGAGGTTTACAGCATGGAAATAGGCCCTTCGGCCCAACTTGTTCATACCATCCAGTTTTTACAATTAATCTCGTCCCATTTGCCTGTGTTTGGTCCATATCCCTCCATACCTATCCCATCCACGTGCCTGTTTAAATCCATTTCTTTATCCAATGTCAGATTTACCAACGCACAATTATGATTTGCCTTCATGAATTTAAACCTTCACGTTTTCCATTACAATTATCACATCTGTTGATTTAACTTGATCATAACACTACAGGATGTCAGGACAAAATGTCTCTATTTCCAGGTCACTGTGATATTAAGTGGGAGCATGAATAATTTGACAACCAGCTCAAAAAAAACTTTCCTTTGATCTTAACCATAATCACTCTATTTGTCATTGGCTAGCAACGTGGAACCGATTGCTTGTTTACTGAGATTCCTATTTCATTCTTAGGCTTCGTACATCCCAAGTATAAAACACAAATTTTCAATTTTTATCTGACCAGATTCGAACCATCTTATTTCTGCAAATCCTGATAAGTTAATAACATCCGTGTAACCTCAGAAATGTCCACCTTTTTCCACAACCAAAGATTCCCCTCCACCATGGTCAACAGGGTCTTCAGCCTTTTCTGACCTATTTCCTGCACTTCTTCCTTCACCCCATCTCTTCCCTTCCACAACACTGACAGGGTTCCTGGGTCCTCACTTTTGAATCCACTAGTATCAGTGTCCAAAGGATCAGAAGCCACCATTTCTGTCACATTCAGCAGGATGCTACCACCACCAGGAAAATATTCCCCTCCCCTCCCTCGTCAGCATTCCACAGGGACTACTCCCTCTGAGACATCCTGGTCTACTCCTCCTCCACTCCCAAAACCTCCCCAGACCCCCATGGCATTCAGTCACAGGTGGTGTAACAGCTGCCTGTTTACTTCCACCCTCCTTAGTATCCAAGACCTTAGACAAATCTTCCAGGTGAAACATCGCTTTACCTGTACTTCATTCGATCGAGACTACTGCTTTCACTGCTCATGGTGTGCTCTCTTTTACATTGGGAAGGCAAGGCACAGACAATTTTGAGGAACACCTACATCTGTAAAATTTACCCCCGAGCTTCCAGTTGCTTGCCACTTTCACATACCACTGTGGTACCGAGCCAACATCTGTCTCAGGTTTGCTGCAGTGCTCCAGCGAAGCTCAGAACAGCACCTAATTTTCAACCTGGGGACCCTGCAGCCTTCTGGGCTCAATGTTGAGTTCAATAATTTCAGGGCCTGAGCATATCATCTATGTCCTTTACCTACCCCCATACCCCAGGCCCTGTAGAGACATGGGCTGTTTTCTGCACAGCCAAGCCACTTTCACCCAATTATTGTCTCCATTATCTGGTTTCCTTTCTCCCTGGCTTACTATCATCCATGTCTCTGTCTACTTAATCATTTTGTTCTCTCTCTGGGCCCCATCTCCACCACTCACTCCATTACCTTCCACCCCATCTTCAGCTTGTCAGTTCTGAAGAAAGGTCACTGGACTCGAAACATTAACTCTTGTTTCTCTCCTCACAGACACTGCCAGAACTGCTGAGGTTCTCCAGCAACGTCTGTTTCAGATTTCCAGCATCTGCAGCCTTTTGTTTTATTTGACTGCCATGAGATTTGGACATAGCAGTTTTAACGGCCAGAAAACCGTTTTCTCACACTGATTTTTCTTTAAAATTTTATGTTATTAATACAATAGTCAGTTATATAATCAATGCCATTTAAGGTGTAATCCTAGGAACAAAGAAGATAGGAGCAGGACGTGGCCAGTCGGCCCTTCAAGCCTGCTTCATCATTCTTCGCGGCTGATCGTGCAACTCAATAGCCTAATCCTGCTTTCTTCCCATAACCTTTGATCTCATTCACCCCAAGTGCTGTATCTAGCTGCCCCTTGAATACATTCAATGTTTCGGCATCAACTACTTCCTGTGTTAATGAATTCCACAGGCTCACCACTCTTTGGGTGAAGAAATGTCTCCTCATCTCCATCCTAAATCGTCCATCCCGAATCCTCAGACTGTGACCCCTGGTTCTGGACACACCCAACATCGGGAACATCCTCCCTGCATCTATCCTGTCCAGTCCTGTTAGAATTTTATAAGTCTCTATGAGATCCCCCCTCATTCATCTGAACTCCAACATAATCAATCCTAACCTAGTCAATCTCTCCTCATAGATCAGACCCACCATCCCCAGAATCAGCCTGGTAAACCTTTGCTGCACTCCCTAGAGAGCAAAGGCATCCTCCTTCAGAAAAGGAGACTAAAACTGCACACAGCATTCCAGGTGTGGTCTCACCAAGGCCCTGCACAACTGCAACAGCACATCCCTGCTCCTGTACTCGAAACCGCTCGCAATGAAGGCCAACATAATGGGGAAGCAGTCAACACAAACACTGTCTGAAATATCCTAGTCCTTTTTAACACAGCCATTAACTCTTTAAAGAGTACCTTTTTTACTGTGACGTGGAAAGATGAATTAGAGCTGAATAGAATCATGGTAATGAAGAAAGTTGATCTTATTTTACAACACCTTGATGAAATTTGTATCATTTTTGCCCATTTGATGCTAATGATTGAAAAACACACGGCAAGTACTTTTGTCAGTGTCCTACTGCGAACCTTCAGCTTGAGAACACAGGAAACCTACATTCCTCAAACAGATACTTTAAACTCTGGTGCATTATAGGAAGCATGAACAACTGCATGACGGGTTCTTGTGGCAGGAAGCAATAGCTATTGCAGAACAGGGTGCGGGTAAATATCTTTCCATATTCTAGTCAATACCGAGTCCAACTGAAGAAAACCTCAGACATATTTTTGGATGTGGTTTAGCAACAGGATGAAATATCTTCATTTAAAAAAAAAATTAACTTCTAAACCATAGCAAGATGAAGGTCCCTTGAAACCATACATTCAACTTAGACTTGAAAATTTGCTTCAAATTTATTTCAGAGACTTTAAAGTGAAAGCGTCTGTTCAATGCTGTATCATAGATGACAGAAATAGTGACATGTTCTATTGATATGATACTCTATACAACTTGCAAGGTTTTAAAAGCCTTCCCATCCATGGTAGGATCCACCAACATAATTAAATGATATATGCTGATCGTTTTAAAAGTTTCAAGATGCAAAAACTAGTCAAGACCAACTGCAGAGAGAGAATGGTTAATCTTTTTTGAGCTGTGGGTACAACAGAACTGATACAATACCACCCATTTCATATTCTCAGTCATCACCAAATAGTCACTTAGTTCCCAAGCTGCAAGACAATGGCATGCTGTCTATCCATAGATACAACTTTATTCAAACATATTTTCTCAATGACGGCACTTTCCCTGCTGAAGCAGAAGGTCATGGCTCATAATAGCCCCAAACGAGTCTGACATCTTGATACAGCACTAAGGGAAATGCTTTACTGTAGAAGGAACTTGTCTCAAATACAACACATGAATGGAAAAAAAAATGACATAAAGGACCAAAGATAGTGGGAACTGCCGATGCTGGAGAATCTGAGATAACAAAGTGTAGAGCTGGATGAACACAGCAGGCCAAACAGCATCAGAGGAGCAGGAGAGCTGACGTTTTGGGTCTGGACCCTTCTTTCTGAAGAAGGGTCCAGACCCGAAACGTCAGCTTTCCTGCTCCTCTGATGTTGCTTGGCCTGTTGTATTCATCCAGCTCTACACCTTGTTATCTCACATAAAGGACCAGCTGGTCAACAAAAATATGATGTACCCTCTGTGCGCTACCACCTCAATCCACGTGATTGTCACCACAGCAGGCAATTTTCCCTAACCCTCTCCCTCTCCGACAACGATCTTCCCATCCACATGCCAACCATGCAATCTCTTCAAGAGGCAAAGGGAGAGGAGAAATAATAGGTCAACTTAGGAAAAATAGAGGTTTTGGATGTACTACCTTTACCTAAATTGAAACACGCCTTCATTTTACAACACTGTGGGTGGATCTGCACCACATGCACTACAGCAGTACTAGAGAAGCACTTACCTCTCTTTTCAGAGGTAACGAAGGCATGATTAAACGCTTGACTAATCAGTGATGCCTGTAGCGGTCAGCCTGGTGGACCTCACAGAATATGAGTTCCCTGATTGGGGCTGTTAACCTGATCCAGCAAAACAGTCCCACAAAACCTAAATTGAGTAAGAGAACTCTTCGGCTGTAACCAAGAGAGTGCACATCCTGGAAAGTCCACCAATATCTGGTCTGGAACAGTTAAATTGATTAGCAAAATCCAAATCAGAACCAATCAAATTAAACTTCTGGTTAAATGGTCACCTTGTTCTGATGGAGGTTGATATCAGTGTGACCATTTCAGTGATTGCAGAACCTGTCTTTAATAAACTTCACTCTGAAATCCAGCTCTCAAGTTTGCGCAAGACCTCGGTTAGACTGAGAACCTATACTGGGGAACCTTTACAGACTGAGGGTACAATTTTGGTCTCCTATGAGAAGCAGCTGGTTCAGTTATGACTGATTGTAGGCTCAGGCCCAAGCTTGATGAAGCAAAATTGGTTGCGAAAGGTTCACCTAGATAGGCTCAACATATTTCGATTAGAAAATGGCTACCTCAGTGAAGTCCTAATTAAATAACCGGACATTTCTCAGGAAGGACTAGGGCCTATCAAAGGAGCCAAGGCCACCTTGCATGTTGACTATGAAACGATTCCACGAGTCTGCAAGGCCCGCCCAGTACCACTTACCTTACGGGTAGAAGTAGAGGCAGAAATCAGGAGGCTGGAAAGTGAAGGAATCATCAAACCAGTCCAGTTTGGAGAATGGGCAGCACCAGTTATACCAACTCAGAAGCCCAATGGGTCGGTTGGCTTTTGAGGGGATTTTAAACAAACAGTAACTGATTTTTGCATCTGCATCAATACACATTCCCTCACAAAGAGGACTTATACACAAAGCTAGTGGTGTGGCGGGGGGGGGGGGGGGGGGAGTGCTGGGGCTTTCCTTCACGAAGCTGGACATGAGCCATGCGTGCTTGCAATTGTGGTTTTAGAAGGATTTCCAGAAGTACGCTACAATTAATACCAATTTGGATTTGTACCAATATACAAGACTACCGGTTGCAATATTGTCAGCCTGTGAATTTTCCAGCAGACGATGAAGGACATTTTACAAGGTCTACCCCTGGTCGCCATGCATCAAGATGACATGCTAATAACATGGAAGACCAATAAGAAGCACTAAAAGAACTTGGACATAGTGGGAAAAAACTTCATACATTCCACTCTATCCATGCTATTCACAATCTTATAAACTTCTATTATGTCGCCCTCTCAACCTCAACAAACCTAGTCTATCCAACCTTTCTTCACAGCTAAATTCCTCCATACCAGGCAACATCCCAGTAAATCTTTTCTGTACCCTCTCCAAAGCATCCACATCCTTCTAGTAGTGTGGTGACCAGACTGGATGCAATATTGTGGTCTAACTAAAGTTCTACAAAGCTGCAGCATAACTTGTCTATCCTGTACTCAAATGCTTATTCTAATGAAGGCAAGCATGCCATAAGCCTTCTTTACTACCTCATCTACCTACACTGCCACCTTCAGTGATCTGTGGACCTGCACACCCAGATCCTTCTGCATATTAATACTCCTAAGAGTTCTGCTATTCACTGTATAATTTCCACCTATACTTGACCTTCTAAAATGCATCATCACACATTTGTCCGGATTAAACTCCATCTGCCATTTTTCTGTCCATGCCTTAAACTGATCTATATCCTGCTGTATCCTCTGCCAAGCCTTCTCACTATCCGCAACTCCACCAATCTTTGTAAATGTACTAATTAGACCAGCTATGTTTTCCTCCAAATCATTTATGTAGATCACGAACAGCAGAGGTCCTAGCACTGATCCCTGTGGAACATCACTAGTCATAGCCCTCCATTCCGAAAAGTACCCTTCCACTGATACCCACCGTCTCCTATGGCTAGGCCAGTTCTGTATCCATCTTGCCAGCTCACCCCCGATACCATATGACTTCACCTTTTCTTACCAGGCTGCCACGAGGGCCCTTGTCAAAAGTCTATCTAGTGACCATTATGACTTAGTGCAATTCTCTTGCCTTTTCCCATTACCCTTGCAAGTTATTTGAAAAGAAATAATCATTCCATGCCCTTTTGAATACCTTAATTGACTCTGCCTTCACCACTGTTCCAGACTGTGTGTTCCACACCTGAACCACATCATTTTTCCTCCTTCAGCAAATCATTCTAAACTATGCCCTTTTATTCTTGTTCTTTTTACCAGCAGGAACAGTATGTCAGTGTTATCAGTATTTCTCCCTATCTGCTCTAGCCAGGCCTCCCATGATTTTAAAAGCCGATATCCCCCAAGCATTCTTCTCAACAAGAAGAACAATCCTGTCTCTCCATTCTATCCTTACAACCAAAGTTTCTCATCCCCAGGACCATTCTTGCAAATCTCTTCTGCTGTCTGTCCATTGCATTCACATATTTGTCACAATGTTGTGCCCAGAAATGTAGACAATACTCCACGTGAAATCCAACCAATGTTTTGTAATAAGTTCAACATCACCTCCTTGTTGTTGTACTCTATGCCCCTATTAATAAAGCCCAGAATACAGAATGCTTTTTTACTGCTCTGCCTGTCCTGCCACCTTCACTAATCTGTGCACAATGATCTGCTCCTGCACCCCCTTACGCATTGTATCCACCATTTTATATTGTCTCTCATGTTCTTCTTAGATTACTGCATACTTCTCCCTGTTCAACCCCATCTAACATATATCTGTCCACTCCACCAACCTGTCAATGTCCTTTTGGTGTTCTACAAATGGTCCCTCCTCACAGCTTAGACTTCTTCCAAGAAATTTTCTACCTATTATCTGCCTAGTTTTGAAAATATCCCCAGCATACCAGTATCTAGGTCATCAATAAATCAGGATAAGCAAAGTTCCCAATGTCGCCCCCCCCCCCCGCCCCCCCCCCCCCCCCGCCCCCGCCCACAACAACTTTGTAAATTTCAAATTACTGCACCACACCCTCACCCTCAACTCCCACTCCCTCAGAATTTGGAGCTCAACGTGTTGCATGACCCTAGCTGTGTTACCTTGTAGATTTAAGTGTTATAAACAGGGAAGGGTTTTGTGGCACAGGGGTTACTTCTGAGCCAGGAGACCTAGGTTCAAGTCCCACCTGCTCCAGGGGTGTGCAATACCATCAATGAACAGATTGATGAGAAAATATCTTGCAGATAGGGACCCCAGTGGTCTTTCTGGATTGTAATACAATTTTGGTCTCCAATTTTGGAGGCAGTTGAGGAGATTTTCTAGATTGACTCCAGAGAGTAGGAGTTTGTTTTATGAAGAGAGATTGAGCAGTTTAGGCCTATACTCTCTGATGTTTACAAGAATGAGATATCTAACTGATGTATAAGATGCATAAGGAGATTGACTAAATAAGGGCGTTTCCCCTTGTGGGGCAATCCAGCACGAGAGGTCATAAATTTAGGGTAAGGGGTGGCGGACTTAAATCAGAGATAAGGAGGAATTATCATTCTCAAAGGGTTGTGAATCTGTGGAATTTACTACCCGAGGATGTGGTGAATGCAGAGACATGGAGTAAATTTAGGAAGCAGATAGACAACTTTTTAATTAGTAACAGGTCGAAGGGTTATGGAGGTGGGTGGAGAAGTGGAATTGAGGCCAAGACGAGATTAGCCACAATCATACCAAATAGTGCAGCAGGCTGAAGGAACTGAATGGCCTACTCCTGCTCCTAGTTCTTACAATCTAATCAAACATCAGCGTTTGGCTGGGACGCAAAGAAAGCTACAGCACCGATTTCCTAGGATCCATTCTCTCCCAAATTTGCACGGTCAGAGTTCAAAATGAAGGCGAGCAACTTTGCTCATTTTTGTCGTCTTTAACTCTGGGATGTGCAGGTACAATCGTGGCAAGATCACTAACTCAGAGCAGACTGGAGAGAAGCAGCATGTATTTAACAGGTAGTCATTAATCCCAATGTTGTTTTTTTTTAAAAACACTGATTCAATGGTCACATTACAAAACCATAATAAAATAATTTTATTAAACTGATATTTTGTTACTGTTTCTGCAGTAGTGTTACCTATCTTTATCTATACAGTGATCGTAAGCTGTCACTTGAGGTCAAGCAGCAGAGACCAAGAACTGCATTCTATATGAAACAATGCCCTCAAAAGACAGAATCTGGCGGTGAAGTGGAGTTTGGAGACTGTTAGTGATAATTCCGGAGTTTAAAATTAAATACGGCACCAACCAATATTTCCAGCTCAGCACAGCAGACAACAGGAGGGAAATATTTTTATCGTGAATTACATAAGCAGAACAGAAAGCAGAAGCTGTGATAAAGCTGCAACTCGGAAAGCAATAGGCCCTTGTTTCCAACAGATTAATACAAGTACAATCCCTCAGAGAGAACACACGCTCATTCTGAAACACGGAGGTCAGATACCTCGACACTTCCAACCTCATCATCGAGGAACCGAGGGCAAAACAAAGCAGGTAACAAATTCAAATCTTCAGTTACAGAAATCTAGGACAGAATTAGCAGATGCATTTAGTGAAAAGATTAATCAAATCTGCAAATTGACAGCATGACTTTTTGAATGAAGCAGTCACCAACAACGGCAAATAAAACCAAAAGAACTGTGAATGCTGTAAATCAGGAATAAAAACAAAGTTGTTGGAAAAGCTCAGCAGGTCTGGCAGCATCTGTGAAGGAGAAAACAGAGTTAATGTTTTGGGTTGGGTTCTGAGGAAGGGTCACCGGACCCGAAACGTTAACTCTGTTTTCTCCTTCACAGATGCTGCCAGACCGGCTGAGCTTTTCCAGCAACTTTGTTTTTGTACCAACAATGGCAAATCCTGGCTAAACATTTGCAATTGTTACGGTAATAATTATTGTCACATTAATTTTTATTTTGATATACGGTTGCAAATTTTTCCCTTTCCACTTTTTGAAAAAGGTCATTATTTGCACAAAGGTCACCAAGGGTTAATGTATTTTGGAAGGGTGCATTGAAAGCTCCAAGTTCTAACATAATTTTTTTGAAAAAAGAAAGCGTAGACAGCCAAGCGATTGAAACAAAATAATGGCAATAATTACTGGATTGACTTAACTAATTTTTTTGGGAAAAAGGAAAGAAATCTTCCTCATGAATATATTTGAGATTAACAAGGTGAGGTTCGGTAACTGAATGTGTATGAAGGCCAAGGAAGAACAAGTAAACTACCAGCCTGCACCCAACTTCAAATTTCTACATGCAAATTTACTGTACAATTGTGCAATCTTGTACTAACTTATTTGCAATCTATTATCTACAGTTTCCTGCTAATGGTGTGTGCATAGATAACGCAGCTTCATCCAGCCTCATTTCAAAATCAGAAATGTTTTGCTCAAATTATCTGTCTTCTCTTCTTCACTCGATCAATGCAATACTTTTCCATACTTCATTCGTAAGTGGCTCACTGCAAAGTATTTTGCCAGAAATCATTTGTCATAATCTGGACAATGATATAGTTAATGTATTTTGTTTTGCACACAACTTTCGGAGTTAATATACCCTTCCACTTCATTCGCAATTGCATCTTGCTTCTCTGATTGAATCATGCCGAATCCTGCAGATTTTACATACTGTTTTGTCAACAAACGTCAGAATTTCCACGTCTACTCACTTCCTCTAGTCTTCAAAAACTTCAAACTTGAACTGTATTGTAGGTTTTCAGTCAGTGTTATACCAGTGCTCTTTGGTTCACTCCATTTAGGGTGCCTGTACTTTTTCCCATTGAAAAGGTTAAAACACAGCATGAATCTGATTCCTATAAAGCCTCTTAAAAATACAAATAAATACATTATAATTTCCAAGGCGAGGGAATAATTTTTCCCTCCTTGTTAGTTTTAGTGGGAAAGCTAAACAGATGTGCAACTTGTCCCTCTGGCTTCAACCCCACTGGCAGAGAAACCTGCTCCACCTCAGCAGGTGAGGTAACAAAGTGTAGAGCTGGATGAACACAGCAGGCCAAGCAGCATCAGAGGAGCAGGAAAGCTGATGTTTCAGGCCTAGACCCTTCTTTAGAAATGGGGGAGGGGAAGGGGATTCTGAAATAAATAGGGAGAGGGGGAGGCGGATAGATCATGGATAAGGGAGAAGATAGGTGGAGAGGAGACAGACAGGTCAAAGAGACGGGGTTGGAGCCAGTAAAGGTGAGTGTAGGTGGGGAGTTAGGGAAGGGATAGGTCAGTCCAGGCTGGATGGACAGGTCAAGGGGGCAGGATGAAACTAGTAGGTAGGAGATGGGGTTGGGGCTTGAGGTGGGAGGAGGGGATCGGTGGGAGGAAGGACAGGTTAGGGAGTGGGGGGACAAGCTGGGCTGGTTTTGGGATGCGGTTGGGGGAGGGGAGATTTTGAAGCTCGTGAAGTCCACATTGATACCATTGGGCTGCAGGGTTCCCAAGCGGAATATGAGGTGCTGTTCCTGCAACCTTCGGGTGGCATGGTTGTGGCACTGCAGGAGGCCCGGGATGGACACGTCGTCTGAGGAATGGGAGGGGGAGTTGAAATGGTTCGCGACTGGGAGGTGCAGTTGTTTAGTGCGAACCGAGCGTAGGTGTTCTGCAAAGCGGTCCCCAAGCCTCCGCTTGGTTTCCCCGATGTAGATGAGGCCACAACGGGAACAGCGGATGCAGTATACCACATTCCTGTAAACGTATTTTGTTTTCTCTCCAAGGCCAATATATCCTTACGAAGGTGTGGTGCCCAGATCTGCTCTCAGTACTCCAAGTGGGATCTAACCAGAGTTTTGTGTAACTGCAGCATAATGCCTGCATCCTTTTATTCCAGTCCTCCAGATACAAAGGTCAGCATTCCATTAGCCTGCTTGACTATTTTCTATACCTGTTTGTGACTTTTTAAAGATCTGTGCCTTCAACCCAACCTTCCTCCGCCCCACCAAGTCTCTTTGGACTTCCACTGTATTTAACTCCATACCATCCAGAAAATGGGCAATGTCACACTTATAATCCACTTACCCCTGCCTTAAAAAGATCCACGGAACCTGCTTCCATCTTTTCTAGGGAAGGGAGAGCTCCAAGGACCCCTGAACATCAGAGAAAAAGTTCACCTCATCTTGGTTTTAAACCTGTTTTTGTATTAAACAGTGACCCATTGTTCTAGATTCTCCCATAAGAAGAAACATCCTCTCCACAGCCATCCTGTCAAGACCCCTCATGTTTCAATCAAGTCACCTCCAATTCCTCTACGTTCCAGCGGATACAACCCCAGCCTGTCCAAACGTTCTTCAGAAAACAAGCATCCCCATTTCAGGCATTAGTACAGCAAACCTTCTCTGAACGGCCTCCAATATACAAAGAGCAAAGAATGCTGTATATCGTCACACTCCTGTCTGCTTCTCTGTGGAAATCATGGATTCACTGGCACTATTTTGATGAATGGTAGGTGGAGTTCTATCCAGTGCTCCAGTCACTATTAAACCTTTATAATACATCACTGCAATAAACAGCCAAGAAGTTCAGGGTCATAGTGCTGACCAAATGTGGGGCAAGGCCAGAGAGATTTGCGTATTTTCAGTTCATTTTGTTCAGGGCAGGGGGAGGTGTGACAGAGACCCAATGCAAGTCTGTGGAGATGATGGAGTACAGGTCTGATTATGATTAGCTAAACTACAGATGCTTTGAAGTGTCTAAGGAGTGGTTTGTGTGAGCTTGCTGAACATAAATTGGCTTTGTGCTTTCTGCATGAAAACAGTGACTGCAGTTTTCAAAGTACCTCACTGACTGTCAGCTGACTTAAGGTACAAGACACTGGGACAATGGAAATATACCTTCTTTCTTTGGAGGGCAGGAATGCAGGCACATATTTTTGATTTGTCTGGGAACGCTGACCCAAGCAAAACTCACTTCATTGCCATGTGTATGTTTCTATCACTATGCATACTTAATTGAATCACAACATATATCACCAACTCCCATCATGACCTATCCCAATCACATGTCAAGACTGAGTGTGCAGGAGATCAAGAAGTGTCAAGCATTGATGATAAGCATATAATTTATATTTGGAGTGACTATTCCAAAGTTCTAAAGTAGTGTAGAATATATAACGTCGTGAGCCTGACTGGCTGGAATCTGCTCAGAACATATTCAACTCCCTCCTGCTTCACTGCAGAACATACAAACAAACAAATTAGTGGGGGAAGTAGGCCACCGAGCCCTTGAGCCCAATCTGCCATTCAATGAGATCATGGTTTATCTGATTACATTTCAAATTCTATAGTCCCATCAATCCTGATGTCCCTTGATGTCCTTGCCTAACAAGAAACCATCAATCTCTACCTTAAAAATATTCAGTGATATTCAACACTATTCAATTCATAAATAATGCATAGCTGTTTGAACCCTTTTGTTTAACTGCTAAGTTTACACATTAGGAAAGTCAGATATTTGTGAGCAAAAATTCGCAAGCCATTTCCAGAAAGCGTCTGAAAGAGAAATCTATGTCAATGTTACTGTCTCACCCACTCTGCATGACCAACCAAGTCTGTTTCTATTCCAAGTTTTTAGATATAGCCCGAGGAGCTAACACACAAAAATGTGAAAAAAAAAGTGTTTTTGGTTGTTCCACAAAATCAAAACACACCGACATGCAGTATTTTGATTTCAACTAATTATGAGTTCTAGCACACTGAGGGAATGAAATTTGGATCACTTTTGCTGAACAGAAAGAATCAAGACCACTTCTGGAGCCAAGGTTCAGTGAGAATCAGAGTAAAATAAGACATTATCAGCCAAGGTTAATAAAGCAGAGAACAGTGGATTAAGACAAATATTCAGGAGAGAATACATTGTATTTTTGCTCCAACATGAGGTAGATTGTGTCACCATATTTTAAAACACCACCCTGGATACTGGCTAAGGCCCCACAAAGTCAAGTGGTCTTCATTCAAGATACCAAGGAGGGTGGTGAGTGCAAGTAGTATTGTAAAGAGAGCTAGGGAAAACCTCCCCCAGGAGAAAGGCACATGAATTAGAAGAAATTAATGTGATTGCATTGCCCTGACAGAGGACAACGTCGGACAAGTAAGGCGCATAAACGCCGAGGGTGCAACAGAAAACACTGCAAAACACCCAGTGGAGTGAGAATTCACCAGGTCCAGATGGAATATTCCCCAGGTTGCTGAGGGAAATAAAAGCTGAAAACTGCACAGGTACTGACCATAATCTTCCAATCCTCCTCAGAAATTACAAATGTTTTGTCTGTGTTCAAAAAAGGTTGCAAGGATAAAGAACTGACCAGTCTGTTCTAGCTCTGTAACTTTGAGAAATTATGATTCCAAATAAATAAGATGCATTTGGGTAAGGGTGAATTAATTAGGGAAAGCCTGTATCTATTTGTTGATGTTACCCAGCAGGGTAACGAAACATCTGCAGAAAAACAATGAACCAGCTCGGTGAGCCAACCAACCACAACACCCATAACCGGAGCTACAAATCTACTCCAAAACCTTAGAAAAGAGAAGGTTGTACTCATTGGAGTTGAGAAGAATGAGAGGCAATCTCAATGAAACAGATAGGAAGCTAAGGGACTTGACAGGATAAATGCGGAGATGTTTTCCTCATGGGAGAGTCTAGGACCTGAGGGCATAAATAAGAATAAAGAGGCACCAATTTAAGATTGAAATGAGCAGGAATTTCTTCTCTCAGAGGATTGAGTGTCTTTGGAACCTCATGCCACAGAGAGCTGTAGGGCAGAGTCCCTGTGTATTTTCAAGGCTGAGATAGATTATTGAGCAGTTGGGGAATCAAAGGTTCTGGGGAGAGGACAGGAAAGTGGATATGAGGAACATCAGATCAGCCATAATCCTATTGTATGTTGGACAGGCTTGAGGGACAGAATGGCTACTCCTGTTCCTATTTTATATGAATGATGTGTTTGATGTGATATATAAGGACTTCCAATAGGTATCTGACAAAGTCCTACGCTACCAGCTTATCAGTAAAGTTCAAGACTGTTGAATAAAAGGGAGAGTAACAGAACGGATGCAAAGCTGACCAAAGAACAGTAAACAGAGAATATCAATAAACGGTCGCCTTTTGAACCACAGGAGAGTTTCTCAGGGGTCAGTATTAGGAAGGCACTACTGCTGTTTGTGATCTTAACAACATGGAGTTGAATGCGCAAGGCACAATTTTAGCAAAAGATCAGCTAACGCAAAACTGGACAGTATAGCAAAGGTTGGGGAGGACAGCGATAAAGCCTTGATAAGCTTTGCTGTTGAAATGGACTTTAAGGTGGCAATAAAGGTTAACGTAAACAAGTGTGAAGTGATACATTTGGAAGAAATAGCAAATGAAGGATTACTAAAAAAGGATTAAAAAATTACAGGGCTGCATGAACAGACTCATCAGGACTCTACAAGCAAAAAGTACAAACGTAAGATCTTGAAAACTTGTTTAAAGCACTGATGTTATCACAATGACAGTACATGCCCAATTCTGGGAATTTTTAGGAAGGACATGGAGGCTCTTGTGCATGCAGTTGAGGGTGCTGTTCCTCTAAGAAGTAGTCAGGTGACACCCAGAGGGGTGGAGCTTTGGTCCAGTCTCGAACTGGCTGGGGAGGTGGGAGCATCATTAATCAAGTGTTCCTGTTCACATCCACCATTTATCTGCCTGGTATATAATTCCTGATCCCAAAGGCAGCTCTGACATAACAGAGGCCTAAAAGGAGGTAGAGAAAAGACTGATGTGAATGGTTCCAGAGATGAGGAACTTCAGCTCCATGGAGAAATAGAAGCAACCAGGGGTAGTTCTCCTTAGAGCAGAAAAGGACGAGAGGAGATTTGATAGAGATGTTCATAATCATCAGGGATCTCGACACAGCAGAAAGAGAGAAAATACTGGCATTGGCAGAAGGGTGTAAAACCAGAGGACAAAAGTTTAATGGGAAAGGCAAGAGACCTCAAAGCAACAAGAAAAACTTTTTTTTTTAAACGCAGGGGATTGTGGTGACATGGAGTGTATGGCCTGAAAAGGATGTGAAGGTAGATTCAGTGATGGCTTTCAAAAGGGATTTAGACAATACGTGGGAGAGATAATTGCAGGGCTCCAGTGAATGGACAAGAGTGTGGGACTAGATAAAGTGCTGTTGCAGTGATGCAACATGAATTCGATGGGCCAAATGGTGTCTTAAGAATGCTATGTTCTCATTTTTCACGAGAATTCTCTTTTGATGAGCTTTCAAACATTTTAAGGCAGCATTGTAAGAAGCACCAAAAATGCAAAAGTTACTTTTCTTCCAATGCAGTGGATCAGAAAATGCACTATTACTTGTGACAATTTCTTGTCACAATTATTAATCCCTTGGCAATTGTGGTGACTACATATACTATGAATGCTCATGTTCTTCATTTCATTGATTTTTCTTACCTGTTCCCTGCTACATGATAACATTATTTTGAAACTTAATGGAAAATTACAGACACCTGGAGCATAGCACCACAAGACTGTGAAAAACCTCACCAAACTGCAAAGAATTATACAGGTAAAGGGCTATTTTTGAAATAATGAACTTTGCATGACCTTTCGCAGGAATTTTCAATATAAATATCAAATTAATGCTGAGATACAAGGGTGTAATTTGGACACAAGTAGAATAAGTGGCTTCTTCTGGCTTGGAGTGTTTGAGCTGAGATACGGCACATGTCTGCAATCTTCAATGGAAAGAAAGACTGAAAAATGGAACATAACAGAACTATTGGAGGTCATACAATAGATGAGGTACACACTCAAAGGGAAGAATGTATGCAATTATGGAGGACAGCACATAACAAATCATTAGCTCAAAGCCCAAACTGTATTCCAGACCTGGCTAAGCTCCAGGGTAGTGTGTTAAATTCTCAAAGCATTTGGAAAATATTGAAGGATTTAAGGTTCTCATGCCAGGTTTGGCAACTGCTTTGTATTTTATCGAAAGACAGAGCGAGAGCCAACCATAACAAACAACAGCCTGTCAACCATTAATGACATAGTGTGAATGCAGCATTGTTGGGGCTAACTTCAGATAATGCTGAAACAAGATATAGGATCTGAATGGTGTTGTTAGATTTTGAGAAGCTCCAAGTAAAATAACACAGGAGCAAGAGACAGATGGACCTTGTTTACTTTCCTCTTGTCCATATGCAGACTGATTTAATTTCAAATAAGTTGCAGTGTGTTTTTCAAACCTCCATTTGTAAAGTTAGCTTTTTTTCCCAATTGCATCAAACTCTCAGTTTTAAATCAAGAGTATTATTTATTTACATCAAAACTCAAGGTGATCCTTGCAACTTCTCTCACTCACACACACAAAAGCAGGAGCAAAAGTAGTTTCACAGTTACGAAAGTTAAAACCTGAACGTTTAGACATCAATTCGTACGATTGCTAGATTCAGGTGGGCACAACTAGCTAAGGGGTAGGAAACAGCAGAATTCCTCTTCAGGTTGACACAGATACAGCAATACAGGGCATACAGGGGCGTGGTCCACTTTTCAGGCAATAACAGTAATCTTCAAGATACAGGCTTCGAGGAGATCTATACAGGACAAGAGCTATCCTGGAAGTGTGGCTGTGTTACCAGCAAGTTAGATTCTGAGCAGACCGAGATACAGGATTAGAATTAATGCACGATGACGGAACATGTGCAGATGATAGTGCACAACCATTGAAAATGCCTGCTATGATTGGTTGACGTACAGAGCTGCTTGCAATGCAACGCAAATGCTCAAAATAAACATAATTCTTCCTCGCTTGAATCTGTTGCTTATTTCACAGATAAACTGGCCAATCTCACAACAAAGATTTTCCAGGTGATATCTAGAGTCTTCTTGCGAGTCACATCAGACAAGAACACGAAGTTCAGAGAAGTGAAGTTGCACTGAGTGAAACTTTGCCAACCTTCAATACTGTGGAGTGTGAACGGACTTGGTTAAGCCAGTCTCGCAATTTCCCCTACAAGTTCTCTGCACAAACTATATGGCATAAGGCCTTGGGCTAAAAAGCATTGCTCTCTAGGAGGTTGCAAATTTGAAGCAAAATTAAACAAGATGAGTCATCAGACAATGTTGCACAGCAACACTGTTTCAGTGCAGGTTTGTTGGTCCATCATGCTGTGAAATTTCACAATGTCATTACCTCTGGGCCAGAAGGCTTGGGTTCAAGTCCTACCTGCTCCATGGTATGGCATAACATCTCTGAACAAGTTAATTAAAAACACCTACAATTAAAATTTTTCAAAGATCAAAGGAATTTTGTTCATATGACAGACCCATTAAGGAGTCAGCTTCAATAAATCATTAGTTTCCATCTCTCTGGTCAAGTCTCCATCATTCAACTTAAGACATAGATGGGATCAGTAGCACCTCAGAAAATACAGCAAAGATCAACGATTCTATAGATAATAGCAGAGTATTGCTGATATTGGAGTTTGGAAATAAAAACAAAGTGCTCAGTCATATTGAACCAGAAACATTAACTCTGTTTCTCTCTCCTCAGCAACTTTTTGTTTTTATTTCAATTGCTCTACTTTTGCTTAGTTGCCCCATCGTGTCCAGGGATGGTTAGGTGGATTAGCCATGGGAAATGCAGGGCTACAGGGATAGGGTAGGGGTATGTGTCTGCGTGGGATGCTGTTCAGAGGGTCGGTGTGGACTCGATGGCCAAAAGGCCTGCTGCCACAGCATAGGGTATGATTTACAGTGTCCATGCAATTATCAGTGTGAAATTCTAAAGACAGGTGGCTTAGGCATCACTGCTAGTTTCTAGAAACATAGCCAACTTGTTACAACATGCAAGTTGTAGCTGCAGAGATAGCAAGAACTGCCGATGCTGGAGTCAGATTCAACACAGCATGGAGCTGGAGGAACACAACAGGCCAGGCAGCAGAGGAGCAGGAAAGTCAACTTTACTACTGCTCTGATGCTGCCTGACCTGCTATGCTCCTCCAGCTTCACACTGTGTTGACAAGTTGTAGCAACCACTTTATTCCAGCAAGGTCCATTTGAAAATTAAACAAAGGAGGTGTTGTTTCTTTTTGAAATGAATAATTGGTGATTTATTTCCTTTCTTTGTTATTACATTGGCAGCATTTCTGCACCATTGCATCCATCCCTGACTGTGATGGCGCGGAACACTGGCAGTCTAAAGATTGGCACTAATATGTAATGGGCTGCCCCAACCTACTATTGATTATTGTGTGCAATAAAGTTAGAGTTCTAAATAAAAACAGAAAGGACTGTGGATGCTGGAAATCAGAAACAAAAACAGAAATTGCTGGAAAAGCTCAGCAGGTCGGATAGTATTGGTGGAGAGAAAGCAGAGTTAACGTTTTGGGTCAGTGAGCCGTCCTCAGAACTTGGTTCTGGAACAAGATCTGGACAATATCCAGGCTTGGGCTAGCAAGTAACATTCATGCCACGCAAATGCCAGGCTATGACCATCATCAATAAGAAGCAATCTAACTGCTGTCCCTTGATATTCAACGGTGTTACCATCACAGAATCCCCCACGATCAACATTCTGGGGGTAATCATTCACCAGAAACTAAATTAGACTTACCACATAAACACAGTAGCTACGAGAGCACGTCAGAGGCTAGGAATACTACAGCAAGTAGCTCACCTCCTGCTCACTGTCTACAAAGCACAAGTCAGGAGTGTGATGGAATAGTCCCCAGTTGCCTGGATGGGTGGAGCCCCAACAACACTCAAGAAGCTCACTTGACTGGCACCACATCGACAAGCATCCACTCCCTCCACCACCGACTCTCAGTAGCAGTGTGTACTATCTATTAGATGCACTGCAGCAATTCACCAAACATCCTTCAACAGCACCTCCCAAACCCACAACTACTTCCATCTAGAAGGCCAAGGGCAACAGATATATGGGAACACCACCACCTGCAAGTTCCCCCCCCAAGCCACTCACCCACCTGACTTGGAAATATATCGCCGTTCCTTCACTGTCCCCAGGTCAAAATCCTGGAATTCCCTCCCTAAGGGCATTGTAGGTTAACCCACAGCAGGTGGACTGCAGCGGTTCAAGGCGGCAGCTCACCACCATCTTCTCAAGGGCAACTAGGGATGGGCAATAAATGATGGCTAGCCAGCGATGCCCCATCCCACAAAACAACTTTAAAAGAATTCTTTCCACAGATGCTGCCAGACCTGCTGAGCTTCTTCTGCAATTTTTGTTTTTGAGTTAACGTTCTGTTGTGTTCTACTGAGGGTTAATATGTGTTCACTGTGCCCCCATCCGATCACATAGTTCCAACAAAGAGCTTTGCACAATACCAAGATGATGCTCTGTTGCAGTACTGAAGGAATGCTGTGCCTTCATACGTCCTATCTTTTAGACAAGATAAAGGAACCTTGACCGTTTCTTCCTTGGGTGCATGGAAAAGATCACAAAGCACTATTTTGAAGAAAATCATGATAAAGTGATCCTTAATGCATCAGCTACCATTTGTTTCTTCAAGCAACATCTCAAAACCAGATTATCTGATCATCACCTCACTTGATTCATGCAAGTTGGCCACCACATTTCTACATCAGAACAATGACCAGAAAACACTTCTAAACATCTGGTGGTCTTAATGCTCTATATACACAAGATTTTCTTTTTCTTCTTCCTGTGCGCTGGATGCGGCCATTTCATATCTCTTTCAAGAGAAAAAGAGGCAGTCCATCAAGTCACTGGAAGAACTTGCCTCGTACATCCACTTGAAATGAGATGCAGGGCCTTTGTTTAACATCTCACCTCAAAAACGACACCTCTAATAGTGCAGCTTGCCTTCAGTACTGCAGTGGTGTATCAAGCTAGAGCAAAGAAAGGTAAGTTCAAATCCCAACAGATATGCAAAACTAACAAGCATCTCCTTTTGACTTAACTAAGAGAATTGTACCATGAAAATGAGTTTACCCGTTATAATAAGTGCACTGATTAACATAAAAGTTGTGTGTCCTTTATTCTGCATTTCATAATTGGCATGCACTTGCGTACAATCATTTTGTTTGTAACTCTTTTGGTATATCCGTATGTCGAGTTCAAACAGCAATTAGTTTTGTCTGAACTAAACTAAAAGGTTGATTGGCCGAGCCAGTTATTTGGTGCCTCTTACATTGCCAGGATATCCTGAGAGAATTTACAGCCAACGATAGACCTTTTTACTGTGGTCACTGTTGTAATATAGGAAAATACAGAAGTCAATTTGCACACAGAAAACACACATATACACAAGTGTGATACAAAAACAGAAGTTTCCAAAGGTTCTCCAGTAGATCTGTAGCTCAGGCTCAGGCTCAGGTTGTGGATGTTGTGGTTGGTTGGCTCACTGAGCTGGTTCATTGTTCCGCAAATATTTCATTACCCTGCTAGGGAACATCAGTGCAGCGTCCGACGAAGCACTGTTGTGTTTTCCTGCCTGGTATTTAATCTCTGGGGTCCACTGAATTTGATTACCTCATTGCCGGTTTTCCTTCGCAGGAAAATATATATAGGGTCTAGTTCTATGTGTTTGTTGATGGCCTTCTTGGTGTAGAACCAGGCCTCTAGGAATTCCCGTGCTCATCTCTGTTTGGTCTGTCCTACGATCCTGGTGTCGTCTGAGGAAGTTGAGTTCTGAGGAAGGGTCACCGGACCCGAAACGTTAATTCTGATCTTTTCTTCACAGATGGTCAGCAGGTCTGGGAGCTTTTCCAGCAACTTTTGTTTATATTCCTGATTTACAACATCTGCAGTTCTTTCAGTTTTTATGCAAGTGTTAAAATGCTCTTTTCCCCATAGTGTAACGGGACCATTCATTGACTTGGGGCAGATGGGGGCTCAGCTGATGTCCTATTTGAAAGGTGGCATCATCTACAGTGACGAACTTCCTCATTACTGTACTGGAAGTGTCAGCCTAGGTGGTCTACCTTTTCAATAAAAAAGAATTGTTCATGGCTGAGGGATGACATGATTGAGGTATACAAAATTATGAGGGGTAGAGATACAGCAGACAGGAGGAACCTGTTTTGTTTGGCAGAGAGTTGGAAAAACCAGGGGTCATAGATTCATGCTAAAGGATTAGAGGGGACATCTGGAAAAACTGTTTTATGCACAGGGTGTTGGGTGTCTGGAATTCGCTGTCTGAGTTGGTGGTGGAGCAGAGAACCTAAACTCTTATAAAGTAGCTGTGTGTGCTCCTTAAATTGTGTAAACTGCAGGCTGTGCGCAGGAACTTGGGATTAGAAAGGGCCTCTGGGTTTCTTCAGGTCAGCATGGGCAAGATGGGCCAAATGGCCCCCTTCTGTTCTGTATCATTTCTATGGTTCTATGGAATAGTTTGGCCAGCATTTATTACCCATTCCTACCTGCCTTCGAGACAGTGATGGTGAAGTATCTTTTGAGCTGCTGTAGTACACGAAGGGAAATTATATCCACATTTGTGTTCAGGAGTTGTTCCACATTTTGACTCAATTGCCAAATTATGTACAACATGGGGACTGTCAAAGAATACTAAAAACAGGCATATCTTAATATAGGTCTACCTCTCTTTTAAAGAGAAGTAAAGTAAATTTAAGCAACCTTGTTTCATACTGTACAATCTTCACTGGGCTTGTCCTTTAAAAAATAGAGTTAAAGACTAGAAATATATTGTTCCATGGCTCTTTTAGTTACATATAGTCTAGTTTAGTTACATATATGTGGTGTCCAAGTCATGTTGTGGTGGAGCTCCAATGATCTAGTCCTTTCCCTGTTCTATCTGAGATTCTTCTTCAGATTAAAGAATGAGATTATCAGGCAGAAGACAATAAACTCAACATTACATTGTTATGGTTACTATTCAGAAGAGGCATGTTTAATATAAAACAATGCCGCCTAAATCAATCACACTGTGCTTTTTTTTTGATTTAGAAATGGCTTTGAATGGATCAGAAAGCTCTTCCAACTATTCAAACACCACAACAGAAGACAAGTGCGCGCCAGACCGAGAAATCAGCCAGGTGATCTTCTCCGTGCTCTATTCTGTCTTCTTCATTGGTGGCCTGCTGATGAACAGCCTGGCCATTTGGGTGTTCTTTCAAATACCAAGCAAGTCAAACTTCATCGTGTACCTCAAGAACACAGTCATAGCCGACCTGCTGATGACACTGATATTTCCGTTTAAAATAGTCATCGAGTCAAAATTCAGAACGCCAGGACTCCAAGTCTTCGTATGTCAAATTAGTGCAGTCCTATTCTACTTGACCATGTATATCAGCATCATATTTTTAGGGCTGATAAGTGCCGACCGCTACCAGAAAGCAGCTAAACCGTTTGGCCATTCTGGCATGTGCAAACCCAAAACTGCAAAGATTCTCTCAGCAACCATATGGCTGTGCATGTTTCTCTTGGTACTGCCCAATATGGTGCTGTACAAGGGAAGCACCATGCCAGAAAATGAGCGCAAATGCTCCTCGCTCAAGACTGACTTAGGCTTAAAATGGCATGAGCTGGTCAACTTTGTCTGCCAGATCATATTCTGGAGTAACTTGATATTAATAGTCGTGTGCTATTTTCTAATAACCAGAGAACTTTATAAATCCTATCGCAAGACAAAAGGCAGCTCCAGGCAAGTTAAGAAAGTCAATTTCAATGTCTTTCTTGTGCTGGCCGTGTTCTTTATCTGTTTTGTTCCTTTTCATTTCGCCAGGATCCCATACACACTGAGTCAGACCCGAGATGCCTACCAGTGCTCCACTCGAGTGGCTCTTTATTACATTAAGGAAAGCACACTGAGTTTGTCAGCGTTAAACGCATGTCTTGACCCACTGATATATTTTTTCCTATGTAGGTCATTCAAGAACATGCTATTTGCAAAGCTGAACAACTGCACACACAGATTGTCAAAAATGCAGACAGGTGATTGCCCATCCAGCATGGACACTCCACTCTAAGTTGCACCATAACATTACACTAATCAATATCCTCACTTGGTTTCTGCACAAGTCCTGGGAAACATTGTGCAGGGTTCAGTGTTATAAAATTAGCAATAAAATTTACACTTTACATGTATTCTACATATTTATATTCTATGGGGTTGAGGATGTTCTCTTATGTTAAAGGCACTATACAAATACATGCCATGTGATTGACTCTTAACTGCTCTCTGAGCAATTAGGGATGACAACAAATGCTGGATTAACTAGCGATGCCCAAATCTGTAAATAAATTTAAAAAGAAATTGTTGTTGCTTGGGCCAGGGAAAGAATACTAAGTCCCAAACAAATACAAACTAGATACGTATGACATCTTTCTTGTAGTAAATCATCCCAAAGTTCTTTACAATGAAATAGTTGATCAGGACATCCTGATACAGCATAGCTAGACCTGATGTTCTTTCCTATTTCTACAATGAGGGAGCATATATAATAATTCATTGAATCTTTACAGTGTGGAAGCAGGCCATTCAGCCCATCAAGTCCACACCACCCCCTCCAAACAGCATCCCATCCAGACCCACCCTGCTTCCCTATCCACATAACCCCACGTTTCCAACGGCTAGTCCACCTAATCTGCACATCCCTGAAAACTATGAGCAATTTAGCATGGCCAATCCACCTAACCTGCATATCTTTGGACTGTGGGAAGAAACCAGAGCACCCAAAGGAAACCCACGCAGACCCGCTGAGAATGTGCAAACTCCACACAGACATTCATCCAAGGATTGAATCTAATCTGGGTCCCTGGTGCTGTGAGATAGCAGCGCTAACCACTCGGCCCTCGTGCTGCCCATACATATATGTAGAATATTTTCTTGATTTTTTTTTTAAATAAAAGGTGTTTCTCTGTTTAAGATGGTCAATGGTGTTAATACAAGTCTCAGTAATTGTTTCCCACACAAAGTCCATAAGCACCAAAATACATTTGATTTAGGGAAGGAACTCTGAGCAGCGGTGCTAGCAAAAATGTTAGTGGATCAAATAAGGAGTAAAGATCCACAGCTAATCAGTGACATATGGTAGAAGGTGGAGGGTTGCAGAGCTAGAGGATGAAAGGCTATAGAAGATTTTCACAAATGAAATACTGAGCAATGAAAAAGGTGAGGAAGAGAGACTCTATCTCAACAGTTTACAGAACCTGGCAGGCCAGTATGGAAAATCTCCGAGGGCTTCAGTCAGGAGATGGTGAAAATATGAAACATTGTAGTGAGGGGAATTCCAAAGTGGTGACAGTAAGCTTGGTCAGAGATGGCAGGGCTTGAGTCTCACTGCAGATTCAAATAGGACACAGAGAAGGAGGAAATGGAATGGAATCAGGACAGACCCAAGACATAGGAGCAGAAATAGGCCATTCAGCCCATCAAGACCGCTCTACCATTCAATGAGATCTGGTTCATCTGATAATCCTTAACACTGCATTCCTGCCCTTTTCCCCAATTAGTCTTGATTCCATCATAATGGCATTATGACATTTTTGACAGGAGTTAAGCAGAATGATGTTGGTCTTCTCAATGTTTAAATAAAAATCTTCCAACTTATTTGAATCTTGATATCAAACAAGGAAGTGTATATTTAGACAAATGGTCATCAGTATTTTAATGGTACTTACATATTACACAAACTATTCCAGCAGAACCACTCATTTATCTGTGGTCCCACAATGTCTGGCAGCACAGCACAGAAAAGAAAATCATCACAAAGATCAGCAACAAGAGGGCATAATTTTTTAAGTGAAAGGCAGGAGATTTCGAGAGCATTTGTGGAAAAGTAATTTTTCCACCCAGAGGGTGATGGGAATCTGGAATGCACTGCCTGGGAGGGTAGGTGGCGTGAGAAACTTCATAACCTTTAAAAAGTACTTGGATGAGCACTTGAAATGTCATAACATTCAAGGCTGTGGGCCAAGTGAGAACAGTAGATTTAGAGTAGTTTTTTTGTTGGTACAAACACGAAAGGCCAAAGGACCTCTTCTGTACTATATGATCCTACGCTGTCTCTCAGTGACGTCCTGGTTTTGTTCACAAGTCACAAGAAGAGTGGGTTGGCCTGGGGCAGCCTTTTTGGGGCATTCTTATCTACTCAAGGTTGCAGGATAAATAGATGATACAGGCAAAGTGAAGCTGGAAAAGTAACACATTCAATAGATGGCAGATTCTTCCATCCTTTTCCCATCGTGACTTCACTGTTTTAAAAAAAAGTCCTGTTCTTACAGCGTTCTAATGAGATCCTACCATAAATGTACTGTCACTTCTGACATTTCATACAACCAAAATTAACGATAATCTACAATTGGAGAAGATATTTCCATTTAGATGTCACTTGCATCATTTTTTGTTTACAAATGTTTCTGAAGGGTCTGCACAAGAAACTAGAAATGGGAAACTGGGCTAAGAAAAGATATACAGGAGCATGTTTATGATACGTCTCCTAGTCTGTTAAAATCACACTAACAACTTGCAAAGAGCAAAAGCTGTCCAGGTGCATAAAAAGCATTCTTACCATGACAATGAGCCATTCCACACAAAATATATATCAGCAAGGGTTCTCCACGCTTTTAGCACAATTTGCTTCCCATTTCACATTCTTCTTCCAGTGTTGGTTCCAGCATAGAACAGTGCTTAAAACAGCATCTCAGCACTGGATGGAGGAAAGATGCTGCCTTAGTCACAGGACTCATCCATTCTAAATTCCTAAAGTCGATTGTTCAAAAGTTGTAAAAGAAAACAAGACACTGGCTTTGGGGGGAATTCAACATTGGTTGAACTGTTGCCTTACAGTAGCATGGGAGGACAGGAAAAAATAAGGCACAAAATTTCTGAGGCACCTTAGCTGGTTTTAATTAAAAGACAAGGGGTCCGATTATAAAGCGAGGAAATATACAAGCTCAATAAAACATAACACAGCCAAAACGTACTTATAATATGAAACAGAGTTTTTAGTCCATTTTATTGCAAACTTACCTACACATACAAAGAAATGTATAGATGCCAAAATGCTAGGGAGTACTGTAGAAGACTCAACTTACCCAGTGTTAAGCTTAGGAAAATATTGGGTGTGTGGGGTGGGGGGCCATGTTAACCTAACGCTTCCACTGGGCCTTGGATTTTATTTCCCATTTACGTAACAAAGGATAAGGTAGTAATACAGCATTCCATCCAATTCCATGGGATTCCTGCCCAGCAAATCAAGTTAAAATTGCTCCCACAGACAGAAGAATTTAATGACTCTGACTAAGTCATCTAAGCTGCACAAAGACAGAGCTGAACCCTATACAGGTCACTTGGGAATCTGTCAATTTCATCTTTACATGCAAACGAATTGACATATCATTGGTTTGATCTATTTACACACAAGCTTTTGAAAAATGAACAGAAGCAGGCTATTCATTCTCTTGAGCTAGTACAGCCACATGGCTGATCTGAAGAAGAGTCATCTAGACTCGAAACATTACCTAGCTCTCTCTCCACGGATGCTGTCTGACCTGCTGTGATTTGCAAAATTTTTGTCTTCAGTACAGGTTCCAGCATCTGCAGCAATTTGCTCCTACCTTATGCCTTAAAAATATTCAAAATCCATTTAAAAATATTCATAGTTTTCCTCCACCACTTTCTCAGGGAGTTCCAAAGACACTCGATCCTTGGTAAAAACAACTCACATTGTCAGTTTTAAATCATGATTGCTGATTTTTAAACAGTGACCCACATGCTTCACATCCTCTCACAAGAGGCAGCATCTTCTCTATCCCCACCCAGTCAATGTCCTCAGGATCTTACCTGTTTCTATAACGTCCCCTCTAACTCTTATAAGCTCAAGCAGTTACATGCCGAACCCTTCCTCATCAGACAACCTGCCTATTCCAAGTACTAGTCCAGAAAAACTTCTGTGAACTGTTTCTAACACATTGACATCCTTCTTTAAAAATGGGGTGGCATGGTGGCTCAGTGGTTAGCGCTGCTACCTCACAGCGCCAGCGACCCAGGTTCGATTCCATCCGCAGCTGATTGCGCAAATTCCACATGGACATTCTCCCCACATCTGTGTGGGTTTCTTCCGGGTGCTCCAGTTTCCTCCCCACAGTCCAAAGATGTGCAGGTTAGGTGGTTTGGCCATGCTAACTCTCCCATAGTGTCCAGGGATATGCAGGCTAGGTAGGTAATGCAGGGTTACAGGGATAGGGTAGGGGAGTAGGTTTGGATGGGATGCTCTTCAGAGGGTCAGTGTAGACACAAAGGGCCAAATAGCCGGCTTCCACGCTGTAGGAAATCTATGTTGACCAACACTGTACACAGCACTCTAGAAGTCTACTCATAAGTGAAAGCATAACCTCTTTAGTACTTGGTTGAGAACTTGAAATGTCATAACATTCAAGGGTACGGGCCAAGCGCTGGAAAATGTAGATGGTTCAGGACAGACCCAATAGGTTGAATAGTCTCTTCAATGCTCAATGACCATGACTTACTTTTGTAACTTAATAGTTCATAGTAGTAAGTATAGACATCCCTCGGGTTCTTTACAACAGTGCTTCCCAAACTTTCTCCCCCATACGTATCCTTATTTTCGAGCTTTAACTATTGCAACACCCTGGGTGCAATGCAGAGGTCAGACTTACTGCCTCCGAGCTCCATTATAAATGATCAAAGTTGCATTCGATGCCAATTCTGGTGTCCAATGCTATGCATAAACAAATTAAGTTGGATCACAATCTCCCCTTTGTAAATTATTTGCACTCTGTGTGAACTTCCCTTTTGAAACAGGAATGTCATGAGTGTTACTGTTTGTGCTGAAGTAAAATTAAATGCATGATGGATGTGGCAATTTTACTATCCTCTGTAAAAGTGTACATTCAACAACTATGCTAGTTTTGCAAATTAAGTCACGAGTGCATAACAAAATTTAAATTTATGATGAAATGTCTTTGAATATGTTTTGTAATCTAGCGTATACGCAGGAATCTCCCTCACTTAGTTCTGCTCTGGAAAAATATTCACATGCAGTCAGGAACAGCCACTGCTGCACCTAACGGATCAGGAATTCAGGGTAGACAGAGTCAGAGAGTCGTACAGCATGGAAACGGATCCTTTGGTCAAACCTGTCCATGCTGACCAGGTTTCCTTAACTTAACTAGTCGGATTTGTCAGTATTTTACCCAGATCCCACTATGCCTTTCCCATTCATGTAGTCATATAGATGCCTTTTCAATGCTGTGATTGTACCCACTTCCTCTCCCAGACCTGAAACGTCAGCTTTCCTGCTGCTCTGATGCTGCTTGGCCTGCTGTGTTCATCCAGCTTTACACCTTGTTATCTCTGTTTATCACTATTGTCTGTCTTTTGTTGTGAGGTGTTCAGCCCATACCCAAGGGTAAAGACAAACGTGTCAAGGAGAAGGCAAGATTAAGAATTATCTTCACGCTTAGGTTTCTTTATAACGTTGCTTATTACATATAAAGACTAAATATTACAGTATATGGGTTTCATAAATATGCCAGCTTCTACTTTGTTACATTACTGAAAGATTATTCCATGAACTGTATCATCTAACACTACACGTTATTAACATGGACATATTTAGATTTCTGGCTTCTGCCTAACTCCCTATGTATTTCTCTCTTAGACTGAAATCTGTCCACACGGTGCTATTTATGCCCAGTGAGAAGCAACTCTGTGATGTTATCGCAAGATTGCTCCAGGGTCTTAAAGCTCTTCTGTAACACTCTGCTTTCTGATTCTTGGGAATTTTATCTTCATTCTGCCAGTGACCCTTTAATGACTGAATGGCATTAACTTAGATACAAGATTGTAGGTGGATTTCTGTCAGAAAAAAATTTCAGAGAAATCCCTATACAACAACAACCATTGCTTTAGTTCATTACGCAATGGATGAAGTGATTCAAACAAGATTTGTCCTTCACAATCTAAGCTTACTTTGACCTATGCCTTAAGCCCTATAGTCTGGTAAGTCTATGACAACTTCACCTTTTACTTACTATTGCTATCCTTACAAATGATTTTTGGATTCCCTTTTAAGTCAGTCAACAGTCTATTGTCATACTCGCTCTTTTATCCCTTCCCCCACCTTTCACAACTTTTCTTAAACCTTCCCTGCATTTTCAATATTTAATTAGCCTTTGTTATGACCAGATCTCGAGTGTGGCTCCTGATTTCCTGTTCCAGATGGGATACTGTTAAGATCCTGGGTGAAGAGGATGATCCAGCTCTCCTCCATAATTCAGCCAAACCCTTGGTTGGTTGCAACACTTAATTTAGAAAGGATCACTTCCCTTGTGGTAACTTTCTCCCATATCTAAATGAACTTTTACTTTTAAAGGATGCAATTTAACTAGGTGTAATTGAATTAACCTAATGGATAGGTTTATTAATTACTACAAGAAATACTAACATATCTCACACACACACACACACACACACACACACACTAGAAATAAGAGGCAAGGCCAAAATAACAAAATTAAAAAGATTGATTTGAAAATCATAAGAACATAAAAACTAGGAGCAGGAGTAGGCCATCTGGCCTCTCGAGCCTGCCCCGCCATTTAATAAGATCATGGCTGATCTTTTTGAGACTCAGCTCCACTCACCCGCCCACTCACCATAACCCTTAATTCCCTTACTGTTCAAAAATTTATCTAGCCTTGCCTTAAAAACATTCAGCGAGATAGCTTCAACTGCTTCACTGGGCAGGGAATTCCACAGATTCACAACCCTTTGGGTGAAGAAGTTCCTCCTGAGTCTCAGAATTGTTCACGCAGAGCTGATAGCAAACATTGCAGCTATTGCAGTGTGTGTTACAGGTAGCATTGATGTTGGTAGTTGAAGGTGTACTATAGTTTTGCAGATTGGTTGAGATTTTGTAGTTCTAAGAGACAGTCCTTTTGCTGTCCAGTTTCCTTTTGCAGCATGTATAGTCAGAGTGAGTCTTCTTTTATCAGCATTACAGGGGTGTCAACAGTATAGTTCTCTGACTGTGACCTTCACAGCATGGTAACATTTGAGCGCAAGCTGGTACAGACCACAGTATTTGGCTCCATTAGTAGACTCCAACAGAGTGGAAACTAGCCTTTTCTTGTGTATTCTCTGAAGGGAAAAGTACAAAATGTGTCTGCATTTTTGGGACATAACCCACCTGCTCCAGCATGGGTTCTCAGTATCTTTGTAGTCACAGTAGATCCAGTCTGTTTTGACCTGCCTCTCTTTCCCACCTTCTGCCTCATTTTGAAAGGATGTTATACGATGTTCCCTTTCCATCCACAGGCTTGAAATTCTCTCTCTCTCTCTTTCTCCAGACAACCACTGCAGTTTACACTGCAGCCATTTTTAACCGTACCAGCCTGCTTCTAAAACACACTTTCGAATTTCAAATTAAATATGTCCAGAGAACTTCGAGGTTCGGACCTGTGGTTATGGCAGGTTGACAATGACATCTGACATTAGAAATTCTGCAAATGTCATCAGCTTCCTCTTCCTATCCGATGTCAATCTTTATATTTTAGTAATCCTGGGGGATCTAATATACAATGCATTTCTCATTCCCCTCATGCATTTTGTGCTATTCACTATTCAGGACACTACAAAGTGCTTCACCGCATTTTCATATCTTCGTGAAGTGTGGTCATTGTTGTAAAGCAGACAATGTGGGAGACAATGTGTGCAGATGTCCACACAAACAGTAAGTGAAAAAATGAACAGATAAACTGATGTAGGTACTGTCATAAGGAGAACTTCACTGCTTTTCGAGTAATAGCCAAAGGGCTCTTGCCAGCTGACCAAAACAGAAGTGAATAGAACAGAAGCAAAATAAAACAGCCTGTAGTCAGGTGCACTTGAATGCGTGCAGTGAAAAGTTTGTAACGTCGCCTCTCGGTGCCATCTTAGGTACAGAGTACCCATGTACAGATACTTTAGGTGCTGTTGCAGAATTTAAATAAAAATAGGTTAGCATGAGAACAGAGTTTTAAAGAGTCCAGAATGACAACAGAAAGTGACCCACAAGTCCTTTGGTTCCAGGCGGTTTCGAACATGAGTCCATGCCAACCAGCCCCGGAACACGAGGCTATGCTGCCTCTATATGCCAGCCTCTGTCCAGGACTCACTCAGCCGCCACTCCGGGACCCAGCCCCCCGCCCGCTCCCCTTGTCGCTCCGGGGCCCGGCCCCCCCCCCCGCCCCCCCCCCCCTCCCCCGTCGCTCCGGCTCTGGCCCCCGGCCCGCTCCCCTGTCGCTCTGGCTCAGGCCCCCCGCCCGCTCCCCCTGTTGCTCAGGAACCGGGGGCCCCC